>NC_060138.1:377665959-378290959 GCF_021461385.2 Schistocerca piceifrons
ACAAAGGTCTTTCAGTGTTCTGTCAAATTTCTCTCACAGTGTTATATCTCTCTTCTCACAGTCATCTACGTCCTCTCCCATTTCTATATACTGCTTTTCAGTTCATCTCCGTTGAATAGACCCTTTATATACTCCTTGAATCTTTCAGTTTTGCCTTCTATATCCTATGGATGCAATATCGACGAGCCACTGAAATTGGTCAGCTGGCACAAATAACAAGATGTAATAATTGGTGCGGAAGTGGAACGGAACGATGACATAGGCTCAGTCGTACGTAAAGCAAGTGGCAGATTTCGGTTCATTTGTAGAGTACTAGGTCAATGCAGTCAGTTTACAAAGGAGATTGCTAACACAAAACGTGTGCGATCTATTGCTCAACTGTATGGGACCCATGCCAAACAGAACTAACATGGGATATTGAAGGATAGAGATAACTAATAGAGAGAACTAAAGTATAAATGGCCACAGGTTTGTCTGGCTGATAGTAGAGTAGCATGGATTTGAAGAAACTGAAATGGCAGACGTTTTATGACATACGCAAGCTATCCGGGAGAAAGTTTACTTACAGAGTTTCAGGAACCAGCTTCAAGTGACGAACCTAGGGATATACTAAAACCACTTAGGTATCGCTCCCATACGGATCACAATAAATAACTTTCCAGCCGATTAACTGACGGCATAACTCTATACGATTGCGTTAAGGCAGTGATAGTTGTTCTTGATACAACTCTCTTGGTACCTCTAATTTCCAAAGATCTTTTCATACGCTTTTCCTCTTTAAATCTCGGTAGTTGAAAACAGATTCCTCGTAGTTGAAAACAAATTCCTCACTAAGCGTTGGGATATGTTTGTTTATGCCATCTATGAATTTTTGGGCCGATTCCGCATCGTCAAGTTGATGCTTTGTTTGAAATATTGTATTACGTCTTCCAATTCTGTAGCGCTGTTTGGGGTTACGCAACCGTCCACTGCTTCCCCCTACCCCTGATGTCATTGTAATCTATGTCGCGCGCAGTTTGATGCGCATAACGCAGTAGGTCACTACTATGCATATCCTGTAAATTGGAACCAGTTTTTGTAATAAGTGCGCGTCGTTCTCCCTTGAATATCTGTAGTTTTTCTTACGAACAATACCGTCATATTGCTGCGGACTTATTCGAAATCTGTTCACACCTCTTTTTTTTTCTGCTGATGGTCCCCGGATGATCTTCCACGTACGTAAATATATAATAGTACCCGCTCCTTGGACAACGATCGTCCATTACTACGTTTCACTTGAGACGGGATTTGTGGCTCCCTGTCTCACAAGGATGATGAACTACACGGCTCGACGCCTGTTTCAGTATTACTTTCACTGTTAAGGATGTGACATCGTCATCGTACTCCTCATGTACATTGTCCGCACACTCGAGCGTCTACGACACTACACATCCCACTGACTCATCTTGCAGAAACGCTAATATTTCATCTGCCAATCCTTTCTCGCTCTGTGAAATTCCTTGGGTTCCTTTTTGACGAAATGTCAAATTCTGTAACTGCTATTGTATATAAAACTCAATAATTGCTTTGTTTATCTTTACCATGGCTCTGCCCTGTATCAGCACCACTAGCAATGTAGATCGTTGTGAGTTACTAGTCAACTTTGCACCTCAACTACGCTCCGTAGCTTCATGCTGTGCTCACCACTGGATACATTCAGTCCCGCTCCCTGCTGCCATTAGCAGCCAATATTGTGGTTACATGGTAGACAATATGTGGGGCACGGAAAGCCGTAAACATTATTGGCCATAGCACCCACGCACTCAAGGGGTTCCTTGTAAGAAAAATATATAAACACGTTGGTCCTCTGGACGCATTTGGTACTAGTGTCGCTGTAGTTCATGTTGCCACATTTACCGCACGCGCTTCCGCAAGACACGAAAGCCACACTGATACCTTGCCTCCATGGAGGCACTGATATACCCGCACAGATTTCATTTATTCATTCATGTAAGGAAACAAAAGTAATTAATTCTCGTTGTCCAAACTTCGCAGCATGATCAGTTGAATCTACTAACTGAGCCACAGAAAGAAAGCACTGCTTTGTTTCCTACCCTCGTTTCAGACTGCTTGGATGATGGTTTGTTGATATTATGGTTTCGGACGGTAACAGGACAACAATAACAGGGGCTGGCATTTTTCTTTTTATTTTCTAAACTTCCAGATTGTTTGTATTCTTTTTGAACCGCATGGCAAGTGACTTTCAATTCAGAAAACAAAAATTACACATTACTTAGTTCGTTTCTAGGAAGGCTATTGTATTTATAATACTGTATTAATAATAGTTTCTCAGCTTAGTCATATTATATAAACCTACCAAACGAAATAATCCGAAACTTACCAGCGCATGAACTATTACTGCTCAATTTACTACATGAATTTCTGCATGTAATTCCAATGTCGACCACTTCCCACGAGTACCACGTTTGTTACGCTTTTAATGACAGACTGGAAAACCGTAGATCAAACATGAAGTCTTAGTTAATCCTAATTCCACTTCGTTACTCAAATCAACTTTCTGTGCTGCTAACAAGATTATTCCAAAAATAAAATATAAATGTACAAACAAACAGAAACAGCGTTGCATTCTATCGATTCAAATACTTTCAAAACAAGTGGTGGTAATGAAAATGGCATGAACATCATTCATCGATCACGTGCACTGACAAATTATGGATTTTCGCCTTTAACCATAAGTCCGGTCATCACGTATAAGGTTAAACTTGCTATGAATTCGAGCACATGACCGTTCTTTACTTTCTTTCCAGTGACTGAACGCAAAGGCTTAAGAGAAACAAGGATAATTCATCAGTGAACGCCATCACGGGATGACTCTCTGGGTATTTTCATCATTTCCCACAGTCGTTTTGTCTAAAGCTTACAACTGCTGTGTGAAAACCCTTTTAACGTTATATGGAGCACTAGTAAATATGATATTTTATGCATGTGTTCTTCAGTAGTTCGTTCTCTGGGTTCATCGCGAATAAATTACGTACAAGCGATACAGAACTTAATTTTAAGCAACGAGAAAGATATTTATTGCTGGTGAAATCGCTAAGTACAACGCGATTAATAATCAGAAACAGTACGTCAAGCATCGCGAAGTATTTAATGATCACGTAAATCAATACGATCACAGTATACTAATTTTATATTGCTTAATATTTGCGTACATTTCGATAAAAGGAAAGTACCCTCGTAATCTCAAATCAGCTAATTAAAATTAATAGCATTAGCATCCCCGCAGTTAGTCAAACGCTGCATCAGGTTCGCGAGATGTCCGCACGCAGCAGCACCATCGGCAGCGCGATGCGTTTCAGCTAATACCCGGCAGAGCGCAGCACGCTACCACCGGTACATTTGGCGCATCTGTTGAATCTTACGCACTCAACAGCGATTTGCTTACCGCTTTCTGCGTGGATTCTGATAATCTTTCACAGTCTTTATTTTCATATTTACGGGTTATCTCTTTTTTTATGCGTAACATTATTTATTTCTGCTAGTAGTACGCGATTTTGTCAAACACTTCTTGATAATCGTCTCGCGCAAAGAATGTCGCTAGTGAAAGATGTGCAAGGGGGAGATGTTTTAAATAAGTATGCCCCTGTCACACTGTAGGGGATATCAAAATTTTCTATTCAACTGTAGTCTGGTCAGTCCCCTAAAGATTAGTTCTCTTTAAGAAAAAGCGAAGCTGTGCTCTCCAAACTATGCGTGGTGCTTGGAAGGCACTACTCGTGGTGGTCGGAAAATACCCGATATACGTAAGGAAAATTGGTTTAATGCCTCGTCCACGTCAAGGTCATTAGAGTCGGAGCACAAGCTCGGATTATGTCAAGGACGGGGAAGGAAATCGGCCGTACCCTTACAAAGGAACCATCGCCTCAGGCGATTCAGGGAAATCATGGAAAACCTAAATCTGGATGGCTCGATGCGGGTTTAAACCGTCGTCTTCCCGAATGCGAGTCCAGTGTGCTAACCACTGCGTCACCTCGCTCGGTCCGACGTACGTAACTAGTAAGTATTGCGGGGGTACATATTGGTTGTAAACAGTCAGAACAGTGACGGTGAGAAACGTCTTAGGGGAGGAAATACAGATGTGCAAAGTGGATTCACGGCAAAATAGAATGGTACAAATACGAAAAATCCAGTAGGGTATATATCTTCTTTTCCAACATCACGCAGCGACGGAGGATGAAATATGTCAGTCTCACCGGGGCATAATTTATTTCTTAACCGGCCATGGGCCATACGCCACGCATTTGCATGAAAATCTCACTTCAACTTTTCAATTCAGAGAGTATACACTATTATAAGGGGTAACATTTTGTGTTACATACATAATCCCGAGTACAGACACTATTAACGCGTCCACGAATCTTCGTGACCACTCTAAAATGAACTGAGCTGAAACACACAGGATTCACCAGTTTGGAACAAGTGTTCTCTACGCACATGTCGAAATCTCTGCAACACCTACAAAGCTGATATTATTGCCTTGAATACGTATCTATATCAAAACTTCCACACGCACGAGCGAACAAGAAATTAATCGTTTGCGGAATGAAGCTAACAAGCTGAAGTTAACCGACAGGAGTTCTCTTAGCGATCGCATAAATCAAGAGGCTGTTCAAAGGAAAGTACAAACAATGTCGTCTTTCGTCTGCAGCATAAGTGAAGATTGAGTGACATTTAATGCATACAATATACCAATAAATTGTCATTTTTTTCACGACCCGTCAAAACGTTAATACTATTTTCGTGTAGACTTTTTATCTGTCTGTCTGTCCGTCCGTCCCTCTGAAGACTACACAAGGTTGGCATATTTATGATTAAAATAAAGTGTTTTTAACCTTTTTGTTAAATACACTTTACACATAAAACATAATGTTATTAAAGAGTTTTTAATCAATGTTTAACATAAATTAAAAAAAAATTCATTTTACGTATTTTTGCCAGACTAGGGGTAAATGTCACGTGAGAGGGAACCACACCTCACCAACGGTGAGGGGGGGGGGGGGGGGAACCAGATTTTAAAGAAAACCCCTCACGTGTTTGATGGACGTCCCCTAACTTCGGTCAGGAAGCTGATTGTGCCTCTGGAGAGGGACTCCACAACCGTTGGTCGCAGGAAGTAAGGACGTCTAGCACACACGAAGACATAACACAATCACTAAGTAACCGGACCTTGTGGACCGATCTCAACGACTACTCAGACAAAATATCTCAGTTCGATTAAATTACATGATAGCTGACTCTCCACACGTTGTAGCTGGTTTCCTCCGATAAGAGCGCTCAACGTCACGTCCGAATCGTTCGCCATTGCTAAGTTGCCACAGCAGTTACTTCACTTCCAATTCCTTGTCAGGTTTTGTTTCTTGATGTGTTTGGATCCCGAATCCTAGGTCTGGCCCTTTTATTTCGTATTTCACCCCATTTTTCCTTATTTCTAATAATAATGATTATTATTATTACAGGATTAATAAATGCAAAGATTAATTAATAACAACATCTTCTTGTATTCCTGTTATTCTCTGCCAAGCCTCTTTATCAAGCGCATTTTCCTTGTCGATGCTGCGATGTTTCATTACTCCATTTATGTGGCCTGTCCAAGAACGTCGCGGTCTTCCGCGACTACGCTTGGTGGATGTTTTCCATTCATAAACCTTCTCTGGCCATCGATGATCTGGCATTCTCATCATATGTCCGTACCATTTTAATGATTTTCTTTCAATTCTATCCATCACGGTATCTAGCTCTTACTTCCTCATTACTTTTTCTTTCGGTTCTTGATATTCTGGCACTCCCGCAAATAATTCATTTCCACAGCTATTAGAGTTCTTTTGAGATAAGCATTTATGATCCATAGTTCTGACCCATAGCATAGCACTGATTCAATCATTATCTTACCTACTCTTTTCTTATTGCTGTTGAAAATATTCTTATCCCACAAAAAAGAATTCATACACCCTAACACTTTTCTGCTTTGCTGTATTCTACGTTTTACTTCTGTATGGCCCAATCCATTTTTATCAATATGTGCCCCGAGATGTTTAAATTTCTCTACCTGTCTCGTAACTGCTTTGTCATTGATGTGTACTTCAAATTTAGCATTACTATTCACCACAACATACTCTGTCTTTGTTAGAGTTATTTGTAGTCCCCATCTGTTGTATTCCTGATATAAGCGTTGTATCATGAAGTTAAAGTCATAATCATCTTCTGCTATAATAGCTTGATCGTCAGCAAAACTTAATGCAAATATCTGTAAATCGTTGACAATGACTCCTATTTCTCTGCAGCTGCTCTTCCAATTTCGGAGAACCACTTCTACATATAAATTGAACAAGATGGGCGATATACTGCAAACTATTTCTAATACTTCGCCGCTTTATTTTCATCATTGTATTGACTTTTTTTATTTGTTGTTATTTTTCTTCCAATCATTCTTTTTCGGTTGGAACCTACTTGCGTCACCTGTAATCAACCAAGTGCCAATCAGCACTGTTCATCGGCTGGTAACCAAGTGGGGATAGTTTCTGGTAACCAGTGACAACGACAAATATTTTGAGCTGCAACTATGTTAAGCTTTACTAGAAAAAGAACTTCTTAGCCGAGATAGCTACAAAATTTTTTATTGTTCATAATCGGTTTTGGTAAAACTAAGATACCATCTTCAGATGTGTAATAAAATTTCAAGAAGTCCTACAAACTGTTATACGAATAATGCAACATTAGCTTAGAAGAACCAAATGATAACATATCTTCATAAACGTTATTACAAACATTTTTTGGTAGCTACACACAAAATCTTTCCATTGAACTTCCAGGTACATAAAACATGAAATGAGCGATGCGTTGGCACGTCAAAATTAAAATTGCTATTCGCCAAAGAATCGTTCCCGTATCATAACACGTCAAGCCTACCAGAATGACACTAGACTGTCAGCAGCCGACGCATGAAACGAGCTGACCTCAATTTCTGACAGAATTTATTATATTTGAGCATTTGGACCCATGATTTAAATTACATAATTGACTTTTATTGACAGAATTTATGTACTGCAGCGACATCTGATGTGCTTGTGACATACATAGTAATTTTAATATCGACGTGCCAACGCATCACTCATTTCATGTTTTATGTACCTATGATTTCAATAGAAAGATTTTGTGTGTAGCTGGCACAGGATGTTTGTAATAACCTTTATGAAAGTATTTTGTCATTTGTTTCGTCTATGGGTTAAAGTTGCTTTATTTGTATGACAGTCTGTTCACTTCATGTCATTTTATTACAGATGTGAAGGCGATAACATAGTTTTATCGAAAACCAGTCTTCTACATAAAGTTTTTATAGTGTTCCTGTCTAAGTAATCACTACAGATTGCCCCTTCGTGATCAAGTAAACTAATAAGTTGTCAAGATTTGTTAACCCATTATATTCCAGAACTTCATTGTTTTATTTTTCCAGCCTTTTTTGACGTTAGCTTGATACTCTGATTCATAAACGAAAGAAAAATCTGTTTTGAAAAAAATGCGGTATATTAGCACAAAAAGTTTAGACTGTGCCACTTTTGGGACATTGGCGAAATTAGCTACCAAAATAAACAGTGTCAATGCCAATGCAGAAAACTATAAGAAACGTCGTGAACAAAATAAAAACACTGTTTTAGCGTTATTGAGTGTCTATTCATTATGAAATCAAACAAGACACTTATCAAGAACACCAATCTTGCACCTATCACACATTTGTCTTTCTTTCTCGCAATATACACATCTCTTCTTTTTTTTTATTTAGCACAGTAAAGCAGTTTCCTGGATCTAAACGTACATCTTTACTCACCCGTCCTCCCATCGCTTTGCTTCTTGGTGGTCCTGTATTTCGGTGTTCATCATGTTTTCTTCGAGAGGCACATCAGTATTCTCCTCCGCACATACAAACGTGAGAGTTTCTCATATGAGTTAGCAGTTTGATTTGCTTTACTATGCAGATATCAATCATCTTTGTGAATGGTAGCCACCACCACATCTTTGATCTTGTTCTCGTCCGAGAAAGTGATATATGCTCATCCAGTAGATCATCGGTTGTTCGGAGTACATATTCTCATGGGGAAGCGTACGATATCCACTCGGAAGCAGTATGCCTCAAAGAGTTTTAGCTTTGTTCTGGAATAATATTCACTATTTCCTCAGGAAAAAAATCCTCAAATACCTGTCGCGCTGTTTTACCTGCTACACACTCTGAAACACAATTTTAGTTGCTCTTACATGGTTTATTATTGTTTGCTTAGGTTGATTTATATTTCTGGCTTTTGCATTTGTGTTGCTTTTTTGTGTTTTTAGTTTTCCAGTCCATGTCCTAATGCTTTCATTCGCTTAGCTTCTGGAGGTAAAACCATAACATCAGCTTCATCCCCTCTGTTATAAGTTCTAAAGTATCTGAAACTTCCTGGAAGATTAAAACTGTGTGCCGGACCGAGACTCGAATTCGGGAACTTTGCCTTTCGCAGGCAAGTGCTCAACCATCTGAGCCACCCTAGCACGAATCACGCCCCGTCCTCACAGATTTACTTCTACCAGTACCTCGTCTCTTACCTTCCA
Source organism: Schistocerca piceifrons (assembly GCF_021461385.2). Classification (NCBI taxonomy): domain Eukaryota; kingdom Metazoa; phylum Arthropoda; class Insecta; order Orthoptera; family Acrididae; genus Schistocerca; species Schistocerca piceifrons. The sequence continues at coordinate 377,674,600 of NC_060138.1, forward strand.
AACTTTCTAAAGTATCTGTTACATCTTGTACAATATAGCCATTTTCAATGTATTTTCTTCAATGTATTCTTCATCTATTATTTCATCTACAGTGGGTGGAGTAACCACAATTTTATGTCATCAGCATTGTCTTCACTTATTTCATAACTCTTCAGTTCTTCAATTGTAAGTCCACGAGACATTTTTTTTCCAACTGGAATCGTAAAATTTGATAGGGAATATTTCATTCTACTACCTACCCTGGAGAAACTCTCAAACGACGTAAAGAAAGAAGAACTCAACAACTGAAATAGAAATTTTTGTGTACAAGATGAGTACAAACCGGCACAAGGAAAGACAGTGGTAATGTAAAATGCCATTGTCCCTTTATTGGGACGCATAAAATAATTTGATATTGCACTTACTTCAGGAAATTTCAAATACACAGAATGTTATATGGACATCCGTATATTTATAACAGACACACCCAGACACTAAATCACAATTCATTGTTGTGCAGAAATTACCATCCCGCATACAGTGCACCGATTTGCGAAAACAGAAAATAGGAATATTAACTCCTTCACTAAAATAAGCTAATGGGAAAAAAAATTCTTTTCAGCTGACAGGCTTTACAGCAGTCAGGTCAACCTTTAGGTACAATAATCAAAAAGTTCCATTGCTTAAGGAGAAATAAATAATATATTTACATGTCAAAAAAGTTACCTAGAAAGGGGCAATTGTAAATAATGGTTTAAAATAGTAAGAAATCAAAGGAGATTCATATTATATACATGCATAATTTAATATTGCAAAAACATAACACGTCCTAGTAACTAGTGGGCATGTCATTCATCTATAAATGGCAGCAAATAAAATAAAAAAATATAATTAATGTACACTCCAAATCACTCAAAAATTAGCAGCATTATGTGCATTTCACTGTAAATCGTGTTAAGATTTCTTGCAGTACTATTCACAGATTTTCTGTGGCAAGACGATTATGTGTATGACTTTGTGCGGGCTATTTGTCTTATTTTATCTTCACTGTCAAAATGCCAGCGATTTTAGCTGCTTACAGAGGGTTCATAGGATCTTCTCTGTAGAACGGTTCTTGAAATTTTTTAAGGTCGTTTTTCGTGGGGTAGTAAACGTCTTTCTGCAAATGCCTGGATGTCTGCCAGTTCTGACTTAAATGCCTGGACAGACGCCAGTTCTAACTTGACTACATTTACACAGACCCCCGATAAGCAAATTATATTAGTAGATTGTTACTCAAAAATGGCTCTATGCAAAATGTTCAAATGTGTGTGAAATCTTATGGGACTTAACTGCTAAGGTCATCAGTCCCTAAGTTTTCACACTACTTAACCTAAATTATCCTAAGGACAAACACACACACACATGCCCGAGGGAGGACTCGAATCGCCGCCGTCACCAGCCGCACAGTCCATGACTGCAGCGCCTGAGACCGCTCGGCTAATCCCGCGCGGCTGGCTCTAAGCACTATGGGACTTAACATCTGAGGTAATAAGTCTCCTAGATTTAGAACTACTTAAACCTAACTGACCTAAGGACATCACACACATCCATGCCCGAGGTAGGATTCGAACCTGCGACCGCAGCGGTCGCACGGTGCCCGACTGAAGCGCCTAGAACCGCATGGCCAGCGCAGCCGGCGCGATTTGAAATGGAACGATGTCATAAAATTAATTACGAGTAAGGCAGATGCCAGGCTCACGGGAAGAATTCTCAGGAAATGTAACCGATCAATGAAGGAAGTAGCTTATAATGCACTCGTTCGACCAGTACTTGAATATTTTTCGTCAGGATGGGTTCCATTACAGACGGTACTAATAGAGAAAATAGAGAAGATCCCAAGAACAACAGCACGTTTCGTTACAGGTTCATTTTATAAACGAGAATGCGTCACTGATATTCTCACTTAACTTCATTGGCAGACGCTGTAAGAGAGGCGTTCTGCATCACGTAATGGTTTATTTCTGGAGTACCGAGAGTAGGGTCAACCAACATATTGTTTACTCCTTTCTCGCGGAAAGACCATCAAGACAAAATTAGAGAGATTAGAACCGACACGGAGGGTTATACCAGCAATCGTTCTTCCTGCGAACCATACGCGACTGAAACAGAGAAAAGGGGGAAATAACACTGGTAAGGTGGCTTGCGGGGTATAGATGTATATGTCAATGAAAATGAGACCACTACCATGTATGGCCTCGCGTATGAATAGAGTGACTTTCTTGTAGGTGATGGTGCCTAACTGAGGAGACAGAACCAAAGCTCTCGTTAGGTTAGTTAGGTTTAAGTAGTTCTAAGTTCTAGGGGACTGATGACCTCAGATGTTAAGTTCCATAGTGCTCAGAGCCATTTGAACCATTTTTTTTTTTTTTTTCAAATCCCTCCGTACGAATATTCCAAGGAATTTTATGGGAGTAACTACTTCCAGAGATTGTTCTGCAAGATTGTAGTCATACAATAAAGGGACTTTCTTTCTGTGTATTCCCAATATGTTCAATTTGTTTATATTGAGAGCCAGCTGTCACTCCCTGCACCAAGCGTCAACCCTTTGCAGGACTGACTTCTCTGGATACAACAGCATCGATATCCCGGCCAATAAATGCCACACAATCATTTCATTTCATCCGCGAAATGCCTCATGGATTACCGACGTTATCTGTTACGTTGTTCATATATATTATGAAAAGTAATGCTCATATAAAACTGCCTCTGGGCACGCCCGCAGTTACTTTTGCAGCTAAAGACATTTCTGCAAGAGCAGCACTCAAATCATCGTCTGAGGACTGGGAATTAGATTTTTGTGGTTTGCTAAAGCAATGTACGAAAATGAGGGGATGGGCCTATCTACAAAACGATGTAGATGTGGTTCTTCCATTCATAGTTATCCATTTGGTCCCTAGATTTCCGTGATTTCCCTAAATCGCTTCAGGAAAATGTCGGGATGGTTCCTGTGAAAGGGCACTTCTGATTTCCTTCCCCATCCTTCCCTAATCCAAGCTTGTGCTCCGTCTCTAATGACCTAGTTGTCGACGGGACGTTAAACACTAATCTCCTCCTCCTCCTCCTCCCCCCCCCCCTCCTCCTCCGGTATCGATGTCGGCGGATCGATAAATTCCCACTTCTATTTTCTTTAAATTTCTGATTTTACTGTCTATCAAGATTCCCCTTACCTCCTTTGATTATATTACCACAATTGTATATTTTCACTACATCCTCTCACTGTTTGCCTACAACATAGCCGATCACCTGTACTTTGCTTACTAAATGCGTATGTATATTCACATGTCTCTATGTATGTTTTCCACGTATTAAGCTGAGAGATCCTGTACCATTGTAAAATCCTTGACGAGTAATTTACCACCATTACTATATCTTATTTTGCATCCAGTTCTGGTACTATAAATGTATTACGAACGTTTTGTGGCTCACAAATTTAAAGTGAATCTCAAGGGAATATCCAGTCACTATACGATGAGTTTCTGTTGCACGTGCATATTTCCTTTCTTTTTATGAACGTGGTTAAAATATCTAATTTTATTTTCATTTCTTCAACTCCCGCTTACATTCACACTCATTCGTTCAATACTCTAATTGTTTGCTAAACCTTGTGGACTATAAGAATCCAATTAGACTAAAACACTAACAACTAAAAAGGGAAAATTGGGTTTAATGTGTGGTGGACTAGATCCTTAGAAACGGAACATAGTCTCAGGTTGGAGAACTACAGGGAAGAAAATTGACCGTAGGTTTTTCAGCGGGACCGTCTCACCATTCTCATTAGCTGATTTCAAGAATCTTCGGAAAGTTTGTTCCTTCCATGATGCTTGCTTATGGGGGCTTTTAGCTGCATATTTTAAATTTTTTTCTGGAGCGCAGGGGTTGTTTTCATAGTAATCTTCCATTCTGCTGTGTTTGTAGTTCACTTTATTTGCCATCGAGAACGAAGCCTTTTATGGTTTCACCTTCATGTATTTAGGCACATTTATCGAAATCTAATGTGCTTGCAAGCTTATTTTGTCGCTGTAGCCGGCCGCTGTGGCCGAGCGGTTCTAGGCGCTTCAGTCCGGAACCGCGCGACTGCTACGGTCGCAGGTTCGAACGTGCCTCGGTCGTGGATGTGTGTCATGTCCTTAGGTTAGTTAGGTTTAAGTAGTTCTAAGTTCTAGGGGACTGATGACCTCAGATGTTAAGTCCCATAGAGCTCACAGCCATTTGAACCATTTGTTGCTTTAACACAGTATGCTTTAATGTAGTAAACATGTTCTTATTCCGATAACTTACAACTAGCCTGTGTACACAGAAATAAGATCTCGGTAAACGTAAATCAGGATAGCTGAACGGGTTTTTGAATCCATCTAAAACAAGTGCATCAGAAAACTTTGCCTGTCTGATAAAACGCTTAAAAGTGTAGATGAGGGCTAGACACTCTGTTGCTAGAGTAAGGATTATCTAGTTCTAACATTTTCTTCCATATCTGTCTATGTACCTCCCTACCTACATAATTATCTGTCCACCTATCTATCTACCTATAGTTATCTCTGTCTATATCTATTTACGTCTACCTTTAATACTAAACTTCATCATGTGCTACCCTAAATCTATTTTTAGGCACCCGTATCTGTAGACCTTCTGAAACCGCTCGATTAATTCACCTCGAAGGAAGCTAACATCAACTATTTTCTGCACAAACCGTCCGAGACGTCTATTTAACATAAGTAATGTGGACGCAAGGCTATTGCAAGCAATAATGTGATACATCGTTTTTATTTATCTAAGTACACGTTGGCTTAATGTTGCGTGCGGTAAATTGGCGGTAAACAGCTGCACGCAGAGAAGTACTGGCAAATCGATTTGCAAGATCTGCTACGAAAAGTGAAATTTCGCAAGCGCGCTAGAAAACCGGCCTGCGGTTTCACACAGGGCAGCTTTCTCTACGCTCAGTTCTAGGACACTTCTCCAGCTGCCTAGGCGAGAGGAGTACCCGTATCGCCTATCGAATAATGAATATAAAATGAGGTGGTGCGCCGCTGTAAATCGTAAGTATTTTCCAAATTATCTTTCAATTTGTTCACATTTCGTCCCTCATGTTTTTCTGTTTTGCTCGATAGCTGCAGTTTTCCGACGTTAATGTAACTGAGGCAAACGAGAGAGTGGTAAATGTGTTACCCTAGGCGTCCGCAACAGAATTGGTGAGGGGGGGAAGGATGGGAGCAAGAGAGTATCTTGGCGAGCGTAGGTGGGGGAGGGGGGGAGAGGGAAGGGACAGACCGTTCATTCATTTCCGTATTCTGGCGTATTCCTAGAAATTACAGTGATTCTAAAACAACATATTTAGCAGTGCCGAGCGCCAAGCCAATGATGTTCGACCGGTTGTCACGCTGTTGAGGGGCAATTGGGCAACTTCCTGGGCGCGGCGGCGGCATCGGCTAAGAGGAGCGATCTAAGAGGATACGAACATTTGCAGTCTTTCCTCCGCCCCTTGCTCGTGTAGCCTTGTCGGGCTGCGGGAAAGGATCGGTCAGACACGCAGCACAGGGCCCGTCGCCAATTGCTGACACACATCCATAACACCACCGATGCGCACACACAGCTGTAATATGCTTCACTGACAGCTATCCCCAAAGGGCACCCGCTTCGCGTTCTGCACAACTTAGTCACGACAGTAGTCAACTTTTATCCACGGACAACCAATAGCCCTGACGGCTTGCTGAAACTGCATCTACTTTTATAGTTTTGACTTTAGAGGAGCTGCAATAAGCAAGCAAAGCTCCGCGTCCTGGCCGTGATGGGTCAATCGGGACCGACCAACCGCCCTGCCATCCTCTGCCATTGGAGTTATTGGATGCGGTTTGGAGGGGCGTCCCGTCAGCACACTGGTCTGCTGACCTTTGTCGGCTTTTTTCACCTCGTAGCCGCTACATCTCACTCAAGTGGCTTCTCAGCCGGCACTAAAGAAGTTGAGTGCATATTGATCCAGTTCTCACAACATGGAAAACCTCCTGGTGGTAACGGGAATCGAACCAAGGTCCTCCGCATAGCAGCTAGGTATTTAGGTATTTACAGTAAGGAGACAATTGTAGTAAGTCCCGAAAAAAAAATTGTCTCCCTACTGTAAAGCAGTGTCCAGCATACCTGGCTACTATGCGGAGGACCCTGGTCGATTCCTTACCGCCAGGGATTTTTCCATGTTGTGAGAACTGGAACGATATGTACTCAACTTCTTTTCTGCTGACTGAGAAGCCACTTGAGTGACTAGTAGCGTCTACGAGGTGAGAAAAAAAAGCCGACAACAATATATACAGGGTGATCAAAAAGTCAGTATAAATTTGAAAACTTAATAAACCACGGAATAATGTAGAGAGAGAGGTAAAAACTGACACACATGCTTGGAATGACACGGGGTTTTATTACAACAAAAAAAGAAAATAAAGTTTACAAAATGTCCGACAGATGGCGCGTGAAAGATCTCTTGCGCGCGTCGTTTGGTGATGATCGTGTGCTCAGCCGCCACTTACGTCGTGCTTGGCCTCCCAGGTCCCCAGACATCAGTCCTATTATTGGCTTTGGGGTTACCTGAAGTCGCAGGTGTATCGTGATCGACCGACATTTCTGAGGATGCTGAAAGTCAACACCCGACGCCAATGCCTCACCATAACTCCGGACTTGCTTTACAGTGCTGTTCACAACATTATTCCTCGACTACATCTATTGTTGAGGAATGATGGTGGACATATTGAGCATTTCCTGTAACGAACATCATCTTTGCTTTGTCTTACTTTGTTATGCTAATTATTGCTATTCTGATCAGATGAAGCGCCATTTCTCGGACATTTTTTTAACTTTTGTATTTTTTTGGTTCTAATAAAACCCCATGTCATTCCAAGCATGTGTGTCAATTTTTACCTCTCTATCTACATTATTCCGTGATTTATTCAGTTTTCAAATTTAAGCTGACTTTTTGATCACCCGGTATATACTTTGTTCATCTCGGCAATCAAGAATTTCGACGATTTCCAATGTCGCCGATTACGATATTGGCAGGGTATCAAAACATGTGACACAAACGGCCGTATCGTTTGATTCAATTGTCTTAGAAGCTTCAGAATTTTACACCGCCATAGGACCGTAGAACTTAGTATGTTGCATAGATTTCAACTTGATACGTTTACCCGCTCCTGAGGAAAAGGGTTTTTAACAATCGAACACACAGACAGACAGACCGATGGCCAAAAAAGTTATCCTACAAGGGTCCCTTTTTTACGATTGAGATACAGAATCCTAAAAATGACCGTAGTTCTGCTCATAAATGCTTTATCTGTCGAAATAAATGCAAAACACGAAAAGAGACAATGCTGTTTTCTGCTTTATGAAAGATTAAAAAGCATGATATTTTGACATAAAAAAGATGTTGTTACGGAGCTACGTAGTCCACAACCAAGTTGGCTCGATGCTTACTTATGCTTACTTATGCTTCCAGGTGGGGAGGCGGAACTCTTTGGATCCTAGGCTGTTTCATTCTGTTCTACAGTCTAACCTGAAACTAATTTAGTCGGATTTCCACATTCATCAACTTGAATGTTAAGCCTGGGATGCACTTTTTACGAACAAATCTAAATAATGCAGCTTCATTTAACTTCAATTATCTCCGTCGATAGTAAAAAAGATAAGTACGAAAGTAATGCAAATGGTCAAGTGTGAAGCTTCATAAGCGAACAATATTATAGATGGTATCAAACTAAATAAGGTATTTTTTTATTTTTCTTAAATGTTATATCCTGTAGCTCTACTTTGAGAAGTTTTGCTCAATGGTATTTTTTCTTTGTTATATGTATTGAATTTCTCACTTTTGCTTTTTTCAGTTTCAGTTTTTTGACTTTCACCGACAACCTAACATTACTGATACATTGTGAATACTTATTTTCAATCTTTATCTTGTAACTCGTCCGATACAACTGACTTACCCATAAATGGATCATAGCTCAAAAATAAAAATGGGATCCATAATGAAATTAATAACATAGAAAGACGCAGTTTGTGCACTCTAATGAAACATGCATAGGTGGTAGAAACGAAGCCAACGGCCTTGCCGCAGTGGTAACACCAGTTCCTATCAGATCACCGAAATTTAGCGTAGTCGGGCTTAGCAAGCACTTGGATAGGTGACCGTCCGGGTTTGCCGAGCGCTGTTGGCAAGCAGGGTTCACTCAGCCCTTGTGAGACATATCGAGCAGCTACTTGATTGAGAAGTAGCAGCTCTGGTCTTGAAAACTGACGTACGGCCGGGAGAGCGGTGTGCTGACCACATGCCTCTCCATATCCGCATGCAGTGATGTTGAGGATGACACGGCGGTCGGTCGGTTCCGTTGGGCCTTCAAGCCCCGTTAAGATTTTAATTTATTGGGAATGAAAAATAAAGTATGGACACCGATAACTACTTCCATACACAATAAATTTTATTCCCTGCATAATTCCTGGGAGCACGACGTCTTCAAATTAGCGGAACCAGCTATATCAATAACAGCAATTTTAGAGTCTTGCCCTATCCTGGATAAGTTTTTGCGGACGCCCACGAATGTTACCCCAAACTACCGTGATTGAAATACAGACATAAACAGATGGCCTGATTGAATTGAAATTAAGAATTGGTATTTGCATAGAAAACCCAAAACGATTCTGGTCATACATAAAGCACACTAGTGGCAAGACGTAATCATTACCTTCACTGCGCGATAACAACGGTGAAGTCACTGATGGCAGTGCCACTAAAGCAGAGTCATTAAACACGGCTTTCCGAAACTCCTTCACCAAAGAAGACGAAGTAAATATTCCTGAATTCCGATCAAGAGTAACTGCCAAGATGAGAAACATAGCAGTGTAGCAGTGGATATCCTCGGTGTAGCAAAGCAGCTTAAATTACTTAATAAAGGCAAGGTCTCCGGCCCAGATTGTATACCAGTCACGTTACCTTCAGAGTATGCTGATACAATAGCTCCATATTTAGCAATTATATACAATCTCTCGCTCACAGAAAGATCCGTACCTAAAGACTGGAAAGTTGCTCAAGTCACACCAATACCCAAAAAAGGAAGGTGCAATCCGCTGAATTACAGGCCCATATCACTAACGTCGATTTGCAAAAAATGGTTCAAATGGCTCTGAGCACTATGCGACTTAACTTCTGAGCTCATCAGTCGCCTAGAACTTAGAACTAATTAACCCTAACTAACCTAAGGACATCACACACATCCATGCCCGAGGCAGGATTCGAACCTGCGACCGTAGCGGTCGCTCGGTTCCAGACTGTAGCGCCTAGAACCGCACGGCCACTCCGGCCGGCGTCGATTTGCAGTAGGGTTTTGGAATATATACTGTGTTCGAACATTATGAAGTACCTCGAAGTAAATGATTTACTGTCACATAGCACGGATTCAGAAAATATCGTTCTTGCGAAACACAACTAGCTCTTTATACTCTGAAGCAATGAGTGCTATCGACAGGGGATGTCAAATTGATTCCATATTTTTAGATTTCCAGAAGGCTTTCGACACTGTTCTTCACAAGCGTCTTCTAACCAAACTGCTTGCCTGTGGAGTATCGCCTCAGTTGTGCGACTGGATTCGTGATTTCCTGTCAGAAAGGTCACAGTTCGTAGTAATAGACGAAAACTCATCGAGTGAAACAGAAGTAATCTCCGGTGTTCCCCAAGGAATTGTTACAGGCTCTCTATTGTTCCTGATCTATATTAAAGATATAGGAGACAATGTCAGTAGCCCTCTTAGATTGTTTGCAGATGATGCTGCCATTTATTGCCTCTTAATGTCTTCAGACGACCAAAACGAATTGCAAAATGATTTAGATAAGATAGCTGTATGATGCGAAAGTGGCAATTGACCCTGAATACAGAAAAGTGTGAAGTTATTCACATGAGAACTAAAAGAAATCCGCTAAATTTCGATTATGCGATAAGTCACACAAATCTGAAGGCTGTAAATTCAACTAAATGCTTAGGGATTACAATTACAAATAAACTAAACTGGAACGATCACATAGATATTATTGTGGGTAGAGCAAACCAAAGACTGCGACTCAGTGGCAGAATGCTTAGAAGGTGCAACGGGTCTACTAAAGAGACTGCTTACCCCACGCTTGTCCGCCCTAGTCTGGAGTGGTGCTGTGCGGTGTGGGATCCGCATCAGATGGGACTGATGAATGACATTGAAAAAGTACAAAGAATGGCAACACGTTTTGTATTATCGTGAAATAGGGGAGATAGCGCCACAGACATGATACGTGAATTGGAGTGGCAATCATTAAAACAAAGGCGTTTTTCGTTGCGACGGGATCTTCTCATGAAATTTCAATCACCAGTTTTCTCCTCTGATTACGAAAATATTCTGCTGGCAACCACCTACATAGGGAGAAATGATCATCACTATGAAACAAGAGAAATCAGGACTCGCACAGAAAAATTTAACTGCTCGTTTTTCCCACGCGCCTTTCGAGAGTGGAACGGTAGAGAGACAGCTTGAAGGTGGTTCATTGAGCTCTCTGCCAGGCACTTAATAAAGTGAATAGCACAGTAATCACGTAGATATAGTAGATGTAACTAACAAGAGGCAAATACAAGTGGAAACCAAACTGAATCCGCCGCCAGTAATTAATGATCATATTAATATTTTACCACTTTTTGAAGTTTTTGGCCCTAGTCTTCAGGTAATTTAAGAGCGATCACGGTGGCTCCAAAGCCAAAATTCTATCATAAACAGTTGTCTTTCATTGCGAGACGAGCCCAGACGCCCAATAAGCCAACTTTTTGCTTCCACTTTCCCACTCTTCTGAAAAAATCGCGTCGCCCGTAAGTGAAAGTGTAATGAACTGCTACAAAGGGCAGCAAGAATGTCCGCTTAACCGATGTATGTCAACACAACCACTTTAAGGTATGGGTTAAAACTCTGAAACTAGTCGTACTATAGAAAGAAAATCATTTGTCATAGGTTGGTGATTTTATAGTCTCGTTTTACTTTGTCATTGTAGGTAGAATCTCAAAATGTTTGCTTTCAAAGAAACAAATGAATAAATTAACTTCGTCCTATAACACATTATGCAGCCACGTATGAAAATAGTGGAAGCGAATCTTTTATCCTAAAAAGAGATTTCTAGGAAAAAAATATAAATAAGTATTTTCAGAGATATTTATTATTCTAGCAATGGGCGCCCTGCTAAGGTACTTATTAATGGTCATTTATCATTCAAACAGAATTTATACTATTAAAACAACAAGTATACAGGCTATCAGGGTGTGTCTCTCTCCAATATGTAGTTTAAGGCGCTAACTTCAAAAGTAATTCGCAGTAGAGGCTTTCCAAGTGAGTCAAATACCGTAAGGAATTATTCGAATCGATTAGAATAGTTGTACAGTCATAACATGATTCACTAAGCTCACCTTTTCTTGCTCTTTGTATGGTTTGCGTTAATTACACTAACTTCTCGCTACGGTCGCAGGTTCGAATCCTGCCTCAGGCATGGATGTGTGTGATGTCCTTAGGTTAGTTAGGTTTAAGTAGTGCTAAGTTCTAGGGGACTCACTACCTCAGATGTTAAGTCCCATAGTGCTCAGAGCCATTTGAACCATTTTTTTTGAATGAAAATGAAAGATTAGAGTCTGTAACTAGACTGAAGTTAGTTATTTGCTTACAAAACGTTTATTTTACCTAAACTCTGACTTTTAATAAAAGTACACCACTATTTAGAACACCAAGTTATTGTCTACAGCGGTAAAGAAAACTGCGATCTAACTTTAGCTGTTGGAGCAGACATAATGGGTGATTATCTTTAAGGCAAGTACAGCATGATATACACTCCCGGAAATGGAAAAAAGAACACATTGAAACCGGTGTGTCAGACCCACCATACTTGCTCCGGACACTGCGAGAGGGCTGTACAAGCAATGATCAGACGCACGGCACAGCGGACACACCAGGAACCGCGGTGTTGGCCGTCGAATGGCGCTAGCTGCGCAGCATTTGTGCACCGCCGCCGTCAGTGTCAGCCAGTTTGCCGTGGCATACGGAGCTCCATCGCAGTCTTTAACACTGGTAGCATGCCGCGACAGCGTGGACGTGAACCGTATGTGCAGTTGACGGACTTTGAGCGAGGGCGTATAGTGGGCATGCGGGAGGCCGGGTGGACGTACCGCCGAATTGCTCAACACGTGGGGCGTGAGGTCTCCACAGTACATCGATGTTGTCGCCAGTGGTCAGCGGAAGGTTCACGTGCCCGTCGACCTGGGACCGGACCGCAGCGACGCACGGATGCACGCCAAGACCGTAGGATCCTACGCAGTGCCGTAGGGGACCGCACCGCCACTTCCCAGCAAATTAGGGACACTGTTGCACCTGGGGTATCGGCGAGGACCATCGCAACCGTCTCCATGAAGCTGGGCTACGGTCCCGCACACCGTTAGGCCGTCTTCCGCTCACACCCCAACATCGTGCAGCCCGCCTCCAGTGGTGTCGCGACAGGCGTGAATGGAGGGACGAATGGAGACGTGTCGTCTTCAGCGATGAGAGTCGCTTCTGCCTTGGTGCCAATGATGGTCGTATGCGTGTTTGGCGCCGTGCAGGTGAGCGCCACAATCAGGACTGCATACGACCGAGGCACACAGGGCCAACACCCGGCATCATGGTGTGGGGAGCGATCTCCTACACTGGCCGTACACCACTGGTGATCGTCGAGGGGACACTGAATAGTGCACGGTACATCCAAACCGTCATCGAACCCATCGTTCTACCATTCCTAGACCGGCAAGGGAACTTGCTGTTCCAACAGGACAATGCACGTCCGCATGTATCCCGTGCCACCCAACGTGCTCTAGAAGGTGTAAGTCAACTACCCTGGCCAGCAAGATCTCCGGATCTGTCCCCCACTGAGCATGTTTGGGACTGGATGAAGCGTCGTCTCACGCGGTCTGCACGTCCAGCACGAACGCTGGTCCAACTGAGGCGCCAGGTGGAAATGGCATGGCAAGCCGTTCCACAGGACTACATCCAGCATCTCTACGATCGTGTCCATGGGAGAATAGCAGCCTGCATTGCTGCGAAAGGTGGATATACACTGTACTAGTGCCGACATTGTGCATGCTCTGTTGCCTGTGTCTATGTGTCTGTGGTTCTGTCAGTGTGATCATGTGATGTATCTGACCCCAGGAATGTGTCAATAAAGTTTCCCCTTCCTGGGACAATGAATTCACGGTGTTCTTATTTCAATTTCCAGGAGTGTAGTTGGCTTTCACTTTATATGGCCGTGGTAATGTGAAACAGGTTACCGACAGATCGTAATTAAAAAACGTTACTTGTGATTGGTTGCAACAACTTCCCTCATTGTTACAAATAACAGCTAAGTGCTTCTCGTAAATCACGTTTAATAAACTTAGTAGAAGAAAGAGCGATTAAATATTTGATATTTGTCCGACGTGTTTTCCCTGCGATTGTACACAATGACTTTACCTGAGTTTTCGTTGTTATTGCAACACTTATTCCGCTTAACGTGTTTGTGATGTACCTAACATATAAAAACACCTGTGCCACACCAGTCCGAAACTTGTCCGCAACATGCCTTCTTTATTTTGGTACTACAGTTCGATATTAACCTTGGCTTTTCATAAGCATGTCGTATTAACCACTGGTCTTGTAAATGTTTTATAAGTGAATAATTTAGTGAAGCGATACAAAGGCTTTGAAGAAAGTTGGTTTATTACTATAAAATAATCCTTGTTACTGTCAACAGTCTTTGCTTGATTTCATAAGAGTCATCGCTGTAATGGGTCTTGATCGATCCCAGATATTTAAACAGTTCAGTCTTCTTAAATTCATGGGTCTTGATCGATCCCAGATATTTAAACAGTTCAGTCTTCTTAAATTCCGAACCATGTATAGTTACTGACATCAGCATGTTCCCGTATGTATTCTGTCAGAAGACACGTATTTAGCCTTATTGATACTCAATCCCATATTCCTACTGACCTGGTTTTATATAATAAAGAACTTCTTCATTGTTATGACTGTAATGTCGAATCTTTTGTTAATCCTATGCTATATCTTGCCAGGGCACGATTTCAAACAATGTCTACCAATAACTGTCGAAAGCAATTGCAGTATAACATTTCCTGTGTATGAATGACTGTATGGGACATTCTGAAAACAAATAAATAAATAAAAAAACCTCCTTCGCTGCCCTCTGAAATCTTGGAACTAAATCCGTGTACTACGCGCAGGTTAATATTTGTGCATTATCACCCCATGCTGAGCAGAATGGCTTCCTTTACCACACTGTCAAGAACGTAGCCAGGATTTTGCAAGAGCGGGGGTCGGATTTGTTGAAGAGGACCTTACAAAGATTCATGTTTTTCATTCATTCTGAAAATTTCCATAAAGGACCATAAACCGTTTTATTCGAAAATGATCTCAGAGTTTTCACCATGCGGAAATATAATCTCGTTATTTCGGAGTACTGTATCTTGACTAAGAAGCAGTCATGTTCCAATCTGCCTTCACCCTCCAAGGTCGTTTTACATTTTCTTCTTTGAGTCTGAATCTGAGCTGAAGAAGTGTGCAGGAATAAACGAGTGCTAATTTTTTCGGACGCTGCGGTTATTACCAGCAGGGCTTTTGGAATAAAGAAATCTCTGTTCTGCACAGAAGCTAGAATGATTTTTGAGGTGGCGAAAATGCAAAGGAACTGGAATTATTCACCTTAAACTTCTCCAGATTCTCTCATTTAAGTATGCATTTGTCACTTCTTGCATTGTAAGAAAGAACATTGTCTGCATGAAGAAATGTCCCAGCAGACAAACACATGAGCCTGCGGCTTAAGACGCAGAGCCACCCCAAGCCAGTGGAGAAGCTGGAGAAACTGGTTGTTGTACGCTGTTTTAAAACCTACAGTGGAACAGTGGAACGACTTCGTGCTCTAAAATCATGAGCGCTGAAACATGTGGTATACAATATGGACGTGGCCTCATATGGCTTTTGTGTGTATGGACATGTGAATGAAAATTCGTGTTGTGGGAAGTTGGTAGATTACTTAGAGATAAAACGGATGGGGAAATCTGCTTAAATGTGGAACTGGAAAAGTTTTCAGGAGAGGCTGTCAACGAGAATATGGGCATTTGGACTAAGTGAATCTTTAGGTTGTGGGTCAATATAAGAAAAAGAAACGAAGAATCCATGAATTCCATAAGCACTCTTGTAAAAATGTCTACAGCAAAATTAATTTTACTTAACTGATTTTTCTGTTATGTAAAGTGCGGTGTTTTGTCTTGTTATTCGCTCTGTCTTGAACCTTGTAGCGGTGAATAGCACACTGGACTCGCATTCGGGAGGACAACGGTTCAAACTCGTGTCCGGCCATCCAGATTTAGGTTTTCTGTGATTTTCCTAAATTACTTAAGGCAAATTCCGGGATGGTTTCTTCGAAAGGACACGGCCGAGTCCTTCACACATCCTTAACATAATTCTTGCTTGTGCTCCGTCCCTAATGACCTCGATGTCGATGGGACGTTAAACCAAATATTCCTTCCTTCCTTTGAACTGTGTGATTCATTTTCGTGCGATACAGTGATGTAGTATGGGGGCCACCTCTCCTAGCAATAGTTTAGTGTGTGCCTGCAGTGTGGATGACGGCGATGAGTGTTCTATAACGTATTGTTCTCTTCGTGTTGTTATGGATTCATATGAAAATGGAGGATAGGCAGAGTGAAGGTCGACGTTGGCACTTTAACTCCGCGAATAGTAACTAAAAAATAAACGGATGAGGTAAATGACGGAAGTCACTTTTTTGCATCATTTCTTTATGTGCAAAAGTACACTGGAATATAATTATCAGATTGAACTGGCTTTTTCTGTCAGTTTCAAAGGATTTTCAACGGATAACCGGCTGGTAACATGATGCTAAATGTCGCTTGAGGTGCCTTGGAATGAGAATGTATTGTCTGGATGAAAAACGTGGCTTGCCATAATTGCAGGGGCGGTATTCCAATGCGGGAAGAAGACATTTATCGTCCTGGATGATGAGATTTAAATTGGCCACGGAGATGCCATTAATACGCAACGTCGTTGTCAACACCACAGCAATCCAGCTAAGTTCGACAGTGTTTTGTGAAGTGCAGTTTCTCGATCACTCTTTGCGATCATATTCTGGAATCTGAAAATTAAATAAGATGTAGATAACTTGCTTTTTGTATTGACTGTTTTACAGTTCATGACCATATATTTATATTGATTCTTAGTTGAAGTTTGGTACTAAAATAAAAAGTCGCTTCACAAACGTCCTTCACAGCCATCGCTGCATGGTTTAATTATATTAACATCAACGATTTTTAGTGTATAATTAGTAATGTAGTTGCAAGAATGAGCATGAGTGAGTTTTTAAATTATTATGACGCCATATTACGAGATCCGTGCTGAAAAGTAATGCCTCTTTATTTTTTTGTGAAAATACTTTAAGTTTTTTAAATAAAACAAACGTTATTGACACTTTACATCTTTATTTTTCACCTCTACATATTCGCAGCCTTTTGCCGCTAGAGGGCACCGAACTGTACCGTGTAAGACGACAGTGTGTAACGTAACTATGTGGCTGGATAAGAAACAGCATGCTGTAATTGAATTTCGACTTCGAAGAGTTCGTCCATAGCTCCAAGACAACGCCAGACCGCACACGAGTGGCTGTCATCGATCATCCACCATACGGTCCCAACTTGGCTCCACCTGATTTTCATCTGTTTCCAAAATTTAAAGAACACCTACGAAGACATCACTTTGATAGCGATGAAGCGGTGCAAGCAGATGTGAGGTTGTGGCTCCGTCAGCAACGTCAAGCATTCTACTGTGAAGGTATGGACAAATTGGACTTTCGTTGGGAGAAATGTGTTCGTTAGCAGTGTGACTATTTTGAGAAATAACTATATCGACATGAAGAATAAAAATGTAGAATGTTAGTAACGTTTGTTTTATTTAAAAGGCTTAGAGTTTTCACATAAAAGATTCGGAGGCATTACTTTTCAGCACGCCCTTGTGTTAATGATTCAGTCGTTCAGTATATTACATCATTAGCAATGCCTACACCAACCTTCCGATTATCGTCAACATTTTCTATCTTGTTTTGATTTCAAGTTATCAGTTCGTGGAGGTGAAAGTAAAATATTATACCGCTCGTGCTTAAACTTTTCTTATAACATGGCGTTGGTTAGTCCGACGCATTCACAATCACATTTCGTAATGAAGCAAGATAATTAAATAATAATTTCAGACGGCCGCCTTACATGCTCCACTGGGGATAGTAACGTGGAAGAAAGCTGGAGATAGATTTGAATCTGTGACGCCGATTACTCTAGTCTTGCAGCTGGACAACCACGTCAGCAGAGCAATGCTAAAGTAACGATCTGTGAACGGATGCCGTTTCGGTGCACTGAGGGTTCAAAACTGTACGCATTCCTTTGCAGAGTAAAAGAGGTATTCTTGATAGGATTTACCCATTCATGGCGTAAGTTTCCGTAAATTAGATTGTTAAAACACCGCTCTTCCTCAGTGGTGAAATGAGCTCGTAAATCAATGAGTGTGAAATAGCCGTATTAACAATAAAATGTTTTGAGATTATGTATTTGTATAGCTGAAGATGAGCAGAGAGCTCAGTAACGTGTAGGGTCATATATGCAAATGGTACAGTAGTTACTGGATGTGATTCATTTCGTCTACCTTTTGATCTTTTACTCTCCCCTCATTTGAAAAACACTGCTACACCTCGAGCAGTGGAAAGCCATTTGACACCCCATTTATCAGGCGAAGTTGTTGTCGACCATCTTAATGTGTCATTGTCTGGCACTTAGTCTCACTGAAGCGAATGCGTCGCTCCGCTCGCGTTGTCACTGAGAGTTGCTGGGATGGGGAGGAAGATGGGAGAGGGGGAGGGAGAGGGAGGGGGGGAGAGGAGTGGGCGCTCGACGCCCCCTCCACTCCCCCACCGCCGCTGGCCTGTTGCCTGAGCCGCCAAGATATTTCCAGATCTGCCTTTATCTCCGTCCTCATCTAGCCGACACGTGTGCATTTTTACAGACTGCCTCTCGACCGCGGAGGATAAAAAAAATTGGCGTTTATAGGTACAAAGTATAAGTTGGCAAGCGTGATAGAGCCAGCTAAGCCGTACAGCTCTCTCCATCGGCCGCTGGCACACGGCGCAGCATTCCCGCCTTGTCTCGCAGCAAGAGCTGTTGCGTTCCTTGCACGCTCCCCTGTACGTGTTATCAGCACAGGATGCTCTCGTAACAAGAAGCTGTTTGCTTCCGTAGCCAAGCCGTTGCTGAGGCAACAACTATATTGACATATCATTTACTTTGGCAGCTTTAGCTACACAGAGCACTGACGTCAACTTTGCTCCTCTGGTGTTATTTCTCGTGAAATGTGATACATATCGCAAGCTTGTACGACACTAGCTGAGACTGAAATAAGCACGTCTACAAAGGTCGACACACTGATGGATGGGCAGAAAGAGGAAGGGGAAAGGTAATCTTCAGTTCCGAGTTTCAGAAGGAACTGATCCCTCCTTTTAACATACAACTGTTGTCGGCTGACTTTGTGATCCATGTGTATTGCGAGGAATGATTCGGGCTCCAGACGAACTATCAAGCAATGGCCGACCGACCGAGAAATTTTCTGGGTTCTTCACTTCGTAAAAGAGCCGGAACTGCTACTTCTTCAGTTCTTGAATTTTATTTGAGCGGCTACAGAAATGATTTTGTATACATAACGAGTATCTTTTCACTATGTACTGTCAAATTTTAAGATGCTGTTCAAATTTAGAAACTAAATAGGAGATCTAGTCTCTTACGAGCAAATATGAATCTGGGGTTAGGTGGGATGTTGCCAGTGGGCTTCAATAAGTGCTTGGAACGAAGTATTTCATTTTGTGTAAACGTTATTCGCCCCTCTCTTCTATCCTGTGGAAAATTTTGCATATTTAAAGCTCAGTGCAAACAAGTTGCGAATGAATCTATATCGATTCATTTCGATCTCCCCAGCTTTCGTACCTGATATTGACGACCAAATTTCAGAACTGTATAAATTACTTGGAAATTAAATTGACGGGTAATAAGTTTAGTCTTGATACTTAAGCTTTTTGTCTCTTATTAGATATACTAGACTAGTTCCTTTACAGCGAATATACTCAATGTGTTTCTTAAACGTTAGTTCTAAGACTAATAATGGAGACCAAAGTGTGTTTGTTATTTTTACAGCAGGATCTGTCATTTTACAGTCCGCCCCCGGTAGCTCAATGGTCAGCGTGACGGATTGTCAGTCCTCTGGGCCCGGGTTCGATTCCCGGCTGGGTCAGGGAATTTTCTCCGCCCAGGGAGTGGGTGTTGTGCTGTTCTCATCATCATCCTATCATCCTCATCGACTGTAGGTTCGCCGAAATGGCGTCAAATTGAATGACCGGTACCCGGCGAACGGTCTGCCCGACGGGGGAAAAGGGGGGGGGGGGGCCGTAGCCATACGAATAAATATAGTTTTACACATTTTTATTAGGTCACTTTTTTGTCTATCTGTCCGTTCAGTACAAATTTTGAAATTGATTTTAAACAAACTTCCCGATGAGCTACGGGTTTGAAACTTTCAAAACAGCTCAGGACTGGATGGCAATGCAATAGTAACTCATTTTCTTGTCTGTTGTATGGCGGATGGTACTTTGCGTACCACTGTCACTGCCCCCTTTTCCTGTTCGCGAGTGTTTCGCTGCAAGAATGTTTACTGATAAGCCTCCGTGTGAGTTCGATTCTTTCTAATTTTTACCTTCACGGTCTTTTCTCACAATATGCCAATTTTTTTTCTTTCTCTTCTTGAGTCACCAGTCTTCTGTGCCAACCTTTTCATCTTAGAGTAGCACTTGCAACCTGCATCCGCAAATATTTGGTGGATATATACCAGTCTCCGTCTTCCTCTACAGTTTTTACTCTCTACAGCTTCCGTGGAATTTACTCCCTGATGTCTTAACCCATGTCCCATCATTCTGTCCCTTTGTCTTATCAGTGTTTTCCATATATTCCTTTCCTCGTCAATTCTACGAAGAACCTCTCCATTCTTTACCCTACCTACATGATTTTCAATATTTTTTTGTAGTATGACATCTCAAATCCTTCGACTCTCTTCCGTTCCGGTTTTCCCACTGTCCATGATATATTTACAAGGAAGCAATATCTCGGTTGACTCAAGTAAAGAGAAACTGAGATAAATCAAAAATTTTGCACGCCTCTCTATTGTAATCTTAGCAAATCGTTCAAAATCGACTGAAAATTTTCAGAGAGACGTGTGCGTTTTTAGTAGCTATGACAATACTTGTAAAATTTAAACCGAAAAACGTGAGACGCGTGCAAAGGAGAATAGTAAGTAATAGAAGAATTGTAGAGAGTGGCTGCGGTTGAGAAAAATCATATAACAATTCATATCATTTGCAGTCCAATAAAATAGTTCGTGAGAACTATTCAAGTATCAAGTGTCTATTGCATGCTCAAAAATGGCTCTGAGCACTATGGGACTCAACATCTTAGGTCATAAGTCCCCTAGAACTTAGAACTACTTAAACCTAACTAACCTAAGGACATCACACACACCCATGCCCGAGGCAGGATTCGAACCTGCGACCGTAGCAGTCCCGCGGTTCCGGACTGCAGCGCCAGAACCGCACGGCCATCGCGGCCGGCCCTATTGCATACTCCCCACGTTTTTCGTGGACTACAACCCACGATGAGAAGATTTTTAGAACGGACTTCTACAATAAGAGGCAGGCCCTAGGCATACCCTATGCAAGAATCACTACACAATTCGTAAGGTGTGGGTGGAGTAGTAATGTTGGGCAATGGAAGACAACACGGTAGAACCGGAGATTATATAGCTAAAAAGTGGGACATTTATACCCGCGGTAATTTCATGTGTGCAAAATGTTGAATAATAAAAGAATTCCACTCTCTTAAACATTGGAACAAGAATAAACTGAACCGGTTGCCAGTATAATTATGATCTTCAGTCATCTTCTAAAAATGTTTTCTTGTACAAAAATATTATCTTGCATAATTCATTGTAGCTTGCGTGAAAACGTTACTGGAGTCACCGAACTGTAACCTGTATAAGGAATGAAATTCTTATGGCCCAAGCAGATCCTAGTCTTTTATTTGAACGCTCCCTGAAGATGTCCACACCTTGTCTATTCTGACGAGGCACACTGTGCTGTGACACAATGCTGAAACTTATTCTAAGTATATCATTCTGGGGATTATATTGTCTTTATTGTGTGAGTGTATGCATGGTGTAATGCGTAGAAGTGCAGATATTTGTAGATGTGTTAGCTTAATGTGTACACAAGTCAGTATGTTAGTTGTTCCTTCTCTACGTCAGACAGTCTTCCCACAAACACTACACGAAGTTAATGACTTGACGTTATCTGCACAGTTGCAACTACACCACTAAGTGGCCTACAATTGTCAGTATGGAGCTAGGGTTTTGTGTCCACGCGTCCAGACTTCAAAAAAATGGTTCAAATGGCTCTGAGCGCTTTGGGACTTAACTGCTGAGGTCATCAGTCCCCTAGAGCTTAGAACTACTTAAACCTAACTAACCTAAGGACATCACAAACATCCATGCCCGAAGCAGGATTCGAACCTGCGACCGTAGCGGTCGCGCGGTTGCAGACTGTAGCGCCTAGAACCGCGAGGCCACACCGGCCGGCCGTCCAGACTTCGATACATGACCTGCCGCCCAGGGGAAATAAACATTAATGGCTTGCTCTTCCCACATGTGAGAGGTGCTAATCGATCTAAAAACATACTAGTCCTAATAGCTACAATTATTTGTCTGTAAATGAAGTAAATACTGATGTAATGTTGTTCAGTATACTGTCCTCAGACATTTAAAATAACTGTCTTTATACCTGTTAAACCCTGTATGATAGTGATGGTCCACCTGAAATTTACTTCAACGCAGTTTTACACTCCAAGCATTTGTATCATTTTGCTACATTCGTTTCCCGGTAACCGTTCTTCTTGCTGATATGTTACATTCGTTTAGTCGGCCGGTCTTTCGCTGTCGCCGATATGCCACACGCCTTTTTATGAGTTGGTGATCGCTCACGGACCATCGGATAGAAACACTCATCGCCAATATCTGGCCGGCAAGAGGACGCTAGGAGGCAGCACATACGCCATCGTCAACAGCATTTGCACCAGTAACGTAGGTTCAGTTCGAAACAGCACCTCAGTATCTCTATGAGGTCAAGTGACAGTAGGCAAGTGATCTGTCTCCCTTGTTGCTAATGGAAAGAAGTAGGCCATGCGTCAGGATTAGGTTTCAACCTCTCCCTCCTATCTCACTTTCATGATGAATATAAATTTGTCACTTCATTCTACACGCAAACATCACAGTCAGCTATACTGGACAGATGCACTCCAAGACATAGTTCTCCCACATTGTGAAGGAAAGGTACTGTTGTGTTCGTAGAAGAAAAACCTGTCCCATCCCCTCGTTGTCTGCTAACAAACAGTGCCGTACGACTTTACTTTCACTGAGAGGATGGAGTGACGCCATGGTTAAGCGGAATTCGAGAAGCGATCTTTTTAAAATTATTTCGGTTGAATGTGTAGGTGCTGGTCGTTACACGTGGCTGGGTTTTGGTAAAAGAAATGGCTGTGAGATAAATTAAACTGCCTGCCCTTGATTTCCAACTAGCTAGAACACTTGGCCTTACCTGCTCATCGGCCGGTCGGGGTGGCCGAGCGGTTCTAGGCGCTACAGTCTGGAACCGCGCCACCGCTGCGGTCGCAGGTTCGAATCCTGCCTCGGGAATGGGTGTGTGTGATGTCCTTAGGTCAGTTAGGTTTAAGTAGATCTAGGGGACTGATGACCTCAGATGTTAAGTCCCATATTGCTCAGAGCCATTTGAACCATTTTTTTATCAGCTGATCTGCTGTTGTCTCGCAGAGGTTTCTGATAGCAAAACAGAACTTTTTACACGAGCCAATAGGGGAATACTACAGACTAGAAGAAAGACATATTTGACAAAAAATTGGAATATATTGATCTAAAACACAAGAAATGCGAGTTAACCTGTTACATTCTAATAACGACTTAACCTCCTGCAACTAAGCTAATGTTGCGCCTCTGATTACCCTGAGGTCACTGCGACATTAAACCCCTTTCTTCGATCTCCTGTGTTCCAGTCGAATTCAGTTATTGATTTATTTTATACGTCCAGCGGTGCACACAGTAAACAAAATGGAAGGAGAACAGCAGACAGCAGAAGCAGGAAGACGTGGCTTATAAAAAACTCTATTTGGTACTAGAAAAGAATGTTACACACACGGAAAAGTCGAGATACACTGAAACTTTTACGGGTATAATGATTGCCGCAATCTCTGGTTGCTAACGGTAGGGAGACATGCATCATAGAGTGACACATTCAACAATGAACTGTGACAGAGGTTGTACCCAAAAACTATGATGGAATGTATCCTAAAAGTATGAACTGGTGCTAATATACGGACGCTATGCGTAGTACACCCCATGAATGGTTACGTAACAGTTTACACAATTTATCAAAAACTATGTTAACGCAATTAATGATTTTATTATATATATCGCACTGAAACAAACCAAATACTGAAAATTTGTAGGACGAATATTAGTATAATCTTTGCTTGATACTTACTTGCTTTTTTTTCGTAGTTACTTAAATTATTTCAGAAAACGTTATACATAAACTATAACTGCTGTATTGTCCACGTTTTAGCCACAATATAACAAAGTTGTGTATATCTTCTGTGCGTCACACCTTTATCTGGCAATTTAATTCTCTCGAATTGTCAAATTACAACGGTGACTTCACTTCCATCAGGCTATAGACAAAATTAAAATTTTTTCTTCTCTCCAGAGTCAGTGTTCCACTGTCCCCCTCAAGAACCCAGACGATATCCTGAATCCAGCAGCATTTCCGTTTCGGAAAACTGCTGCGCGCTACAACTACTGTATTAATTATACGATATCCGTCATTCTGTGAAGGCGTCTCACTCCGGAGCGCTGTCAGCTTACTTGTGTTTAAGTGGCAGCTGTTAGAATGGCTCTGTGTGGTTTGCAGTGTTACTACTCTCTTCTGTGAGAGGCGGTGGTGCTCAAGTACTCTGACCCGTCTTCAGCAGAGCGGTTAAGAGCCGCGATTTATAGACAGACTACCGGTTAACTCGTGTGTCTAGTGTCTCACAGTGGGTGCAACACAACTTCAGCAGCTGACTAGCCAGAGCCCGTAATGTACAGTAGAAGCAGGCAGTTCCTGGGCGCTATCGTCGCCGGGTACAATCTATTGCGGAACGAACGGACATGCATTAATCTCGCCAACGTTCAGGTTGAGGATGTTTACTGGGGGAAACAAAAAACGAGAGAAAAGTTGAAACTGTCGGAAATCTGGAACGAGGCCTCTGCTGTGACTTGACAGAGTACACCCTTGAGTCGCTGTATCTGTAAGAAGATTACGAAGCGCATATACATTACTGGACATTAAAATTGCTACACGACGAAGATGACGTGCTACGGCCGCGAAATTTAACCGACAGGAAGAAGATACTGTGATACGTAAATGATTAGCTTTTCAGAGCATTCACACAAGGTTGGCGCCGGGGGCGACACCTTCAACGTGCTGACATGAGGAAAGTTTCCAACCGATTTCTCATACACAAACAGCAGCTGACCGGCGTTGCCTGGTGAAACGTTGTTGTGTTGCCTTGTGTAAGGAGGAGAAATGCGTACCATCACGTTTCCGACTTTGATAAAGGTCGGATTGCAGCCTATCGCGTTTGCGGTATATCGTATCGCGACATCGCTGCTCGCGTAGGTCGAGATCCAAAGACTTAACAGAATATGGAATCGGTGGGTTCAGGAGGGTAATACGGAACGCCGTGCTGGATCCCAACGGCCTCGTATCATTACAAGTCGACATGACAGGCATCTTATCCGCATGGCTGGAACGGATCGTGCAGCCACGTCTCGATCCCTGAGTCAACACATGCGGACGTTTGCAAGACAACAACCATCTGCACAAACAGTTCGACGACGTTTGCAGCAGCATGGACTATCAGCCCAGAGACCATGGCTGCGGTTACCTTGACGCTGCATCATAGACAGGAGGCCTGCGATGGTGTACTCAACGACGAACCTGGGTGCACGAATGGTAAAACGTCATTTTTTCGGATGAATCCAGGTTCTATTTGCAGCATCGTGATGGTCGCATCCGTGTTTGGCGACATCGCGGTGAACGCACATTGGAAGCGTGTATTCTTCATCGCCATACCGCCGTATCACCCGGCGTGATGGTATGGGGTGCCATTGGTTACACGACTCGGTCACCTCTTGTTCGCACTGACGGCACTTTGAACAGTGGACGTTACATTTCAGATGTGTTACGACCCGTGACTACCCTTCATTCGATCCCAGCGGAATCCTACATTTCAGCAGGATAATGCACGACCGCGTTTTGCAGGTCTTGTACGGGCATTTCTGGGTACCGAAAATGTTCGACTGCTACTATGGCCAGCACGTTCTCCACATCTCTCACCAATTGAAAACGTCTGGTCAGTGGTGGCAGAGCAACTGGCTCGTGACAATACGCCAGTCATTACTCGATGAACTGTGGTATCATGTTGAAGCTGCATGGGCAGCTGTACAATGTACACGCCATCCAAGCTCTGTTTGACTCAATGCCCAGGCGTATCAAGGCCGTTATTACGGCCAGAGATGGTTGTTCTGGGTACTGATTTCTCAAGTCCTATGCACCCAAATTGCGTGAAAATGTAATCGCACGTCAGTTCTAGTATAATTATATTTGTCCAATGAATACCCTTTTATCATCTACATTTCTTCTTGGTGTAGCAATTTAAAGGCCGGTAGTGTACATTCCTCTACGTTTCCGTTTCGTAGCTACCAAATAATTCCATTATTGAATAGACAATGTGTAAGTGGTTGTAATAAGAAAAATAACATAAGCATGTGAGAGACTGTCTATTTTCGGTATCTTTGAATCACTGACATTACTACCACACAGACAGACCACCTATTTTAAGCACACTTAAATGTGTCGTAGGACTTCTCGCAAGCAAGGAGCAGATGGAATTATCAACAACAGTGTAAAGTTCATAGGAACAATTATAAGCGTGACAGCAGAACTGGAATTCAGTGGAAGTGTTGACAGAGAAATAAACCAGTCAGCACAAGGGGCGGACTCAGATTCGATCGGGTTTATATTGCTACCATTCTGCAACTATTTTTCAATTGTTATTTTAATTCTGCCTTTATTAAAAGTAAATGACACATCCAATCGAAGGTTGCTCGGAATATCACAGTGCATTATCAGGCATGGCCGTAGTGGAGATGACAGTCCATTGCCTCTGCCTTATCATCAACACTTTAACGGGTAAATCGTACTAGAAGGAAAGGTATCGTATTTACTTAGGTGTTACATTTCTAAAGAAGGAATTTTCATTTTCTAGTGATATTGTGACATCTTTATTGTAACAGGTTCAACTTTCCATCGATATTGGCTTAATGCCAGGTTACCTTTAGTCGGAAGTGATGTCAAATGGCTGATGGTGATGATGATTTACGAACACAGGATCATATTAGGTTATTTCGTGCAGTAATTTCTGTATTTTAATTGAGGAGAAAAGTAATTTGTGACATAGCTTGTCTAATCAAACCAGTCTTCGGAGTTGAGCCGACAACAACACCTTTTCATTCCGTAATTTCTATAGCACAAAATTACCCAAGTTTCACTAAATTAGGATTGGAAATATTATTCGAAAATAAATTTACGTGTGACGAAAATATTGATGATGTGAGGGAATAATTGAGAGAATAATTACTAAAATGCTTGCCCAAGACGAACTATTAATTAGCTGCCACTGAAAGTCCTATCATGGGCCGAAACATTGTAATATTGACAGTAATATCTTTTCAGGTTATCGAGTTATTAACTTTCGTCCAGTTTCGCGGTGCTACCTCCCACTTTCCTGTGGGACAGCACAACATGCCCGACCAGCAAGCCCATTAGAACTTTTAGCACCACATTTTCAAAATCGTGTAGGCCCCGCTAATCCGTATGCGTACTATCTCTCCAAAGATTTGAAGCATCGTCTCAAACGCGTCTCAAACGCGAAGTGCACCTGTGTGATGGAGAATATAAATGTCATGATGATGAATTATTCTGAACAGTTATGATAAGGGTCATGTTGGGATTCCCTTTCCTCGAAGATTAATAAAGGAACTGCAGTTTTTAATCATACGAACTTTAACTCAATAAATATCATCACTGTCACGTTTTAAAATGATACACGTTCTAATTTAGCAAAAGATGTACGGAAAAGATTATGAACGAGACTAATGAAACGTGAAAATTACGACAGAAACTAGTAACATGAACTACAATTAGGATCCAAGACTTACGGAAATTATTATCGTTTCGTAAAGAGAAAATCTACGCTGAGAACAATGAGAAGAATTTTATAGGATGATCTTGAAGTGAAAGAAAAGTCTTAGAACAGCTCACGGTTACAATAATAAATCTACATCAGATGTTTAAACGAGATGGTAATCGACATAATGTGGATGCCCTACACCAGGGGTTTACTGACATACTAATATCACGGGCAGCGAACTGCTCATTGTGATTATGTAAGGGCCACAAGGGAGAAAAAACTTAGTTCATATAATTTGTTTCACAAATAGTCATGTTATTTACCAAATATAATTACAAAACGTGACACTACATTCCTTTCAAAATTGCTTTGATGTCTGACTCAATTTTCGTCGTATACAAGCGAAAAGTTGACTAAATTATCATTCGTCAAGTGGTTCCTATTTTTATGATATTTTCATTTTCATTATGGGAAAAGTTTTCACATGCACAAGTTGACCCAAAGAGGATACTACATGTTAATGCATTATCTACCAATAACTTCAAATTGTTTCTATTGTTACAATGATAGAAAATCGACAGATTTCCTTAATCGACTTTAATTCACAATGTCTCACAGTTCTGCACTGCGTTGCTTTCCAGTTGCACCCTTTCTGGTGCATTTTTAGACGAAATAGCAAAAGGGAATAAGAACCAGCGAGGGACTAACAGTGGCGGGCCTCGGTTTGTGCATCCCTGACATACGCTAATGACTAACGATATTCCTTACATCACAAACCACAATGAACTGTGAATCCCATGTGAATAAAACTCGGGAGCAATGGCATGCAGAGCTGGTCCCAAGTTGCACAAGAGCCATCTTCATTTTTCTCGCGTATTGCCCTTGAAGATGAGAAGGATGGTTCCTTCCGCTGGGAAGCGTTCGATTCCCTTCCCCATCTTACAGAAACTGAGTTACTGCTCCATCTCTAGTTACTTGAGGTAAAAATTATAATTCTTCCCTCAAAAGAAAAGGAAGCATCTACGACACAACATCGTCTTCCTAATAAATTCTATTGCTTTGATACCGTCGATACATGTTAGCCGCTTGCTAATAGTTACGAACAGACCTGTCCATTATGCACTATTTTTTAATCTAGTATAATTACTGGCATAAAAGTTTCTTTCTACTTTACGCGCGTTGGTACAAATAGTGTTCTTGTAAACCAGACTTCTAGTTGCCACACCATCTTGCCAGTCCTTACTTCTCTGTGTAAAGGATTACTTGAAGTGTATCATACGCGGTGGACTGGCATTTATTTCTTGGCTGAGCGCTCAAGAATTCGTCAGATGTTGGCGGCGGCCCAGTGGAGTTTAGCTAGGAATCTTATGTTGGCCTATGTACACGAACGATATCTCTTTTCAGAGAACAACAGCTGTATCTCGTGTCCAGACCCACAATTAATTATGTTAGGGAGGGGTCTGTGATGTAGATTTAGTTCTCTTACATTTACCTCCTGTAAGCAGAGATGTGCCTATTTAGGTTTTGACATTGAAAGAGCTACTTAAAGCTCTGTCTTCTTAAATGTTTCGCGTCTTTCGTCTCAGTATATACCAAGTCCTCTTCACAGTCAGGGTACCTCTCGAAGTGAACGTTTATCTTGTAAAATTTTCTGTGCTCTATAAAATAGACATATCTGCAGCAAAAAGCTTCTGTAAAAAACACCACTAACCGCATACAATGACAAACAATACACAACTGTATAGTATTGGACATAAACGGGGAGAAAGACCCATAATTTTATGACAACACGATTGCAGAAGGATCATTGGAATCAGTTATCTCCAAAAATAGACAGAAGTACTCGTACGTACTGACTTAAAGTGAAACGACCATATAAAATAAATCGCAGGTAAGGCAGATGCCAGACTAAGATCCATCGTTAAGTTCCGTTAGGGAACATAGTTCACCCACAAATGAGGTGGCTTACAAACCTCTTTGGACCAATATTTGAATATTTCTCGCCTTTATGGGATCCGAACCAGAAACGATTAATACGAGAAATAGAAAAGCTCCAAAGAAGAGTAGCGCGTTTCGTTACAGGTTCTTTTAGTAAGCGTGAAAGCGTCACAGATGTGCTCAACCGACTCCAGTGGCATATACTGCAAGAGAATATCAAATTGATTCCATATTTTTAAATTTCCAGAAGGCTTTCGACACCGTTCCTCACAAGCGTCTTCTAACCAAACTGCTTACCTACTGAGTATCGCCTGAGTTGTGAGACTGGATTCGTGATTTCCTGTCAGAAAGATCACAGTTCGTAGTAATAGACGGAAAGTCATCGAGTAAAACAGAAGTAATATCCGGCGTTCCCGAAGGAAGTGTTATAGGCCCTATCTTGTTTCTGATATATATTAACAACATAGGAGACAACCTGAGTAGGCGTCTTAGATTGTTTGCAGATGATGCTGTCATTTACCGTCTTGTAAATTCACCAGGTGATCGAAACGACTTGCAAAATGATTTAGATAAGATATCTGTATGGTGCGAAAAGTGGCAATTGACCCTGAATAAGGTAAATTGTGAAGTTATTCAAATGAGTACCAAAAGAAATCCGCTAAATTTCGAATATGCGATAAGTCACACAAATCTGAAGGCTGCAGATTCAACTAAATATTTAGGGATTACAGTTACAAATAACCTAATTTGGAACGATCACATGGATAATATTGTGGGTAGAGAAAACCAAAGACTGCGATTCATTGGCAGAACACTTAGAAGGTGCAACAGGTCTACTAAAGAGACTGCTTACATCACGCTTGACCGCCCTATTCTGGAGTATTGCTGTGCGGTGTGGGAGCCACATCGGGTAGGACCGACGGATGACATCGAAAAAATACAAAGGAGGGCAGCTCGTTTCGTATTATTGTGAAATAGGGGAGATAGTGTCACAGACGTGGATTGGAGTGGCAATCATTAAAACAAAGACGTTTTTCGTTGCGACGGGATCTTCTCATGAAACTTCAATCACCAGTTTTCTCCTCCGATTCCGAAAACATCCTCTTTGCACCCATCTACATAGGGGCAAATATCGCATATCCGCTGGACATCACAGTCACCAGATTTCAATATTATTGAACTCATTACCGGCACTTGCCATATTTTACAGGAAGAATGTTATAAGACTCCCTTGACAACCATACAGAACCTGTGTTTATCCGTTCCGAGTCGACTAGAAAGGGTTTTGAATGCTAAAGGGTTTCCTACACCGTAACAGTCATCACAATGTGTTGTGTTTTTGGGGTTACCATACTTCCATGCAACTTCTGTATATACGCCATCGATAGTGTTAGATAGGCTACGGGGTTCTTCTTTTGTGGTAGCGATTCTACTCTGTAATAACGCTGGATAGGGCACGACGGCCCTCGAGATACTACAGTGCATTCTTGGCTTCCAAGGTCGCCATATATGACCCGAAGCGATTTTTTCTTTGGGGATATATGAAGGAAAGCGAGTTCATCTCCCGACCTAGAAGAAGTGATGAACGGAATAACAGCCGCCATAGTGTCTATAAAAGTAGATACATTGAGTAAAGTTTATGACGAATTTAACTATCGTCTAGATTCTGTTCGTACTGCTACTGGTGGACACACAGATCATTTGTAACAGCATAGCTAAAATTTCAAGATTTTGTGAGTATACTGCAATTCACCCCGTGTTTATAGTATGTTTTTATCAACAAATATCGAGTTTTATTAAAATCTAAATATTCTCGAAATTCTTGGCACCGATATCTTGCCAGCATGCCTCTACTCTGGCATGATAAATACGCACGTAACGCGAGCACGCGGAATATGTGATTCGCAGCACCTCAGATGCGAAATGCAACACTTGAAAAGTTTTCTGAGGAGAAATGGGTACTCTACAGGCTATATTAGAAGTATAACACAGTCTAACACTCGGCAAAGTGACACATCAGAAAAAGAAATGTCGGGTTCGGGTTTTATGCATACATTCCCAGAGTGAAGGATAGAATAGGCCGTATATTGCTCAGATACGTCGTAAAGACTACTTAAAAACCGACAAAGAGGACCAAAGAGAGTCGCAGGTAGGCAAAGAAGTAAAGGAACCCTCTTGCAATCTCCGGAATATACCGCATACCATGCACATGAGGAAAAGTTTTTGTTAGAATGACTGGACAATCAATCAACACCGGGACCGAAAAACATAAGCGACATTGCAGGTTGGGGCAGATGGAGAAATCGGTCTTGGCAGAGAACGCGCTGTGTGAGACCGACCGCATAATAAAATTCTCCGTACAGAAATTCCGGTTACAGAGAACAGCTATCACACCCGCTTGTTCAGAGAAGCTGTAGAAAGACAGAATTACAAGAATAGCTTTAACAATAAAGAAGAAAGCCTCAAGATAATCGGATCCGGACTTCTCGTGCTGCAGCGAACGATCGTTGCAGATACGAGTAGCAAGAGGAGAGCCGCACCGGAAATAACCGCGGAGAAGCCCCTGGACGTTGGCGCGCCAGGTACCTATAGTCTGCGGCAGTGAGCTTGCCTCCAGTCTACCACCAGCAATGGAGGATGAAGCTTTGACAATGCCAGCCTCTGGTGCTAGCGAAACGTCAGTAAAATCATCGGACGAACGTCGGCCGAAGATCTCGAGACAGAAGCCAACAGGCAATTTGTCAACAAGTGGCCACGAAAGACTTAAAAATTTTGTGTAATTAGGTTTTTACGAAACCCTGCGTGCGCGATTCCTACTCGCACTTTGCAAATATTTCATTCAGTATTTAACTAAATTAAAAGCGACTTTATATGAGTTTTTTGTTATTTGATAACAAGTTAATTTACAAACAGGTAGTGAGTGATTACTACGCTCGTATGTAATGGATTCTTGAGATAATTTCATCTCCTTACCTCCCTCTCGCATTTAGTGGAGCATCGAAGATACAGTGCAGCAGGATAGCACGCGTGAAATGTTCTATTGCCCCACGCTGGTGGAAAGAGAAAAATATACACTGAAGCGCCAAAGAAACTGGTACAGGCATGCGCATTCAAATATTTGGATACGTAAAAAGGCAGAATACGCCGCTGAGGTCGGCAACGCCTATATAAGTGTCCGGCGCAGGTGTTAGATTGGTTAATTCTGCTACAATGGTAGGTTATCAAGTGAGTCTGAACTTAGTATCATAGTCATCGCACGAGCAATGGGACACAGCATATCCGACGTTGCGGTGATGTGGGGAATTTTCCGTACCACCATTTCACGAGTGTACCGTGAATATCAGGAATCCGGTAAAACATCAGATCTCTGACACCACTGCGGCTGGAAAAAGATCCGCAACAACGGGATTAAAGACGACTGAATAGAATCGTTCAACGTGACAGAAGTGCAACACCTCCGCAAATTGCTGCAGATTTCAATGATCAGGCAACAACAAGTCTCAGCGGACGAATCATTCAACGAAACATTATCGAAGTCCCACTCGTGTACTCTTGATGACTGCACTCAAAGCTTTACCCCTCACCTGGGCCCATCAACACCGATGTTGGACTGTTGATGACCGGAAACATGTTGCCTGGTCGGACGAGTTTCGTCTCAAATTGTATAGAGCGGCTGGAAGGGTAACGCTATGGTAATCCATGGACCATGCATGTCAGCAGGGCACTGTTCAAGCTGGTGGAGGCTCTACTCTGTAATGGTGTGGGGGAGTGTGCAGTTAGAGTGATATGGGACCCGTGATACGTCTAGATACGACTCTGACAGGTGACTCTGACGAAAGCATTCTGTCTGATCACCTGCACTCATTCATGTCCATTGTGCATTCCGACGGACTTGAGCAATTCCAGCAGGACAATGCGACACCCACACGTCGAGAATTGCTGCAGAGTGGCTCCAGGAACATTCTTCAGAGTTTAAAACGTCCACTGACCACCAAACCCTCCAGTCATGAACATTATTCAGCATATCTGGTATGCCTTGCAACGTGCTGTTCAGAAGAGATCTCGACTCCCTCGTTCTCTTATGGATTTATGGACAGCCCTGCAGGATTCGTGGTGTCATTTTCCTCCAGCACTACTTCAGACACTAGTCGAGTCCACGCCACGCCGTGTTGCGGCGCTTCTGCGTGCTCACGGGGGCCCTACACGATATTAGGCATGTGTACCAATTTCTTTGGCTCTTCAGTGTATGATGGGCTTCCTGTTTGGGAACTTGCCCGTGGGCTGAGCAAGCGGAATGGGAAGGCAATCGACGTCTGACCGGGCTCATCTCCGTGCGGCCGTAGCTTGCCCCGCATGGAATCCAAGGCGTCCTGGGTGAAATCACTCCCACGCACCTGTGGAGAAAGAGGCATGCAACTGCAAGAGCGTCTCTCTACTTGCTTGTGGGGCAAAATACCGCCGCACGGCGAGACTAGCCGCTAGGCGCACAGGTAAACGCTGAGGCGTTGCGGTGCCTACCTGAGTCTGAAAAAGTCAGAGGGCATTATACTGCTCATATTTTGCAGACACGCTGGAGGTCGCCTTTTCTTTAGAAACAGGGAGCGAACAATGCAGAGAGACCCTCTAGGTAATAAATTTGAGCCTTCAACAGCGCTCAGAAGGCCGAAAGGACGCGGAAACTTTCTTCGCTCCTTAGAAATGGTGTTTCGGGACAGATAACGTCTTTTCCTGAGTCTTGCGAAAGCATAGAGCGCTTGAAATTAGATATTTGGCTTTTGACTTGCATTGTTGTGGGGAGGTACTTGGCACCTCCGTGAGAGGCTGGGGGCGTTAGTTCGGACAGGCATCTGCTTCAGGTGGGAGTATGTTCGATTGGCTCTTACGTGCCGACTATGCTTGTGGGAGCTAAATATGATTGTCAGTTCTTTTGACTGATAGCTGTGTCTCACGTCTGCCTAACGACAGGTCGTGGGGACGGGAAGGGCGCACTGCTCTGATCTCAGGTGGCGAGCCACGGAGAGCAACACAGTCTTATTCCGTTGTGAGATGTCTGAGAGTACTTTCTGGTTTACAGAGAGCAGTAGGAAGTTTTCGGTGAGCAATAGCTTGCTTTGATTCTAAACAATCTTCCATCCTGCACTGGACGTTGCCTCGGACCATCAGCGTTGATGACTTGCGGAGGTATTCTAAGGTGGCAGCTTCTCTGTGCACGTCAGTCACAAACGAAGCGAGGACGCGACTGGCGGCAGCACTGTGTCATCTGCAGCCATAATCATCGAACCACCTGTGGTGAGAACAGCGTGCAATGTAAAGGTTTGAGTGAACATCGAGTTAGTTTTCGGGTTAGGCAACGTGGGCATTAGATTGATAGTAATATGTGTCGGTACGGACCGCAGAGCTAAAGCCGGGTAGGTAATTAACTTTTGATCTTTTCTTCTTGTACTGTTTGAACCGAATTATCACTCACCTTAATACAGTACTGGCCATAAAATTGCTACACCAAGAAGAAATGCAGATGATAAACGGGTATTCATTGCACAAATATATTATACTAGAACTGACATGTGATAACATTTTCACGTAATTTCGGTGCATAGATCCTCAGAAATCAGTACCCAGAACAAGTACCTCTGGCCGTAATAACGGCCTTGATACGCCTGGGCATTGAGTCAAACAGAGCTTGGATAGCGTGTACATGTACAGCTGCCAATGCAGCTTCAACACGATACCACAGTTCATCAAGAGTAGTGACTGGGTATTGTCACGAGCCAGTTGCTTGGCCACCATTGAACAGGCGTTTTCAATTATTGAGATATCTGGAGAATGTGCTGGCCAGGGCAACAGTCGAACATTTTCTATATCCAGAAAGGCCCGTACAGGACCTGCAACATGACGTCGTGCATTATCCTGCTGAAATGTAGGGTTTCGCAGGGATCGAAGGAAGGGTAGAGCCACGGGTCGTAACACGTCTGAGATGTAAGTGCCGTCAATGCGGACAAGAGGTGAGCGAGACGTGTAACCAATGGCACCCCATACCATCACGCCGGGTGATACGGCAGTATGTCGATGACGAATACACGCTTCCAATGTGCGTTCACCGCAATGTCGCCAAATACGGATGCAACCGTCATGATGCTGTAAACAGAACCTGGATTCATCCGAAAAAATGACGTTTTGCCATTCTGGCACCCAGGTTCGTTGTTGAGTACACCATCG
The DNA here is from genome assembly GCF_021461385.2 of Schistocerca piceifrons. Classification (NCBI taxonomy): domain Eukaryota; kingdom Metazoa; phylum Arthropoda; class Insecta; order Orthoptera; family Acrididae; genus Schistocerca; species Schistocerca piceifrons. Next base: position 377,710,271 of record NC_060138.1, read on the forward strand.
CAGGCGCTCCTGTCTGTGATGCAGCGTCAAGGGTAACCGCAGCCATGGTCTCCGAGCTGATGATAGTCCATGCTGCTGCAAACGCCGTCGACCTGTTCGTGCAGATGGTTGTTGTCTTGCAAACGTCCCCATCTGTTGACTCAGGGATTGATATGTGGCTGCACGATCCGTTGTAACGGATCGTGCAGCCACATATAAGATGCTTGTCATCTCGACTGCTAGTGATACGAGGCCGTTGGGATCCAGCACGGTGTTCCGTATTACCCTCCTGAACCCATCGATTCCATATTCTGCTAACATTCGTTGGATCTCGACCAATGCGAGCAGCAATGTCGCGATACGATAAACCGCAATCATGATAGGCTACAATCCGACCTTTATCAAAGTCGGAAACGTGATGGTAAGCACTTCTCCTCCTTACACGAGACATCACAACAATGTTTCACCAGGCAACGCCGGTCAACTGCTGTTTGTGTATGAGGAATCGGTTGGAAACTTTCCTCATGTCAGCACGTTGTAGGTGTCACCACCGTTGCCAAGCTTGTGTGAATGCTCTGAAAAGCTAATTATTTGCATGTCACAGCATCTTCTTTTGTCAGTTAAATTTCGCGTCTGTAGCACGTCATGTTCGTGGTGTAGCAATTTAAATGGCCAGTAGTGTAGATAAACTCGAGGGAATACATGTTGTTGAATCATGAGAGAGATAACTATATTCGTGTCCTTCACCATAACCGCCATGGTCTTTCCACAGATTTCAGATAAATATTGAGTTACCTGTTACTCGTTATTAATACTGTGTCACTACTTACCTTAGAGAGTACAACATAGTTATTCTTTTCAAGCTTGTTTGATACATGTGGTGACTATTTTTCTAGTATTTGCATAAATGAATTAATATTACTGGATCTTTAATTTTCATTTAGTAAATTGTGTGATTACCTTAATTAGTGTATTAGCGAACCCACGACCACTGTTGTTATGCCCCTTTCTTAAATTGTTTATTGTTTGTCAAGCAGCGATATAGCAGCGTTTCATAATCTTTTGCGGCAGTTTTGTAACGACTAGTTTCACGGGGGCTTCCTGCAGCACTAGGTCCAGATTGTCAGGGACCAATATGAATTTTGGAAACTGCCATGTTACCACCTTGAACTGGTGGTAAAATTCTTTATTTACACATCCAGTTTCAGACATCTGAAAATCATCAGGTTCATAAAAGTATTCACAGCATCATGTTAGATGACATATAAAATAATTATCATCAGACGATGATACCACGAATTATACACTGTTATCATTCACGAGCACCGAGCTAGGTGGCGCAGTGGTTAGCACACTGGACTCTTATTCGGGAGGACGTAAGTTCAAACCTGCGTCCGGCCATCCTGATTTAGGTTTTCCGCAATTTCGCTAAATCGCTTCAGGCAAATGGTTCATTTGAAAGGTCACGGCTAATTTCCTTCCCCATCCTTCCCTAAACTGACGGGACCGATGAGTTCACCATTAGATACCCTCCCCCAAATCAACCAGTCAAGCAACCATTCATGAGTGCACTACCTAGCACAGTTTTTGTTTTGTTTTGTAGATTCACGATGTAATTCATATTACGATATTACAACAGTGTACTCGTATAATTCGTGGTTGTATGTTGTAAATACTTTTAAGAGCCTCATGATGTGCACATAAAGAATTTCACCAACATCTCGAGGTAGTATTACGACACTTTTAAAATGTTCCGACTGTTTCAACTGCCCTAAAGCCGTCATTTTATGCAGACCACAATGTTGCAGTAGAGTCGTTAACATTACTGAAGTAGACGAGCCCATGTGGGTAATAAAGGAAAAAACGACTTCTCTAAACGTTACACTGAAAGTAATTACATTGACAGTTCGATTCAAACTTAACCCTTGCAAGCACTGGAGTTTCGTTGTCTGTTGTTAAAATTCACAAAATTGCTAGGTAAAATTAACATAAGCGTCACTTTCACAGTCTGAACGTGTTACACTAACTCGGTGGTGTATTATGGCCAACTGATGAAGACCAAAAGAGATCGAATGTGGGAAACAATTCGTGCACTCGTAAATATCTGTACAGTGGTAGAAGAGAGTGCCATGAACAACATACGAGAAACCCTCACCGGAGGGGCCTGAGTATGGTGATTTTCTTCAAAAAGGTCCTTTTCAATTTTTCTGTAGAACTAATAGTTTGCTCGTAGCGAGCGAGAGAATATGAAAATTTCACGTGTGGTTTATGATGACCAGTTAAGAAATTGCGGGTTACGACAGCGGTAGGGGCAGCTGTAGCTGGGGCACCACCTCCTGAAAACATACAGGGTGTTCAAAAAATGGTTCTGAGCACTATGGGACTTAACATCTGAGGTCATCAGTCCCCTACAACTTCGAACTACTTAAACCTAACTAACCTAAGGACACCACACACATCCATGCCCGAGGCAGAATTCGAACCTGCGACCGTAGCGGTCGCACGGTTCCAGACTGAAGCGCCTAGAACCGATCGGCCACAACGGCCGACTATCAAGGGTGTCCAAAAAACACCGACAGATGTTAGGGTCAGGTTCCTTGTAGAGAAATAAAATAAAAGTGTAGCAAACATGGGCTCTTAAATACATACCTTAAGAGATGTGAGCAATTGTTCATCTTCAGTAGTATGAAACACATCTATTCTATCGAACAAGTGCTCATAGCTCTTAAGGTATGCATTTTAGAGCCCGTGTTTACTAGCCTTTTCTCTTGTTTTGGTCAATGGTTAAAAATGGCTCTGAGCACTATGGGACTTAACATCTCAGGTCATCAGTCCCCGAGAACTTAGAACTGCTTAAACCTAACTAACCTAAGGACATCACACACATCCATGCCCGAGGCAGGATTCGAACCGGTGACAGTAGCGGTTGCGCGGTTCCGGACTGAAGCGCCTAGAACCGCTCGGCCACACAGGCCGGCTTTTGGTCAATACCTCCTCCACCAAAACTATAGAAAGCAAGGACCTTGTAGTAGAAGATATCTTCTTCACAGTGTTAAACATGAAGAACTGCGCGTATCTCTTAAGATTTGTGCTTTAGTGCCCTTGTTTTTATAAAAAAAATTTTCTTGTGTTGACGTAAGGAACCTGTGTGAATTTTTGGGACACCCTGTGGTACGAACTTTGCTTCGTCAGACCAGGTGAGATTCTCGCACGATATATTACGTAATGTGTAACTCGTCTCGGTGTCGGTAGCCTATGTGTATTTTCTTGGTGGTCCACCCACTGCCAGAGAATAAGCCGAGAAAAGGACTCAAACAGATGGCGTGCCGGACCTACGGCAATAGAAAGAGCCCAAGAGCTGCACTAAATGTTTTCCATCGCTCAGCCCTTTGGCTAGCTGGAAGAACTGCAGCGGCCATGCCAGTCGCTGGCCTTCTGGAAATCGGAAACAGCGGCGCAGTTGCATGCCCGTTAATGACCAGAGGGCCGAGCAGAAATTTTTACTGCCCCCGTTAATCACGTGTTCCGCAGGCACTTTAATGCGCCGCTGCGGAAGGTGGACGTCGTAAAGCACCGCTCGCGAGATTACTTGTTGCGGTTTATGGGCGACCAGCGGTCCCGCCGGCGGCGCCTGCGCCGGAGCGGAATGTCCAGCTGCCGCGAGCTGGCCAGGCCCAGGGCGTAACGCCAGCGCTGTTGTGCCGTACTTAAGAAGAACTGCGCCGCGAAACTGCCGCTCACTCGCCGCCTGCTCTACTTAAGGAGTCCCTGCACGTTCCTTCCTCGTGGCTCATTAGTGACACTTTGCGGGGTTGACGGTTAATAATCCCGAAGTACTACAGGAGAAATTCTTCCTCGCAGCGCTAATGACCCGACTTTGCCAATTATATGGGTTAGCACTCAGTAACCTGTGACACGAAGCGTAAGCACACCAGACAAAACGTTTGCCACTCAAGGAGACGTTACGCTAACAGCGTGTAACGTCGCTTCTATGTTCGATAATGGCCCAAATTCAGCAAGGAAGAAACGTCAACTGGAAAATGGATCAGCGGGTCCAACTCATCGTACGGTAAACATACCTTAAAGCGTCACAGAATCACCTCTGGCCTCATGTGCATCCTCCACGCCCTACGAGTTCAACGCCTTTCTGAGTCATCGGCGTTCTTGACTCCTTGCACCAGTTAAAAAGAGGCAAATTCGGGACTCACCTGCTGTTCAGTTGCTGTGTTATTTGGTCCGGTGAAGACGCACAGCTTTATGCGCAACTGTAAGTAATGGCCTTTTGCCAGGTATTCGATTTCAAATGTTCACTTCATGCACTTAACATCGTAATGGCCGGCCGGAATGGCCGAGCGGTTCTGGGCGCTACAGTCTGGAACCGCGCGACCGCTACGGTCGCAGGTTCCAACCCTGCCTCGGGCATGGATCTGTGTGATGTCCTTAGGTTAGGTAGGTTTAAGTAGTTATAGGGGACTGATGACCTCAGAAGTTAAGTCCCATAGTGCTCAGAGCCATTTGAACCATTTGAACATCGCAATGTTCGCTCCGAAACTGTCTAAGATAGATCTGCATTCAATGATGAAAGTAATCCAGTGGGGTTTTAAACAGATTGTCCCTGACAAAGCGTGACGCCCGTTCCCGGTTTCTGTCAGTTTGGATCTTTTTACGACCTGTGTTTCAACAACACGTCACGTGGCTGAGAGTGGTACAGCACTACTTGAAACACAATGGACAGTCCGCGTTGATAAACCAACAAATCGGGCCACTTGATTTACGGCGTGATCATGAGCACGGCTAAGTTCGACATCTTATTTATGCCACTATCGCGTCGCCACGTCGCTAACGTTTCTGAGATGATCCCTTATACGACTGACACATGCACAGTGTAAGGTGCCAGGACATGGGCACTTACACGTTAGCTTACCGACATTAGTATTAATAATAAAGGGACTGGCAAGAGCATCAGATTATGACTCTATTGCATTATGATAAATATCAGGCACTCTCGAGCAGTATTCCCTGTATGTCTGCATGATTAAGTCGCTAACTTAAAGTGTTGGTGAAAAGTGTTGGAAGTTGAGAATTGTGGAATATAAAGTCTGCAGCTGGCCGTAGCTCGCCGGGCCGCCGTGGGCGGCAGGTAGCGCTCACCGGAAACGCGGGACAATACGGCGCTTTTGGGGATAGCCCGGCATCCGGAGCCACCTGTGCTGGGCAACACGTGGCGAAGACGGGAATTTCGTTTGGCTAGGAGTGGTATGACCTACTCGATCATTGGGTAGATCTCAGAAATGCCGTTGGAGGGATTTCGGCGATGATAGAGCGTTCGACATTGGCCGAAACAGTATTCTTCCGCCGCGATTTCGAACGCGTGGGAGACGGGAGAATTGTGGAGACAGAGAACTTCGCCTTCAGTCATCGAGCGGTGCGAGCTTGGAGACGGCGTCTTGGCCATCGTCTTCGAAGGGAGATATACGGTCTGTATCGCATCACTGCACCAACGCGTGTTCCTTGCAGAGTTCTGCGGTTAGAGTTCTGTGTGTGCTCAGAAGCGACATTTTCACCAACGCTTAACCGCTTCCAACAATTTACCTAATATTCTTGATCTGGTAGTTATCCCTGCGAGGTGCCGAGTATTTATCAACGAAGCTGCCGGTAATAGGGGCGCGTAATTGCAAATTGCCATGCTCAGGAGTCTGTAGGTGGACAAAGAAATTCACATTTTTATTGTAAATTTTGTCAGTTGTAGGGAATATCAAATCAAAATGCCAGTATTGCAATCGAATTATCGACCTCATTGTAGCTAGCATTTTCCCTGTCCCAGTAAGCTTTATATGTACTCTCGTCACTGCACAGATTGCCCAGACGGGAAGGAAAGAAGGTTTGCGGTCTTCTATGTCAGCGACGGACAAATGTGCATACAACAGCACTTCACTGCTGTCACTTACGTCACCTGCGGAGGGACGCATGGTCGCCTAATATCAGTTCTACACCGTTCACAGAGCTCCCAAGCAACGTGTTGTTTTAAGGGCTGATTAACAGTGTGTCTGGTGTTTTTATTTTGTGGTGTTGGTGGATTTGGTGATTTCATTTTTATGCGTAAAAAGAACGTAAATCATTTAACTGTGAGAACGCCACATGAATCATAAACTCAGTTAGCTGGAGTACGGCGAGGTATTGAAAAAGAAGCAGTAGCTTTTAGTATTTTAGCCCCCATAAAGTACAAATAATTTCAATATAGTTTCAAGGTTACTGCATGGACGTAACTTCACTACTGGCCATTAAAATTGCTGCACCAAGAAGAAATGCAGATGATAAACGGGTATTCATTGGACAAATATATTATACTAGAACTGACATGTGATTACATTTTCACGTAATTTGGGTATATAGATCCTGAGAAATTAGTACCCAGAACAAGCACCTCTGGCCGTAATAACGGCCTTGATACGCCTGGGCATTGAGTCAAACAGAACTTGGATGGCGTGTAGAGGTACAGCTGTCCATGCAGCTTCAACACGATACCACAGTTCATCAAGAGTAGTGACTGGCGTATTGTGACGAGCCAGTTGCTCGGCCACCATTGACCAGACGTTTTCAATTGATGAGAGCTCTGGGGAACCTGCTGGCCAGGGGAGCAAGCGAACATTTTCTGTATCCAGAATGGCCCGTACAGGACCTGCAACATGCGGTCGTGCACTATCCTGCTGAAATGTAGGGTTTCGCAGGGATCGAATGAAGAGTAGAGCCACGGGCCGTAACACATCTGAAATGTAACGTCTAATATTCAAAGCGCCGTTAATGCGAACAAGAGGTGATCAATGGTACCCCATACCATCACGCCGGGCGATACGCCAGTATGGCGATGACGAATACACGCTTCCAATGTGCGTTCACCGCGATGTCGCCAAATACAGATGCGACCATCATGATGCTCTAAACAGAACCTGGATTCATCCGAAAATATGACGTTTTGCCATTCGTGCACCCAGGTTCGTCGTTGAGTACACCATCGCAGGCGCTCCTGTCTGTGATGCAGCGTCAAGGGTAACCGCAGCCATGGTCTCCGAGCTGATAGTCCACGCTGCCGGAAACGTCGTCGAACTGTTCGTGCAGATGGTCGTTGTCTTGCAAACGTCCCCATCTGTTGACTCAGGGATCCAGACGTGGCTGCACGATCCGTTACAGCCATGCGGATAAGATGCGTATCATCTCGACTGCTAGTGATACGAGGCGTTCCGTATTACCTTCCTGAACCCACCGATTCCATATTCTGCTAACAGTCATTGGATCTGGACCAACATGAGCAGCTATGTCGCGATACGATAAACCGCAAACGCGATAGGCTACAATCCGACCTTTATCGAAGTCGGAAACGTGATGGTACGCATTTCTGCTCCTTACACGGGGCATCACAACAACGTTTCACCAGGCAACGCCGGTCAACTGCTGTTTTTGTGTGAGAAATCGGTTGGAAACTTTCCTCATGTCAGCACGTTGTAGGTGTCGCCACCGGCGCCAACCTTGTGTGAATGCTCTGAAAAGGTAATCATTTGCATATCACAGCAACTTTTTCCTGTCTGTTGAAATTCACGTCTGTAGCACGTCATCTTCGTGGTGTAGTAATTTTAATGGCCAGTAGTGTAGAATGTTTGATGCGCTCAGTATAACTTACGTGTAACAGACGAAACGTATCAGGACGATATGACTCTTCAGCCTTTCCAGCAGATCTGCCACCACATCATAGTACTTACTCGACACAACAGTTGCACGCATCCAGGTATTAGCTGCTGGGTAGTGCCGCCGAAGGAAACTCAGTGGCAGGTCTCTGTTTTGAACGCACCTCCATTACAGACACGTTTTTGGAGGCTACGTATAGCGCTGTCACCTGTCGGAACTTACGAAACAACGGAGGGACATTCCACGACGTCCCACAACAAATTCCAAATTTTTCCAACCGAAACTGGCCGAGAGAAGCAGTGTGTACATTACGTAATGAACGCCCTTCGCACATTTGTGTAAGTATACGCTAAACCTCGAAATAATCAAATGAGAACCAACCCATGAGCTCCCAGAAACGTCTCATCTCTGTGCTACGCCCGCGTAGCGTGAACGCAAACCATTTTCGGCCAGTCACCACTCAACGGTGCTGGGAGCTGCCGAGCGTGGGAGTGGCGGCCAGGTTGCGGTGGTCAGTGATTGCGGGCGCATTACGCGCTGCTGGAGGCGCCCGCGCCGCCGCTGCTATTAGCACGGCCCGCGGCCTTGGCGCGCCCAACTGCAGACGGCCTCGCTGGCGGCTGGACGCGCCACACTGTCGTGGGCGCCAGACACCGTGGCTGCCGCTGCGACTACAGCCGACACCGACTCAAAGGAAGGCCTCGGCGCTTGTTGGTGACGTCACGTCAGCTAGGCACGGCGAACGCTAGATCTCTTGCAGGCATACTCATAATGGTGGTGTCTTCCTCTCTGACACAGGAAAATGTGAAACTATTGGCAGTAGTTGACCAACACACATTGTTCTTTTCTGCAATCAATTAATTGTACAATTCATTACACTCCTTAAAAAATTGTGTACTCCTGAACTTAAATTTCCGCCTTTTTTAAGGATTGACATACAAAAACAACTTCATGGTCCAGCAGCAACAGAATTCGTGCTTCTTTACCTTATTTGTAAATCTGAGGAAGTTACGTTTGTACTGGGTTGCTTTTACAAGAAACTGTGAACATATTGGTGCTCTTCTTTAGGTATCTTGGTTGACTATGGGGTGAGGAGCACTGAATGTCAATGAAATATCTTGCGATTGGACACGTTGGGGGAGGGGGTGGGGGACAGAAGACGAGGCAAAAGAGAGATACTCGTTTTATCAAATAAAATTTTTTTTATCTTATAAAGTTCCTCCTTTCAGTTGCAAGAGAGGAATATTTATCTTTTCTAATGTGCATGTTTAAAAAAGTTTAAGCTCAGCAGCATTTTCGATGTATGAAGCTATTTTGTCTCCTGTTTAGAAACCTTTCGTTGAAAACGACTGGAATCTAATGACTGGCAACAGTTGGACATTTACACATCTAAATTAGTTCACATTTCCAGTGACGATGTCAAGCGAAAATAAATAAATAATTAAAAGAAACGAGTTAATTGTAAGACGGTTGGGGTAAATTTTGATAGCAAAATGGATCAAGTAAATATAGTTACTTGAATGTAAAATTTCCGAAGCTTGAAATGGGGCAGCGCATCTTCTCATATTGATCTAGGTTTGTTTCGACAGGATTAAGTAATACAAAACTATGATCTTCATTTCTAGCTTTACGATAGTAAGAAAATCTTTCATCCACATAAAACTGTAGAATCCAAAACAATACCATACATTTTGTCCAAAAATAAGAGATTTATAGTGATACGCACGCCCAGGCTTTTCTGCTTGCTACAGACCTGGCGTTCGCCGTGCCTAGCTGACGTGACGTCACCGACAAGCGCCGAGGCCTTCCTTTGAGTCGGTGTTGGTACAGCCGCCCGCGCCTGCGTAAGCGCTGTAGCGTTCCAGACAGCCCGCATCTACGATATTTCCGAAACAGAGCAAAAGCTTGATTGTGGTGAGCACCCCCCCCCCCCCCCTCTCGCCCCTCGAGTGTTTGAGATACACGTCAAAACTATAAAAAACACTGATTTTTGAAAAATATGTTTATTTTGCACCACACCTCTTTCTGAAGGGCTTGATACATACACACTGAAGAGCCAAAGAAACTGGTACACCTGCCTAATATCGTGTAGAGCCGCCGCGAGCACGCAGAAGTGCCGCAACACGACGTGACATGGATTCTACTAATGTCTGAAGCAGTACTGGAGCGTATTGATACCATGAATCATGCAGGGCTGTCCGTAAATCCGTAAGAGTACGAGGGAGTGGAGATCTTCTGAATAGCACGTTGCAAGGCATACCAGATAGGCTCAATAACCAAAATGAGATTTTCACTCTGCAGCGGAGTGTGCGCTGATATGAAACTTCCTGACAGATTAAAACTGTGTGCCAGGCCGAGACTCGAACTCGGGACCTTTGCCTTTCGCGGGCAAGTGCTCTGCCAACTGAGCTACCCAAGCACGACTCACGCCCCGTCCTCACAGCCTCACTTCTGCCAGTACCTAGTCTCCTACCTTCCAAACTTTACAGAAGCTCTCCTGCCAACCTTGCAGAACTAGCACTCCTGAAAGAAAGGATATTGCGGAGACATGGAAGTTTCATATCAGCGCACACTCCGCTGCAGAGTGGAAATCTCATTCTGGAAACATCCCCCAGGCTGTGGCTAAGCCATGTCTCCACAATATCCTTCCTTTCAGGAGTGCTAGTTCTGCATGGTTCGCAGGAGAGCTTCTGTAATGTTTGGAAAGTAAGAGACGAGGTACTGGCAGAAGTAAAGCTGTGAGGACGGGGCGTGAGTCGTGCTTTGGTAGCTCAGATGGTAGAGCACTTGCTGGCGAAAGGCAAAGGTCTCGAGTTCGAGTTTCGGTCCGGTACACAGTTTTAATCTGCCAGGAAGTTTCATCAGAAGAGTGTTCCTGGAGCCACTCTGTGTCAACTGTGGACGCGTCGAGTGTCGAATTGTCCTGCTGGATTTTCCCAAGTCCGTCGGAATGCACAATGGACATGAATGGACGCAGGTGATCAGAAAGGGTTGTTACGTACGTGTTACCTGTCAGAGTCGTACCTAGACGTATCAGAGGTCCCATATCACTCCTACTGCACACGTCCCACGCCATTACAGAGCCTCCGCCAGCTTGAACAGTTCCCTGCTGACATCCAGCGTCCATGGATTCATGAGGTTGTCTTCTTACCCGTGCACGTTCATCCGCTCGATACAATTTGAAATGAGACTTGTCCGACCAGGTAACATGTTTCCGGTCATCTACAGTCCAATTTCGGTGTTGACGGGCCCAGGAGAGGCGTAAAGCTGTGTGTTGTGCAGTCATCAAGACTACACGAGTGGGTCTTCGGATCCGAAAGCCCATATCGATGATGATTCGTTGAATGACTCGCACGCTGACGCTTGTTGATGGTCCAGCATTGAAATCTGCAGCAATTTGCGGAAAGGTTGCACTTCTGTCACGTTGAACGATTCTTTCCAGTCGTTGCTGGTCCCGTTCTTGCAGGATGTTTTACCGGATTCCTGATGTTCAAGGAGACTCGTGAAATGATTGTATGGGAAAATCCCCACTTCATCGGCACGTCCGAGAAAATTAAAATGTTTGGTGATGCCTCTCTTGCTCCCAGTTGGCCGGCTTGACATCCTACCCTACTTAAAATTACTTATTTGTAACTCGCAGGATAAGAACTCTCCAGAAAATTTGCACTCTTTATTGTCTATTGGCTAATAACTTTCTCTTTAATGTAACAAAACTAAATATAGGAAACATAAAACCAGTGAAGACAAGAGACAAGCAAGACAGTACACATTTCTTCAGTCCTCAGCCCTTTTGTCTCTCTAATTTTGCTACAGCTTTAACGGCGTGCTTTCCTTTATGCGAAAGAATCTATTACCTCATCAAATTCCGACAAACGTATTACTACACGAAAAATCAAAATGTCGTTGTGTAATACTGAGGAAGCTGTTAATACGAATAGTACCCGAGATTGGTGTGGTTTCTCGATTCGATTACATCTGTTTTGTCATTGTCTGCTAGATAAAAGGAATCAGGCCTTCATAATATAGCAGTAATTGTAACACACGCCAAATACGCGAGACTGTTTTGTCACATATGGTCATTTCTGCCCATCTCATTTACATAAATAACACGACAAAATATAATTCACTAAGTACCAATATCGAATGCCTATTAGGTATACTAAAAGCAGAAAGTTTTATGTTAGGAAATAGTTTCACATTTCATTTATACGCTACAGTTTCTCAAGCATGACACTGAAAACTAGTAGTGCGAAATCGTCATAGTCTTCCATTAATTTGTGTGATGTCAATGTTTCATCACTTTTCTCGTTCTAAGAAACAATCTTGTCATCACTAATTCTTTATCTATTCCTACCCTTGTCAAAACTTATTCTCTGGTTAACTTCAGTGACCCTACCAGAATCAACAGTTTAGTTATCCCGCGTTTATTCTTCTGTTAAGACTTATCCCGTGTTCGTACAACGTGTTTTCCGCGCTATTCCGAGAACAGAACTTAAAGTGGCTTCTAACTGAGGGCTGTACAACTGGCAGAGTAGCGATCTGGCAAAAATTTCCTGTCATGATTTCATTTTCTTGGATACGCCGAGAGCATAATACGTAACCTTTCTTCTCTGTTATTCGTGTTAGTCGTTTATTACCACTATGGTAGTCCTAATCTAAGGATTTCGCTGATAATTATAACAACGCTTATCATTCGCATATCCAGTCAACCACATAAACAAACAGCGATTGGCATTCATCCGTTCGAGTTTATTCGGCTCAGCTCGGATATCCCCGTCCCCTTTTGTCTGCGGGAAAGTTTTTTGTTTGTAGATGTGACGGGGATTCCCGTGGCAGAGAAACCACGTACACTACTCACACATTAAAAAAATCAACTTGTGATTCGTTCAGAAACCAACTTAGAATGTGTTAAAAATGTTCAAAAGCCAGTGGAGCTACGTTTAAAAATCAAATGACTAATCGATAGATCATGGTGCGCTGGATGCTAGGCGCTTTGTGAAATAAGGTTTCTTTCTTCAAGAATATGAATTGGCACCCCCTGAAATTGCCGCCCTAGATCCGGGCCTGATTCCAGACGGTGCAATTTACTGGCGAAATTAAACAGCAGCAACGACGCCACCGGTATTACACTTTCACTTCATGCTATTACATGCTTATTCAAGCGGCTACATACGCGATGTGCTATAATTTTCTTGCGGGCTTACGGTGATGTATATAGATGCTATTTATGCATATTTCCCGGCGAAAATATAGCCACGCAGCAATGGTGAAGTTTCAGAACCTGGCGAATGCCGGTGTTACATGCTCACTGTATGAAGCAGTAATCAATCCGATGTCTGGCCTCAGAGCTGGTATCAGCCCTGTAGTTCGAGCTGTCCTATTGCACGCGACATCCTGTGACTTCTTCTGAACCCAGGACCTATTGTTGCACCGAACCACTGCGAAACTTTATATTTTGAAATACACAAGGAGTCAGCAGGATGTCATTTTCAGTGAGAGAAAGAAAAAAAATGGAGAATTTTTTGGTATCTATTCCTGGACTTTGGACTTCGATACGCAAATGTGGAGTCTCCAAGTCACAGTTGTTGAACATAGCTAGCAACGAAAGAGGCTTCAGAAAAACATACATCAGTAAGGAAACTTTTGTGTTTCAATGGCCGCTACGCAAATGTAACAATGGTCTCAGATATATATCGGTTTACACAACACAAAAATTTTACATTGTCCACAATTATACATATAAACATAGCAATAAGTTTTAACGCTTATAATCTCTGGCTCCGAATGACTTATCATGCCGGTGAAGCCTTGTAGACTAAAAGGCGATAATCGTATGGGAAGAGGAAACAGCTGTACTACTCGTAATTCGGATCCTTTCTTTTTTCTTCATTTTTCTCTTCAAGCCTCCGTCTGTTGACTGGGGGCTCATCCGCACGCCTTGATAAAACAGTTAGGAGATCATATTAAAAGAGAAAATAAAGTTTTACTATATGGTGTCCTAGGATGAATCGTGAGTATTCAGGGATATGCCAGGAACGATCATTCGAAGCAAAAACGTGTAGAGCCATAGGTTCTAAAATGCGTACCTTAGGTCTATCAGCACTTCTTCTTCAGAGCTGTGACCACTTGTTCATCTTTCATAATATGAAACACACCTCTTCAACTGCACAAGTACTCATAGCTCGCATGTTATGCATTGTAGAACCCAAGTTAACTGGACAATTTTTTCTTGCTTAGGTCGATACTGTCTCCTTTAAACATATTTAAATCAAAGCGCATCCAGCAGATGAGTTTTGTCTCATAGTGTCGAAGATGAAGGAGTGTTCGTACCTCTTAAGGTATCCATTTTAGAGCCCATGTTAGTAGTATTTTTTACTTCGAATAATCGTTTCTGTCCTATCCCTGCATACTAACCATTCCACTTGGGACGCTGTGTATCTGAGAAGGAAAAATTGTGTGCCAAATCGGGAATCAAACTAGGATCCCCGCCTTTGGTCGACAGTGCGCTATGAATTGCGACATCCGAACTCGCCTCACTCATCGACATCGGCTGTTCTCCTTGCCAGAGTCGCACGAACTCTCCCACCGTAGCAGCTAAGACCTCGTAGAGGAAGGATGTAGCAGGGAGTGTAGCTCATCCATACGCTGATCGCTTTCGCCATGAAAGAAATCTTTCACTCCATCGAGAGCATTTATCTACAACGGTACGGCACTAGCTTTTTGGTTACGACCACTGCATTGCTCAATATCCGCAAAGCAAACGATATCATTCTCAAAAAGTTTTAAAATTAATTGACATAATAAATATGAGAATTTACCTCCAGATATACCTCAAGAAAAGGATAGGAATGTTTAACGAGCGTCCGATGACGGAGTCGTCAGAGACTGATGACATGTTTAGGTGGGACAATGATGGACTTGGAAGTAGGTCGCTTCCTTCTCAATGGTATCAAATACCCATTAGCTTTCATCGATCTTCTAGGTTAAGGGGAGCGCATGCTGAAAATTTCACAGCTTTAGCTTTTAGCTTTGGAAATGAAAAGTGAATTAGCCGGCCGCGGTGGCCGAGCGGTTCTAGGGGCTTCAGTCCGGAACCGCGCGACTGCTACTGTCGCAGGTTCGAATCCTGCCTCGGGCATGGATGTATGTGATGTCCTTAGGTTAGTTAGGTTTAAGTAGTTTTAAGTTCTAGGGGACTGATGAATTCAGATGTTAAGTCCCATAGTGCTCAGAGCCATTTAAACCATTTGAAAAGTGAATTTTGTACCATATGGAATTTTAATATATTGTTATGCAGCTGTGAAAACATCATGTTTCTTATTCTTGTAACAATTTTTATTTTCAGGTAGAACGTGAGACGACAGAGGCGTGAGATGAGAGAGGAACTAATGCCTTCCACGTCTGTAGACTTACTGGAGGATATGAAGCGTTTGTTTCTCCAGAGAATATCTTCAAGGCACATTCACATTGACAGGTTACTAACACAGTGAAAGAAGTGTCCGCTCCTACAGCTCTGTCGAAACCTGGGTGTCTCAAGATTGGTCTTTTCGCCTTTGAAAACGAACTCGCAGTAGCCGACCACAATGCCAACAGACTCGACAAGTGGTGATGTGCAGCAACTGCCGAATTTCCAGCAGGAGGACAGCTAACATCTCCCAGGAGCGTGTTGGTTTCATTACTAACAGTATACTAGACAGAGGAAGCTTTCAACGAAGTGGGTGCAGGAAAGTTAGAAAATTGAACAGAAAAATGCACCCTTTGACTCACGCAGATTTGGCTCTGAGCACTATGGGACTCAACTGCTGTGGTCATCAGTCCCCTAGAACTTAGAACTACGTAAACCTAACTAACCTAAAGACATCACACACACCCATGCCCGAAGCAGGATTCGAACCTGAGACCGTAGCAGCAGCGCGGCTCCGGACTGGAGCGCCTAGAACCGCACAGCCACCGCGGCCGGCCACGTAGATTTGTTTTCAACCTTTTTGATGCTACTGTATTACTGACTGAAGACTGAGGATGGAACCTCAGGAAACATTCATAATACCGAAAAACGAGGACAGCAAAAGAATGGTCACACAGTAGCCCAGATCTAAGAAATTTCGCATCTGTTTTCTGGGGCAAATGCGGTATTGTCTTGATGGACCACCTGTCTAATGTCTGCACTGAAACTGGGGAGTATTACACCACTCTCGTAGATCAACTGAAGAAAAACGAACACTATGGACAGTTGACCAAAGGGAGTCTTACGTTGGAGGAAACTGATCCTTCGCACGGTTCCTAAGCTGTGGCTGCTAAGTTGAAGGTAGTGTGTTTGCAGTTGATCGACTATCCCCCTGTCATGACCCTTTCAGACTGTCACTACTGAAGAACCAAACACACTGCAGAGACCTGTTTTAACGATCGATTATATGATTTATTTTTAATTTGCTAAAAGATCTTCTAGGTCGATGTATCTGACGTATAAGTTATTTCCTTTTTTGTAGGGTGGGGGTGGGGGGGATGGAGGATATCATGTTGATTAACCGTATACTTTCTGTGGAAATCCAGGGAGTTTTCCAATCCCCTCTCCCCACTCCTTCATGTGGAAGTCCAACAACAGTAGGACTTCTACTGTAAGGGATCACATTATGACAACCACAAATCTGAAGATCGTGGAATAGAACGAATTTGGTTATCTTTTACTTGAAGTGCAGCCGTGTTGGAAAATAATCCATTCTTAAACATGAAATGTTACTGATTTCTGCAGCCAACGTGTGTTTCTATGAAACCTTAGTCTGTTTGATGGGATGGGGTTTGAACACCCACATTTTTGAATGTCCAGTGTCTTAAATAATATGAAACCTCAGCGGCGTATAGAGCCTCTCAAAGGAAAATCAGACCTTAAGGTCTGTTCGTCTTCCGAGGTTATTACATGCAGAGCAGGAGATCACAAAGAGAAAATTAAGTATACAATCGGTCTTACTCTCGTTAAAGGAAATATTCCAACATGATCTAAAACCACTTACGAAAACCGTGAAGTTTAAATCATGATTTCAGAATAAATCTTTAAAGCGGAGTGGGTGCTATTTTGATACTTCCTGGCAGATTAAAAGTATGTGCCGAACCGGGACTCGAACGCGGAACCTTGGCTTTGCAAAGTCGGAGAGAGATACTGGTAGGAGTAAATCTGTGAAGGTTGGTCGTGAGTCGTTCCCGGATGCTCAGACGGTAAGAGAAATACCCTGAAAAGGAAGGTTCTTGGTTCGAGCCAGCACACAGTTTTAATCTTTCAGGATGTTTTTCAAATCACGCTAATTGGTCAGGGATTTTAGGGCTACACTTCATAAATACAAGCGCAATGTCTGAAATAGGTACAGTATTGTATACTAGACTCTTACCTCGTCACGAAACATACGAGACTATTCGTTTATCTAAGGAACTATTTATTGTGGAATTAAACTCCGCAACTGTTTCTCTAAGTTGAACTATATGCTTTTCCATGGGACTGGTTTCCTTAAAGCCGATCAAGTAAGCGGAAGAGGATTGGCAGTTTACTGTAGGCAATTGCTTACGTACCGATAGAGGTCTGACAAGAAATAAACGAAACTACAACTCCAAAGTTTTTGGACTTTCCAGATGTGTGCAATTAGTGCTGGTCACCTTCAAATTGGGATCCCATTTGATTCCACAAACAGCTGTCCATTACATTTCTCAACATCTTCTCGCATGAGGTTGTGCAAGAGATCCACCGTTCTTGCCTCACAGGGCAGCGTAGGACCTTGTCCGTTGTAAACACTTCAGTTCATGAAGGAAGCTCAAACTCGTTAGAGCCTAAAAACTCAGTTCATGGTCGAAAAACAATCGTACATCAATGCACCACGTCAGATAGTATCTTTATGTACATTGCTCACGACATTAGACGATTGTTTTTACACCGTGGAATAGCTCATAAATAAGTCAGACAACCGTAGTTTCTCCCTTGCGATACAGCGTGTGCTCAGCGCTAACATTAGTTTTCCGTGCCGAGGTATGGTGTGGAATTAACGAAATTACTGGCGATAATTTCTTTTTTTTTTTTGAGTTGGAAGGCAGTGTCATATTCCTCTTCAAAACTGTAGAAGATGTTCGACTCTTCAGCTGGAATCTTATCCACGCTTCGTTGATTCTCCCAGAGCGGCTGAACGTTGAAGGTTTCAACCATATAGGGACAAAACAAGAATCCAGAAGAAGAACACAGCAGAGGGGCCGAAAGGGTCGAGTATTCTAGAGTTCTGAAGTGGAATATGACACTGCCTAGCAACTCATGAGCTAAACCACCAATGACGGCATCCATGAAAGGACTTAAACAATGAGATTATTGGCCAATTCTTGAAAGACATTTTGCCATTCGGCAATTCAAGTAATCTCTATCCTAGGAATAGGGATGTGAGCGGTGGGCCAAGCCGCAGGACGACATCAAAGCGTATCTCAGAATAGTTCAACGTACTCGATGATGTTTCGGGATTGCAGCTGGTGCTCGTTCACTATCACGTATTATATCTCGCACTTGCCCTTGCCAGACACATTCAAGTGGGCAATTTGCATTCGACACCACCTGAAGATGTGCGGCAGGTGCCCAGATAAAATATCATACGCGATAGAGAAGGAAGCGTGGCTACAATCCCGAAACATTGCCGAGTATTCAGTACACTGGAAGAACTTCAAGATTCGAAATATAAGTAATTCAGACATGTACAGTAAGGGTGCGGTTGAGGAGGGGGCACTGACGCCTGTTGTTGTTGTTGTTGTTGTTGTTGTGGTCTTCAGTCCTGAGACTGGTTTGATGCAGCTCTCCATGCTAATCTATCTTGTGCAAGCTTCTTCATCTCCCAGTACCTACTGCATCCTACATCCTTCTGAATCTGCTTAGTGTATTCATCTCTTGATCTCCCTCTACGATTTTTACCCTCCACGCTGCTCTCCAATGCTAAATTTGTGATCCCTTGATGCCTCAGGACATGTCCTACCAACCGATCCCTTCTTCTTGTCAAGTTGTACCACAAACTTCTCCCCAATCCTATTCAATACCTCCTCATTAGTTACATGATCTGCCCACCCAATCTTCAACATTCTTCTGTAGCACCAAATTTCGAAAGCTTCTATTCTCTTCTTGTCCAAACTATTTATTGTCCATGTTTCACTTCCATACATGGCTACACTCCATACAAATACTTTCAGAAACGACTTCCTGACACTTAAATCTATACTCGATGTTAACAAATTTCTCTTCTTCAGAAACGCTTTCCTTGCCATTGCCAGACTACATTTTATATCCTCTCTACTTCGATCATCATCAGTTATTTTGCTCCCCAAATAGCAAAACTCCTTTACTACTTTAAGTGTCTCATTTTCTAATCTAATTCCCTCAGCATCACCCGACTTAATTCGACTACATTCCATTATCGTTGTGTTGCTTTTGTTGATGTTCATCTTATATCCTCCTTTCAAGACACTGTCCATTCCGTTCAACTGCTCTTCCAAGTCCTTTGCTGTCTCTGACAGAATTACAATGTCATCGGCGAACCTCAAAGTTTTTATTTCTTCTCCCTGTATTTTAATACCCACTCCAGATTTTTCTTTTGTTTCCTTTACTGCTTGCTCAGTATACAGATTGAATAACATCGGGGACAAGCTACAACCCTGTCTCACTCCCTTCCCAACCACTCCTTCCCCTTTTATGCCCCTCGACTCTTATAACTGCCACCTGGTTTCTGTACAAATTATAAATAGTCTTTCGCTCCCTGTATTTTACCCCTGCCACCATTATAATTTGAAGGAGAGTATTCCAGTCAACATTGTCAAAAGCTTTCTCTAAGTCTACAATTGTAGAAACGTAGGTTTGCCTTTCCTTAATCTTTCTTCTAAGATAAGTCGTAAGGTCAGTATTGCCTCACGTGTTCCAACAGTTCTACGGAATCCAAACTGATCTTCCCCGAGGTCGGCTTCTACCAGTTTTTCCATTCGTCTGTAAATAATTCGTGTTAGTATTTTGCAGCTGTGACTTATCAAACTGATAGTTCGGTAATTTTCACATCTGTCAACACCTGCTTTCTTTGGCATTGGAATAATTATATTCTTCTTGAAGTCTGAGGGTATTTCGCCTGTCTCCTACATCTTGCTCACCAGATGGTAGAGTTTTGTCAGGACTGGCTTTCCCAAGGCCGTCAGTAGTTCCAATGGAATGTTGCCTACTCCCGGGCCTAGTTTCGACTCAGGTCTTTCAGTGCTCTGTCAAACTCTTCACGCAGTATGATATCTCCCATTTCATCTTCATCTACATCTTCTTCCATTTCCAGAATATTGTCCTCAAGTACATCGCCCTTGTATAGACCCTCTATATACTCCTTCTACCTTTCTGCTTTCCCTTCTTTGCTTAGAACTGGGTTTCCATCTGAGCTCTTGATATTCATTGAAGTGGTTCTCTTTTCTCCAAAGATCTCATATATTTTCCTGTAGGCAGTATCTACCTTACCCCTAGTGAGATAAGCCTGGACATCCTTACATTTGTCCTCTAGCCATCCCTGCTTAGCCATTTTGTACTTCCTGTTGATCTCATTTTTGAGACGTTTGTATTCCTTTTTGCCTTCTTCACTTGCTGCATTTTTGTATTTTCTCCTTCCATCAATTAAATTCAGAATCTCTTCTGTTACCCAAGGATTTGTACCAGCCCTCATCTTTTTACCTACTTGACCCTCTGCTGGCTTCACTATTTCATTCCTCAAAGCTACCCATTCTTCTTCTACTGTATTTCTTTCCCCCATTTGTGACAATTGTTCCCTTATGCTCTGCCTGAAACTCTGCACAACCTCTGGTTTAATCAGTTTGTCCAGGTCCCATCTCCTTAAATTCCCACATTTCTGCAGTTTCTTCAGTTTTAATCTACAGTTCATAACCAATACATTGTGATCAGAGGCCACATCTGCCCCTGGAAATGTCTTACAATTTAATACCTGGTTCCTAAATCTCTGTCTTGCCATTATATAATCTATTTGATACCTTTTAGTATCTCCAGGGTTCTTCCATGTGTACAACCTCCTTTTATGATTCTTGAACCAAGTGTTCGCTGTGATTAAGTTCTGCTCTGTGCAAAATTCTACCAGGTGGCTTCCTCTTTCATTTATTTCCCCCAATCCATATTCACCTACTATGTTTCCTTCTCTCCCTTTTCCTACTCTCGCATTCCAGTCACCCATGACTATTAAATTTTCGTCTCCTTTCACTATCTGAATAATTTCTTTTATCTCATGATACATTTCATCAATTTCTTCATCATCTGCACAGCTAGTTGGCATATAAACTTGTACTACTGTAGTAGGCGTGGGCTTCGTGTCTATCTTGGCCACAATAATGCGTTCACTATGCTGTTTGTAGTAGCTTACCCGCACTCCTATTTTTTTATTCATTATTAAACCTACTCCTGCATTACCCCTATTTGATTTTGTATTTATAACCCTGTATTCACCTGACCAGAAGTCTTGTTCCTCCTGCCACCGAACTTCACTAATTCCCACTGTATCTAACTTTAACCTATCCATTTCCCTTTTTAAATTTTCTAACCTGTGGTGTCACCGCCAGACACCACACTTGCTAGGTGGTAGCCTTTAAATCGGCCGCGGTCCATTAGTATACGTCGGACCCGCGTGTCGCCACTGTCAGTGATTGCATACCGAGCGCTGCCACACGGCTGGTCTAGAGGGACGTCCTAGCACTCGCCCCAGTTGTACAGACGACTTTGCTAGCGATGCTACACTGACAAATACGCTCTCATTTGCCGAGACGATAGTTAGCATAGCCTTCAGCTACGTCATTTGCTACGACCTAGCTAGGCGCCATTACCAGTTTATATTGAGATTGTAATTATGTATCATCAAGAGCGATGTTCTCCAATTATGGATTGAAGTTAAGTATTTCAACCGCTACGTTCTTTTCTTCATAGTATAACTACTTTAACTGTTCCAGACCTCACGCCAGTCTGCTTGAGATTAAACGCGTGCATTTCGGCCTCCTCCAGCAATACGGTGTTGGCTCTTCTGCCAACACATCACAACCTACCTGTCCGATTAAGGGATCTGACATTCCACGCTCCGATCCGTAGAATGCCAGTTTTCTTTCTCCTGATAACGACGTCCTCTTGAGTAGTCCCCGCCCGGAGATCCGTATGGGGGACTATTTTACCTCCGGAATATTTCACCCAAGAGGACGCCATCATCATTTAACCATACAGTAAAGTTGCATGCCCCCGGGAAAAATTACGGCTGTAGTTTCCCCTTGCTTTCAGCCGTTCGCAGTACCAGCACAGCAAGGCCGTTTTGGTTAGTGTTACAAGGCCAGATCAGTCAATCATCCAGACTGTTGCCCCTGCAACTACTGATAAGGCTGCTGTCCCTCTTCAGGAACCACACGTTTTTCTGGCCTCTCAACAGATACCCCTCCGTTGTGGTTGCACCTACGGTACGGCTATCTGTATCGCTGAGGCACGCAAGCCTCCCCACCAACGTCAAGGTCCATGGTTCATGGGGGGCACTGTCGCCTATACGACGGAAAAAACCGGCAATGGTTCTGGAATAGATCAGAAGATTGGGGCATTTCGACCATATGCCTGCGACCCATTAAAGAATCGTTTCTGATGATGCAAAATGGATCCTATGTCAGCAGATATTAATAGTTGCCCACACTATCCATTGCAATATGGTAAACTCATCTACCAGCCAGAGCAGACTAAATTAAGTTTCAAGGATCTATTTGAAGCGACGAGACTAAAATAAAAAGTCGACTATCAGATCTCCGACACCTTAAATCTCGAGACAGCAAGGAACTGTAGCAAAGGTACGTAATCCGCCACAGAGACAGTCAGCATAATAAACAGCTGCTATCGTAAGCATAGTTTTATTTTCCTTAGCAAGTTTCGCAACATTCATCCGTGAAGTAATCTCTATTAACATAGCTTACATTGTTAGACGTTTATAGTCGACCTTGCCTCGTGTCTGCACTTTCGAGGACAAGTAAAGAAAAACATCTTTTACGGGTTCAGATCACAGAGAAAGCGATTAAAATCTGCGAGTCATGTTTATCTCCTGTTACCCTGTGTTTTAGGTAGAGGTCTCAGGTTGATTAACTGCGCTGAGGTTTTTTTATAGAATTAATTGATTATAATTGTTGTCTTCACCATTGGTTCTTGGATATATTATATATCCAACTATGGAAGTTGTTAGTACTGGTTATTACTGCTACTCCATGCCTCTGTAGCAACGTACAGTAAGCCGCTAGATAAGTTCACGGTGCCGGGTGTCGTGAAGTTTCACTCTGGTTATGTTTCCAGAATAATGAGTAAATCGTCCTTTTGAGTTTCCAAGAGGCGCTGAATTAAGCAATTATTATCTGTGCTTCAGTTTGTAAGCATTACAACTGATGCTGAGGTTAATCACTAACATGTACGACAGTGTCTGAAACCAACACTTGTCGAAACGACTGCATTTACAGTAACACACTATATCTCAGTTTGCCGGCATTACTTATCTTTAATTGCTGTAACGCTGTACTTCCTCAGTAGACGTTCTGGTTTATCGCAAAGGGTGTGAAGGACGAGAAAAACGCATGTTTCATCTGAGAGAGGGTATTTTATTGAGAGAACAGTTAACCGATGATTTTGTCGTGAAGGCAGAGGGGTACGATGAGTTTTTAATGAGAACAAACTGTGACTAAGAGTTTATATTTATACGTCAGGTGTCAAGCGGAATATTCGTGAAATTCTCGGAATTACTCTGGTCAGAATGGTTCCGCATACAGCTCACATGATAGGAGATTCGATAACCTCCAGTATAAAAAATTCTCTAATTCCGACGCAGAGTAAAAACTAGTAATTTTCTTCCATCCGTTTCCTGACTGGTTTGAGTCGGTCCCCACGAATTCCTCATCTGTGATAACCTTTTCATCTCAGAGTAGCACTTGCACGCTACGTCCTCAATTATTTATTGTACGTATTCCAATCTCTGTCTCCTCGTACAGTTTTTACCCCCTACAAATCCCTCTACTACCATGGAAATAAGCACATGGCCCATCATCCTGTCCTTTCTTATTGTCAATGTTTTCCACATATCTCTACCCTCACCGACTCTAAGTGTCTTATCAGTACACGTAATTTTCTCCTTCTATTGAACCACATAGAATAAGCTTCGATTTTCTTCCTCTCAGTTTATGCACGGTCCATAATACACTACCATAGAATGCTGTGCTCCAGACGCACATTCTCAGACGTTTCTTCCTCGAATTAAGTCCTACATTTGATACTATTATACAGGACCCGGCAATAAAACATCGCGCATTTGACGTAGCCGGCGTGCGAGCTGTAGTGAGGATATTAATGTGGAGCCTGTTTTGTTTGAAAGCGGTGTACGTGCCATTTCAGTGTGTCATGCCGTGGTTTGGTGAGCATCTTGCGTTTGTTGTGGAGGAATTTATTCGTAATGGTGGTTCTGTGATTAGTACTCAGCGAGCGTCTTGGAGACGATTCGTACTCGGACGACATGCTCGTGTCCCTGGTAGGAAAGCTATTCATCTTTGTGTGTCAAACTTTAGAAAGACAGGTTCAGCACTGAAAAGAAAACCTTCGGTCCGACCTCGGCCTGCAACAACGCCAGAAAATGTAGCGCGTGTGAGAGTGTTTGTGCAACAGTGACCAGTGCGTTCAGCACTTAAACATGCAGCTGCCCTGGTATTATCCGATAGGAGTGGGAGAAAAATTCTTCATAGAGAACTTCACATGCACCCCTTCAAAATGATGGTTAATCAGGAATTAAGTGAAAGAGAGTTTGAAACTCGCAGAGCTGCGTGTGAGGAAGTTCCTCAAAACATTCCACCTGGCGATTGGTTTATTTCTTCGGATGAAGTCCATTTACACTTATCAGGAACTGTAAGCAAACAGAATTTCCGCTACTGGGCTGCAGAAAACTCTCGTGAAATCCATCAGTTACCACTACACAGCTCTCATGTGACAGTTTGGTGCGCCGTTGCTGAATGTTTTGTGTGGGGACCGTATTTTTTCCGAAGAATGTGTCCACACGGTAAGATTAATTCAAACCGTTATTGTCACATGCCAGAGACCTTCCTCCAACCTACGCTAAACCAGTTTATTGCAGATCATGAAGATCAAGAAGTGTGGTTCCAGCAATCCGGAGCAACATCCCACACGTCTCAGCGTTCTATGAAAATGTTGCACGAGTTGGTTCCTTGGCATCTTGTCTCTTTGAGGGGAGACTAAGAGTGGCCCTCAAGGTCGCCTGATTTACCGCCTTGCGATTCTTTTTTCTTTGGGGACACGTAAAGGCTCTAGTGTACAGACATCGTCCCACAACATTACAAGCACTTAAAGAGACCGTTACCCAAGAAGCGGCAGCCATTCCAAGAGAAATGACGCGAAGATGTATGGAGAACTTTCGGGATAGACTTCGTCGATGTGTCATCAATGGAGGACGTCATTTAGCAATATAATTAAAAAAAACCCTAAATGGCAAGGTATTTATTTTTAATAAACAAAAGTTTAAAAAATGTTCAAATGTGTGTGAAATCTTATGGGACTTAACTACTAAGGTCATCAGTCCCTAAGATTACACACTAATTAACCTAAATTATCTTAAGGACAAACACACACACGCATGCCAGAGGGAGGACTCGAACCTTCGCCGGGACCAGCCGCTAAATAAAAGTAATTTTTCTGTGTCATATTTAGTTTTTGTGAGACAATTTATTAAAATGTGGGAGGTTTTATTGCCGGACACTGTACTTCTTTCGGCCAGGAACGCCCTCTACGTGCTAGTTTGCTTTTCACGTCATCCCTGCTTCATATGTAATACGTTATTTTTCTTCAAAGGCAGCACAATTTCTTCACTTCGCCTACTTCGTGATCTCCAATTTGGATGTTTATTTTATCACTACTTTCATTTCTGCTACTACTCCTCATTATTGTCTTTCTTCAGCTTACTCTGTCCATACTCTGTGCTCAGCATACTGTTTCTTTCGTTCGGCATGACTGTAATTCTTTCTTGCTTCCAGTGAGGATCAGCGCATCTTATCGTTTATATTTTTTCACTCTGAATTTTAATACTATTCCTCAACCTTTTATTTACGGCATTGCTGTCTCGGTGTACAAACTGAACAGTGAGCAGGAAAGGCTGCATCCTTGTCTATACCTTTTTAAAAGCGAGAACTTTATTCTTGGTGTTCCATTCACAATCTTTCGTAATCGTTCTCACTTCTTATACATGTTCCGTGTTGTCCTAGAGCTTACATCTCTTTTTTGAGAATTTCACTATTTTACATTATCGAAAGTTTTGCTTTTTCTTAATCTTCTTTTCCATAATCAAGTCTCTCTTGTGCTTTTACCTTTCCTAAAACCAGAGTGACCGTTATCTAACAGATTCTCCATTTACTTTTCCACTCTTCTGTATATTATTCTTGTCAGCACTTTCAGACATAGCTGTTTAGTTGATAGTACGATAGTCTTCGTACTTACCTGCATTTTCTATTTTCGGGAATGTGTGGAACATATTTTCACGAAATTTGGGTGGTTTGCCTTCAGTCTCACATAATCAACACATTATGCTGAAAAGTCATTTGGTTGCCGCTTTCCCCAGAGACTTCAGAAGTCTGAAAGAATGTTATTTATTACTTCCGGCTTATTTGTTCGCAAGTCTTCCAAAGCTCTGTTAAACTTCGACACTAATACTGGATCTCCCATGTTTCACATATATATTCCCATTTCTTCTTATACCATTTCGTAAGACCTTTCCATCTCATAGTAGTGGCCTACAACGAACTCTTTCCACCTCTCTGCTCTCTCTTCTGCGGTTAACAATGTAATTCCTCTTGTACGCTTTATGTTGACGCCTTTGCTTTTAATTTCACAGAAATTTGTTTTGGCTGTTCTATATTGTGAATCAGTCCTTCCGACGACCATTTCTTTTATGACTTATTCGCATTTTTCCTGCAGACATTTCGGCTTGACTTCCCCTCAATTCTTACTTATTATATTCCTAAGTAATTCATAATACTGTGTTCCTCTCTTTTTCTGAATATTTTTTTACTTCCTACATTTATAGCTAAATTGAAGAATTTCTTCTGTTACCAAAGTTTCTTCGGTTTTATCTTTCTTGTACCTAATTTTGTGTATTGACCTTCTGTGATTTCCCTTTTTTAGATACGGCCAATTCTCTTCAACTGAACTGCCTGTTGTGGTATTTATCATCACAGTAGCAACAAAATTAGGAAACTTCAGACGCTCCTCGTCATTCCTCAGTACTTCTTTCTACATGGAATCTTTCGGACGAGTCTCTTATGTCCATCCTTCATCATTACTAAATTGTGACCTCAGTCTATATCCGCTCCTGGGTAGACCTCACTTCAGTATCTGGTTTTGGAATCCCCGGCTGACCGTGATGTAATCGAGTTGAATTTCTTAGTATACCTGCTCTTGTGGTTTTTGACAGTTTATTCCATACTGGAAGCTGAAATTTATTGCGGGACTCGGTTAGTCTTTCTACTCTGTCATTCCTGCTAGTGGAGCCCATATTCTCCCGTCCTCTGTTCCTTGCCCCCTATAGTGTTCCAATAAGCCATTATAGTTACATTTTCATCTCCCTTTGCGTACTGTATTACACGTTGCCTATATTCATATACTCTGTCTCTTCATCTTTCGTTTATGGTGTCCATGTATATACTTGAATTATTTTTGCCACATCCGGTGCATAAGTAGTACTCCTACCGATTTGCTATGCTTATTATTTCGTACCTCACATAATATAACGTCACAACGTTACTCACCTCACAGTGAATTCTCACTAAACATTGCTAGTTTTCTTGCGTTATTCTGCAGAAACACTTTTGCTATAGATTCTGATGAGAAAAGTCCTACCACTAAACTATTCACAGTAACTACCTCTGTGCCCTAAAACCTATTTATAATGATTTTACCCCATATTCATATGGCCAGAAATCCTTCTACTTCACTTCACTTCACTTCACTGACCCACATTATATCTAGACGGCGCCTTTGTATCTCCCTTTTCAGGCTTTCTAACTTGCCTTCCGCATTCAGACTTCTAACACTCCATGCTCCGATTCGTAGAATGTTAAATTTTTCAGTGATTGTCCAGTCTTTCTCATGGTCACCTTTCCCTTGGGAATCCCCACCTGGACAACCGAATGTTGGACCAGTCCGAAACCTTTGACACTGGACGGATCACAGGACACTTTTCCCACTGCAGCCTCCTCGTCCTATGGGTACACATTATATGTGTTCAATGCAGTGGATTTCCACAGCCTTCTGCGGGTTCATGCATTTGACCATTGCTGATTCTTCCGCCTGTGAGGGATACCAATGACAAGGATGTGCCCCGAACCTCTGTCTCCTCCTCTGCCCTCTTTTACAAAGCCGTTGGCAGAACGAGAGTGACCTCCTATAAAGGAAATCCCTGGGGGCCTTTACTGATGATTTTTATTCATAATTTAAGCTGTGTCTGGGCTCGAACCCTGAATCCAGGACGCTATCCCATGCTAGATTACGGGGACTACAAAACAATAAAATAACAATTCGGAGACTACAACGTGGCCATGGTATTTTCAACAAACCCACATTGCCGGAGCTGGTGGGTACTGTGTCGCCATCATCGCGTATACTGCAGGCAAAGTTAACCTATTGCGCTATACTTGCTGTCTCCACCACTACAATCACGTCCTTTCTGCTTGCACCTCACATCGTTCGGTGAATATGTGGTACTCTCACCCGATTGCCGCACTTGCTACTGCGCACCTCTCAGACTATAACGTCACAATGCTATTCATATAATCGTTGTGAACTGTCACTAAATAGTCCTGCTGTTAGTTTTTTTGCGTTATTATACAGAACCACTGTCGATACCATTATGAAAACAGAAATACACTTGGTAATACAGTGATGGCAGCAACTGTTGAGTTTTCTCAGCCAGATCGGTTTCGAGAACAATTTAAATTATATAAAACTTGTAGCAACCAGACGGAATGACGAACCTATGGTCACTACGATTATTACAATGATATTACGTGGACGAAGATCACTTATTTCAGTAGGAGAAGAGGTGCCAAAGAAACAGTTCTGGCATTGCGTTTCGTAATCGAAGGAAGACTGAAGAAAAATAAGGGTACCTTCCTAGTATTTGTAGACATAGATGAAGCCGTCGACAGAATAGATCAAGTACGACGGGGTTGAATAACAGGGAGAAGCGAATAATATACAAAATCTGCAAAATCTATGTGTAAGTAATTAAACTGGTAGATTAAGAAAGGCAAGTTCTTATTAATAAATATGTGAAGGTAGAGTGGTATCTTGTCATCGCTATAGGACAACCTGTAAGTCTTAGAAGCTATGAAGGAAAAATATCGATGTGGGAATGAAAGTCCAAGAAGAACATACACCAACGCTAGGGCTCGCGGATGTCATGGCCGGATGCAAAGAACACTTACGAGACCTGTTCAAAGAAGTATACAGCACATTCAGACGCAGAATGTGGGTTAAATGTAAACAAAGCAAAGAGGAAAGTCACAAGGAGTGTCGTAACAGAAGGCGGAATAACGACAGTCATAACATTCAAATTGGAAATGGAGAAAGTAAAAAAAAGGGAAAGAGATCTTCTACTAGACGTAAGGTTTCTTTGGATGGCTGAATGCAGGAAGACGTCAGATGTAGTGTGACATCAACGAATAAAGCTTCCTTCCTGAAATAGTTCTGCTGATATGAGATGTGGATACAGAAATGAAAAAGTGTTCGGAAGTGTACGACTAAAGCACGACACTGAATAAAAGCGAAACGCGGACCATCGGTAATCCAAACAACAAGAATTGCAGGCGTTTTAGATGTAGTTCTATTGAAAGATGTTACAAACTAAATGGACAGGATAAAGGACGAAATGAAGAAGTTTTAAAAGTAGAGCCGAGAAAGAAATCTAGGAAGATATAAGGGACAGTATCCGGGAAAAGTTAACTTGGAACTGAAATAAATAACAGATTGAAAAAAGCAGTAGGACCACAAAAAATCTGGAAAATGCAAAACAGATTACAGATGATATTGATGTACTAGGTTCGTAGAGACGAAAAGGTTAGCCCAAGAAAAGAAGAGATGGGGGGCAGCATGAATCCAGTGAAGAGACTGATAACTTTAAAAAACTGCGTGATTTCTGTCTCTGATTTAATTATAGAATGGCGCAAGAACGTGATCCAGACCGTTAGTATACATTCTCTACGATCGAAAAAACGCTAAGAAAGGTGCGTGCCATTGAAGATCGGTGTTGAGTCTGAAACTGGCTTGTCAAGACAAAACCATCAATACCTACTGTCAGTAACGCAATCAAAAGACAGATGCTGAGTTTTGCCTGTTCATCAAGGATTATTAATAATTACGTTAGGCAGCGAGATTTCGTATCAGATCGACGGAGCAGAGGCGGATGAACAACCAGACCCATTTACTTCCGTCAGCGTCTGAGAAGTTCAAGATACTACTGGTTACTGCATTCGCGTGTCAAATGAGATTTGTAACCGCCATTCGCTGCACACTCGCAACAGTAAATCTTCCAACCGGCAATTCCGCAGCTGTATTCATTAGGGTAGGCGCAATGCTCAAGTGTTAGCGGAGGCCTGCGAAACCCGGACACTCTGTCACGCCACTCAGGTTACAGGGTGGGGCAAATAAAAGTGGTCTGGAGAACAGAGTTCCAAAGTACAAAGAAACACAGCAGGGGAAAGGAAATAAAGTATACTAACCGGAGTATAGAAGATGTTGAAAGTCACCGCCATTCGTGTCTTGACACTTTTGGGCCCTGGTCAACAAGTTGCTGAAGACGGATCGAAGCTGGACTGCCGGAATTGCTGCAGTCTCTTCCGAAATGTGCTACAGTTCTTGAAGACTATTAGGGTTGTTGCGGTACACCCAAGACTTGAGGACTCCCCACACAAAGTAGTCGCACACTGACAGATACATTCACATCCAATCGTATCCACTCCTCCGGGCCACTTGTTTTTGCCAAAAATGGTTCAAATGGCTCTGAGCACTATGGGAGGTCATCTGAGGTCATCAGTCTCCTAGACTCAGAACTACTTAAACCTAACTAACCTAAGGACATCACACACATCCATGCCCGAGGCAGGACTCGAACCTGCGACCGTAGCAGGCGCGCGGTTCCGGACTGAAGCGCCTAGAACCGCTCGGCCACAGCGGGTGGCTTTTATTTGCCCTGCCCTGTACAATCACGCAACTTTATCTATTACTCACACTGGTTATTCTGTAGTAATGGCTGTGTAGCATGCGTATTAATCTTTCTCCGAAGCGGATCGGAATATCTAAAGGAAACATGAACTAGAAATTGTTGACTACGAAGGAGCAGCGACGTCCCATGGCATCTTATGTTGAAGTGCGAGTTGTTTTCTTTTTTTTTTTTCTTTCTTTAGATATCCGGTTGAAAGCATTTCCAGCATGCCTTTACTTGTATCTGATTTAAAAAATTAAATTTAGCGTTTCCTGCTTACCGAATATTTCTCCGATGAGAAAACGTGAGGTTAACACGCAGTTCTGCTCTTGGATGGTATGGTAGAAAGCTGAATCATCGCAAAGTGGTCAAAAAATCAAAATTCTCGCAAGATCGAATCTGTGGTGCTGTCAAAATTAGGGGAACTGTATTTTAACATTATTTTGTACAGTTACATACGATGTGGACGATTGTATATGGTCATAGGAGTAAAATATGGCACCAAGACACTCTTGTTTACGTTGACTGCTACAAATTTTAAACCTGTAACACTAAGTTAGAGTTATCAAAAAGCTTTCACGACTTGAACTACACATACTTTTCGTAAAAAGAAAGTACTTAACCACATATCATGCAGTATGACATGCGATACACAGAAAACTAACCTATAATGTTCAATAATGCCCATCTGAAAATGAGATAAACTAGCTCTGAATCGGCAACGAAACACTGAATAAAAATAAATAACACAAGATGATGTTCACTTGTTTGCACATGTCTGCTCTTGATCGAATGTCTGTTTCCGTTATAGTTGCTGTATACACCAATTTTCTGTATTTTATAGGCATCGGTATCCAGGAACGTGCAGTCTGCGGAGAAGTTGCAAGCTGTAAGAACACTACTGTTCCTGAATGCCAGACGATAGAAGAAACTCCTGGTGTATGTGTGTGTGTGTGGGGGGGGGGGATGAACCGTGTATCCCAAATCACGGCGTAAATCTAACACTGTTATTAAACTTTGATGGACTTGAGTACCTCGATTCGGAAAATCCACAGCCATCAGTCAAGTGCAATGGCCAACGTCATATTGGTAACAGAGGTAACCGCCACCTAATGAGGGTTGTAAGAGCAAGTAGTTGGACAACAAATCACTCTACAATTCAACGGTGGGCAACAAAAATTTGAGAAGCCATATCTCCCAAAACCATCTCCACGCTATGGGGTACGAAAGCCCCCTCTCCAGATGTGCACCTCTATTCAGTGTACGGCACAGAGATTACCATGGCTGCAGGAATACCATAATGTGCAAAAAAGAACACCTGGTCTGTTGAGGCGAAACATCCTGCTTACCATGAGGGCACATTTCAGTCTGTTGATGAGGGTACTGTATGGGAGCATTTACTGGGGATAAACAATCCTGCCTGAAGAATATCCCCAACTGAGCATTATAGCAGAGGTTGAAAATACCGCTTCGGTTGTAAGGTTCTTTTTATTTTTCGTGTTCTGACCAATGAAAAATAAAAAGAACCTTACAGCTGAAGCGGTACTTTGAACCTCTGCTACTCGGGATGAAATGGGATCGCTGGTATGACTGCGTGCGTCTCTCAGCCGTGGCCGACACACGAAACAACTGCCCGACCACACGCATCCCACAGACAGTGCAACACGCCGTCACTCTCGAACTCTGTCAGAAAGGTTAGGCGTTCGCTCACGGACGTGGTGGTTCCAGCGCGACTTCCCACGTTCACCGACGCCAGTACAGCTGAACACACCTACAGCGCTATCGGGTGTCACGTGAGTGCCTTGGACGCGGCTCCAGTCTCCGTGATTTACGGTGGACATCTGCGGGCTCACAGACTAGACTGAAGCTGCTCACAAAAATAATATGCAAAATAACTGAACAAATGTGCAAATAATTGTGTAAAACCTCTTTTAAATTTCTTTGCTTAATGCAGTTTAGTTCTTTTCCTCTTTTTCATTCTTATTTTGTTTCATGAGGACACACCAGTAATTACTTGGACTTGAAGAAAATTAGAAAAATAAATCTCACCGTTTTGACAAACTTTGTGACAGATGTTTTTCTGTGTGAGTATAGAACAAAACTCTTAAAAGTGGGCAAATTTGTAACAAAGATATAACTGTGTGTGTCAAAGCAACAATATGTCAGCCCATCCTTCTGAAAGATGAATTTTACTTTCCCTTAGACATGCCACAATGTTGTCCTGAGATGTGGTTTAATTTTGTGATAATTCTCTATTCTCAGTATCTAATTTGACACAAGAACTTTATTGCTGTCGAAATTAAGAGACAGAAGCTGTAGAATTTCATAAATGTGGACATTAAATGTCACAGTACAGATATGAATAAGGTTCTGTTACAAAAAGTGGTAACAGTGTCATAAAGTTGCTCAGTTTTACAATACCATGACCGCCAATCAACTGTGCTCTACATTCATGCAGTAATAGCACAATGTACACCGCATAACAACACTGCAGCTCATAGTAGTTGTTCAAAGTGACTACCAAAGTATCGACCGCCATGGCAACGGCGCATGAACTCTCTCAAAGATCCCTGGTGTCTGTTGTACCAGGAGACACCCTGCCATCTAACTGTACAGCAGTTGAGTTATCATGTCTGCTTTTAATGAATCCTTCAAAACACGAATGGTTGTCTGATGTTTCACTTATTTCATTTACTTACCTTGTGTGCAACACTGTGCTTTAAATCCGGAATGAATCTCTCACTTTGCATCGGAATGTGCGCTGTTTGAAACATCCCGTTAGACTAAAGCTGTGTGACGTAATTAACTTTCACGAAAAATGGTGTTATCGACTGGGTATACTAGGCATGACTCGTCCTCACAACTTTAATCCTGTCAGTGCCATTCTCCTACTTTCCAAACTCCACAAAAGCTGTTATATCGGTAAAGAAAGGAAGAATTCAAATGACCGACCTTATGACAGAGTGGGGCACGCATTGCCTTCCCACTTCTCACCAGCTCAGATCGTAGCGGAATCTACTAATAAAGATTTCTGTACCAATGTCTTGTCTGCAGTGAAATATGCCTGTGTTCTGGCCGTTCACTTTGTCGCTATCCGCACCCCAGCAGACAAAGTTGCGACGCCGGCCGTCGAGAACCCGGAAGTCTATTCGCGGCGCTGATCCGTAAGCAGCGGTAGCCCACGCTTAAATTTCCAAGTCAGCCTCTGCACTCTCCGCCCACGGCCTCTAAATAACGTTAGAAACATAGAAGCCCTGTGGGCCGATGTCAGATGTCAGCAAAAAGTTTATCATCCGCACGTTTGCTGCGCTGCTGCCTGTACATACGTCAGGTACACATTTATCAGAGGCAAGAAAGGTTATTAATTTCCATACCCGCCAGACGATAAAGGTGTGTCTCACAATTAATTCTGTCCATCTGATTCCATCTATTTCGGAAATGAATTTGTTACAAAACAAGACAGATACGATCAAGACTGTCCTCTCAACACTAAAGAGTTCCTTCTATTTTTTCTGCGTATAGTCACGCGCGCTGTAATTGGGAATGGACCTGAAAAGGCAGAAAATTCTTTTGTGTGCGAGGAGACGGGAATAACAAGCTCACTCGCCTAATGTATACCACACTGTATTCAGCCCTCATTTTATAAGTACAAATTGTTCGTAGTTCGAGCTATTGATGGAGTGAGCTAGTCAGTGTCACTAAACCAGTCATCTAACACCTCACACCTGACTTACATACAGCCCGCATGATGGAATTTTACGGACTAAACCATCTTTAACAAAAATATATGTATGTGTGTACACATGTTGCATGCATGTTCCACACCTACTCCGAAATCAGTGGATCGATATCAACCACACTTCAAACACGTATCATTTACTAATCTCCAGAGAAGCACTGTGTGACTAAGAACAACCGATCGTCCATAAGGGCGGAGGTGGGGTGACAAAGGGGTAATATAGAAGCATATCTAAGGACTGTGTGTAGCAATTTCAACGAAATTTTGTATGAACATGAATTTTTATTTGCGTTTGTCAAATAAAAACCATGAATGGGTAATATATCGCAACCTACCACTGCAAGCGGTGGGTGTAGGAATGAGAAGCCGTCACATGTAATAAAATTAGACAGCCACCAACATTAGTATAGAATGCATAGTTTTTGGAGTCGTTATGCTCAATGGTAACAGTTCTAATGACGTCTCGCCTCTAGTAGGTGGGGGGGAGTGCAGAGAGACTGACATAACAGCATCTCTGTAATGCCTGAATCAATTTCTACCAAACTGGCCAACTGGGCAAGCGCATCATTTGCAACCTGGAAAAAATTGCTGTGGCATTAAGCCCGACCTACCACGCGTAGGGCTGAAAGCGGGAATGGAAAAAAGGATAACTCAGGGACGTCAATGAAATTTAGTGCATACATGACTCATTTTTTATATACCCCTACTACCCCTTGGAATGGAGATGAGAGCGGAGTGACTTGTAGTAATCGTCGAAAATGATTTGTCGGTATTTCTTTCCTGTATTCAGTTACCTTAGAATAGTTTAAAATGCGATTTGTCTCTTATTCATGCTGCTCACTGAATGAGGCAGGTCTCAAGAACGAGCCCAGCAGCGAGCCAATAATTTTGTCAGCATGTTTCGAGACCCAAGATGACGTGACACTGCTGAATGTGACAGATAAATTTAACGTCCTCTCTGGAGTCATGTAGTGTAAAACAGCAGAGAATCAGATACATATGTATGCAATACATGCCACATGCGCATACATGGTCAAAGCAACGGGAAAGAAGCTAGTCATTAGTAACTGCCGCTTTTGCAGAATGCCGGCCACGGTGGCAGAGCGGTTCTCGGCGCTTCAGTCCGGAACCGCGTGACTGCTACGGTCGCCGGTTCGGATCCTGCCTCGGGCATGGATGTGTGTGATGTCCTTAGGTTAGTTAGGTTTAAGTAGTTCTAAGTTCTAGGGGACTTACGTCCTCAGCTGTTGAGTTCCATAGTGCTCAGAGCCATTCGAACCATTTTTTTTTTTTTCCAGAACGCAGCCCTTTAAAACAGGAACTGTATTCGTACGACTTGCACTTGAGTTCTAATGTCGATATATAGTCATTGTGAACACTTGAACGGACAGTAACGAGTAATGTTCTGAAATAATGGGCCGTAAGGAAGGCTGGGTGCTACCAAACACCTACTTATTGATTGTCAAGAAGATAAAAGACATCTTCGATCCGCGATTCATTGAAGTTTAGTACCGGTGCAATGAGCAAATGTCGCCTGAGGATGCCTCAGGAAGGTGCCACTGAAGTTAATCAGCGCCGCAGAAGTAGTTACTCATGGTCTATCATCGTAAGTTAATGAACGGCGGGATGCTTCGGTAGATGGCAAGAGTTATTCTCGTAAGATATATGAATGTCTATCAATGTCTGAATGAAGTAGTCATTGCTGCGTGCGCTGTTGTTACTGCTTCAGTATGGAGGAAGAGGAGAGAGAGAGAGAGAGAGGGAGAGGGGGAGAAATGTTCGTCGTAAGTGGAAATGAGCATCGGCAATAATGTGTGACGGGCAGAATACAAATATGGATATAACGCGGGTGCTGCAGTAAGTGGCCGTTGCTCTACAGCGAATGGAGTTTTTAAGTAGTATCCGACATCCATATAGAAAATACGTGATCAAGTTCCCATCTCCGCCTTGGAAACGCATTACCCAAAACAGTGAAATTGTAAATCACACGGGAAAAATTTCCTTTCTAGCTTAAGTTAAAGTGAAGTTGTGACGACACAAATGGTGAGGCAGTAACCATCACTGAACCTTTCCTGTTTCATTCTCCAGTCGGATCTCGATTTCGCATTAATCAGAACTCGTGGTTATATGAACACTACCAAAATTCTCGAAACCTACAGCGATCCTTGGGATGAATCTAACAAGGCAAAGCCACTACACTCCTATACACCTATGCAACTAAACTGGTGTTATCTTAGCAACTTCGTTAAACCCTAGTTCAAAAATGTTCAAATGTGTGTGAAATCTTATGGGACTTAACTGCTAAGGTAATCAGTCCCTAAGCTTACACGCTACTCAACCTAAATTATCCTAAGGACAAACACACACACCCATGCCCGAGGGAGGACTCGAACTTCCGCCGGGACCAACCGCACAGTCCATGACTGCAGCGCCTTAGACCGCTCGGTAAACATTAGTGTTCGGTCCTTTTTCCTTAGCTGCAGCCGGCTGTTACCTGTCCACTTTTAAACCGTCAACGCGTATCACTACTGTTGTGAAACTGATTCCTCCTAAATCAGGCACATCGATTAAGGATCAATAATCTCTCCCTTAGTTCTCGTCGTCTCACGTGATTGTTTCCGTCTAGAACGCTCCCTTCACTTCCAGGTCAACAACTCTAGGACGGATTAACAATTCTATACATCATTATTCTTTCTTTAATAGAATTTTTCAACATTTTTCTTCATATAATCTAGCAAATCCTGATTTAATACTTCATCTCTACACCCTTTTAATGCCGTTCATGACAATACATTGCCGTTGTTTAAAGCTTCAGCTTTTCAATTTTTCTACTACAACCTTTCCATTATATTCGGTATCCTGCCGGGCTTACTCAATTTTACGCCAATTTATATATTCCTATCATTGTCAGTCTGGGGACGATCTGCAGTGTATGACAAATGAAGAAATATTCAAAATCCAAGATCGCTAAAAAAGCATTTTATTAGATGATCATCTGATCTTATGTTTATAATTTATTACAACATATTGTCCAACAATGTTGCATGATGCTTCACAGAGTACAAACACTCCACGTTTCATGAAGATCACTGAACGTCGGCACGTCAAATATTAATATATTTTGCACAAATATAAACATAATTTTACTGCGCCCATTAGAAGTGTTCATGTTCACCATCGGCCTGCAACTCCATTTGCCACCTGGTTCGTGGATTCCCGTCAGAAAGGTCACAATTCGTAGTAACTGACGGAAAGCAAAATAGGAGTGATATCCGGTATTCTGCAAGGAAGTGATATGGCCTCTCAGCCGTCCCTGAGCTGATGGTGGCGTTATTCACCGCGTAGTAAAGTTATCGGAAGATCAAAACTAATTGCGAAATGATTTAGACGAAATATCTGTATGATGCGAAATCTGGCAGTTGACCGTAAATAATGAAAAATATGAGTTCATCCACGTTGAAACTAAAAAAAAAAAAAAAAAAAAAAAAAACATTAAATTTCGAC
Source organism: Schistocerca piceifrons (assembly GCF_021461385.2). Lineage (NCBI taxonomy): Eukaryota > Metazoa > Arthropoda > Insecta > Orthoptera > Acrididae > Schistocerca > Schistocerca piceifrons. The sequence goes on from NC_060138.1 coordinate 377,748,461, forward strand.
TGCACGATAAAACACACATTTCAATTCAAGTAAATACCTAGAATTACGAACACCTTAAATTGGAAAGATCATATAGATAATGTGGGGAAGGTGAACCAAAGACTGCATATTATTGGCACAACACTTACAACATGAAACAAACAGCCAGGATACGGCACTGCGATCGGCAACGCCGATACAAGACAATAAGTGTCTGGCGCAGTTATTAGATCGGTTATTGCTGCTACAATTACAGGCTATCAAGATTTAAATGAGTTTGAACGTGGTGTTATAGTCGGCACACGAGCGACGGGATACAGCATCTCCGAGGTAACGACCATTTCACGAGTGTACTGTGAATATCAGGAATCCTGTAAAACATCACATCTCCGACAAATCTGCGGCCAGAAAAGATCCTGCAAGAACGGTACCAACGGCGACTGAAGTGCAACCCTTCCAGAAATTGCTGTAGATTTCAATGCTGGGCCAGCAACAAGCCTCAGTGTGCGAAGCATTCAACGAAACATAATCGATATGGGCTTTCGAAGCCGAAGACCCACTCGGGTACCGTTGATGACTGCACGACATCCAAAGAATCCATGGACCTTTCATGTCAGCAGGGGACTGTTCAAGCTGGTGAAGGCTCTGTAATGGCATGGGGCGTGTGCAGCTGGAGTGATATGGATCCCTGATAGATCTAGATACGACTCTGACAGGTGCCACGTGCGGAAGTATCCTGTCTGATCACCTGCATCCATTCATTTTCGTTGTGCATTCCGAGGGATTTGGGCGATTCCAGCAGGACTATGCGACACCCCACACGTACACAATTATTACAGAGTGGCGGATGCCTTGCAACGTGCTGTTCAGAAGATATCTCCGCCCCTTCGTATTTTTAAGAATTTAAGGACAACCCTGCAGGATTCATTATGTCAATTCCTTCGAGCACTATTTCAGACATTAGTCGAGTCCATGTCATGTCATGCTGCAGCACTTCTGCGTGCTCGCGGTGGCCCTACTCGGTATTAGGCAGGTGTACCAGACGTAGAAACAAAGGCATTTTTAGTTGCGACGAAATCTTTTCGCGAGATTTCAATCATCAACTGCTTTCTGTTGACACCCGCCTACATAGGGAGAAATGACCACCACGATGAAATAACAGAACTCAACGCTCGAACGGAAAGATAATGTGTGTTCGGTTTTCGAGCGCGGTGTTCGACAGTGGAACGATAGAGAAATAGTGTGAAAGTGATTTGGTAAACCGTCTACTAGGGACTTCTGTGTGAATTGTAGACTAGTCATATAGGCATAATAAGTTTTGAGAATGACAAAATAGCAACGGCTCAAACTACAGAATAGTTTATAAGCAAAACAATGCTCGAAAACCAAAAAGATATACAGAGGAAAACATAAGGGCCACTCAAAACGTTTCTTCTAACATGGTTGCCACTCGAAAAACAGTTGTATATCTTTGTCGAACGTGAGTCTGATGACAATGTTGGAGATGAGAAAACACCGGAAACGAAAGTGTGGTCACACACCGAGAGATCTTTCAATTGGTTTTAGATAGCTTCCCGATGACAGATCCAATTCTTTTAACCACTGTAAACTCTCTAAACACCGATTTAACATAAGAAACAAAATTCAGTTTCATGAAGCTGATTTCCCGGTAAGTTGTCTTAAAAAGCCCCGGGATGGCTTCTTACGGAAGGATGCAGCCGTCTTCCTCCTCCACCCTTCCCTAATCCGAGCTTCGGTTTCATCTCTAAAATACCTCACCACCTTGAGCTTTTTATTTTATCACTTCACTGAAACCTTATTTTGATTCCCTTAATTGTTTATGAGTAGTGTAGGCGTCTATTTTACTAGGACATCCTTAAACAGGCTGTAGTAGAACCGACCAGACAAACTTCGAGGAGTTGTTGAGAGTTTCTTGAGGACAGGAAGCCATGTCAGAAAACGTCTTCGAAGGACGCTATGGAGCGACGAGGTTATGGGAGTTAGGCCACTCCTTCGGCAGAAAACGTGAGTTTTCACTCTGACAGGTCGCACTCGTAACTTGTTAACTGGCTCTTTCAGAACGTCAGACTGTATCGAGCGCGTCCACACCTGTCACAGTTATGTAGGAACCGCTAATCGTAATCAGCGTACAGGCTCAACATTTTTCTATCGGAACGGTGGCTTAGTGTCAGGCGTTGGTCCATATAACTTAGAAGTTTCCAGAGATGCGAATCTACTTTCAGTTTGTTGCTGAAGACACCCTCTAGAACATCACGAAGTTTATCCGCCCTACTATGTTGTATATACATTAACTGATCAAAAGTAACGGGGCGAAACTGATCACTAGGTGCCGCGGGAAACACCCCCGCCAGTATAAAAGGAGGCAGGGAGTAGCTGTGTTGTTGGCAGAGAAGCAGTAACTGCACAATGGGTCGGTCAGGAGAGTTCAGTGAATTCGAACGTGAACTAGTCATAGTCATATAATAATAACTTTGAACATGAACTACTCACTGCAATATTATAATAACTTCGAATGTGAACTAGTCACTGTCATATAATAATAGCTTTGAATGTCACATAATAATAACTTCGAATGTGGACTAGTCACTGTCTTATAATAATAACTTTGAACGTGAAATATAGCACTAGCTTCGAACGTGCAGTAGTCACTGTCATATAATAATAGCTTCGAATGTGAACTAGTCACTGTCATATAATAATAGCTTTGAATGTGAACTAGTCACTGTCATATAATAATAGCTTTGAATGTGAACTAGTCACTGTCATATAATAATAGCTTTGAATGTGAAGTAGTCACTGTCATATAATAATAACTTCCAATGTGAACTAGTCACTGTCATATAATGATAGCTTCGAACATGAACTACTCACTGTCATATAATAATAACTTCGAGCATGAACTACTCAGTATCATATAATAATAGCTTCGAACATGAACTAGTCACTGTCATATAGCATTAGCTTCGAATGTGAACTAGTCATTATCATATAATAATAACTTCGAACATGAACTAGTCACTGCATTATAATAATAGCTTCGAACGTGAACTAGTCACTTCATATAATAATAGCTTTGAATGTGAACTAGTCACTGTCATATAATAATAACTTTGAATGTGAACTAGTCACTGTCATGTAATAATAACTACCTACAAAATACTTTACGTCAACATTGTATGAAGGGTTTGGGTTTGGGTTCGGCGGACGCCTGGAGAATCTTACCTACAGCCAGGTGTAGTGCCAGTGATAAAGTATGGAAGAGTTGGTGGCGTTTTTCGTCATTAGGGTGTTTCATCCTTATTGCGCATCAGAAAACGCTAAATGAGGAAGGATTTTTAACACGTTTTTCAACATTGTGTGCTGCGCACAGTAGGGGGACAGGTCAGTGACGCTGATTGTTTGTATCAACATGACAACGCACCCCGTCATAAGGTAGCTGCTATGAGGTAGTGAACAATAACATTCCTGAAATAGCTGGCTTGTCCAGAGTCCCGACCTGCACCAGTGGAATACCTTTGGGATGAATCAGAACGTCGATCTCGCTACAGACCACGTCATCCGACATCACTAGTTTATCTGATTTCGGCTCTTTACGAAGAGTGGGCTGCCTTTCCTACTCAGACATTCAAAGACTAAGAAAAAATTCAAGCCATTGTGAATACGAACGGTCGACGCAATTAATGTCCACTTGTAGGTGCTCGGATACCACTAATCACATAGTGTATCAGGAATCACGCGACAAGATCGAGCGGGAAAACGAAAAGGGGAAAACTAGTAGCCAAATTAATAAATGAAAAAATAGAAGATTACAGAAGTAAATGGAAAGAGCACATCAGTAGATTGGAGGACTACTACGAAAAATAGTGTACAACTAGGAAGCGACAGAAAGAAGAAACATAGGGAGACCCAAAACCAGGTGGGAGTGCTTAATATCTGTAAGCAGACGTAACAGCCAAAGCGTAATGCATACAGAAGATGATTATGAATACCGTTTAACTACTTACTAACTTCAGAAAACGATAATCTTATCTTCCAAATGCTTGGTGACTAGCGTCTTGACATCTTCTTCGAATTCTGCTGCTCCTTATCTTATAAGGTTTATATGAGAATATTCATTTAACGCGTCACTCTGTTTGTTAATTAAGAAGAAATTTAATAATTTTAATAACCATTGTTGCTGTAGTCGCCAGTTGGAAGATGGATCTGACGCAGCTCCCCACGCTATTTATCCTGTGCTGGTCTGTGTAACAACTGTAACTTACATCCATTACTACTTGCTTTCTGTATTCTAGCCTTAATCCCCTCTACAAGTTCTCCTCCCTTCCTACTCCCTCCCTGCACATGCTCACATACGTACACTTCCCTCCATTATGAAATTAAAGATCCCTTGATGCCTCAGAATGTCTCATTACTTTTTCCTTGTACTCATCTAAACTTCAGCACTCGTCTATTGTATCCCATTTCAAGTTTTCGTGTCTTTTCTTGTTTAAAAAGCCTGTTGTCCAGGTTTCACTTCCTTAGAAGGCTATGCTCGAGACAAACGCCTTCATAAAAGACTTGTAAACATTTCAGTTTATATTCGACGTTGGTAACTCTGTTTATTTCAAAAAATACTTTGTCGCTGTTGTGAGTCTGCATTTTGCATTCTCCCTACTTCGGCCACCATCAGTTATTTTTCTGCCTAAGTAGCAAAACTCATCAGCCTCTATCAACGTATCGTTCCCTAATCTAATTCCCTCACCATCGCCTGGTTTAACTGGACTGCATTCCATTATGCTTGTTTTCCTTTTGTTGACTTTTAAATATGCTATCTATCCAGTTCAGCTTCTGTTTCAAGCCAAAGAAGAAAGAATTATTGCATACGTATTTGAAATGTTCTGAAGGTGTAACTGTAGTGGAAAGGCACTGGACAGGTATTGGGGAGGAGGACATTTCTAGCCCTTGTTGGGCATGTAACGTTTCTCGTGATATCTCTTAATAGCTTAAACCGAATGCCTGGATGGTTCCCTCGAAAAGGTTCGCCCTAATTCTTCCTCTATCCCGAACTTGTGTTTCGTTTCTAATAACGTCGCCATCAATGACACGTTAAACCCTAACCTTCCTTCCTTTTTACGTCTTCCCACACAGGCGAAAAACGCAAATATATACGCTATGTGCTCAAAAGTATCCGGACACCTGGCTGAAAATTCGTGGCGCCCACCATCGGTAATGTTGGAATTCAGTATGATGTTGGCCCACCCTTTGCCTCGATGACAGCTTCCACTGTCGCAGGCATACGTTCAATGAGGTTTCTTGGGGAATGGCAGTCCATTCTTCTCGGAATGCTCCACTGAGGAGAGGTATCGATGTCTGTCGGTGAGGCATGGCACGTCGTGCAACCACTCCGCTACAGGCCGTGCATTATGAACAGGTGCTCGATCGTGTTGAAAAAATGCAATCGCCATCTCCGAATTACTCTTCAACTGTGGGAAGAAAGGTGCTTAAAACATCAATGTAGGGCCTGTGTTGTGATAGTTCCACGCAAAACAAAAAGAAGTGCAAGCCCCCTCCATGAAAAACACGACCACACCATAGCACCACCGCCCACGGCCTTCGAATTTTACTGTTGGCACTACACAAGCTGGCAGGTGACATTCCCCAGGCATTTGCCATACCCACACCCTGCCATCGGATCGCCACATTGTGTACCATGATTTGTCACTCCGCACAACGTTTTTCCACTGTTCAATCGTCCCATGTTTAGGCTCCTTACACCAAGCGAGGCGTCGTTCGGCATTTACCGGCGTGATGTGTGGCTTATGACCAACCGCTCGACCATGAAATCCAAGTTTTCTCCCCTCCCGCCTAACTGTCATAGTACTTGCAGTGGATCCTGATGCCGTTTACAATTTCTGTATGATGGTCTGGATAGATGTCTGCCTATTACACATTACGACCCTCTTCAACTGTCGTCCGTCTCCGTCAGTGAACAGACGAAATCGGCCTGTACGCTTTTGTGCTATACGTGTCACTTCACGTTTCCACTTCATTATCACATCGGAAACCAGTGGAGCCAGGGATGTTTAGGGTGGAAATCTCGCGTACAGACGTATGACACAGTGACATCCAATCATACCTGGCAGTAGGTGGCAGCACAATGCACCTGACATGAAAAACGTATGTTTTTGGGGGTGTCCAGATACTTTTAATCACATAGTGTATGTAAGAAATGCTAGAATCAGCAACAATAGAAGCTGTAGTAGCTTGCGTCAGTGACAATTGTGAGGAGACGGGTGGAGACGTTGCCATTAACTGCTGTAAAGGGCAATCCCGCGGCACAGTCCGCCTGCCAGCAAGTGCACGTGCGGCGACGAAACGCCGCAAACGCGTTGCTTGTAAGCGTGAAATGGGCGCTCCGCGGGGACACCTGTTCCAGGCGGTAGACAGAAATAGGAGAGGCGCACCGAGACTGCTCCGCGCACGGGAGTCCCGAACAGCGGCTGCCGGTAATGGCTTCCCCTAGTGCGCTGCCAAGTGCTGCGTCGCTAGTGTTTCGTTATACCCTGCACTGTCCGCCGCTGACGCTAATTACTGCCGAGACTTCAGTTGTCGTTAAAAGGGTACAGTACTTAGTTCCATCAACTTACTTTTGATGCGAATACGGTCCAGGGAACGTCTTCGTGTAGTCTCTAAAGGAGTGGAAGGAAAAGGAAAACGTATGAATAAAGGCGGGGTGAAATGGGTGGGGAGGGGAGAAGAAAGGGAGGGGTATGTGAGGGTCCGAAGGAGGGAGAGCAGTAGTGAGTCAGTCATTACGCGCGAAATGAAGGGAACACGGCATCGCCAAGCAGCAGAAGTCGAGGAGGCGAACGTTAAAATCGTTGAGCGAGATAGGACACTACCGTAAATTTATTTACGGAGACATGCGAACCTCTTGTTGCATCGTATAACAAAAGGGACGCGCGCAGGGACAAGGCGAGCTGTACACGAGGAGGGCAAAAAGAAACAAAGGCGGGAGGAAGAAGCGGGCAGCTGGCGGCGAAGGGCGCGCCGTTTATGATTTACAGCCAGCCTTCGCGCATTTTATAGTCCATCAGGACGCGCGGATAATGCCGCCTTAACGACGGGGTGGCGCGATCGTAAAGCGTCGTGACCGGCCGGCCATCCTCTGCTGTATTCAACTGCGAACGGAACGCGGCGCAGCAGCGCTGGACACTAGCCATGCCCGTACCGTATAGCAGCAGCGCCTGTGACCGGAAACCAGTAGGCGGAGCAGCAACCTTCGCTTATCGGTCGACAACCAGTTCCATCAAAAAGCGCCAGTGGTTCCTGCAGAAACGGGTTCGCGGAAACGTGGGAAGGCAAAATTTAGGGGGTACACATCGTCAAATGCAAAGTTTCTTTCTTCGAGCGCAGTCAGTCCACATCTGTGATGCAGTCTCTCCGACTCACACTTCTCTACCGCTGCCATGTGTAGACCCTATGAAGAATGAATTCTCTCTCTCTCTCTCTTGGTCTAACCCCATACAGGTTCATGGCGCTTCAGTCTGGAGCCGCACGACCGCTACGGTCGCAGGTTCGAATCCTGCCTCGGGCATGGATGTGTGTGATGTCCTTAGGTTAGTTAGGTTTAAGTAGTTCTAAGTTCTAGGGGACTAATGACCTCAGATTTTGAGTCCCATAGTGCTCAGAGCCATTTTTTAACCCTATACAGGGGTGACGACCGGTCTCCACGCAGCTCTGCCTTGCGGATGGAGACTTGCTTTCCAAGCTCATCCGAATAAAGTTTTTAATCTAGTCCAGAGGTGCTCAACCCGTCCATCGCGATCGACGGTTTGATCACCATGGCTTTAACTTTCAAAACCGTTGTCCGAAATCTTTTTCACTAACCTGTTTTTGTAAAATACCAGTTTGTTGACAACGATTGATTTGCACAGTATTTGTAGGTGGTAAATCTAGCAACACTGTCTCCACCTCTTTCGTCTCCATTTGCATTTCACTATCTATAGTGCTGGCGCCAAGGAACAGTATTTTCTCCTGCGTGGTGGTTCAAATGGTTCAAATGGCTCTGAGCACTATGGGACTTAACATCTGAGGTCATCAGTCTCCTAGAACTTAGAATTACTTAAACCTAACTCAAAATGACTCTCAGCACTATGAGACTTAACATCTGTGGTCATCAGTTCCCTAGAACTTAGAACTACTTAAACCTAACTAACCTAAGGACATCACACACATCCATGCCCGAGGTAGCATTCGTACCTGCGACCGTAGCAGTCGTACGGTTCCCGACTGAAGCGCTCGGCCACCCCGACCGGCGGTTACATTAGGTGTTTGTGAAAAATGAGTATAGATAAACACAGGAAAACATACTACTTCTTTGGTGAATGGAAAGGACACAACACATATTCGGATTTCGAGGCATTGGAACCGGTTCTTGACTTCACAGCTGATCCCTTCCAAAAAGTGGTAGTGGAACATATTTCAAGTGACATGAATACTCCTTTCTCATTTTGTGAGGTTGACGTTGAAGAGGAAATAATTCGATTTCAAAATGACATTTTCTTCGTGTCAATGTACCATGAAGATAACTTTCAGAAATCAGCTTGTGTAAAAACCACTCCAACATTGTAAAAATAGCATCGTATGTTTTATCGTTTTTTGGATCAACTGATCCACTATCGGCGGCGTTTGCAACGGTGAACATAGTGAAATCTAAGTATAGAAACAAACTTACTGATCCTACTCTTTCAGACTGTGTAAGACTGGCTCTGACAAATTTTAATAAACAAAGTGTAATAAACTTGCCAAAGCCAAGAAACTTCTTTCAACTTTTACGATTATATATGTTAAAGTTTCTCACATGTGTAATATCTTGAGAACTGAGTAGTAGGCCTACAACTTTTGATGGAGAGAAAGCTACGTTTCATGTATTTTGTGTAATTTGAATGGTTGATTTTGGCTACATTATTGTTCCGTGAATTTTTAAGGCAGTAGGTTACAGAATTGTATAAATTGCTTGTAGTAGGTGTCATGCTCAAATAGGTTGAACACCCTCCAGCCCATCCACCGCAAGGGTGCGCGTCCGCTGGATCTTCGGCCATCGACTTTTCACTCTATCATAATTCTTTCGATAGCGTCTTGGCTTCTGGCGATGTGACCAAAATACACTGACGAGCCAAAGAGACTGGTATACTTGCCCAATATCTTGTAGGGACCCCGCGACCACGCATAATTCCCGCAACACGACGTGGCATGGACTCGACTAATGTCTGAAATAGAGCTGGAGGGAATTCTGCAGGGCTGTCCTTAAATCCGTAAGAATACGAGGGGGTGGAGATATCTTTTGAACAACACGTTGCAAGCCACCCAAGATATGCTCAACAATGTTTATGCCTGAGGAGTTTGGTGGCCAGCGGAAGTGTTTAAACTGAGAAGAGTGTTCCTGGAGCCACTCTATAACAATTCTGGACGTGTGGGGTTTCGCATCGTTCTGCTGGAATTGCACATGTCCATCTGGGTGCACAATGGACATGAATGGATGCGGGTGATCAGATAGGATGCATACGGACGTGTCACTTGCCAGAGTCGCATCTAGACGTATCATGGCTCCCATATCACCCCAACTAACCACGCCCTAATCATTACAGAGTTTTATATAAGCGTTGCTGACCGCAGTGCCGTATTCTGCCCGTGTACGTATCTCTGTATTTGAATACGCATGTCTATACCAGTTTCTTTGGCGCTTCCGTGTATTTCAACAGATTTTGCTTAACAAGCGTCGAGAGTCTTGCTCTAATGCCCAGCTGCCTCAGTATCAATTCATTAGTTCGAAGTGCTGTCCATGATATTCGAAGTAGTCTTCTGTGCACCACATTTTCAGACCATCAATCCCTCCGACGATCCGTCGTCTATACCGACTTAGTTTCTGCTGCATAGGTCTCTGTAGGGAAGACTGAAGTTTGGACGAGTCTGAGCTTTGTATTCGCAGTAATTGAGCTGTTCTTCCAGATGCGAGCCCTGCAGGATTCATGATGCCAATTCCTCCGGATCCTAAATACACGAAGTGACTGACGACCTCGTAACCAGCAATATCTGCGATGTCAGGTCTGTTGTCATCCGTTATCATTAGGGCGATCTACAGTCATGTGTTTGACCTTTGTATTGTTTGTTTCAAGACCATATTCTCTGCTTCGTTCGGCTAACCCTCGCTTGACGGTTTCCAGTTGATGCTCGTCTATTGCAATTATCGAAGTATCATCTCTTCTCTGTACAGATCATCCAACTGCTTGATTTAAACGAATCTCCCTCTCAGGCTGTTCGATAACTGTACGCGACAACAATCGACTGCGAGAACACGCGATTACGGACGACCTAAGTCGTATGACGTTCACGGTAAGCGCTACCGCGCGAATGTCACTTTGTGACTGGCATCTGTAGGTAGACGATCAAATCGTTACTTTGAGTTACTCATTTGAGTCTGTAGATGCGACATACTTTTTGAACACTCCATGCCTGTCATGTTGCACAAAGGTGGTTTTGCGTGCAAGCTATACTGATGAATTTTTCACAATCTGCAACCTTGACGAGGTGTTGGTTGCAACTAGTAAAAAAACGTGGGCAATGGGCGAATTCAGTATTAGTTAAAAGGAAGCCTATGGGAGAATTCTATCACCTTGACTAAAATCTTCCATTATTACAGGATGTCTGACAGATGTTTCACTGTAGTTTTTTCTGAAGCAGAGGCAAACGTCGCGAAAACGTCTAATTTCAGAGAGACGCAAGTTTTTTTATGCATCCTCTTAAAAAGTACCTAATGAAGCCATCCTGAATCAAAAGTTGGGCCGTCAAAAACAACATCTAATAATATACTTTGTTACTGAGTGTGCCTTCGGCGCGATGACTAGCAAATGGTGAGTGCTTCAAACACGTTTTGAGACCAACCCCGATTTCACTGATACCATTTGTTAAATGTGTGTACTTGTTGAACAGCATTGCCATGAAAGCAATGAAAGAAGTGAAGCTTCCATTATACAGAGTGCCCCATTAGGAATCACCAGGTGCGGTGACGCAGAACACTGGACTCGCATTCGGTTCAGTCGGCTCAATCCCACGTCCGGCCACCCTGCTTTAGGTTTTCCGTGATTCCCCTAAATTGTTCCAGGTAAATGCTGAGATGGTTCCTTTGAAATGGCACGGTCGACTTCCTTCCCCGTCCTTCCATAATCCGATGAAACCGATGACCTTGTTGTTTGGTCTCCTCCCCAAGAAACACAACCCAGAAAAAAAAAGGGTTCAAATGGCTCTGAGCACTATGGAACTTAACAGCTGTGGTCATCAGTCCCCTATAACTTAGAACTACTTAAACCTAACTAACCTAAGGACATCACACACATCCATGCCCGAGGCAGGATTCGAACCCGCGACCGTAGCAGTCGCACGGTTCCGGACTGCGCGCCTAGAACCGCAAGACCACCGCGGCCGCACAACCCAGAAAGAATGGTCACTATTTAGGGATATGACAGGAACTATCATTCGAAGTCTAGTCAATATGAGCTCTGAAATGCTCATCTTCGCGTTTCTGAAACACGTCTCTTCTACTGAACAAGTACTTGTAGCTCTTAAAGTATGCGGTGGTACAGAAAAACGCCGAAGATTACATGGGTATGTCGAGAAACTAATGAGGAGGTATTGAGTCGAATTGAAGAAGAAATAAATTTGTGGCACAGCTAGACTAAAACAAAAGATCAGTTGATTGGGAACATCCTAAGGCTTCAGGGAACTGTCGATGATTTGGTAATGGATGGAAGTGTATGTGTGTGTGTGTGTGGCGGGGGGGGGGGGGGGGAGGAGGGGAGGAGGAGGAGGAGGAGGAGGAGGAGGAGCAGGAGGGGTAAAACCTGTAAAGAAAGACCTAGGCATGAATACAGTTTGCTATACTTTTTCTGAAGTGGATAGGATAGACCAGTGTGGAGAACTGCATCAATGCAGACTGCAGACCACAACAACCACAAAAGCTAGGTGACTGGATGGGAGACAGACTAAGACAGACGGTTCCTGGATTTCAAGAAAGAAGAACAGACCTTGACGACGGCCTAATGGCAGATGGCCAGATGACAGAAGACATGCTCGAACAACACGGACACGCGTGTCTGACGACGTTAACACGCGGAGAACTCCAGTGGGGGAGATCTCTATTCAACAGTGGATGACAAATGGTTGAAGATACTAATGTTGACGGAAGGCATGGTGATGAAGCAGCGCATGACTGTGTCTCATAACTCAGCATGCAAATACCAACTGTTACAGTCACAATATGTTTTTCTTAACTGGGTTGCTGTTGTGATACGATTAGATTTACGTATACGTGGGTGTTGAAGCAGACGACTTTATGGATTGGTGGGTGAAGCTTTGCATCGTTTATTTCTAACTAATTTAATGCCTACTGCTTTGCTCGCTTAATTGTAAATTTGTGGTAAGTTCTATGGGACCAAACTGTTGAGGCCATCGGTTCCTAAGTTACACACTGCTTAATCTAACTTAAGCTAACTTACGCTAAGAACAACGCACACACCCATGCTCGAGGGAGGATTCGCTAGCGTAAGCTGTATGGCTTGCAGAGATTATTTAATCGAATTTTTATGCTGTTCACAAATTGTAACACCTTCTAAGTTTTTTACGCTAATTAAGGCCGGATCATCATGATCTTTTCAGAATGTACCTCTGATCAAAAAGCGATTCTGGTAGCTGGACTTCAAATGTTTTGTTAATCATGCCGTTTGCGCTCTTGTGGAGATGTTTCCATAGCAACTTTTATCCCCTAACAAATGTTTCTTTACATCTAACGGAGAATTAAAATACCAATTTTCATAAATTATTTTTTTAATGCAATAATATATTTTCTTAAAAATTTTCATCCTGTATTGCACTCCCTTAGCGGTTGATTTTTCAGAAACATTGAAACACGTATTTTTGTGTTTCTAACCAAGAAGTCAAATACCAGATGTAGCCTTAAAATCCTTTAGTAGTTTTTTAGCAATTATTTATTTAAAAAAAAAGACTTTCACCCACAATTTTACTGCCTTAGTGTTTGAATTTCCAAAGGTGCCGAAACACGCATTTTTAATTTTCTGACTGAGGAATCAAATACCAGTTTCCTTAGTTCTAGCTTCAAAATTCCCTCAATAATGACAGACTTCCATAAAGCCTTTCATCTCCTATTTCATCCCCTTAGGGTGGAATTTCGGACAATCCCTTCTTAAACAAAGCCCACAGTAGTATCCATAGCGTCTCCAAACTTCAAGTTCCTGTCCTTAGTGGTCTGGGCTGGGCGATGATGAGTCAGTGAATCAGTCTGACCCTGTTTCACCTCCTTGGGGGTTGAATTCCCAAAAACAGTGAAGCACGTATTTTTTTTTTTTTTGTAACTGAGAAGGCAAATTTAATTTTGATAGCTTTAGTTTTTAAATGTTTTTATAATAAAATATCTTCAAAGAAAGCCTCATCCTCTGTTTCATCCCCTTAGGGGTTCAGTTTCCAAAAACACTGAAACACGTAGCTTTTTATTGGTAACCGGGAAGTCAAATATCATTGTTCACAGCTGTAGCTTTAAATATATTTTAGTAGTTCTTTAATAATGATATTTTATCAGAAAAAGCTTTCACCCGCTGTTTCACACCCACACGGTTAAGTTCCCAAAAATACTGAAATATGTATTTCTTTATTTCCGGCCGTGAAACCAAATACCAGTTTTCGTAAGTCTAGCTTCAAAATTCGCTTACTATTGACATAAAAAAACCTTCACCACCTATTTCACCCCCTTAGAGTTGGGATTTCGAAAAATATCTGTGTAAATGAGGAATGCAGAATAAGGTCCACACCATCTCCAAATTTCAAGCTCCTATCCTTAGCGGTATGGGCTGGGAAATGATGATCAGACAGTCAGAACATTGTCTTTTATAATGGCTCTGAGCACTATGGGACTTAACATCTCAGGTCATCAGTCCCCTAGAGCCTAGAACTATTTAAACCTAACTAACCTAAGGACATCACACACATCCATGCCCGAGGCAGGATTCGAACCTGCGACCGTAGCGGTCGCGCGGTTCCAGACTGAAGCGACTAGAACCGCTCGGCCACCAGCGGCCGGCTGTCTTTTATACATAGAGATTAATTTCAATCACATCTCATGACTGAAGTCTGTAATTGAATGTACAGAAACCAATGGAATTCCTTTTTCCATTTTTAACACACACAGACATATAAATTCCTCGTTAGATTGTTAGATCTTGTGTGTTTCAGCAGAAACGGAGCACCATTGCCAACATGCGATGCTCTTTCCGACACAATCTAAGGTAGAAATCTTGAACATTTTTGCAATCCAGTTGCAAATCTACGTATGATCGATTTACAGTGCCAAGTCGGATGGCTGGAAAATCCCAAACTCCCCAAAAAAGTACACAAAAATGTAGGAATACAAAAAAAAAGATTAACTCGTAAGCAGCTACAAAAGAAATTAATTGATAATACGAGATACATATATCTAGCTTAGAACACGGGTCTAGAATATAGTTAGTTTACCAATAAGCATTACTGGCGCTGGGAGATACCTTGTGTTCCAGTTAGATATTAGATCATCATAGTCTAGTATTACAATGGAATTTCCTAGTTGTACGCTGTAAACTCTCGATAAATTTAAAAATTTTTGATAGTTGTAGGTTCTTCGTTTCTTAGTTACAGTATAAGACATGAACAACGTCTTTCTAACTGAATAAAACCAGCAAATGTGTTTGGAATCCGAAGACCAGGTCGTGTGAAAACAAAAATATAGATGGAAGTGCATTATCGTAACCAGCAGTTACTATGTTTCACCGTGAATACAAACCCAAGTTAATTAAAATGGCTCGAAGCACTATGGGACTTCACATCTGAAGTCATCAGTCCTCTAGACTTAGAATTACTTAAACCTAACTAATCTACGGACATCACACACATCCATGCCCGAAGCAGGATTCGAACCTGCGACCGTAGCAGCAGCGCGGTTCCGGACTGAAGCGCCTAGAACCACTCGGCCGAATCGGCCGGCCGTTAATTAAAACTTACAGTTTCTACACGGATGGAAATGGAAACTGTTACTACTCTGAACACCTTGGCCAATGGTTACCAAGCTAGTACTCCATCGTTTCCAAGACTGTGGGATATGTTGATTAAAATTTTCAGCCTTATGCCAGCTTGTTTTTAGTACAGACAAAAGGCATTCCTGCATATTGTAATGCTACAAGCAATTGGCCATATACATATAATGTTTATGGTATGGAAGGCTTGATTGAACAGTATGTGGCTGCCTAGCTGCAGCATACTGGCCGGCCAGACCAGAAAGGGAGCAGCGATTGTGGTGAGAGGGAGGTAGAGAGGGAGTGAATGTCGCCTTGATTTTCCCACGTGGGAGAACGATAGAACTAAGCCATTGTGCGGCTACGGAGATCAGCATCCAAGGTTCTGAATGTATCTGGAATTCAATTACATACAACACAAAGACTGCGTAGAAATGGCAAAAAAGTTTCGTTTGCTACAAAATTGCCACCATGTTTGTACCATGTATATTAAATAAATTATTAACATTTGTATGTGAAGTTGTTTGTAACAACAGTAACAAAAGCTACAGACACTCTAAAAACGCATGCGATATATCAGCTGTTAGCGCTGGAGTCTGCTATAAAATGAGCGTATTTGACAGACACCTAAAGAGACTATTTACTTAATATAAATAAAAGAATATGTTAAGATTGCTGAGTGCCAAAACAGTTCTCCGCAGTTACACGAAAAGGTTAGCCACAGTATGAATTGTTTACGGCTTTATACTATAGTTTTTAATGTGCGTGTTTATTAAATTGGTACTTTATTAAAAAAAAACGGAAGCGAGGGTGAGCTTCCGTTAGTAACTGACAATAATGATGAAACATGTTTTTATACTCTTCATGACCTAGGCAATTAATTGCGATACTCCAGTAGCATAATGCAAGACACCGCAACGCAGTTCACACCAGAAACGCCTTGACTGGTCTGTCCAGTCCACTGATTTATGAATCACCGAGCATGTATGGACTGTGACGGGAAGACGTGTACTTTCATATCAAACCGTCAGCCGGCAGTATTCACGAACTGACACAAATTGACCGGCCGCGGTGGCCGAGCGGTTCTAGGCGCTTCAGCCCGGAACCGCGTGACCGCTACGGTCGCAGGTTCGAATCCTGCCTCGGGCATGGATGTGTGTGATGTCCTTAGGTTAGTTACGTTTAAGTAGTTCTAAGTTCTAGGGGACTGATGACCACAGATGTTAAGTCCCATAGCGCTCAGAGCCATTTGAACCATTTGATACAAATTGCG
Source organism: Schistocerca piceifrons (assembly GCF_021461385.2). Lineage (NCBI taxonomy): Eukaryota > Metazoa > Arthropoda > Insecta > Orthoptera > Acrididae > Schistocerca > Schistocerca piceifrons. The sequence continues at coordinate 377,764,826 of NC_060138.1, forward strand.
TTTCAGGTATGGCAAGAAACTGATCTAGATAATAACAAAAACTTCGGCTGGCTCACTGTCCTGGTGCAAGTCCTTCAATTGGACGCCACTTCGGCGATTTGCGTGTCCCTGACCCACCTCAGTTATCGAATCCCACGTTGTTGAGAGATGAAAGCTATATTAAGGCGCATGCTGAAAAATGCACAATCCAAGGTCCGATCGGGATTCGACCCCGCGACCTCTCTTTCTTTGGTTTGAAGCCAAGAAATGTACTGCGCGGCTTTTTTTATTCTTTTTTTACTATTTGCCGGACCGAGACTCGAACTCGGGACATTCGGGGACATTCGCCTTTCGCGGGCAAGCGTTCTATTAATATTTTCCCCCCACTTCGTTCCGCATTGTTCTTGAATTTGGTCTGGGCGGAAGTCACATGACACGCCTTTAATCTCATCGTCGAATACTTCGATCAATTCTTTTTTTTTTTTTTTTTTTTCAGAGTACTCTGACGGAACTCGCTGAGCTACAGTGCCGGCAGCGCTGGACCACCCGACCTGATTGTTGATCAACAAGGCATTCGGAGACTGTTTGCGCCCAGGCCATAATGAATTAGAAGAGTTATTGGTGCCGGTGGGGTCACACCTCTTACTGTTGTTGATGACGGTCATCTATTGCCAATGGGCTGAAAGTCTGATCAATTAACATCCGTTGTGCGATGGACATCTTCAGAAATTTCGATAAATATTGGACTGGTGCTTCACGATTTAGCGCTTTCCATTGCTGTCAGTGTATTTATTTGACAGAGAAGACTAAAAGTCGAGATACTTCTTAGCAAGGAAGAGTAAGAGCAAGGATAAAAACAGGTCACTAAAGTTGTACACTTCGCCAATTATCTCGTTAATCTGTCTTCGCCCAGCGAGCGCGCCAAAACGCCGCACTTGAGACTTTCTGTGAGGCCCGGCAGTGACTGACAAAGCAGAGAGCGTTGGTGCGGCGGGCGGCCAGCAGTGCGTCATGTTTTGTGCAGCGAATTCAGCGAAGGGCATTGGCGGGAGCGCCATAATATCTGGCAGCCGTATGAAAGCTGCGCAGCGCGGTGCGTGCACTGCGCGCTCAGTGCTCTTCGGCCACAGCCTTTGCACGGTGGAGGCTGTGATCCGCGCCAGCCTGGCGGAGTGGTTGGGTCGGGGCGCTAGCCGAGGTTCGCGGAGTGCATTTCCTGAAAGGCCGCCCCGGCTCGCCGCCGCCGCCGCCGCCGCCGCTCGTAAACCGGCCTTCTCATTGGCCGGCCCGCCACGCTTCCGTGACAGCGGCTGCACCTCCTGCACTATTCACGGCCGTCACTCCCGCCAGCCATCTTCCGTTTTCGCGCACAAGCCCATTATCTGCACAAACATTCCCGCTCACCTCTAGTCGAGCAACAGGTTCGTATTTTCACAGAAACTTTCACGGCACAAATAAAAGTATTTTTGCAGAGCAGAAACTTGAACTTCTGTCTGTTGACAGCTCACAGCCTCCAAGACGTATCGATTAGTTCTAGCACACTAAATTCCAAGGTAGAGAGATCAGTCTCATAAAGCCAGATCAGAAACTTGTTTGCATAACTAACATATAAGACGCCGGAGGAAGTGTCACCCCGCTGTCCATAAAAAAAAAGAAAAGATAGCAGCGCCTCCACTACTCCACACATCGTCAACAGGTAGCACCAAGTGTCTCTTTGGTGACGTAGAGTATCGAGTGCAACTGTTTGGGCTAAGCATTTAGGCTAAGACATCTACTGATCCCTCTCCACAATTCACATCTCCGTAGCCCAGATCGATTCCAGACATGGTCGATAAACAAATTATCATCAACGGTGTCTACAGGATGAGCCATTATTTTGGGATCTAAAAGGACTTATGGTCTCCACTGGCTCGTTGCAGATTAATTACATTCCATTTGAATTCTTGCGCCCATTTACCTTTCTGTCTGTATTGCTCTGAAAATATCTGCAAGCAGTTCATATACCGACATTTTGTGCTGTGCTGTGTATCTGCACTCCTGCTCATAAATTAAGGATAATTGAAGAATGTGGTGCAACACAACGTGGTACTATACAAAACTGGCGCTAATAGCATAGGCACATAGAGAACACAAACGACACAGATCTGTAAGTCCACGGCATTGGTGATAAGTTGAGAAAACCTTCCCGAAACACATGTGCTACAAAACGTCACTGTTTCCTGCGCATGTACCTCGACATCAATATGGGATATGATCACCATGCACACGTACACAGGCCGCACAACGGGTTGGCGTGCTCTGGATCAGGTGGTCGAGCAGCTGCTGGGGTATAGTCTCCCATTCTTGCACCAGTGCCTGTCGGAGTTCCTGAAGTGTCCTAGCGGTTTGAAGACGTGCAGCGATACGTCGACCGAGAGCATCCCAGACGTGCTCGATGGGGTTTAGGTCTGGAGAACAGGCAGGCCACTCCATTCGCCTCATATCTTCTGCTTCAAGGTACTCCTCCACGATGGCAGCTCGGTTGGGGCCGTGCGTCATCATCGATCAGCAGGAAGGTGAGACCACGGCACCCCTGTAAGGGTGCAAAATAACGTCCCGATACGACCGCTACGGTCGCAGGTTCGAATCCTACCTCGGGCATGGATGCGTGTGATATCCTTAGGTTAGTTAGGTTTAAGTAGTTCTAAGTTCTAGGGGACTGATGATCTCAGATGTTGAGTCCCATCGTGCTCAGAGCCATTTGAACCATTTTTTGTTTTTTGTTTATGGAATGAACATCTTGCCATGTTCGAGCGGAGCCCTTTCAGTTAGTTATCGCACTATCAGTAATAATGTATACAACTGACACGTTGAAGATAGTGGCATGACGAATGTAAACAAATCTCCATGGCAACAGAACGTCATCTAGGATACGACGAGTCAAACGGGCGCATAGGAAACTGAAGTTGTTTGGTTGTACGTGGAAGGGCGCTAAACGTAAACTTTCATTCACAACACCAAAACTAAGGATGTTAGGATATATTTGTGCATATGAACTTCTTCTTGTTTTGATGTGAAGAACGTGTCACCAAAGTTTGTAAAAGTATGTTTGAAACATACTGTATAATAATAAAATCCTTATTATAATGTTTTTAGTTAAAATAAGTAGTGAGACTTGTATGGCTGACGGCTTGCAAATACATTTCATCTGTCGCCATTTCACTGATTGGTAAGTCAGTTTCAGGTGGTGCGGACAGCAGTAATCTGACCGGGCACACCCGTGTGAAAAGCGTGAACGCTATAATTCACTTACGAAGGGGGATAATTACGTAGGAACTTCAGAAAGTGAGTTTTAAATGTCGTCCCGTGCTAGGATGTAACGCAAGACAAGTGGCGCATCGTTAGAAGTGAGTGCATGCTCCGGCTTTCTTGCAGAGACAGTTGCGCTGTGGCTCTGGTAACAGAGGAATCAGAGTGTGGGAATGAAATGGCGCCACAGCTGGAAACATACTGCAGAGTTGAAGTACGCTGGACAGTACGATTCTTATGGGAAAATCGTCTAAGTTGCGCACAGGTTGACCGCGAAATTCTGGCGGTATATGGACCAAATGTAGTGTTGCGTCCAGCTGTCGTGAAATGGTGCCGACAATTTAACCAAGGCTGCACACACGTGAGTGATACCAATAGGAAAGGCAGGCCATCGATATCGACCACGGAGGACAATGTCCAGGCAACCGAGGAACTGATTCGCAGCAGTCACAGATTTTCCGACGAAGAGGACGTCCAAACAGCTGTTCTTCAATGCCTCCGTGACGGAGGAGTGGATTTCTGTCTCCGAGGAATTCAGTGACTGGTAGGATGTTCCGATCGTTGTTTGCAGATACTTGGTGATCGTGTTCAAGAATAGTGTCATGCGTCTGACTCGCTTTCAGGTATCGTGCAGCATTCAATAAAAGTTACGTGGCCTGCCTTCATAATGGGTAACATACTTCTTGAAGTCCTCCTGTATATCTACAACGTGATTTGGTACATCGCCTAGTTCAATCTGGGGGATACTTCACGTGCAACGTGTGTAGGGCCTTACGCCTGGCGATTACCCACCGTGGGTAAACTTTTGCCGAAGGCCTGTTGGACAAACTCCCAATCTGTCGTTCGTTTCTTCAGTTTCGTTTAACACGAAGCAATGTTCGGAAAAAACAGTATAACAAATTTACGCAACTAAAAATAACGCAATCTTTAAAAGTTGGTGACTACAAGAAAATGCCAACAGAAAACGGAAAGAACCCCGTAGTATCCTGTTGCCAGATCAGTGGTAAGACTTTTGGAGTCTGCTACGTCTCCTAAAAATCGTCAGGTAATGCTAATGAATGATATGGAGAGATCACGATGTATCAGTTGTACAGACGTGTAATTGAAGACTTACATTCTGGAGTTCAGAGACTCCAGGGAGCGTTACACGTTTACACGTTGGTATGGCCCATATAAGAGAGATACTCAGACAATTTAAATGGAAACATTAATAAGAAAGGTGGTGTTGTCTTGCAAATCGCCCTTGCCTCAAATTAGGTAATCAGTGTTGGCGGAAAGCTATGCTAGAATTTATTTGCATATTGTGTAGAGATAATGAACATAAGATAGAGTGGTTCAGGGCGCATGCGGACACATTCAGACTGTCATGAAAGTAGGCCGAGGCGTGGCCAGTACTAGAATCTACATCTACATTTATACTCCGCAAGCCACCCAACAGTGTTTGGCGGAGGGCACTTTACGTGCCACTGTCATTACCTCCCTATCCTGCTCCAGCCGCGTATGGTTCGCGGGAAGAACGACTGCCAGAAAGCCTCCGTGCGCGCTCGAATCTCTCTAATTTTACATTCGCGATCTCCTCTGGAGGTATGAGGAAGCAATATATTCGATACCTCATCCAGAAACGCATCCTCTCGAAACCTGGACAGCAAGCGACACCGCGATGCAGGGCGCCTCTCTTGCAGAGTCTGCCACTTGAGTTTGCTAAACATCTCCGTAACGCTATCACGCTTACCAAATAACCCTGTGACGAAACGCGCCGCTCTTCTTTGGATCTTCTTATCTCCTCTGTCAAACCGACCTGGTACGGATACCACACTGATGAGCAATACTCAAGTATACGTCAAACGAGTGTTTTGTAAGCCACCTCCTTTGTTGATGGACTACATTTTCTAAGGACTCTCCCAATGAATCTCAACCTGGCACCCGGTTTACCAACAATTAATTTTATATGATCATTCCACTTCAAATCGTTCCGTACGCGTACTCCCAGATATTTTACAGAAGTAACTGCTACCAGTGTTTGTTCCGCTATCATAAAATCATACAATAAAGGATCATTGTGCCATGCACTTCGTAATTGTTCTTAAAGTACATGTGTACACAAAAATTTCTGTAACAACATGATATTCCTGTTACCATATTTTCACTACATCATGACTCTCGGTGGAACGACGGAGGAAGGAGAGAGGCTATCCGATTTGTTTGAGTTGGAGAGTCGACGCGTCTTTTCCTTGGACGGGATTACGGGGCACTCACGCTGAACAGGGTACTAGGCATTCGGTTGATCATTAATGCGGACCTAGGACGGTTCAAATGACTCTGAGCACTATGCGACTTAACTTCTGAGGTCATCAGTCGCCTAGAACTTAGAACTACTGAAACCTAACTAACCTAAGGACATCACACACATCCATGTCCGAGGCAGGATTCGAACCTGCGACCGTAGCGGTCGCTTGGTTCCAGACTGTAGCGCGGACCTAGGAAGGTGAGGATCATCACCTTGTACCACAAACTTGTGCAGTATGTACTATGCTACGGGAAGAAGTTGTATGGAAAATGGAAATGAGATTATTTGTTTTCTAAGTAATTAATCAGACTGCGTCACAAACGTCTGCGCAAGCTGCGATGCGAAAAAGTACTAACAACTGGGCGGAACAAGAACCATATCTTTATGATTTTGGCGTTTCAAAACGAATCTATAAAAAGTTTTATGGTTAGATTTAAATACAGCAGAAGACAAATAATTGCAACAGAGGTACTTAAAGACCAAAAGTTTTTTTTTCTTTTTATTTTGCGACTTAGCTATGGTGGCAGCGAGATAGGAAGCGGTGAAGTGCCTGTGGTTTACACCTATCTTTTTATCACTGGGTACTCCGCAAGGTTTTAACGTCTCAGTAATGTGGAGTCATAAAGCGCTCCTACTGACAGTCCTGCGTTTCGACGTAGGTTTATATTACCAACATTACGGTCTTGTTTTCTTGCCGATCAGTCCAGGTGCAGGAAAACGTGCGCTTTTTGTCTCGCTTTAGTACGTACGGAATCCTTGATGTGCAGTGGCTGGGAGCGCTGACGATGGTTGCAGCGACCCGCGGCACGCAGCACGGCCCCTGACACTCACGCAGCGGGACGAACGTCAGAGACCGGCCTGCGTACTTGTAATAAAATTTAAATAAGATGGCTTCCACTTAGAGCTTCAGCGAAGTTGTTGCACCGAGTCGTTTTATGCACCACGAATGCAAATTTATTTCACTATAAAACGAGGCACACAGAAAAAAAACGAGTCGGATGCATCCAGCCTTGAAAGTATCAAGGAAATAACGACAAACAGATTAAACTAGAAACGGTAGCAAGTTAGTTTCAGAACGAGTTACAAATTTGCATAGGGAGTAACTTGAAATGAAAAGCTGTTAGAACTGAAAACACTGTAGTCCACATGCTTTAAAATACTTGGCTAACTCCAGGGTTGATTCCAAAAGAAGTCTGCCTAATACGGTCAAATGTTCTAATGTGAGTGTAACCCACGGTGGGTGCCTCGCTGAATGCATTCTTTGTAGCGTCAGGTTATGCTGTGTGTTTCAGAGAAGATGATACACATTTCCGAGGACGGAGGACGGCGACGACTGAATGAAAAGTCACGAAGCCAAATGTGTCGCGACAAAACTTTGCTAGTGCAATACGAGAATCATCCAATCATCACTTGTACGATGCGATACATTGACTTTTTTATGTACGTAGAGGGTATATGAAACAAGTGAAATATGCTCCGCATTCAGGAAGAATGTAATAATCCCATGGTAGATGGTAATAGATGAGAGTACTACCGAACCATCTGTTCAATGAGTAATTGCAGCAAAATACTAACACGAAGTACCTACAGGAGGATGGAACGAGTGACCAGCGGGAACATCGGTTTGGATGCCAAGTGCGAGTGAGCAAGGGAAGTAGTAAAGGAAACTGTGAAGAAAAATTGAAAGGGCATTAAAATTCAGGGAGAAGAAGTAGAAATTTTAAAACTTTGCACTGACGTTGTATGTCTGTCAGAAACAACAAAAGTTTCGTAAGATAAGTTAAATGGAATCAGGCCATACAATGAATAGCAACGAAAGTTAATCGAGGTGACGGAGTGTTGTTGTTGTTGTTGTTGTTGTTGTGGTCTTCAGTCCAGAGACTGGTTTGATGCAGCTCTCCATGCTACTCTATCCTATGCAAGCTTCTTTATCTCCCAGCACCTACTGCAACCTACATCCTTCTGAATCTGCTTAGTGTAGTCATTTCTTGGTCTTCCTCTACGATTTTTACCCTCCACGCCGACCTCCAGTACTAAATTGGTGATCCCTTAATGCCTCAGAACATGTCCTACCAACCGATCCCTTCTTACAGTCAAGTTGTGCCACAAATTTCTCTCCTCTCCAATTCTATTCAGTATCTCTTCATTAGTTACGTGATCTACCCACCTAATCTTCAGCATTCTTCTGTAGCACCACATTTCGAAAGCTTCTATCCTCTTCTTATGTAAACTATTTATCGTCCACGTTTCAGTTCCATACATGTCTACACTCGATACAAATACTTTCAGAAAAGCCTTCCTGACACTTGAATCTATACTGGATGTTAACAAACTCCTCTTCTTCAGAAACGTTTTCCTTGCCATTGCCAGTCTAGATTTTGCATCCTCTCTACCTCGACCATCATCAGTTATTTTGAGTTGAATTAATCAGGCGTTTCTGTGGAATGTGAGACACTCAAAAGTAGTATATTGTTATTAGTATTTTCTTAGGGTAAAAACTCCGTCTTTGTGACTAAATACACCAATATTGCCAGATGCATTTCATGAATAATGCCATACGCATTGCGTTTCTTTTATTTCCTTCTCCAGTGTCAATTTCATGTGGTCTCGTTCCCATATGAGAGAGAGAACTGTGTCTGGCAACCAAACAAACAGCCTGTAATTTAGTCTCAAAGACGGAATTTATACCCTGAGAAGGCATCAATATCCTATTTCACTACAAAAGAACGATAGAGGATATAGGAGGGGATCAATAAGTTTCCATTTGAAGCTCGCACACTCCAGAATCAGTATGCAAATCAGGCACTGAGGCAGTAACCCCGCCGACGCACCCGTTCGGTAGAACTCCGCGGTCTGCTGCGCGGAGAACTCCGTAACTGCCTGCTGCACATCCTCGCCTGACAGTAGTCGTCGACCCTTTAAGGTCAGTTTTAAGGGACTGAAGGTGTGATAATCGCATGGGGAGAAGTTGGGACTATAGGGTGGGTTGTGCGAGCGTCTCCCATTTGAATTGCCGCAACTTATGAGTAACTCCCAGATCGATCGGCGTCTTGTATCGAACCGTGAACAGCACGGAACTTCGATCACCATACCACAACGGTGCTTTTCGACAGACATGCTGCTACACACACATTTTTCCAATGGTTGTCTACCGGTGTTTGTCCTTTGGTAGCCAAGAAAAGAATAACAGCGCGTTGATCCTGTTCGGACGCATTTGGTAATAATGTCGCCATGGTTCACGTTTCCGCATTTACGGCGTAGACGTGAGCAAGACACGAACGCCACACTAAACCCTTGAGCAGATATCGGTGCCTATGTAAGAGCATCGGAGTCGCGCTACGTTGCATATTTGCTGCGGCAATGACCTCAAACGGAAACATTTTGGTCGCCCCTTACAGGAGATCAATGTAGATGTCTGAGCAGAAAGGTAACTGATGACGGCCGAAGTAAAGAACAGGTAAGGTACAGACTGTCAATAACGGCAAAAGTGTTTCTGAAGAATCAGGAAGACTTTGTTAACATCGGACATTAGTTTAAGCATTAGTATTTGTGTGGAGTGTACACTTACATGGAATGGTACGGAATAGAGAAGGAAAAAAGCTTTTGAAATGATGTACAGAAGAATGCTGAAGATTTGAAGTGTAGCTCGATGATGTTGTAGGTTGGTAGGATACATCCTGAGACATCAGAGAATAATTAATTTAATCATCTTGGGGTTGAAGCTCTTTTTTTCCGTGTTTGCTTTAACAATACGTATGTTTTAAGATAGGGTCCCCCTTTAGCAAAACATAATTTTGTTTTTTAAAGAATTATTAGACAAGACCAACCTATAGAGCATTCACCCTCCCCCTCCCCCCCCCCCCCCGCCCCCCACACACACACATACAAAAATCACAGATATCTTTGAAAGATTCAGAACACCTGCCAAGAACGCCTTCAACTGTTCCATTGCCAGCCATCTTGTTTTACACCTTCAACTGTTCCACTTCCCGCCATGTTTGTTTTTACAACTGGCAAACAGTGAAACAGTGACAGTGATAGTGGCAACTCAATATATAGTGTTTGACAGTGATGAAGATGAGGAAAAAGAAAACGTAAGTGAAACATTATGTAAATAGACACACACACACACACACACACACACACATGGAATTAATTAATTTCAGGTATAGAAATAACAATTTTCAAATCGTAATTTTGGCTTAAACAATTCATCTACTTTAAGGTGTAAGTGGTTGCAGATGACAAAATGTGGTTCAAAACAGTCACTGTAGAAACACAACACATCAGAAAAACCACACTATGTGGTAAAAGGTATAAATTCGTAATTCATGTGTTTTTCAGATATCTGTAACTACGATTTAAAAACTAATCGGTACATGTATAGAAACAGTAGAGAACATTCATTATCTTTAACAGATGAAAATTAAAAGCCCACTGAAGATGCTGCAACTGCGTAAAACATGTTTGGGTTAAAAAACAAAATTGTGTTTTGCTAAAGGCGGACCCTATCCAAAAACATACATAATAATTAATTTGCTGCTGGAGTGATGTGTATGTGCGTGTGGAGAGGGGTGGGGGGGGGGGGGGGGGTGCGGGGTACGTGAAAAGATACAGGCGATGGCCAATGCTTCGCTATAACAGACAGATTAAAGTAAGTATAAGTTGCAGCAATTATTCAGAGATGAAGAGTTTGCACAGGGCAGATAAGCGTTTAGAGCTGCATCAAACCAGTATTCCGACTGAAGACCACAGCAATAACTGCACTTCATAACTTTGCAGGTAAGGCAAACATATCCAACATATGGGGCCACTTAACGAGGTTTAGTATCAGGAAACTTCACTAATGCACTACAGATGACAAAATGTGAACAGTAGTTAGTCACGATGTAAAGATCTGCTATTAGACTGTGTGTTCGTGGTACGATTGCTCGTGCAGCCATCACCAAGGCACATTACTCAGTGACAGAGGTATCAGTGTAAGTAATGCGATACAGATCAAACACTGATAGACTATGTAACAGAATTATAGGGCTAAGATCACACCCGCTGGTGTTTCTTTTAAAGTCAACAATGAGCATTCAACAGCCCACGTGTCTCATGGTTCAAATGTGGCTGAATAGTTTGTTAGTTTGGTGTCTTCCTTCTGGATACGGGCTGTTTTTGTTGCAATAAGCGTAGCGGAACTAAAAAAAAAAAGTTCAAGTGTGTGTGAATTCCTAAGGGGCCAAACTCCTGAGGTCATCAGTCCCTAGACTTACGCGCTAATTAAACTAACTTATCCTAAGAACAACACACACACTCATCCCCGAGGGAGGACTCGAACCTCCGCCGGGGCCAGCCGCACAGTCCATGATTGCAGCGCCTTACACCGCTCGGCTAATCCCGTGCGGCTACACCGGTTATTAATGTACCAGCATTTCACATTTGGAATGTCTTATCTTGTGCTTACATTAACCTATGATCTTGCATTGTTAATCACTTAAAAGTGCTACCTAGACAAATGTAGTCCCGAAATTCCATTGCTCTACATTAGCTATTTTTTGGTACTGCGTAGTTTCTTATTAATACCAGAAGTGATGAGATAAAACGTACAACGCACCCTCAGGCCCCGACCAGTCCATCGGTACCGACCGACCGCCGTGTCATCGTCTGCCAATTGCGTCTTAGTATGCGCAATGAAGGGGCGTGGGGTTGACACACAGTTTTCCTGGGTGCGGCTGGTCCCGGCTGAGGTTCGTGTCCTCCCTCGGGCATGGGTGTGTGTGTTTGTCCTTAGGATCAGTTAGGTTAAGTGGTGTGTAAGCTTATGGACTGATGACCTTAGCAGTCCCATAAGATTTCACACACATTTGAACATTTTTGAACAGTTTTCCCGGCCATTGTCAGTTTTCGTGAGCTGGAACCACTACTATTCTGTCAAGCAACTCCTCAGTTGGCGTCACGAGCCTGAGAACACCCCGTTCCAGTCCTCCGTGAAGGACCGGTAATCGAACCCGGCTCTTCGACGTGGCAGTCATCAGTGCTGACCACTCAGCTACGGAGGTGGACGCAATGCGGAGGTAGAGTCGTGAAATATTACGTTTTTCCCCTCACCAAGGCAACGAGTCCATCTACAGCGTAAGTTCCGCCAGAATTGCGTAAACCTGAGGAACTATCTAGCCAGGTAAGATTTTATTCCATTACCGTGTTTGGCGTCCGTGTCACACCGATATTCTTGTGGTGCCACAAGAACTAATACCGAAGAACCTCGTAAATCAGTTAGTTCGATGACTTGTTTCAGGGGCGACGCTCATAACTGCCACGCTTTACTGCTTTTTCTGATAAGACAAAGTCGTAAAAGTTCCAATAGAGCGAAGCGAGTTCTTGGCACCACCCCCTTGTATTTTAAACTTCCCAGAGCACGGTCTCGTTAATATCTCACTGGACCGTAACTCAATGCGGCCGCTGCGCCGCTGACGAGGTGCATCCGAAACTACCAGTTAACCAGGTCTTAAGACTGTGTCCGCGTGCTTCCTACGAAGAGACGCTGTCAGTTTCATCCGTCTTTAAGACCCTGTTGTTTACTGGTATCAGTGGTGTGATGTGTTTTGTGCTGTCGCTCTGTCCTCTTAGGTCCTGAGTCCACTCTTCTTCTTTATTACGGCAGTAGTATCGCGTACACAGGAAATAAAAGGGCAGTCCATTGGCGGAGCTGTCATTTGCGCTCAGGCGATTCACGTGAAAATGCTTTCGACGTGTTTATAACCGCACGACGGGAATTAACAGATTTTGAACGCGGAATGGTAGTTGGAGCTAGACGCATGGAAAATTTCATTTCGGTAATGGTTCGGGAATTCAGTATTTCGAGATCCACAGTGTCAAGACTGTACCGAGAATACCAAATTTCAGACATTACTTCTCACTTCGGCCTTCACTTAACGACCGAGAGCAGCGGCGTTTGCGTAGAATTGTTAGTGCTAACAGACAAGCAACACTGCATGAAACAACCGCAGAAATCAAGGTGGAACGTACAACGAAGGTATCCGTTAGAACAGTGTGGCGAAATTTGGCGCTAATGGGCTATGGGAGCCGACGACCGATGCGAGTGCCTTAGCTAACAGCACAGCATAGCCTGTAGCTCTTCTCCTGGGCTCGTGACCGTACCGGTAGGACCCTAGAGCCCTGGAAAAAAGCGGTCTTGTCGGATGACTCTCTGTTTCAGTTGGTAAGAGATGATGATAGGTTTCGAGTGTGGCGCAGGCCTCACCAAGCCATGAACCCAAGTTGTCAACAAGGCACTGTGCAAGCTGGTGGTGGCTGCGTAATGGTGTGGGCTGTGTTTACATGCAATGGACTGGGTCCTGGCTATTTTCAGCTACTTGGAGACCAGGTGCAGCCATTCATGGACTTCATGTTCTCAAACAAGGTAGGATTTTTGTGGACGACAGCGCCATGTTACCGGGCCACAATTGCTCGCTATTGGTTTGAAGAACATTCTGCAAGGTTCGAGTGAATGATTTGGCAGCCCAGATTTCCCAACATGAATCCCATCGAACCTTTATGGGACGTCATCGAGAGGTGAGTTCATGCAAAAATTGCGACACCGACAACACTTTCGCTGTTATGGACTTATATAGAGGCAGCATGGCTCAATATTTCTGCAGGGGACTTCCAACTACATGTTACGCCAGGCAAAAGGAGGTCCGACACGATGTTAGGAGGTATCCCACTGTTTTATTTTTTTATTTTTTTACATCTGTGTACATCGCCTTATTTTGTTGGTGGAGCTACAAACCTCATCTCTGCTTGCACTGCTTCACCACTATCAGAGTGAAGTTCTGGAAGTTATGCTTTAAGTTTTGGAAACAGATTAAAATGGGATGGGGCTACGCCGAGACAGTAAGGAGGATGATCAGTGACAGTGAAACCAAGGCGTTGGATTGTTGCAGGTATCACAGGGCTCGTGTGTGATCTGGCATTGTCGTGCTGAAAGAGAGGGTTCTCCATGTGTTGACGAACTCTTCGAATTCGCCGGCCGAGGTGGCCGAGCGGTTGTAGGCGCTACAGTCTGGAACCGCACGACCGCTACGGTCGCAGGTTCGAATCCTGGCTCGGGCATGGATGTGTGTGATGCCCTTAGGTTAGTTAGGTTTAAGTAGTTCTAAGTTCTAGGGGACTGATGACCTCAGAAGTTAAGTCCCATAGTGCTCAGAGCCATTTGAAACTTTTTTTTCTTCGAATTCGTGCTTTGAGTTTTCTCGATTCCAGCAAGCTGTTTCTCATTCACCGACACAGTTACGTTACACACCGCCGTGTTAAACGGTAGTTCTGAGCCCTCTAGTGGCAGAGGATTGGAACTTGGCGTCAGCGAAACGGGAAAGCCGACAGAGTAATAAGCAAGACACGTAAAGCTCAACTGATACTGAGGAGAGAATAAAAAAAGTTGGACCTTAATTTTCAGCACGCCTTCGTAGAATCTTCTTCAGTTCGTCCATCATAGGACTGTGATCACATTAAGACCAATGTTGCAGGTTATGTCACAACAACGGCACTGAAAGGGAGACTTTCATTCAATGGGTCTATTATTCTGGCTAGTTTCGTCCGGATTGGATATTTGCCTCTAAAGGCCATAGTCCTGTTCTTTTGTGTCATGCCCCAAGCAGATGTGTTGAAGTTAACACACAGGTATCTGAAGGTCATCATCAGTTTGTTGAAACAGCATTGTATTTAGGTAAATTCTGTCATTTACTTTAATTCAAAAAAATGTTGAAATGTGTGTGAAATCTTATGGGACTTAACTGCTAAGTTCATCAGTCCCTAAGCTTACACACTACTTAGCCTAAATTATCCTGAGGACAAATAAACACAGCCATGGCCGAAGGTGGTCTCGAACCTCCGCCCGGACCAGGCGCACAGTCCATGACTGCAGCGCCTTAGACCGCTCGGCTTACTTTAATTCCTGGCCTTGCTTTGAAGTTTCATTTTCTAATTATATTATCTGTGTAAACAGCAAAAAGTGTAAGGGATAAATTACAACCCTGACGTTGTAGGTCTTAGTTTACCTAATTTCTTCAGAAAGCAAGCTTCCTGTCCTCATTATTATTTGTCTGCTGTCGGGACAGAGATACGTTTGGGTCTACATCTCCTAGTATTCTCGTTCAGCCATTCGAGCGACAAAATTTTAGTAATATACATAGGTCGGATAGCCACAAGATCTACCATAAGCGAGAAAGAGAATGAAATAAGGGGCAGGTTGTCGTAGACGCTCAGTTGCATCCGTTTGGATCAGCCGATAACCGTGTAGACCAACCATTAGGAACAATAGACGACGGACTAAAGCTTGTTCGTGTCGACGTATCTGCCAATGATGAAGATAACTTACAAAGAGCAATGTTCGTTCTAGCTGAATTGTACAGGAAAACACAAACGTTTAGATTATTAAAGAGGAAGAAGAGAGCGGATTAACTATCGTTAACTGACATATTTGAAATAGCTTGGAGCTGGCCACTTAAAAAAAAAGTAAGAAAACTCACCGCCATTTTTTTAAAGTAACTGGCAGAACTGCGAGGAATAAATTGTAAGAAACAAATGCATCCCTCTGTTCTACTACACAAAAAGTGTTCGAAACACATTGAGGTACAGATCGACTACCTACCCAGGCAACCGACCTATGATTCTCCAACAATAATTTAGAGATATCAAAGTGGTTATTAGGTTACAAAGGAGATATCCGAGGGAATACGAGT
The DNA here is from genome assembly GCF_021461385.2 of Schistocerca piceifrons. Classification (NCBI taxonomy): domain Eukaryota; kingdom Metazoa; phylum Arthropoda; class Insecta; order Orthoptera; family Acrididae; genus Schistocerca; species Schistocerca piceifrons. The sequence goes on from NC_060138.1 coordinate 377,780,108, forward strand.
AGCTGGCTGGTAAACGAAAATGCCATGAATTGTAGACAGAAATGGAAAGAGAGGATCGCGATCAGAGATACCCACCAGCATTTCGTGTCGGTCGAGCCTATCGACAAGACGGACCAGGTGGATAATACCAGTTCTGGAGCTAACAATAAGCCGATTACGTCAACAAGCTGAAAACTGGAGATACAAAAGGGATAAGATAATAGTTACGGACGAAACATTAGTTCACCTGCAGAAGGAACCCATCGTAGGTGCTTAAGGAACTATGCAAGTATTCAGCAACATTGATTCAGGGGTACCATGAAAAACACGTGCTAGGATAATCGCTCGAAGAATGGAAATACTGATTTTTTAAAGCATGATTGTGCTACCCTAACGAACTAGCCCTACCCCACTCTACTTGTTTAATGAGGAACGAGATTTCATAGCGCCCGATTACAGGTTCAGAGTTGTTCAATCAATTGCACGGAAACGCAGTTGTAATACTTACAGGACTGCCTACGTGTCACACACACTCTCTCTCTCTCTCTCTCTCTCTCTCTCTCTCTCACACACACACACACACACACACACATACGGTTAGCAGAGCCTCTTCTGTTGATGGTGCGAATGGTGCGGTCTAAAGTTATGGTGATTCTCGTGTACGACTGTGATGGTGTTATGGCTCTGAGCACTATGGGACTTAACATCTACGGTCATCAGTCCCCTAGAACTTAGAACTACTTAAACCTAACTAACCTAAGGACATCACACAACACCCAGTCATCACGAGGCAGAGAAAATCCCTGACCCCGCCGGGAATCGAACCCGGCAACCCGGGCGTGGGTAGCGAGAACGCTACCGCACGACCACGAGCTGCGGACGTGATGGTGTTATCCTAATGCATTACGTTCCTCCACGGCAGACCGTCAGTCCACAATATTACTGTTCGTTTTTGGAGCATCACCTGTGATCAGCTTTGCGAAAGAAGCGGCGACACTTTCTGCACAACCCACCCATCGTTTTGCAAGACAATGCGCGGGCGCATATAGCGCATGCTATGACTGCTCTGTTCGGTCGATGGGGCTGGAAAGTACTGTACCAGAGATGTTACAGAGATTCGACGGGCAGTAGACCGCTCCGTTCGCACCGTCAACACAACAAGCTCTGCTAACGATATACTACGCATTCCACATCAGTGGCAACGGGTTCTACACAACGCTGGAAACTACTTTGAAGGACAATAACAGGTGCAAACATGTAACTGTTTTGTATCCGTTGTGAATAAATAGCTGCCACTATTTAAGTTCAAAAAATGATTCAAATGGCTCTGAGCACTATGGGACTTAACATCTGAGGTCATCAGTCCCCTGGACTTGGAACTAATTAAACCTAACTAACCTAATGACATCACACACAACCATGCCTGCGGCAAGATTCGAACCTGCGACCGCAGCAGCAGCGCGTTTCCGGACTGAAGCGCCTAGAATCGCTGGCCAAAGTGACAGGCACTACTTAAGTTCCAACCCTCTTATAGACATGTTTGACGCCATTTTGTAATCACCGAAGTAATATCACGAACACTTTCAACCCGCTTTTTTTCAGGCAATATATATATATATATATATATATATATATATATATATATATATATATATATATATATATATATATAAAAGTGCCCAGAAGGGTTGAAGGAAACGAAATGGAACTTCGCGTGTTGAAAGGCTACGTGATGTTACTTCGGTCATTACAAAATGGAGTCAAATTTATAAAGAAGGCCGGCCGCTGTGACCGAGTGGTTCTAGGCGCTTCAGTCCGGATCCGCGCTGCTGCTACGGTCTCAGGTTCGAATCTTGCCTCGGGCATGGATGTGTGCGATGTCCTTAGGTTAGTCAGGTTTAAGTAGTTCTAAGTCTAGGGGACTGATGACGTCAGATGTTAAGTCTCATAGTGCTTAGAGCCATTTGAACCATTTTTTATAAAGAACTTGGCAGTATAAGCTCACTTATCAGTATAACGTCATAACCACTCTGGCCTGGATGTATGCGATGATTCAGTGTGTTATAAAGCCGTTGTATCCTCTTCTGAGGCAAGCTGTCCCACAATTGTCGTAACAAGTCCGTTATGCATTGGACACTGGCCCTGGCATGGAGTGCATTCCGAGTTGGTCCCGCACATGTTCTATCCTTGACAGATCAGAGATTTTGCTGAATACGGGAGTACCACAAGGTTACTCAGACAGTACCGGGCGTGGACGATTGCTGTGCGGTTGATAAATGGCGCCGCGATACTGTCGCGTAAGCGGTTACACAGGAGGACGCAGTTTTGTGATGTCAGAGTTAATTCAATCATTACCAGTTGCGATCTGCAATGAGGTCTGCTGGCTCCCCACAGTATGACGCCAGGAGTAACACCGCTGTGCCTCTTCAGACCACTGGAAGAATGGGACTTCTCCCCAGGTCGCCATCATACTCATCGGCGGTTATCCGGGGTAGTGCAGAAACCGCGATTCACTGTCGAACACGATGTGGTTCCATTCATCAGCAGTGCGTGTTTCCCGATCACAGCACCACACCAAACGCAGCCGTCTCTGTTGTAGTGTTAACAGCAACCTAGGCATGGGGCGGTAGTGCGGTAGCGTTCTCGCTTCCCATGCCCGGGTTCCCGGGTTCGATTCCCGGCGGGGTCAGGGATTTTCTCTGCCTCGTGATGGCTGGGTGTTGTGTGATGTATATATATTTCTGGAGGTATGTGGCATCAGTCATATCGCCCAGCCCCCTTAAGTCACTGGCTGGCTGATTGTGGGCTAGGAGCTGGCTCCCAGCAGCGTCACAGATGTGTCCCATTGCGTTCTCATCGGACGAATCCGGTGTTCCCAGACATCAGCGTGCGTTCGCTGTGGTGCTTCCCAAACTGCTGTCCCACAATTCTATCTGTATGACACGGACAGTTATCCTGTTGGAAGATGCTGTCGCCAAAATGTTCAAATGTGTGTGAAATCTTATGGAACTTAACTGCTAAGGTCATGAGCCCCTAAGCTTACACACTACTTAACCTAAATTATCCTACGGACAAGCATACACACACCCATGCCCGAGGGAGGACTCGAACCTCCGCCGGGACCATCCGCACAGTGCATGACTGCAGCGCCTTAAATGCAATCGCCGGCGGGCAATGCATCAACCTCGGAGGGATGCAGGTGGCGCATAACATTGTTGTCTCTATGCGCCGGCTGCTGTGGCCGATCGGTTCTAGGCGCTTCTGTCCGGAACCGCGCCGCTGCAACGCTCGCAGGTTCGAATCCTGCCTCGGGCATGGATGTGTGTCCTTAGGTTAGTTAGGTTTCAGTAGTTCTAAGTCTAGGGGACTGATGACCTCAGATGTTAAGTCCCATAGTGCTTATAGCCATTTGAACCATCTCTCTATGCCAGAGCTGTCATGATTACTACCACAGGTGGATGTCCACCTCAAATTAAGACTGCCCCCATTGGCCTGCGTCAGTAGCGTGGTGCATGTTTAGAGCAGCCGTTTTGTTTGGATGACGGCGTATCTGGACAGGGCCATCGACCTGGTGCATCAAGAGACGCGATTCATGCGACCAGACAACAAGTCTCCATTGCTCCACGGTTCAGCCATGATGATCCTGTATCCACTGCAACCGTAACTCAGGATGGTGTTGGGTCCACATGGGGACATGTAGGGGTCATCTGCTGCGGAGCTCTATGTACGATGAAAAGTGTGCACCGAGACTTTCATGCCTGCGCCACCTCTGTACTCAGATCGTCAGATTTGCCCCATTCTATGATGAGGTATGGACGACGAACATCGTGCCGCCTTCCACGGTTTCACCGTCGTTCAGCAACTTCCAACAGTTGCTCACGATAGTACGGGGTGTGGCAGTTAAAATTAGCCTGCCTCCCCTTTGAGTGCGAATGTAGTATTTCGACTTTTGTAGAGTAAACAGCTACAACAATAAGTAGTCTTATCCAATGATCGATTGCTAGCATTCATTTTTCAGAATTTCAGTATATTTCATCAGTAGAGTTAGATGTTTCTCTTTGTCTGCAAAATGACTTTCCCGCTGAAAGGAAGAAGTGAAATTGTGGCAGCATATGTGAAAATAGATTCGATTAAGGAAAATCGATAAATTTTCGGAATTAAGTATTCAGGAGAGGACTATCAGAAAAGAGAGCAATATATAGTCTGTATAAAAATTGGTGCACCTACGGATCTGTGCAAAATGTAAAATGACATAGATTTCCTTCAGTTCGCAGCCAGAAGTTATTGCAGACATTCGCCGAAGAATTTTTCACACCCCAAAGAAGTCTGAGGTAAATTGATCCTAAAGTAGGAGGAGCTGCCATTGCATATTGAAAAGTATTAATTTGAAGCCATATCGTGTGACGGTTCTGCAGCAATTTCGGGGACATGACAGTCAGAAACAATGACAGTTTGTTATAACATTTCCATTACATCATGAGCGATGAAGCATCGTTTCATCTTTCCGTCAAGTGAATTCACAGAACACGAGAAACTGGGCAAGGGAGGACCCTGTGTGTCAGCCATCACTCAATCGGCGTTTGGTGCGGTGTAACGGGAAGGCGCATCATTGGACCGATATTTTTTGACACTGCCCTCAACACGGTTTCACATATGGAAAGTTGTGATCAATTTTGTCCTCAACTCGCTCAATATGAAAGACAATACCGCTTCTTCCAGGAAGATGCGACAAATGCCACTCGTCTAACATATCCCTGGAACGTGTCCATGGTGTCTTCACTAAGGAACGAACTGTCAGCAAACATTTAGGCCACCTCGTTCGCCGCCGGATCTAACATGGGGCTTTTTCCCTGTCGGGACGCTTGAGAGCAATGTTCATAATAATCTGCCCTTTGTGGAAGTCGCTTATGTCAATGTATGTCCCCGTTTACGGTCCTTATCGTCGCTACAACAATTGCCTGATGTATACACACTTCTGTTCGTGTTATGGTGTGGATGTGTTGTGGCATCTACGACTGTCGATCTGGTCGAAAGCAGGATTCACAGAACTTGCGGCTTTCTTACTGAAAAGTGAATGAATTACAGACGGCATTGTTAAACAGTGTGTTTTAAGAAATAGAGGAGTGCTGTTTGATAACAATTTGAACAGCTATAACCATTGTGATACCTTCAGCTTTGTCAGTGTTTGTACTGTTTGTGTGTGATGCGATGGGCACCAATGGTTTCATAACAAAGACGGTGTGGGCCATGTGGTGATCAACAGTACCTAACAGGAACGATTTAAGGTAGCAACCAGCGCTCTTCGCTTATAGCTACGTTGTATGTCCACTCAAGGCACATATCAGTTACTATTTTTATCTTTTGTTTATTTTCAAACATTTTGAATTAACTTTATCCATCACACAAAATTTGACTTACAGCTGTGTGTGGCTGAAGTTGTGGAGGTTTAGTGTGTGGTAGCATTCAGTCTTAGACTAAGTGTAGCATAACCAATTCACCAACAGTTCGTAAAGTCGTTTCATGTGTCTGCCAACGCCAGAGACTAAAACACTAGTTTTAATTAGGAGAGTTTGATTACTGTTTAACTGTTACAATACCATTACAGTAGATAGACTTTCCTTTACGAAACAGCCATCTGATTTCCTCGAGACAAAGTTGTGCTGTTAATTTATATTTAGTCGTCCATTACATAATAAACGCCAGGGTAATAGTGTAAAAATATATAACTATCTAGTCATTACGACATGTATCTTTGGCAGACGCCTTCACGAAATAATTGATGAATGCGCATTTCTGACGATTAGAGCTTGCATGTTTTTCCGCAGCCCTGGCTGCATAATCATATATCATTGCCGACCAGTTGGTTGATTTGTAAATTTCGAGTTTTTCGGTCTCACGGGGCTCTTCTGAATGTGCGCCATTATCGAATGTCGTTTATGTTCGGCCGATACTACATGTATGGCTTCAAATTCTGTTGTTACAGACAAAAAGGTATAAGAATTTGCAAAGTCTTGGTAATTTGAAACCATTAGCTAGTTGTCTTCATAGGGCACGTAGAGTACATCATTGGCATACAAAAATTTCCGGGAGGTGAGTTTCCGCATTTTGGCTACCAGATAACCCATAAAAATGTCGAACAGGGTTGGGAAAGAACTCTGCCTTTGCAGATGCCATTGTATGTACTAAATTCCAATTACGTGCGTGACGTAAACCTCTCTAAAAACCGCAAGAAATGTCTAAACTTGCGGGAAACTGTTTCTCTGGTTAAAATTGGCTAGAATTCTGTGTGATGATCAGCGCTGAAGCAGCAGAGCTAATAATACTTGTAGGTTCAGCTCTAGTGGCATCGTGAATCATAAGGCCCAATTTCACTGCGGCCTCCGCGTGTTTCATAAATAACAATATAAAGGCGGATGATGTTGACGGTACTGCACAAAAATTTAGTGTGTTCGCTGTTCCGTAAACAATATGAAGCTTGATGCAAATATTGCTACTAGAGAGCTTCGTACTTCGGGCGTTAAGAGCACTCACAAGCCGACAGTAAACTGGGATAAAGCTTTGAAGAAATTTTTGACGGCCTACTTTACGGATAATATTATCACTTGCAACGACTCTTAAAATATTTAAGTATAAGTTATTTATGTGAAAACTGAACATCATCATCATCATCATCATCATTGAACACTGATAATGCCTTTCAGCGTTCAGTCTGGAGCATAGTCCCCCTTATAAAATTCCTCCATGATCTCCCATTCAGTGCTAACATTGGTGCCTCTTCTGATGTAAAGCCTATTATTTCAAAATCATTCTTAACCGAATCCAGGTACCTTCTCCTTGGTCTGCCCCGACTCCTCCTACCCTCTACTGCTGAACCCATGAGTCTCTTGGGTAACCTTGCTCCTCCCATGCGTGTAACATGACCCCACCATCTAAGCCTGTTCGCCCTGACTGCTACATCTATAGAGTTCATTCCCAGTTTTTCTTTGATTTCCTCATTGTGGGCACCCTCCTGCCATTGTTTCCATCTACTAGTACCTGCAATCCTCCTAGCTACTTTCATATCTGTAACCTCGACCTTATTGATAAGGTAACCTGAATCCATCCAGCTTTCGCTCCCATACAATAAAGTTGGTCGAAAGATTGAACGGTGCACAGATAACTTAGTCTTGGTACTCACTTCCTTCTTGCAGAAGAGAGTAGATCGTAGCTGAGCACTCACTGCATTACCTTTGCTACACCTCGCTTCCAGTTCTTTCACTATGTTGCCATCCTGTGAGAATATGCATCCTAAGTACTTGAAACTGTCCACCTGTTCTAACATTGTTCCTCCTATTTGGCACTCAATCCGTTTATGTCTCTTTCCCACTGACATTACTTTCGTTTTGGAGATGCTAATCTTCACACCATAGTCCTTACATTTCTGATCTAGCTCTGAAATATTACTTTGCAAACTTTGAATCGGATCTGCCATCACAACTAATTCATCCGCATATGCAAGACTGCTTATTTTGTGTTCACATATCTTAATCTCACCCAGCCAGTCTATTGTTTTCAACATATGATCCATAAATAATATGAACAACAGTGGAGACAGGTTGCAGCCTTGTCTTAACCCTGAAACTACTCTGAACCATGAACTCAATTTACCGTCAACTCTAACTGCTGCCGGACTATCCATGTAAAGACCCTTAATTGCTTGCAAAAGTTTGCCTGCTATTCCATAATCTCGTAGAACAGACAATAACTTCCTCCTAGGAACCCGGTCATATGCCTTATCTAGATCTATAAAGCATAGATACAATTCCCTGTTCCACTCATAACACTTCTCCATTATTTGCCGTAAGCTAAAGATCTGGTTCCGACAACCTCTAAGAGGCCTAAACCCACACTGATTTTCATCCAATTAGTCCTCAACTAATACTCGCACTTTCCTTTCAACAATACCTGAGAAGATTTTACCCACAACACTGATTAAAGAGATACCTCTGTAGTTGTTACAATCTTTTCTGTTTCCATGTTTAAAGATTGGTGTGATTACTGCTTTTGTCCAGTCTGAAGAAACCTGTCCCGACTCCCAGGCCATTTCAATTATCCTGTGTAGCCATTTAAGACCTGACATTCCACTGTATTTGATGAGTTCCGACTTAATTTCATCCACCCCAGCTGCTTTATTGCCCTGCAATCTATTGACCATTTTCTCCACTTCCTCAAATGTGATCCTATTTCCATCATCATTCCTATCCAATTGTACATCTAAATCTGACACATTACTGATTATATTTTCACTTACATTGAGCAACTCTTCAAAATATTCCCTCCATCTGCCCAAGGAATCCACAGGATTCACCAGCAGTTTTCCTGACACGTCCAAAATACTTGTCATTTCCTTCCTACCTCCCTTTCGAAGACTGCTAAAGCCGGCCAGAGTGGCCGAGCGGTTAAAGGCGCTACAGTCTGGAACCGCACGACCGCTACGGTCGCAGGTTCGAATCCTGCCTCGGGCATGGATGTGTGTGATGTCCTTAGGTTAGTTAGGTTTAAGTAGTTCTAAGTTCTAGGGGACTTAATACCACAGCAGTTGAGTCCCATAGTGCTCAGAGCCATTTTGAAGACTGCTAATTACAGTCCAGAATGGTTTTCCAGCAGCTTGACCCAAAGTGTCCAACCTGTTTCCAAAATCTTCCCAAGATTTCTTCTTGGATGCTGCGATTATCTTTTTGGCTTTGTTTCTTTCTTCAACATAACTTTCTCTTTCTACCTGAGTTCTAGTATGTACCCATTTTTGATACGCCTTCTTTTTCCTTTTACAGGCTGCCTTGACTGTGTCATTCCACCAAGCTGTTTGCTTCATCCTACCTTTACATACTACTGTTCCAAGACATTCTTTAGCCACTTCTAGTGCTGTGTCCCTGTACCTTGTCCATTCCTTTTCCAATGACTGTAATTGACCACATTTAACTAACCGGTACCTTTCTGAGAACACTATTATATACTTGTGCCTGATTTCCTTATCCTGAAGTTTCTCCACTCTTATCCTCCTACATATGGACCTGACCTCCTGCACTTTCGGCCTCACAATACCAATTTCGGTGCAGATTAAATAATGATCAGTGTCATCAAAGAATCCCCTGAATACACGTGTGTCCCTCACAGCCTTCCTGAATTCCTGATCTGTTGTTATATAGTCAATGACAGATCTGGTTCCCCTGCTTTCCCAAGTATACCAGTGAATGTTCTTATGTTTAAAAAAGGAGTTTGTGATTACTAAGCCCATACTGGCACAGAAATCCAAGAGTTGTTTCCCGTTCCTGTTGGCCTCCATATCCTCTCCAAATTTACCCATAACCTTTTCACACCCTTCTGTTCGATTTCCAATCCTGGCATTAAAATCACCCATGAGCAGAACACTGTCCTTGTCCTTTACTCTAACAACTACATCACTGAGTGCATCATAAAAACTACCCATCTTATTTGATCTATTCCTTCACAATGCGAATATACTGACACAATCCTAATTTTCTTGCTAGACACTGTCAAATCCATCCACATCAGTCGTTCGTTTACATACCTTATTGCAACTGCGCTGGGTTCCATTTCTTTCCTGATGTAAAGCCCTACACCCCATTGTGCTATTCCTGCTTTGACGACTGACAGGTAGACCTTGTATTCTCCCACTTCCTCTTCTTTCTCACCCCTTACCCGAATGTCACTAATAGCTAAAACGTCCAACCCCGTATTACTTGCAGCCTCTGCCAGCTCTACCTTCTTCCCAGAGTAGCCCTCATTGATATTAATAGCTCCCCATCTTATTACCATTTGTTTGCCAAGTCGTATCTTAGGAATCCCTGGTTTGTCAGTTAGAGGTGGTACTCCGGCTCCTCCAGAGGTCCGAGGCATTTTGCTCTGATTGTTGCCAGCATCATATTTAAAGTACCAGGGAAGCAGGTTGCTAGCCTTACTTGCCCCGAGTCCCACTGAGTTTTACCCCTAACGGTTGAGGGACTAACCGATGGATTTGGTAGTCTTTGCCGTATGAGCACGAAGGTGGCCACGACTCAGAATATGTCCGAGATGCCCAGCCTTATTCCAAAGTAACTGGTATCCCGACTGTCGGGACCACTTACTTGGCCACTCATACGTTGCCCGTGGTTCATGAGCTAGGACATGACTAGAGGAACCCACACCGAAAACTGAGCAAGGAATAAATAATCCGTTTATCACCAGAACAGTGATTACAACGAGATTGCACTATACCGAGGAAAAGAAATATGTTAAGCGACAGGATAAAAACCATGGAATAGTACTGATAAACTGATACGATTTTTGAAGGCAGAGACATCACAAGCTACGGTCTCCGGAGGAATGTCGTGGCGTTTATGTAAAACGGGTCGGGAAGCTCCATCTCCCAAGCTGTATGTCCAATCATTCCAGTGAATTACCGGGAATACTGCACTAAAGTCCTTACAGCTCGTCAGCCATCGGCCTTAGCCCCATGACATGAGCGTCGATGAATAATTTCTTAATCCAAGGACTAGACATAAGGAGATGAGGATCTCATTACCAGAAAAGCACTTGCATCTAACCTGGCATCCTCAAATAACGCGTTATAGTTACAGAGGACTATAGAGATCTGGACTGACCAGGTCAGTCGTATATCCAGAAGGCTAGAGAAGGGCTCATTGTTCCCATGGACGCGCGGTCCCAAAATCCATGCCTGGGATCGCACAATCCTGCACTGTAAACATTTGGACTTATGGAAAAGGAAACCTTACTGACCGTACAGATCTTAAATATAGGCCATTTGGCTGTATTTGTCAATAAGATTTGGGCAGGCTGCTTCACTATGTGTAAGCGTTGCTCTCTCGTGGCACAGTATTTGTTACTGATCTTCCTTTGGAGAAACAAGCTTGCGTGCCAGTTAGGCGCTACACATAGCCTGTTTATGGGATAACGAAATAGGTTGGAACACATAGGGCAAATAGCACTTTAATTTGGATTTATAAATATTTTTGCAAATTTCAGGTAACGACGTGGCGAAATACTTCTCCTGAAATGAACCTAACAGATCATGCACAGGTAACGTATGAAACAACCTTTTCATTCCCAACGTCTGACACCATCTACTTCACAAGATTCTCAGTTTACTTCTTGAGCACACCTGATTACTGCCCTTCGTACAACTAGATGAGGTGCAATATTTACCTATAGCATGCCTTTAGTACTGCTACTTTCCTTTTCTGTCTTTCTCTTCAAAGCTTCAGCTACACTTTTTATAGCTTCGCATATCTACTACACCGAATATCGTCGATTATCAATTCCACATATTCTAATCTCTCTCTACCCCGACTTTTCCAATCAAGGCCGCTTTAAATGCTCATGGTTGCCTCACTCTATCTCCAAAAAATCTTACAAATTTTTGATAATAATGTTTACAGAGATCTCTCTCCCTCCCTCCCCCCTCCAACAAAAAATCTCTCTCTCTTTCTCTCTCTCTCTCTCTTTCACTCTCCTCCCTTTGCCCCTCCCCTTTTGTATCTCGTCACGTGGTACTTTGTGCATTTTTACAACCTTATGGAGGACCAAATTCCGAAAAATTTTGGTTTATAATGCTTCCCACTTTCCGAGTTTCATATGCATCTTCTGACATTTGATTTCAAAAAAATTCAGAGCTTAATCCCAGTAGACACTAGTGAGTTGTGTTATTGAAGATATCTTTCCTCAGTTGTAATAAATTTCTTCTGTTGTTTCATTTATATTACCGAGTGAGGCGATGCACAGTAATAAAGACACTGTACTTGCATAAAGGAGAACCAAGTTTCATATCCCTATCCGGCGATGGAAGTTTTGCTTTTCCATGGTTTTTGTAAATAGATTGAGGTGAATTCCAGGGTGGTTCCTTATCTGAGAATGTACAGCATTGAGCGATAACGAATCATGGACTGTGGAAAAACCGGAAAAAGATAATCGAAGCGTTTGACACGTGGTACTACAGAAGGTTGTAGAAAATTATGTGGACTGATAAGATAAAGAATGAGAAACGTCTCCACAGAATCGGCCACGAAAGTAATATGTGGAAAATATTAACAAGAAGAAGGTAAATGACGACAGGACATAAGTTAAGAAATCAGGGATTACCTTCTATGGTACCAGATGGAGCTTCAGAGGATAAAAACTGTAGAGCAAGACATCCAAGAAATAACTGACGATTTAGGGTACAAATGGTACTCTGAGATGAAGAGGTTGGCTTAGAAGAGGAATGCGTGGCGGGACACAGCAGAGCAATCAGAAGACTGATCACCCAGAAAAAAAAGTAATCAAAATTCTGTGATCCTTATATTGTCAACCCCAATCAAAAATTCTTCTAAGATATCGTAATTTTCCGCTAATTAGTGGTGGGAAATATTTTGAATCTCATGAACAATTTCTTCTCCCTTCTATTTAATGCTGCAAAATTGAACACATTTCTAACCAAATGACCTCCTCTTCCAGGCCTCGACGGCCCAAGGGATGTCGACCGGCAGCTGTGTCACCCTCTGTCTTGTGGCGTCATGGGAACACGGTGTGGAGACGCATTTGGGCAGCACGCCGCTCGCTCGGCCATTTTGCCGACTGGCCGCCACTTCTGGGATCCCACCCTGTACCAGTTCTCCCACCAACGAAAAGTGCTTGGCCGTGTGGGGAATCGAATCCGTGTCCTCCGCATGGCAGCCATCTACGCTGAGCACTTAGCTATGGAGGCGGATAATGAATAATTGTGCTGACCTCATCATTTCATCGTCATTCGTGAAAGTGGCGAGACTGGAATGCGTAAAGATCTCGAAATTTTACGGGCGCCGATAACGGCGCAGTTGAGCACCCCACAAACCAAATATCATCGTCATCCAAAACGACTGTCGGCAATTTTAACCGTTGCTTCATTCTGGTGCAGACGTTACTTCCTTCGTTTGTCGTATGCTCGCTTTCCACAGTATCTGTCATCGTGCTAATGGCTTATATAGCCTTGTCTTTCATACATAACTATACACACACAAAGAAACACAGGTGTCCATGCCTATGTGGACATCAACATCTACAGTCGCCATCTGTAACACAGGAGATAACACCGAGAATTAACTGTAATCGCATAAAGTATAGCAGCGGGAATGGAACCAGCAACTTGTTGGAAACCTGCCACAGTCTTTGCGCTGTAGCTAATAGCGCCTGCTGGCAGTTTTTCCCCGGCACACAAACCAACGTCTACCGTCTCAGTACTGTCGTTTCTGCTATAAAGATTCTAGTCCACTTTCCATTTCGACGCTTGTCTGCTCACGTTGCGAGAGAGTAGAGAAAAATTCTCTAGGCTCCCACGCTTTGTTTCCTAAGAGCATAATGGAATGTGCTCAGGTGGTCCTGAGTAAACTAAGTAATTATAAGTTAAAACACGCTATATGTTGATTCACAAAAATAAACCTACTGAAGCAGCAGCAGCAGTGGAGTCTAAGCCTCGGTTGTGGGGTATTGTGTGATCAGAGTTGTATGAAACATGTAGAACAGTCAAATACGGATGAATTCCTCTAACGGGTGATGATGACGTCTCAATGTCTTCAATTCACCCATTTAGAAGAGACAAATACGATGGTCACCGATGGGCAGACTGACCGTAGAATGAGTTCGCAAATCATCGAAGGAACTGGAAAAGAATGCAAAACCGGAATACGAACATTGATGCCAGAGAAGAAACTACATTTTTCGTCAGATGTACCTACCTCCAGCCGGCCACTGTGGCCGAGCGGTTCTAGGTGCTTCAGTCTGGAACCCGTGACTACTACAGTCGCAGGTTCGAATCCTGCCTCGGGCATGGGTGTGTGTGATGTCTTTAGGTTAGTTAGGTTTAAGTAGTTCTAAGTTCTAGGGGACTGATGACATCAGATGTTAAATCGCATAGTGCTCAGAACCATTTGAACCACCTACCCCCACCTCTCCCCAACGTACGGGTCAGAATTACAGTCCCAATACACCGTACTTATATTCAACTGGAATTCGTGAGACTTCCGTCAGAAAATGTGTAACTATTGCGTTTATTTTGTTAATGATTCAAGAGCAAAATCAAAGATTAAATTCGGTTCAAACATTCAGTTTTCTAGCCTTTGCGTGACGGTATTTGAAGCTGACTGAACGGAGATGTGAGGACTGGGGGGATTGAGTGGGGGGGGGGGGGTTTCTGAAGATGACTAATGCGAGTGGAAGTCACCGATTATACTCTTACGCCATTAAGAGACAGACTGCATCCACGTAAAAACACGGATAGACATGACAGCGTGCGACGCGCCTGTAATCCCTCATGTAGCGACGTATATTCTCAGGAGCTGTTTTGTACTGAAATACAATTATTTGAAATTAACTCTTCGCAAAATTTCACAAAAGATACCGAGATACAAAACGTCTGTGGAGATAATAAGAGGTAATAATTAAGATATTGGTCGTCGACGGTTTGCGTAATCTCATCATAATTTCTTATCTTACTGAACCTGATGGGAGGCAGTAAGATTAAGGTTTCACATCTCGTCAAAGACGGTATCATCAGGAACGGAATGCAATCTCATATGGGGAAAGCAAGTCAGATGTGTCTCCTTTTCGAAGGAACCATCCGAGCATTTGTCTTAAGCTGTTTAAGGAAAACACGGTAGATCTAAATTTAAATGGCAGGATGAGCATTTGAATAACGCTTCTGTGAAGTAGAAGTCCTCTACCTTCATCAACACTTCGGCCGAGCATTGACTTTAAACTGTATAGACAGCAGTAATAATTGATCAAGACAGTTTGTAGCAAACCATTATCACGGGGTCGATGACATAACCTGTATCAAGCATGAAACAGGCCCCGCTTATTGGAATAGTAATCTTAGAAACAAGATACAATACAAAATTACGAACCCAGTTCAGATTTCTAACCTCTTACGTTTTCCTTAGGAAAAAGTTTCATTTTGATAGCTATCAGTTTTTCTATATTTCAGTAATAGAATTCGAAATACTGCAGAACTTCGTAAAGTCTACGAATTATGGAGATACTCTGTTCTCAGTTTACAACCTGACATTTTATTATTATTATGGGTATTTTTTCGGCAATTAACGAATTCTAAAGTTACGTGAATATACATGAAAAATATACAGTTGGTTACCGAATTGTTGGTAGTGTAAATATCAGTAGCAGCGCGCTCCCGAAATTATTAATGGTGGAAGTCGTCGAAAACTCGACATTTTACTCAAGTTTAACGCGGCAAGAATACCTATAACATTATATTTAGCATAAGTAATATTGATTCAAATGCTTCGTCTTAGTAAATAAAATAATCGACGTATAGTAATTAAACAGTTTACGAAAATTTCGTAGCTCTACACCTAACATGGGCGTTGCAAACAAGGATTAAATCTACGGAAGACTGGGTTGCCTTGGTTGACTACGTGGAATTAGTTGCTCCGAAAAGTAATTCAGCTTCCGCAGCCTTCATATTCCGTCTGCTGCGCAGATCAGATTACTATCAACAGAGTCGCGCGCAATCACTTGCTAAGGAAGTACCAACCTGCGAATGACTCGAAAACGTCGTCGAACATTCCGTAGATCAGATTCTGTACGTCAACCTCTCAGCTATATTCGTGCGAAGACAATAGTTTTCAATTACTGAGCGGTCTAACTAATTCCGACAGTCCGCAGACCAACACAACCAGGTGGCTTCGTAAGAACGCTTTCATAGTAGTCACACTGTCACTACACGAGTGTGTAGCTACTGACTGTCTCCAGCCACCTCCTACGCGACGTAACATTCATATCTTCTCCGTTTAATCATCGGGCAAAAGCTTCTTCACACTAGCTCTATACTGTATGTGTAAACGTCCCCCGGGTTCCCGGGTTCGATTCCCGGCGGGGTCAGGGATTTTCTCTGCCTCGTGATGACTGGGTGTTGTGTGTGATGTCCTTAGGTTACTTGGGTTTTAGTAGTTCTAAGTTCTAGGGGACTGATGACCGTAGATGTTAAGTCCCATAGTGTTAAGAGCCATTTGACCCATTTGTAAACGTTCAGTTGCCTTGTCTCGTTCGACTACGCGATTGGCATTGCCGTATCAGTTGAAGAAATGTTAGTGACAGTGTCTGGTCGTGTGCCCTTCCTAAACGCTACCCCTTCGTGTTCCTCTCTGACTGAGTCTAGAGTAGGGAAGATGTCTAAATTTTCACAAATCGAGTGTCTGAAGCGGAACGTGTAAATCAGCCCGGTACTTATCTAGTTGGGTGTGGGAAACAGTCCAAAGACAAAATGCAGGGTGACCGGCGCACCGACGATCGTCGTTAAACCGGAGGGCGGACACGATCGGTGACCGGCGTTGCTATTCCGAAATAGGCGCGTCAACGCACTCGGCTATCCCTCGCGGGTATACAGGAACCGTCTCCTAATGAACCGTGATTAAACCTCCAGGCTCAGCACTACCTACAACTCTTTCAGCAGAAATTAATTGTTAATAGCATAAGATTATAATTTTCGCCCACACCGTAAAGAGGACCAAAGCCCAGCAAAGCAACAGCGCCACATACTCGTTCTTTGTTTGCAGCTTGTTGCGAAGCCGTCTAATGACTTTACCGCGGTAATCCGAGCTTAGGAGCCGCTGTTGGACTTTGTCTCGTGTTTTAACACGGGAACTCCGGTGGATGTCCGAGCGCCTTCGGCGGACAGCAGCAACAATACGTGCTCGATAAGCAGTAAGTCTGGCAAGATCAAAGTGCTGCGCTGCGGGGCGGTGCGGCGTGTTTACATGGCGGCCGTGAGCGGCCAGTGGCGCAGCAAAGCCCGCTAATAAAACGCGCCGCGCCGGACACTGGCCGGAAGGCAAGTGCCGTCAATGCCGTCAAACAAGGACACAGCCACCAGGACGGGCTCCTGCTTCAAGAACCACGGACAGTTCGACTGTGGGTGAAGTTGCCATACAGTGCCATATGCTACGGGACTGTCTCCTACGGCGAGGACTGTATGGAGAAAAAAATATCCACGACGTAATTAGACTTTGGTCAGGCGCACATTGAGGCACACACGATACAGGGCAGAGCAGTAAAAATGTAAATGTCGTGTGACTAGGGCCTCCCGTCGGGTAGACCGTTCGCCGGGTGCGAGTCTTTCGATTTGACTTGCGCGTCGATGGGAATGAAATGATGATGATTAGGACAACACAACACCCAGTCCCTGAGCGGAGAAGATCTCCGACCCATCCGGGAATCGAACCTGGGTCCTTAAGATTGACATTCTGTCGCGTTGACCACTCAGCTACCGGGGGCGGACGGCACAGCAGTGCGGCTCGTGTTGTTGAGATTCTATAAGACGCCTTCTGGTGTATGGTCGACGGTATCATTTTCCTGTCTATTCACAAATGGTGCGTAGGAATGTGGGAAGAACGGCTGTCGGTAGAGCTTGATATGATATCCAGTTTCTCTAATTTGCTTGTCGTGATCATGTCGCGAAACTTCTGCGGGAAGAAGTGGTATGTTGTCGACTCTTTCTCGAACGTATGCTCTCGAAATTTCAGCAGCAGACCTCTCCGTGATACGGACGCGTCTCCTGTAGCGTCTAACGCTGTATCGTCTTGAGAATTTTCACTCGAGTCGAGTGAAAGTTCTCAAGATGTCAGGCGCCGCCTTTCGTTGGATCTTCCCGTTATCTTCTATTAAACCTATTCACAAGCTGATAATCAGTACTCAGGAATCAATCTAACAAGTCTTTTGTACACCACTTCTTTCAAGGATTTTTTTTTTTTTTTTTTTGCCTTACGGCAGGTCTTGTCATTGGGGAATCCTCGTCAGAGAGGTCCACCGCATGAGCGTCTAGGGAAGTGTTTCCAGTGGTGGTTTCCCGTTACCTTCCTCCGCTGATGATGAAATGACAATGAGGACAACACAACACCCGGTCCCTGAGCGGAGAATATCTCCAACTCGGCCGGGAATCGAACCCGGTCCCCTTGGCGTGACGCCTGAGAGACCACCGCACTGACCACTCACCTATCGGGGCGGACGAGGATGAGTTAACATTGCTTTAAGATCCTCCCAGTGTGTCATATTCTGGCATCTGTTATTCCTACCATTTGTTTTACGTACATATTTCACTTTAGGTCACCCCATTTGGTTTCTTCTAGGTACCTGTCTCCAGTGATTTGTCACTTATAGTGTAATCGAACAGTAGTGGATTTCTTCGCCTATTTGTAAGCTCCTAGTTTTTGAGAAAAGAAGTGCTTCGGAAGATCTTCGGTCCGGTTTCTGGATGCAGACTCAGGGGAATGGAGGATCAGACATAAACAAGAGCTTGAGGAACTATACCAGTAGCTCAACATAGCAGGAACTCTCAAAGCCAAACGAATGCAGTGAGTTGGCCATGTGGCCCGGATGGAATATCACAGATGGCCTCGGAAGCTCCTGGATTTCACACCTACAGGAAAGAGACCGCCAGGGAGACCCTAGAAGTGTTGGAGGGATGGCCTCCATGAAGATTTAAACCAAGCATTAACAGATGTAAACAGATGGCGGATAGCAGCACTGGACAGAATACAATGGAGGAGGAAACTTGTAGCAGCCTGAAGTCTTCTGGGCCTGATCACTTTAAAGAAGAAGAGAAGGAGAATAATAATAAGAAGAAATTTGTAAGCAATACGTTACATTTATTTTCTTTACTGTTCAACTGCCAACCCGTGCACGAATCGTCTAGGTTGCAAATACAAGTGACTAACATTGCAAGATCACTGCAAATGTGAAATACTGTTAGATTAGTAACCGGTATAACCAGCAACCTTTCTAGAGACATCAGCATCTTCGTGATCAGCCACATTGACCCCCCAGTGTTATACACTAGATCAGTGGTTCCCCTCTTTTGTAAGATTGTTACCCCTCACTGCAGTCAGGTATTAGCACTCCACCTCCTTCCCCGACCAGCATCAACATTAGCGTTTAACCTAAATGTAGTATAAAAAAATAATTTTCTTTGAACACTCAGTTTTAAAACGACTTTAGATAATGATATTTATTTTGTTAGACCACGAACTAATGAATCAATGAGATAACCAGTACGCATTATTTGTAACAAACTTTTTTATAGAATGATGAATTAATCTTTAGTGCATCTCTTGTTAGAAAATAAGCTAACTGTCCACTTTGAAGGCAGGCACTTGAAACAGGACATGCTTTCACTGCAACACCTCCGCCCCCCTCTCAAGCGGCACATCCTATACCCACGCCCCATTTAAAATCAACCAAATTAATATGTATGCACTATACTTACGCCAACTGTTTGTAAACCGTTTGATTCCTGAACTCCTTACTTCCGAAATGGCAGAAATTGGAATAAAGGTTCTTAATACTTTCTGTCTTACCACTGCCACTAATACAAACCGGAACACCAAAAAATAAGTAACGTAGAGTAACGCAACTTTGGGAATACATTTGTCTAGGTTGCAAATTCAAGTGACTAACATTGCAAGACCACTGGTTAATGTAAGCCCAAGATAAGCCACTGCAAATGTGACATACTGTTAGATTAGTAACCGGTATAACCAGCAAACTGTTGAATACAAGGCTGAAAACGTGCATGTATTGTGTTGTATAGGTGTCTGCTATCAGTTTGGGATGAAATTCTTTGCCTGTTGCATTTAGTCGGTCAATGCAGGGACGGTTAATGCTGTTTGTGGATGAAAGTGGAGTTATCGTCTGATGATATTCCTTGTGTGCTCGACTGGACGCAGAACTGATGATCGAGCAGGCCAAGGAAGCATGTCGAACTCTGCAGACAATGTTGGGATACAACAGCGGTATATGGGCGAGCGTTATCCTGTTCGAAAACATCCCCTGGTATGCTGTTCATGAATAACAGCACAACAGGTCGAATCACAAGACTGTCGTACCGGGCTCCTTCTGTCATACGAAATCAAAACTCCGGCCATCACTGGCACCGAGACAGAATCAGCTTTCATTAGGCCTCAACTCCACCCTCCAATGAGCTCTCGCTTGACACCACTGAAGTCGCGAATGGGGTCAGTGGGACGCACACGGGCAACTGACTCGGAGCTGTCCTTGAAGTGACCGATATGCAACAGTTCGTTGTGTCACTGTGGTGCTACCTGCTACTCATATTGCAGCTGCAGATGCAGGTCGACGCGCCATTGCCATATGCAGAGGGAGTGACCCTCGCTGCCAGCAATCAAGTACAGTGGCTACATTCCTGCCCGTCTTTCTGCAGTATCACAGAAGAAACGTACAGCTTTTCGTCGTCCTATTACACGACTTCATTCATACTCAATGAGGTGCTGATAATGGCGTCTTTGTCGCCCAAAAGGCCTTCTTGACTAACATCAACTCACCATGTCCAACATCAAATGTAACTAACGCTGACTGCCGTTACAGCGTGTATTCAAGTAAACCTGATTCGTATCCTCACACTGGTGCTACTGGCGCCACTCTTTTACAAATGGCGTGAAATTTGAATAGCATCATCTTTCAGATGTAGACAGTCAGCTACCAACTTTGGCTTATGTCGAACACTACATTCTTGGTGTTGCGAGTTCTTTCCGTCAGTGTAATGATGTCCAAAACATTAATGATAATACAGTGTGGGTACATCCCGGAAGGTTTGACAGAAGAGTGTGGGTACTGTTGTGCTGTCAATCAGTTCATTTACAATTGCATAGTGAATAATAAAACAGTTTGTAGTCCATTGCGGGATCTACTAACAACTCATAGAAACTATCTTCATGAGATATGTAAGCATATATGACGTATATGTAGCACGTTTATTGTCGTAGATGAATGGTTGAAAGTGCAAAGCATGTGTGTAGCGGATGGACAACGTGCGGTAGATCTTGTTCATACATTCATTTCACAAGTTTCAACCTCCGCAACAATGTGTCAGGCGCTAATGTTAGCATTTGAAAAAGTTATTATTATTGGTAACTTATGTAATCAGTATTACAGTCTTACGAAATAGTGGTAACCATTATGATCTTTAAAATATATTTAGTGTCTGACCGAGGCACAACAGAACCTATTTGATTTTACCCTCCCGAAAGTTACATTTTGCCCCTCAGAGGAGTAATTACGCCCTGGTTGGAAACCACTGCATTAGATCGGTAATACTAATTGCAAATAGTAGAGGCATTATCGCACCTCCTTTTGGTACTCCAGAAACTATCTCTACTCATTTTCCGATTTGGTTCATGGGTTTTTACTTTCGATACAGAACGCGAGTTGGGAAGCAGGGCAAGGCTGCAGAGTATTGCGACTGACGAGGAGAGGAGAACACGGCAAGTACCATAACCCGATTTCCCAGGAATTTCGCTCAGTGGAAGAGAGGTCAAAACAAGCGAACACGTGTCTCAACTTATCTGTAGATGCTCGACCATTTCTGAAAAAACGATGATCAAAGTTTTCGAGGTATCTTCGAGGTACTTCATATGCCTTTTACCGCATGGTATCTTTAGACGGAATGGTTGCACAATGATAAGCGTGGCGGCTTCTTAATCTTACGCCCCGTACACGAAAACCGATTATTACTTTTATTTTTGTTTTCCGTTATACATCGTTATCAGTAGAAGATTACTACAAGAATGTTTTCCAATGTATATTGACATAGCGTTTCCCCTAGTCGTCTACTAACTGTATGTCAGATGAAAAAAAAAAAAAACAGAATGAGAAAACTATTTCAATTTTTTTCGATAGAATTCCCGTTTTGTTTCAAGCGCCAGTTCCCGGAAAAATGATCCTTTATGCATAGATGGCCGCGACATTATTGCCAAAGCACGAAATCCTCAGCAATGTTAACAATACTCGTTTTTCTTTTTCCTTTTTTTTTGTCCGTGAGAGATCCATAAGAAGAAATGCCACTGTGGCAAACGTGTCTTGAGTGATGCTTGCGGTGTTCGGAATATCTGTGTTTCGAATGTCTCTACGATCGGTATCATCCAAGGATACGCACCAAATCTTCCTGATGAACAAATGCATGAATGAAGTATTAGAATTAATATAAGAATTGATCTGCGAATGAAATATCAGAATATGAAAATTTAAAGAGATTGTAACCCCTCAACATATCATACACACATATATTATGTAATAAATGTAAGACACTTATCGTGAAATCTAGTCGTAATTTTACAATTAATAGAACGCTCTTGTATCCCCTACCCTGGTAAGAAACATTCGTGCTGCAACCTTCTATGAACATGGGTACATAAATGTAAATAATAAAAATAAAATAAAATAAATGAAAACAATCATCGAATTTCGAACATGGGCCAAAATTAAAAAGCCTCGATGCTAATCACTGAGCCAAGATAGCGTCTGAGCGTGTCGCGCATTAAAAGCCACATGGAGAACTTTGACTCTACTTCGAAAACTAGGACCGTTGTTTTTCTCGGAAACGAGTATCGACAGATTAACGGAAACACGTGTTCGCTTAATTTGACTCCTCTTCCACTGAGCAAAGTCCCTGAGAAATGGAGTGGTGGCACGTGCCGTTTTCCCCTCCTCACTGTCGGAGATCCAGATTACTGCTTGCATGTCACGTACTTTCTCGTACACGGAGCCTCTCTACTGGACATTTATAGTCCTCTGGCTCAACTATCCGGAACACTCCGGTTTTACTGCGATATAATTCACTGATACGTCACACAGTTTTGTTAGACCCACGAAAGAGTGTCACTGAGATGCTGAAAGAAATAAACTGCCAGACTCTTGAAGATAGACTGAAACTAACCCTAGAAAGTCTGCTAATAAAGTTTCAAAAACTGACTTTCAATGACGACTCTAGGAATATACTACGACCCCAAATATCGCTTCCACAAGGATCGTGATGATAAGATTAGAATAATTACAGCACACAGAGGCATTTAAGTAATAATTTTTTCTCATGCTCCATATGTGAATGCACCGAGTAAATGTCCTAATAATTTGTACAATAGGATGTGTGCTCTGCCATGCACTTCACAGTAGTTCGCAAAGTATAGATGTAGAAGACAACGTCCATCCTTGACTCCATGGATATGCCTTCGAATTCAGTTGCTAAACCCCATGCTCAACACATGAACACTGTCAACTGCCCGGGTATGAGAATGACTAAATTTACATTTAGCAAGAAATATGAATAAAACTTACCTAAAGAAAATAGCTAGTTTTTCTTCACTTCCAAGTGGTATTTGGGCGTCACAAGCTTCCACACAGGCTCACGAACCTCGTCGAACTGACTTCGATTCAAACAGAAGGTGTTAGTAAACTACTTATCAGAAAATTTAGACGTAAAAAAACGAATTCACCGTCAGTTTTCTCTTGATGACATGTCTCCTTTTTTTCGTTCTGATTTTGAAGCGTCATGCAATAATATTAGTATGTTCGCTTCCTCATCAGAAACCAGCTCCGAAATACGATCCATGAGGTCTTTCGTTGTTTTGCAAGGAAATATTGCGCGATACCGACTTCTCAGTGGGCGTTCGCACTGCGTCGCGAAGCTTTTCCTCTGCTGCTCGCTGCTGCCCTGCACTGCGCCTAGATCACACACGACCGTAGACTTTTGCAGTCATTGTCGATAATGTAAAGAGTTATTTGATACTGTAACCGCGTAGTTCTTGCCAGGATCTTCACCTCCCAGGTTTTGGTGTCTTCCTGATGCCTTCTTCTGTGAACTGGCAGCACACAGTGACACCGTGTTAGACTTTCGCAAAAGTAAGGAGATTATATCCCGCATTTATTATTCTAAACGATCATGATTGGCCATTTAATGAGGTTGTAGTGATTTTTTGAAGTGTTCACTGGTGTGTTCCTGACTGGACGACGGGGCGCAAGTGGCTTGTATGTTTGCGTACGCCGGCGGAGACATCCCTGAACTGAGAGCAAGCAACCGTGACGTCTCCAGCCCAAAGCCGATATCATTATTAAAAGTGTTCGACTACCTCTCTGACTTTCCTCGGTCCAATCACATTAGCGTGACCACCTGTCAAAAGCTAAAACCTGGACCGCTGAGAGACGTGAAGGAAAAATAAGGTTCTGGAAGGTGCCGACAAAGAAGTCGAGCCGTGACGACTTCACTGCCACGACCAATTGCGCTAGCGTTCTCGTCTGGCGCGAACATCCCGATCGAGGTGATTCCGTAGATTCTCAATTGGATTTAATTCCGAGGAGTTGTGTGGCCAGGGAAGTACGGTAAAATAAACTTCGTGTTCTTCGAATCACGCACGTACACTGCAAGCTATGTGACACGTTGCATTGTCGTGCTGATAGATGTCGTCGTGTCGAGGAAAAACAAACTGCATGTGAGGGTGGACTTCGTCCTCATGGATAATATCCATAACTGTGTTGATAAATAGTCGTTTGAAGAACGACGAGATTACCCAGGGAACACAACGAAAATATTCTCCCAGACAATAATGCACACAGTGTGTTTGGTTTCAGTCGTTTCACAGCGTACATCCCAACGACCCTCTGTTTAATGGTGCATAAATGAGATCGACAGGAAGTGCAAAATTGTTAAGCAGGCATGGCTAGAGGACAAATGTAAGGACGTAGAGGCTTATCTCACTAGGGGTAAGATAGATACCGCCTATAGGAAAATTAAAGAGATCTTTGGAGAAAAGAGAACCACCTGTATGAATATCAAGAGCTCAGATGGAAACCCAGTTCTAAGTAAAGAGGGGAAAGCAGAAAGGTGGAAGGAGCATATAGAGAGACTATACAAGAGCGATGTACTTGAGGGCAATGTTATAGAAAGGGAAGAGGATGTAGATGAAGATGAAATGGGAGATATGATACCGCGTGAAGAGTTTGATAGAGCACTGAAAGACCTAAGTCGGAACAAGGCCCCGGGAGTAGACAACATTCCATTAGAACAAATGTCAGCCTTGGGAGAGCCAGTCCTGACAAAACTCTACCATCTGGTGAGCAAAATGCATGCGACAGGCGAAATACCATCAACTTCAAGAAGAATATAATAATTCCAATCCCAAAAAAAGCAGGCGTTGACAGATGTGAAAATTGCCGAACTATCAGTTTAATAAGTCACGGCTGCAAAATACTAACACGAATTCCTTACAGACGAATGGAAAAACTGGTAGAAGCCGACCTCGGGGAAGATCAGTTTGGATTCCGTAGAAATATGTGAACACGTGAGGCAATACTGACCCTACGACTTATTTTAGAAGAAAAATTAAGAAAGGCAAACCTACGTTTCTAGCATTTGTAGACTCGGAGAAAGCTTTTGACAATGTTGACTGGAATACTCACTTTCAAAGGTGGCAGGCTATTTACAATTTGTACAGAAACCAGATGGCAGTTATAAGAGTCGAGGGACATGAAAGGGAAGCAGTGGTTGGGAAGGGACTGAGGCAGGGTTGTAGCCTCTCCCCGATGTTATTCAATCTGTATATTGAACAAGCAGTAAAGAAACAAAAGAAAAATTCGGAGTAGGTATTAAAATCCACGGAGAAGAAATAAAAACTTTCAGGTTTGCCGATGACATTGTAATTCTGTCAGAGACAGCAAAGGACTTGGAAGAGCAGTTGAACGGAATGGACAGTGTATTGAAGGGAGGATATAAGATGAAGTTCAACAATAGCAAAACGAGGATAATGGAATGTAGTTGAATTAAGTCGGGCGAGGCTGAGGCAATTAGATTAGGAAATGAGACACTTAAAGTAGTACAGGAGTTTTGCTATTTAGGGAGCAAAAGAACTGATGGTGGTCGAAGCAGACAGGATATAAAATGTAGACTGGCAATGGCAAGGAAAGAGTTTCTGAAGAAGAGAAATTTGTTAACATCGAGTATAGATTTAAGTGTCAGGAAGTCGCTTCTTAAAGCATTTGTATGGAGTGTAGCCATGCATGGAAGTGAAACATGGACGATAAATAGTTTGGACGAGAAGAGAATAGAAGCTTTCGACATGTGGTGCTACAGAAGAATGCTGAAGATTAGATGGGTAGATCACATAACTACTGAGGAGGTACTGAATAGGATTAGGAAGAAGAGGAGTTTGTGGCACAACTTGACTAGAAGAAGGGATCGGTTGGTAGGACATGTTCTGAGGCATCAAGGGATCGCCAATTTAGTGTTGGATGGCAGCGTGGAGGGTAGAAAAATCGTAGAGGGAGACCAAGAGATGAATACACTAAGCAGATTCAGGAGGATGTAGGCTGCAGTAAGTACTGGGAGATGAAGAAGCTTGCACAGGATAGAATAGCATGGAGATCCGCATCAAACCAGTCTCAGGTCTGAAGACCACAACAACAACAACTCGTAAAACATGATTTATCTGAAAACGCCACCTGTCACCTTTCACTTGATGTCCAGTTGCAGTATTGGTGTGAAAATTCCAGCCTTCGTCGCCGATGAACAGCAGTCAGCATGGATGCATGAACTAGACGCCCGCTGCGGATGCCCATATAAAGCAACGTTCAGAGAACGGTCCTTGAAGAGACACTGTTGGTAACCCCTAGGTTCATCTGGGCAATCAGCTGCTCAACGATTACACGTCTATTCGCCTGTACAGGTCTCCGCAGCCATCTTTCACCTCTGTCACCTATGACTTGTGGTAGACCACACTTGATTCAGCACTGGTTTTGGATAGCGCCATTTTGCCACGCACAGTTTACCCTAACCATGGCGGCACGCGATAAGTTAACATTCTTGGACGTTTCTGAAATGCTTCCACCCTTGGCCGGGAAACCAATCATTATGCCTTTAGGGTCGTCAGATAAATCGCTCCGTTTCCGCATTAAGACAACGACTACACTGTCTTCCGCGTCCCCTCGACACGCTTTATGTACCCTCCACAGCTAGTGCTGCCGTCTGCCGTCTGTGAGTGCTTACTGCATTTCGACGTAGAACATAGGCAGTGGTCACGATAATATGATGGCATTGTGTATATTTATGAGATGTTTTCGTACTTCGTATCTGTTAAGTGATGGAACACTCTGAAAATAATTAATGAAATGACTATTATAAAATAAATGAAAAACACGGGTTAAAGTCTTCTCCACGACGAGGTTGTCAGAAGTTCGATTCGCACGAGGGAAGGATAGGCATAGAAATTAAGCGTGTTCTGTTCGAAGCTACTTAGGGAAACCACGGAAAAAGTAAATCTGGATGGATGGACAGCCATTTGAACCCTGGTACCTCTGAGTGTGAGACCATTTCATTGTAAGCTAAGTGAAAAATAGTAACTGAAGTAGAGAAAAGAAATTCCTGTGGATCAGACAAGGGAACAGTACTAAATCACTACAGTGACTTCGATCACACACCGCTTATTGAAGAATGACAGACACTACAATATACATAATATCAGCGAAGCTCTCTGATGGCTAACATGATGCGATTTGTCGTGACGTGACAGAAATGCAGCAGGATGAAGCTACACAGTATGATCGATCTGGCATGTGAAGTATTGATAAACGACTTTCCATCTTTGAAGAATAAATTGTTTATCATTATATGTGTAGCCACTGACTGAAGCTGTAGCCTACTTTACAACGACGTGTTTAAGTAATGTTTCTGCTCGTTGCTGCTTAACAGACGTACCAGCAGTTGAATTAGTCACCTATCTAGTAAGCACGTAGCACCACCACCCGTCCTAATCATGACTGCCGCCAATCACGGTATGGGCTACACGAGAAGCGGAAAGCACTGGGGCGCCATCCTCCTACATAGTCGCTCAAGCGCCGCGCTAGGATACCCATGGTGGTTTCTGTGCCATGGAGCAGGCGTACACAGATGAGACGGCAGGTTCTACGCGCCTCGGCGTATTTCAATGATTTAACTAACCACTCTGTTAGCCATTTTGAAAGATTTCTATCAGTAAGAGAAACATTGGTTTCGAACACAGGTTACCGGCTACCAACCCCTGCTCTGACCACCAAGTTATCTAACTACGTTTGGAACCGAGATCACTTTGGTATTTACATTATGAAGATAAAACGTACGTACTCCTACGTGTTTTGGCCGTGCGGTTTTAGGCGCGTCAGTCTGGAACCGCGAGACCGATACGGTGGCAGGTTCAAATCCTGCCTCAGGCATGGATGTGTGTGATGTCCTTAAGTTAGTTAGGTTTAAGTAGTTCTAAGTTCTAGGGGACTGATGACCTCAGCTGTTAAGTCCTATAGTGCTCAGAGCCATTTGAACCATTTGAACCTACATGTTTTACATAAGATAAAGTAGTTCCATAACATCCACACAAACATATATTTTAAGGCTATCAACTTACTTGCAATCATGTTCAGCAGAGCTGCCTTCAGAGTTTTATCGCTATACTCTATGTATTCAAGTTTGTTAATTTTGCCGTTTTTATGATGATTTAATCATAACTATCAGGATTTTTTATTCCTCTTTTATGGTATTCAGGGAGTATTTCCTCTTGAAAGTCAGATTCAGAATTCATCTTTTCAGAAAGATGTAACTAAAGTAAAAATATCAACAACGTTACCTGCAAGGAATTGTAGGACTGATAAGAGTTTCGCCATTGATCGCATCAGAGCGTTAGCGTAGTTGTTTTGAATAAGGCATTAGTCTGGACTGATGCCTCTGTTCAAACCATACGGAATTTTCGAAACAGAGTAAATATGACAATATGCAATGGACTGGTGCCCTTTGCAATAAAAATTGGTAGATACAACCGTAAAGAACGAGTTCGGCTTCTAACTTTGTTTTCTTAAAAAATGTGACTGATGCGCTTTTCAAAACCACTTATTCATTTCATAAACAGGATGATTCAATTGCTGGCGCCGATGGGTTTTATGCAAAGCGCAACACCTTCAAATACTGTGCGGAAGATTTTCGAGTTCTCTCGCTCACTACACCAAAAATGAACAGAACCTCTGGAATACTAATGTAACCTATCTTTGTACTGGAATACATTTTGGCTAGAGGCTGCAGTTTTCGAATTATTCATGAAAGACGCACGAAAGTGACCTTCAAACTCGTTTTTCTTGACTAGCTCTAAAACCGTCGCCTCTAGCGAAAACTTAACCCAGCACAAAATTTAATTGCATTAAATTTCTTAGAAAAAGGTCGCGTTCATTTTGTCTGAAGAATTAATAGTTTTCACATAGGGAGAAAAAGAACATGAACATCAAGTGCGCGGTTTTTGAAGGCACTGCGGTTTGCATAAAACCCATCTGCAGGACCGCCTCAATCACTCTGTATAAATGCTTAAGGTGGTTGGTTCTTAGGATTCATTAGCTTAGCTGTAGCAGATTTATTCAACAGCAAATAATAATTGTATGAATGCATGATTTAACATTTTTACAATTACAGTTCGTGTTATGCAGTCCACATTAGATAATGCGACTGTAGGTTTAGTTCGTTAACAGCAATAAATAAATATAAACCACGTAAACTGAACGTCCCATGCATGAGGCACCTACGCTGTGGCCGCGGTCAGATTCTCTAATAACGCCTGTTGAGCCTATTCCCCGTGTGACTGCCATACCGACGTCCATTATTATTCCATACGCCGTGGTGACGAGAACGCCTTCTCTTCAACGGAGCAAGATGCTGCTTCCACGAACTGTTTCTACTAGAATACGAGAATGAAATTTATTCTTTGTACAGTTTTGCAGTGCGGCACTTCTGATGATACTGTGAAACGAAAAGTGTCTGGTGATAGTAAATTGATAATTATTTTTTTTACGTATAGTCGATTTACCTACACCCATCAAAAACTATTACCGTCCCGTCCTCGAAGTACATTGATAAGACAGTGCCTTGGCAGTCAAGTTCAAGTACGTACCTTGTATCAAAATACTTCTAGTTGTAACCATAATCGTGTAAGTGGTACATAGGTTTATAAGATCTTGCTATTGATTATACGGTAGGTAGGAAGTCATCGCAAGAGCGACGTGACAAAACTACCGATAATATTTAATGTACTCGTAACAGGAAACGTAGGTTCGACGGTAGTAGACAGATAACAACCAAATAAGTAACTATAATTTCAGGGTGCCAGATTAAAAAATCAGCGTTGTAGCGTGTCAGAAAGGAATACGATCTAGGGTACAATAAGTCACAGTGAAAGATTACGGATTGGAATCCAAAACAAAATCTGCACTCAGCTTGGCCGTGCGGTGCACTGTTTTCTAATTTTAGGGTGCGCGTAAGGAATTTTGCAGGTCCTTCTCATCGCTCTACACCTCGTCATTCTCTAATAGGAAATTTAAATTTGGTCCGTGATGTTAATTGCTTAAATCTTCGGTAACGTTGGCAAGATAAATATGTGGCCATTATCAAAAACTGATTATACTTATTAATGGAATATTTTCTGCCCTGTTCTTCAACGTTTCCGACTTTTAACAGTAGGTTCCAACGCTCCGGTTACGAGTATTTTTTTCTTCCTTTTCTTTCCTGTTACAAACATTAGAGTTACTGAGAATAGGTTAGTACTTGTTGCAGAAACAATCGCTGAGATTATTACACGCTGAACGAAAAAATTAATTTGCTACGTTTACTATTGAAGTCCCGTTCTAGCGGACATGCACGCGATGCGAACACGCACGACTCAATAACTTGTTGCAGCCGGGAAGGCAGACTGTGGGAACGCGGACAGCTATATGGAAATGTTTGCACAGTGCCGACCGACCGGTTTAAGCTTTCGCAGATCATCCCCTTCCTGTTGGACAACACATACTAAAAAAAAGAAGTGAAAACTTGATAGGTTTGATGTTCTACGCCGTTACAGTTTATTTCGGTGTACAAACCAAAAGAATTTTCTTTGATAGGTCGTGGTGTTCTCTCTCTACTGTGTTTAATCCGTCCTCGCTACATTGTATGACTATCGCTAATCATTAAATTCCATAACTGATCTGGTAATTATACGACTGAAGGAAAGGCGAAGAGGTAAGTTACAGGAAGGTCAGATTTATTCCTTCTCTCCTAGACAGATGTAAAGCCCACGACCCTTCTAGCTGTGTGTATGTTTCTTGTTTTTTACTCATATTCATTTTGTTCCCAGACTAACCATCACACTGACTACAAGTATTTTCGATCGCGTCGCAAGCAGCCAACCCAGAATTTGCCTTAAGCAAGTTAGGGAACCCAGTGAAAACCTAAATCGGGACTGCGTATTTTGCGAAGTGTTGTCGGCCATACGCGAAAAAAGCATAACAAATGCCTTAATTGTGTTACAATAGACGACAAAAAAATCAGAATGGTTTAGAACAGAAAGAGGGCGTTCACAAGCGCTCTTCAGTACACTCATGGACTATGGTTCAAATGGCTCTGAGCACTATGGGACTTAACTTCTGAGGTCATCAGTCCCCTAGAACCACTTAAACCTAACTAACCTAAGGACATAACACACATCCATGTACGAGGCAGGATTCGAACCTGCGACCGTAGCGATCGCGCGGTTCCAGACTGTAGCGCCTAGAACCGCTCGGCCACCCCGGCCGGCACACTCATGGACTATTTCGTAATGAAAATTCGCCAATGGTCAGCAAAAGGTGATATAAAAATCATAGCATATGCAGACGAAGTGATAATTTGGGTAGACAATGAGCAGAAGTTGAAGAAAAACCAACAATACGAAACACGCTTCAGATCATTCCTCTAACAGAAACTACGGGCAGAATCAGGCTGAAATGATCTGGTCACCTCAAAAGAATTGATGAAGAAACACAACCAAGAAGAGATCCAGAATGGACAGAATCTGGGAGAAGACCAACTGAAAGACTACGAAGCAGACTGACAGACCAAGTGGAGGATTGTGTGAACCGAAGAGGTCGACAATGGGGGGAAATGCTAAACGATAGCTGTAGGGCAAAAGAGAAGTTGCAAGAGGCTCTGTAAACGGCCTGCATTAGCTGAAACGTTTCAGGAAGAAGAAGAGAAAGAAGAACTGAGAGCTTGCTGTAAATAAAACAGAACGGATCATTGCACGCACATTCAGCCCCACCCCGCTCCTCGCACTGTTGACCGAGTCCGGAGTATGAGCAGCGTGAATCCGCACTGCCGCATCCCAGTCTGCCGTTAGACGACTTTACGAGCGACGTTTCAGAATCCGGCAGCCGATAGGAATATTCAATCAACAATATACGTCCACAGTGCACTTAGTTTTCTTCTGGCAGTATTCCAGTGCCGGAGATGGGAATTGCCGGACAGAAAGTCCCACAACTTTCCGCGACCCATTAAAAACCGGCTGACGAGGTGGGACTGGTTCCAGCAGCAAACAGCGGCGCGCCACAAGGACACGTCCGCCATTTGGAGCGTCACGGCGCCCGCTACTTTGTATCAACATTCAGATTGGAACTGCACAGTCCACTAAAAATGTTGTGGAGCAAGCCTTTTTTTTTATTTCCGCTTTTACTTTTCATTAAAAAAAAAGAATTTGAGAAGCAAGGACGAGGCTTCTCCTTCTTTTTTTCTTTAAATGTTGACTCGAGACTGGCTACAAATCACGAAGCAAGGCCCACCGTGGGGAGACGCTGTAAACGGTACAGTCAGGCTGAGTGGCTTCGGGTCCCCTGAAATAGCGGGGCGCGGATGACGGAGCGAAATACGGCCGGACCGATCGCGTGGCAGCCAAGAGCAGCTCCACGACGCGTAAACGTCTCGCGGAACGCCTCTCTTCGCGCCCGGTCCTGCCAGCGGCGTGGGACGCGGGATCCGCGCTGCCAAATAACGTCTCGCCGAGGCAGTCGGTCGCGCTGGACGGCTGGCGGGCCGTAAACTCGGCTGCTTTATGGGGCGGCGGCGACGGGTCCCGCCGTCTCCCACAGTGTCTACTTTTTAACAGCGGCTCGAGTGTGACGCGGACGCCAACAACGTTCCACAGCCGCGAACGTCACCTCCCAAACACTGCGACAACTACTACGTTTGTCCCTTCTCTCAGCTTAGTCCGTCCTCGGAGTATTTCTGCTTTCACCTTTATAAGAGACAGTATCGTCTCACAAGAGGCAGACGGAAGTGTGGCGAGATTCAAAATCAAATGGCTCCAAGCACTATGGCTGGTTCAAATGGCTCTGAGCACTATGGGACTTAACATCTGAGGTCATCAGTACCCTAGACTTAGAACTACTTAAACCTAACTAACCTAAGGACATCAAACACATCCGTGCCCGAGGCAGGATTCGAACATGCGACCGTAGCAGCAGCGCGGTTCCGGACTGAAGCGCCTAGAACCGCTAGGTCACAGCGGCCGGCTGGCGAGATTCCAACAGATGACAAAAACATATCCCTTATATGGTGACGGAAGAGTAGTACACCATGAACACCTTGATCGTACGCTACCAAAGTGATACTCGAGCGGCCGGCCAGCCGCGGCGGTCTAGCGGTTCTAGGCGCTCAGTCCGGAACCGCGCGGCTGCTACGGTCGCAGGTTCGAATCCTGCCTCGGGCATGTGAAACACGTATGTATTCATTACCAGCGATGGCGAGGCATGACAGAATCTCTGACCAGAGAGTTATTTATCGTTGCTAGTCTGCGCTTGACCGCGCGAGTGTTCTGTTGCGAGTTGCACTCTGTCTGCAGTAGTAGTCAGTCGGCAGTAGTGTGTGGCGAGTGGGCAGAGAGAGTAGTCAGTTGGATAGTAGTAGCAGTCTGGTGTAGTAGTCGGTGCTAGTCTGCGGGAGTCGGCATGCGTCGACGGCGTGCTGTTCTTCCGAATCTGGTCAGGATTGTGATGGACGATGTGTATTATTGTAGAAGGTAATGAAGCAGCATTGCGCTCAGCTAATAACGTATATTAATTGTAATTAATTTGTTTGAAAAATGCCCCAATAATAATTTTTCTATAAAGTAACTTTTTAAAGAAAAAGATTCATTTCAAGTTAAACAATATTTCCTATGCATCCCGTCCAAGAATCAAAATTAAATATGGGCCAGCATTGCACGGAGCTGTGCTGAAAAATAAGAGCAGATATAGACGCAGTTTTACTGAGGTAAGAATTTATCAGGTTTCATTATTTCACAGGGCCGAAGGTCAGCGCTGCTGCCCTTATAAAATTTATCAGGTTTAATTATTTCTGTTGAGATGTTACATACAGTTCATGGTTCATTATTTAATTAATATTATTGTGGGCTTAATGAGCAATCTTCATTCCTTAACTTTTGTGTGGAGTTTACATATGGGCCATTATTATTCTTTAATTTTACAAGGAGGTTACGCTTGGCTCATTTTTTATTATTCACTTTTGTGCGAAGACAACATCTGGCACAATTTTTTTTTATAATCATTTACTTTCTAATTTCTTGTGGGGAGGACTTTTCAAATTTCTTGCGGCGAGGTTACACATGGATGTGTGTGATGTCCTTAGGTTAGTTAGGTTTAAGTAGTTCTAAGTTCTAGGGGACTGATGACCACAGATGTTAAGTTCCATAGTGCTCAGAGCCATTTGAACCATTTGATACTCGAGCTTCCAGCAACGTCTGTTCGTTAAAAACATACGAGCTTTAAACCGAGCACACGTCTGCCATTGTCAGGTGGTGAGTGTCGCGTGGTTGCCGCTCCTCTTGTATAGCCTCACTGCTACAATTGTCCGCAGCTCGTGGTCTAGTGGCTAGCGTTGCTCCCTCTGGATCACGGGTTCGATTCCCGGCTGGTTTGGGGATTTTCTCTGTCTGGGAACTGGGTGTTTGTGCTACTCTCATCATTCCATCATCATTCATCAAAGTGGCTAGATAGGACTCTGTAAGGATTAGGAATGTGTACGGACGCTGATGACAGCGCAGTTGAGCGCCCCACAAACCAAACATCATCATCATCATTTGTCGTAGTTTTCCTAGTAGCTTTGGTCAGTTAAGACCGTGTTACCTCTACGTTAGGTGCGTTGCATACCTACTGGGCGTTACCTTATTTCGATCGCTTATTTTGCGTATGCGACAAGTGTCTCACTCTCCCCTAGAAATTGGCAACGGTGAACCGCCCAGAAACTGACTGAAGATTTATAAAGGTCCGCGTAACGTACGGAATATTTTTGTTCTATATACTCATCCTCATGTCTGTTACTTAAAAATAAACAGTACTTATAGCAAAACTGAAACTGTCAATGTTTCATTTAGGTTTTTATCGAAAACTGTTCATCTGTAACGTGGACCAGAGGAATGCTGCAGTAAAAATAATAATAAAAAAAATACAGATTTATCAAATAGCAGTACAAAATGGTATTTTCTAAAAAAATAAGCGGAAAAGATAGAACAAAAACATAACAAATATCATTTCAGTACTTCGTCGAGCATACATGAAACGTGCTTCTAAGGCGCTGCAGTCATGGACTGTGCGGCTGGTACCGGCGGAGGTGCGAGTCCTCCCTCGGGCATGGGTGTGTGTGTTTGTCCTTAGGATAGTTTAGGTTAAGTATTGTGTAAGATTAGGGACTGATGACCTTAGCAGTTAAGTCCCATAAGATATCATACACATTTGAACCTTTTTTGTTGTTGTTCATAAACAACTTCCGCACTTGGCAAGCATAACAAGAGTCTATTGTCTTTCATCATGATGAAAAACGTTCTATAGAGTGCAAAACAACAACATTTTTATATAGGTTTCTTTATCTTTATGCACGTAAACTGCACCTGCGTCAAAAGTAATTGCTTTGGTTACATAAACCGCAGAGGTTACGTGATCAGCTAACTGTTATTACTTATAAATACAACTTGTGTTTTGCAAGAATACAAAATACACTATGAACTAACACTGGACGATGTGCGGTTCTAATTATGTGAAAAACAAATACACAAGAAACAAAGAGAAGTCGGAGGCTCCCAGTTCATGTCACCGATTTATTTGTTTCTTTCTCTGCCAGTGCCCATATTACCCGTAATCTTACCATTTATATGTCATTTATGTCCTGGGCCAAAACCACTAGACACTACTTTTGGTAGAGTGCAAGTCTACACTTTACCGTCTGTGACTTCACTGCTATCGGGCAAAGTGCCATTTAAGGTAATGTTTTCGTTGTACTAGAGGAGAGAGAACTGTCAGAGCATGTACTTTAATAAGTGCCGACGTGATAACGAATACCGCTCAATCCGTGATAAGAAGATTTCAGCACTGCATTGATACCAATGGTCATCACTTCGAACACCTTCTGTAAACGGACGTTCATGCCACCTTTGTGACCTTCGTTGACCTTCAAAGACCTTGCTGTTACACATCATTGGATTCGTCTCAATAGCCCCTATCAGAAAATAAGTACCAAAATATTGCATCCCATTAAAAAAAAAGTTGACCTTCATATCTCTGACGCGACATCACCTAGCAACAAAAAAAACAACGTCATATTATGGCCTCCGTTGTCCCATGCAACTTTTGTCTCACAAAGTTTTCAACTACTATCATACTTTCGGAGTTATTCTTGGTGGCAATAGTTAGTGACTCACCCTGTATACTGGCTTTCCTTTAAGCTGCATCTTAATATACAACCAAACATTTCGATCGGATTTGCATCCGGAGACATTCTAGGCTAATCCATCGTGGACACCGCATTGTCTTGTTTCCACGCTGTACAGAGACTGCTGCTATATTTCGGATCATTACCCTTTTGAAGCACCCAGTTTGCCTCGTTGAACCAAATAGCTTCTTAACGGACCTCAAGAGGCATTTTTGATAAATATCACACAATCTTTCAGTGTTTAAATATTTTGCACTCATTCTGAACTTCGACCGACAACATATAATATCCAATTCACACTGTTTATCTATACACCGTGCAAAAGCGCATTGATTCGAGACCAATACCAGAGATGTCACTGCGGACGTTACATTTAAAATTTTCGTGTACACTTTCTTGTGGAAGAGAATGTACCAAATCGTAATTTATGTCACGTGTTAAGGTCTATAGTGACTTGGCGTTGTAATAAATGTAACCTTCTAAGTCCATTCAACCAAAAGATACGGTCATTTACGTCAGATAATTTGATATTCCTAAACTCAGCCTTCAAAATCTACAGAGTACTTCCCCGACGCAGTATTAGGAAATTTGGCAAGAAACAACATTTCACTCCACAACCAAGGGAAAAAAATCCGTAAAAGAGTTAATTTGTAATTATATCACGTGAAAAAAATTGCCATTGTCATCAGAGTGTCTGACTGCCCGTTTGTCTATTAACATCCCTGTTTCTTGGGAATGGGTAGACGTATCGATATGAAACTGACGTCACATACTATGGTCCCTTCGCAGTATAATAAATGTTAGCTTCGAAGTAAATGCAACCAAAAGACACGGCCATTTATGTCCATTTATGTCACATGTTTTGATGCTCTCAAACTTACTCATCAAATCTTACATGCTTGGTCTAGTATCAGGAAACATGGAAAGAAGCAAAGTTTGACACGACAACCACAGGAGGAAATACGAAAATTGTGAATCAATAATTATATCACACGAAAAAATATTTCTTTTGTCTTCTCTTATCCGACAAGAAACTTGAAATTAAAACATTGGCGAAAGTCTCGGAATCCCTGGGGTCGATATCTTGCAAGTATCAAAGTCGACAATAAACAAAAATCATCGAGATCCTCGATTCCCGGAATGGAAAAATTGCCTATACACGTAATTAAGGTTGGGCGGAACCCTCAGAGCGCGAATTCCACTTGCACCGGGCCAGTCCTTTTCCGAATCTGTGCTTATTTTTTGGAGGAAGCTTGCTTCCTTGTGTGTCCGCGATGGTCACGGAAAATAAAATCAGCGAAAACAAATGAAGAGTTTTCTGTTGAATGTATTTTTGATGAACGTGGGCAAGACTTAAGAAAATGGCTCTGAGCACTATGCGACTTAACTTCTGAGGTCATCAGTCGCCTAGAACTTAGAACTTAAACCTAACTAACCTAAGGACATCACACACAACCATGCCCGAGGCAGGACTCGAACCTGCGACCGTAGCGGTCGCTCGGTTCCTCTCGATTATGATTCATAAACGTTCAATGGGATTCATGTCGGGCGATCTGGATGGCCAAATCATTCGCTCGAACTGTACAGAATATTCTTCAGACCTATCGCAAGGAACTGTGGCACGGTGGCTGTCATCCATATAAATTCCATCGCTTTTTGGGAACGTGAAGTCCGTGAAACTTCCTGGCAGATTAAAACTGTGTGCCGGACCGGGACTCGAACTCGGCACCATTGCCTTTTGCGGGCAAGTGCTCTACCAATTGAGCTACTCAAGCACGAGTCACGACCAGCCCCACAGTTTTACTTCCGCCAGTACCTCGTCTCCTACCTTCCAAACTTCACGCAAGATCTCCTGAGAAACTCGCAGAACTAGCATGCCTGGAAGAAAGGATATAGCGAAGACACGGCTTTGCCACGGCCTTTGGGATGTTTCCAGAATGAGGTAAAGGTCTCGAGTTCGAGTCTCGGTCAGGCACACAGTTTTAATCTGCCAGGAAGTTTCATATGAGCGCACACTCCACTGCAGAGTGAAAATTTCATTCTGGAAAGATCCCCCTGGCTGTGGCAAAGCCATGTCTCCGCAATATCCTTTCTTCCAGGAGTGCTAGTTCTGCAACTTTCGCAGCAAAGCTTCAGTGAAGTTTGCAGGGTAGGAGACGAGGTACTGGCGGAAGTAAACCTGTGGGAACGGATCGTGACTCGTGCTTGGATGGCTTAGGTGCCGGCACGGTAGCTCAGTGTGTTCGGTCAGAGGGCTAATTGTCCTCAGTAATAGAAAAACCTGAGTGAAGAAATCAACGACTAACTTGAATGAATGTCATGTAACGTCCGCCTAGCCCATACAAAACGAACAATGCGGAAAAAGGTGTAAAAAAAAGAATGGTGGTAGAGCGCTTGCCCGTGAAAGGCAGAGGTCCCGTGTTCGAGTCTCGGTCAGGCCCACTGCTTTAATCTGTCAGCAAGTTTCATATCAGCTCACACTCCGCTGCAAAGTGAAAATTTCATTCTGGATAAAGTCCATGAACTGCTGCAAATTATACCTAAGTAACTGAAAATAACCATTTCCATATCAACAATAGGTTCAGTTGGACCAGAGGACCCAGTCCAGAGCATGTAAACACAGCCGCCACCATTATGTAGGCGCCACCAGCTTGCACAGTGCCTCGTTGATAACTTGGATCCATGGCTTCGTGGTGTCTGCATCATACTCGATTCCTACCATCAGCTCTTACCAACTGAAATCGCGATTCATATGACGAGATCTCGGTTTTTCAGTCGTCTAGGGTCAAACTGATGTCGTCACGAGCCCAGGAGAGGCGCTGCAGGCGATGTCGTGCTGTTAGGAAAGGCACTCGCGTCAGTAGTCTGCTGCCATAGCCTATAAACGCCAGATTTCGCCGCACTGTCCGAACGCAAACTTCCGTGGTACGTCTAACATCGATTTCTGCGGTTATTTCACTCCATGTTGCTGGTCTGATAGCACAGACACCTCTACACGATCGCCGTTGCTCTCGGTCGTTAAGTGAAGACAGCCAGCCACTGCGTTGTTTGCAGCGAGAGGTAAATTGTTGTTCTCAGCGTACTCTTGACGTTGTAAATCTCAGAATACTTAATTCCCTAACGATTCGAAAAGGAACATCCCATGCGTCTATCTGCAACTACCATGACGCGTTCAAAGTCTGTTAATTTTTTGAAAGACAACACATTTACCCCAGTGACTGTTAAACTTTTTATTTCCACTACTGCAATTTCAGCCTTAGACCATTATCAAGTGCAGATGTTTCGGCTTTAAGTCATGTCAACTTTATACGCGCCGACACATTTATATGTCGTTGTCATTTGCTGTTATGTACATTAACGTAAATGACGACAACCAATGGTGGCTATTCAGTCTCTACATCTAACCGCCTTACATGTATTATGACCTTCGTTTACCGTTAAATGTGTCAGAATCTGGCAACCGCCTTGGTATTCGCCAAATAAAAATTCTCGTAAAATCCTCTACTCTAACTAAAGTTCCATAATTTCAAGTAAATGAAGCTGAACCTCTTCCTCGGTTTACAACTTCCCACTTTTGTGTTCTTAAGTTTGAAATTGCTGACACTTACATTCTTAACTTGGTCGCAGCTAAAGAAAACAGGGTTTTCTGTAGAAGAAGGCGTTCTTTGTGTGTGCAAGGCTGGTTTTTATTGCTTCCAGGCCCCGCCTATCTGTTGTAGTGTATGTCTTGATTTTACGCACTCGGTGTGTCCACTTGTCTCTCGTAAATCACTTGTTCAAGCCTGCGCTTGGTTCTATTTTTCTCGAAGCTTTGTCCTACTGCCCTGTGAGATGCTGTCTGGGCTGATGACTGCATAAATAATACAGATGTTTCTTCATTTGCCATACTGTTACGAAACCCAAGTACAACTAAATCTTCACAGACAATTTAATGATAAGGTTAAGAAACCTACGCAGAGAAAGACAGAGACGAAACAGAATGGTCACAGAATAAGGAACCGGTTCTATATTTTATCCTAGTTACTGGTACGAGTATTTTTTACTTTTATTTTTACAGCTTCCAAACGCAATAAACCAATAGCAGGAATTCAGAGACAGATGCGCTCCTATCTTCATTATGAAAGTCAACCCTTCGCTCGTTTTGATGGTCTGTCGCATGTCTCAAGCTTCAGTTCTTGTGAATGTGAGAATCTGCAACCTTCAAGTAAATCTACACCACCTATTTTTATTGCTGTTATATACATTAACGCAAATGATAACGGCATATACATGTATCAGCGCGTATAAAGTTGACATGTCTTAAAGCCAAAACATCTGCACTTGACAATGGCCTAAGCCTGAAAATGCAATAGTGGAAATAAAAAGTTTAACAGTCACTGGAGTAAACATGAAGTCTTTCAAAAATTTTACATGACTGTGAAACCCAGTTATGAAAAGTTAAAAAGTCTGTTAACTCCTGTAGTGTGGCGATACCCACGTCGGAAACCTCTTTACTTGAATCTCCTGACGACAAATAGGCAACATCAGGGCCAGGTAAATATGCAGAAATAATCTTCCCTATACATTTTAAGTTTCCGTATCAACCTATAACGCAACGAGTGTAATAATTACTCAAAAGTATTAAAAATTAATAAGGTAAGAAAACCAAACGAGTCGTTATACTACACAGAAGCAATCTCTGCAGTTAGTGAACCAGTAGACTAATAGCTGAAAAGATCGTTGCACCTAGGAAAACGCGTAATCGGGCAGAATAAAATCTGCTTGCTCTGAAAACAGTATTACATGACAGAATGAACTAAATTGTGGCCGTTACCTTTATAGCCATAAAAATAGGTGGTGTAGAGTTACTTGAAGGTTGCTGATTCTCACATTCACAAGCAATGAAGCGTGAGACATGCGACAGGCCACCAAAATGAGCGAAGGGTTGATGGTTCAAATGGCTCTGAGCACTATGGGACTCAACTGCTGAGATCATTAGTCCCCTAGAACTTAGAACTAGTTAAACCTAACTAACCTAAGGACATCACACACATCCATGCCCGGGGCAGGATTCGAACCTGCGACCGTAGCGGTCTTGCGGTTCCAGACTGCAGCGCCTTTAACCGCACGGCCACTTCGGCCGGCCAGCGAAGGGTTGACTTTCATAATGAAGATAAGAGTGCATCTGTCTGTGAATTCCTGCTATTGGTTTACTGCGTTTGGAAACTGTAAAAATAAAAATAAAAAATACTCATACTAGTAACTAGGATGAAATATAGAACCGTAAACATACTCTAGAAGTACCTTATTCTGTGACCATTCTGTTTCTTCTCTGTCATTCTTTTCGTCGGTTTTTTAACCTTTTCATTAAATTATCTGTGAAGATTTAGTTGTACTAGGGTTTCGTAACAGCATGGCAAATGAAGAGACATCTGTATGCAGTCATGAGTCCAGACAGCATCTCACAGGGCAGCAGGACAAAGCTCCGAGAAAAACAGAACCAAGCGCAGGCTTAAACAAGTGATTTACGAGAGACAAGTGGACACACCAAGTGCGTAAAATCAAGACATACACTGAAACAGATAGATGGTGGGGGGGGGGGGGGGGGGGGGACTGGAAGCAATAAAAACCAGCTTTGCACACACATAAAACGCCTTCTTCGACGTAACACCCTATTTTCTTAAGCTGCGACCAAGTTAAGAATGTGTCAGCAATTTCAAACTTAAGAACACAAAAGTGGGCAGCTGTAAACCAAGGAAGAGTTCAGCTTTATTTACTTGAAATTATTAAACTTTAGTTAGAGTAGAGGATTTTACGAGAATTTTTATTTGACGAATACCGAGACGGTTGCCAGATTCTGACACATTTAACGGTAAACGAAGGTCATAATACACGTAAGGCGGTTATATGTAGAGACTGAATAGCCAATGGTTGTTGTAAATGTATCGGTACCCACAAAAATGAACTGCACACGTGACTTGTTTCTGTGCAGAAATTCAAGATGCTACCGATGTTCGATAGTTTCTTTCTTAATGCCTAACTTGCCCGAAACAGTTAAATGACAGCGCTCATTGACTTAACGACAAACGATTATGTCGATCCCGCACAACACTAGAATATAAGCATTTGCACTGTTTCGAATGACGTCGTTACTTCTTTGTTCAACATTCAGATTTTTGAGCGGCCACTGCACAAAGCTAGAAGGTCTTTAGTGCCATTCGACCACTGGACTTTTTTAACAGCATGTGGCTAGATAAACACTCAGAAGAATTTCTGTGACACTGTGGAGCTTGTGAGAATTATTTCCCAACTACTGTGCTTACCTCCTCATGGTATAACTGATTTTCAGATAGCGCAAAATATTAAAATTCCTTAACAGCGAAAATAAATCATTCGCAGTCAGTGTTTAGATGAGACGATTTTAGGCACTGAGTGCGTGTCTTCGAAGGAAGACTGCTAACTAGCGTAATTTGCGGAGCATA
This sequence comes from Schistocerca piceifrons, assembly GCF_021461385.2. Taxonomy (NCBI): domain Eukaryota; kingdom Metazoa; phylum Arthropoda; class Insecta; order Orthoptera; family Acrididae; genus Schistocerca; species Schistocerca piceifrons. The sequence goes on from NC_060138.1 coordinate 377,822,906, forward strand.
GAGCTGGAATAGCAGTAGGTACACAACATCATTAATTCAAACACATTAAGCGCGTAACCATGACAGGCTTAACTGACAAGTGTCTATTTTTTCTTTATGACGTATCGAATCGTGCCCAAAACAACTGTCAGTCTCTTCAGTGTTTTCTCTGCGATACGCATGCGGTAAACGCTGATGCGTAACGCACCTCTAAAAGATGAGATTTCTTTTTCTTTGTTAATTAGTGGGCATCGCTAATTACGAAAAAGTTCAGAGCCAAGCTTCTTTGCCTCGTCATTTCCCACTTCTCGACAGCCTCTGAGAAGCTAATGGGCATAAACATTCATTAGCACTGCTACTGCAGTGAAGAAAAGTCGTTCTTATCAGACCAACTGATGAGAGAAGATATAATGAGTATCACTAAATACGCCTTTTATGATTCCCCAGCTTTATCCGGCTACCAAAGTACGTCAGGGTTATCCAAGGAGTGCACTGCATACTGGTGAAAAGGTCTGTAAATTTGTAAACTTGATTATTTCATGATACGAAAAAACTGTAATAGTGCTGATTACAGAATGGATGAAATCTGAAATACATTCTACGAACAGCTGGGAGCAACAATTCTTAGGGAAATGATGTGGAACGCTCATACAGACTCAGTTGTTCCATTTCATCAAACCCATTAAACTGCGGTTTAGCTTCGATAGAGATTGCTTACAAAGCACTTTTACCGCCTTTACTGTAATACTCTTTAAGTCAGTGAATCGACACCAGTTTGGACTACGTTGCTTCATCGAGTGTGTGTAAAGGATGGGATGGCGATGGGTGGTATGCTTCTTTGAATTGCCGGAAAGCGTGACACAAATTGTGTAAAATCAGAACCAGTAAAACACTTCGGAAAGTCTAATATTTCGTGAGTATGTAAGTATAAATGACACAGAAGTTTTCTGAGCTCAATCTGCAAAAATTTTTCACCTGCATACGGCCTGCATCGAAGGAACCCGTGAAAAAATTACATGAGTAAGAGGTGCACAATGCTGCAACTAAAATTTTTGATCACTAACCCGGGGAAATAAAATGTCTGACGGACAGAAAAGTAAAATCTCAAAACAAACTGAAAAAGTTTCTCCTTGACAACTCCTTCTATTCCGCAGAAGAATTTATATTATTGCAATGTGTAAAAGGTGGTGAGTAGGAATAACTAAGTCACGTATATATTCTTTAAAAACCACATAAAACTGTTCAGCATATAGTCATAATCACTAATTACTTTGCGATGTGAATGTAAAGTGACTCGTTCGGGATGGTGCAGCTCGCCGCAGTGATACATCAGTATCACCGCGTGGATCAACTGCGCAGCCACAGATCTAATTCCACGCATATGACATACCTCTTTGCCGCCGATAAACGTCTCTGGCGCCTTGTGTATCTGTGGCCGCATGTGCAGTGGTTCGGCCGCGGGTTTAAAACGACGGAGCAAGTGCTGGAGCGTCAGTCACCTCGGCTCACTCTGAAGATGGCTGGACGGTATTCAGTCGAAATATTAGAAGAAGAAGTTGAATTTATGCGGCTGCACTCCCGAAATTTTATGGAACAATTCGAGCATCAGTTGGTAGAACAGCGACACAATGAAGTGTTACAAATCGGTTACTTCAAAGACAGCTCCGAGACAGGCGTCCTGTAGCGTGCATTCCACTGACCCCAAAGCATCGCTATTTGCGATTTCGGGGGTGTCAAGCTAGAGCTCATTGGAGGGCAGGGAGGAGGTCTGCCTAATTTTCTGGTTAGAGATGGTTCTGCCTAGTGCCAGTGATGGCCGTGTGTTGGTTAGAAGGCGGCAGTTAAGGACCAGCAACCGACCTGTCTGCATGCTAGTCGCTGCACCTACACCTGGAGTTACGGTGTGGGGTGCGATTTCTTACGACAGAAGGAGCACTCTCGTGGTTATCCCAAGCCCCCTGACTGCAAATCTCTTCGTCAGTCTGATGATTTGACTTGTTTTGCCGCTATTCATGAACAGCATTCCAGGTGGTATTTTCCAACTGGATAACGCTCACCCATGTATCGCTGTTGTAACCCAACATGCTCTGCAGAGTGCTGACATGTTGTCTTGAGCTGTTCGATCACCATATCTGTCTCCTGTCGAGCGTACTGGGGACATAATCGGAGAACAACTCCGACGGCATCTACAAACAGCACTAACCGTCCCTGTATTGACCAACCAAGCACAACAGACGCGGAACTCTATCCCACAAACCGACATCCGGCACGTGTACAACATAATGCATTCAACGTTCTGGCGGTTACACCAGCTATTAATGTACCAGTATTTCACATTTGTAATAGCTTATCTCACACTTAGGTTAACCTGCGATCTTGCGATGTTGATTACTTAAATATGTTAGCTAGGCTCTAAATGAATTATTTTTTGGTGTTGCGATTTTTGGCCCGTCGGCACACACTTAAGTAGTTGGCAGTGTAGTTGGTTTGAACATGTCTAGACAGCTTTTCAACCAAATACTCGTCCAGTCGAAAAGTTTGGTGCGTCACAACTTCAACGCTATTGTCTAAAGGACGATAAACCCTAATTTTCTTTCCTTCCTAGCAAACTTTCATTCCTTGCCGTACTTGCGAGTACAGTGAAGAAGACGTTTAATGTATGACACATTAAGAAAATACCTTCAGCTAAGTGTTTTCACCTATTGTACAGCCTTCTAGCTCTCACCAGGTAGATACATTTCTCCCTGGGAATGCTCGAATGTGTTTCACATACCGTCAGTCACGCCATACAGACTGCACGAAGGCTGCACAATATTCGCGGAACGTCGTACGAAAGTTGGGGACAAGACGACACATTGTGATCCACACCCTCTGGGCGACAGCGATAAAAATGTATAATTAATTAAAGTGAAGCACTTGAGGCTCAACATTAATTTAGACACTACTGTATTTAAAGGTTGGGCAAAACTGTACGTGAGTTTTATGTGCGATAGGAGGGCGAATGAGACATAACTGTATAGAGAGCTCTAGGTACAGAGGCACATTTCCCCAATTTCAGCGGGTAATTACCTAGCTACAATTAAAAGCTGACAATAGCCGAGACAGCGACTTCCATTAAGACTAATAAAACTAAGCTTCTGTACGAACTTGAACGATTTCACGTGCAGGGATACACGTGCAAGATGACGTTAGCCATTAGGCGACGCCAGTGAAGTGAAACTTATCTACATCTTCATCTACATGATTAGTTTGCAATTCACACTTAAGTGCTGGCAGAGAGTTCAAGGAAACACCTTTCACACTATTTCTCCAGCGTTTCGCTCTCAAACAGCGCGCGGTAAAAACGAACGCTTAAATCGCTAGGTTCGAGCTCAGACTTATTACCATAATCATATCCCCGTAAGTAGGTGGGCGTTAGTAAAATATTTTCATATTCTGAGGAGAAAGTTGGAGCTTGAAATTTCGTAAAAAGATCTAGCAGCATCGACAAACTTTTTTTAATGACTTCCAGGCCAGATCACATATCATATCAGTAACATTATCTCCCCTATTTCGCAACTGCAAAAACTAGCTGTCCTTCTTTGAACTCTTTGGACGTCCACAGTCAGTCGTGTCTGGTGAGTATCCCACACTCCACGGCAACACTCTAGCAGAGGGTGGACAAGCGTAATGTACGCAGTTTTTTTAGTCGATTTATTCCATTATCTAAGCGAACTGACAATAAAACTCAAACTTTGATTCGCCTTCCACATAACATTATCTATGTGATATTTCCAATTTAAAGCGTTCGTAGTTGTTAACCCTAGGTACTTAATACCATGGGAGTTATTCCTTGCTTTCGTAACACATATCCTGTCATCAAGTTCCTTCCTCGTGTAACTGTTTTCCATGTGTTCCTTACCCCGCCAGTTTGGCTGGCCATACAAAGTAGTGTCTCTTTGGTTTGTCGACCGTTTTCCTTCAGAGAAGAGCTTTTACATCGTACCCAAGGTGAGCAGTGGCCTAAAACTTCTGGAGAGCTTTGAAGAAGTCGATACACACCTACACCACGTGTAAAATCAGCCTCTGAGTCAGATGAACCATTATTTCAGCTGCCATGCTGTAGCAGGATTAGTGAGCACTAGATGTTTACGGAAGGCTGGAGGTTTTAGACGAGCAAACTGTTTAAGCGTCTTGTCATTCGGTAGTAGCAATGACCCAATTGATAAATATTACCACAATGGTTTGAAAGGTCGAAAGTATGACCACAACTGAAGTGCAGAGTCATTCATGATGGCGCTCAGGTAACCCTAATTTCTCGTGCTTACCGAGCAGTAATTGCCGCTACAAAGCTGAACGGTTTAAGCATACTTTTCAACTCATTACAGTTATATCACATTAATTGAACTTCTTGTATTTCTAACTGAGGATTTTATTCAATGTATCGGTTTATTTTAGTCCATTTAGAGGTCTTACTCATATTGCTTTGTAATCTCGTCACCTGTCGTTAATATCTATTACTACCTTGATCATAATCATCAAGAGATACTACACCAATAATAAGTATAAACCATCGCGAGGAAATAATAAATAGGTTGCAAACTACAAGATTTAGGTTTCCGTACTGATTACAGACATTTTGAAACTCCTAGAAGAACTTAGTACAGCCACGTTTGCACTTAGAACCATTGCAAATCTTGTGGAGAAACAAATCAATAAGTTGACGTATTTTGCATAATTTCATTCAATATTATCAAATGGGATAGTGTTACGGTACAACTCATATATTTAGGAAAGAAAGTCTTCAATGCTCACAGATCTGTTGTAAGAAAAATATGTGATGCTCGCCCACGATTATCCTGTAGACATCTGTTTAAGGAGTCAAGCATTTTGACTTCTGTTTCTACGTACATTCAATCTCCCACAAAGATTATTCTAAATAATCCACTGCCGTTCAAAGCGAACAATTATGCACATAATTACATTACCAGAAGAAATAATGACATTCATTACTCCACATTAAGTTTGTCTTTAGCACCAAATGCGATGCACAATGTAGCTACCAAAATTTTTGATAACTTTGCCAGTGATATAAAATGTCCTACAGACAGAAAACTAAATTAAAAAAACTGAGAAAGTTTCACCTTGACAATTTCGTCTATTGGGTACAAGAATTTCTGGTACTGTAACGTGCAAAAAGAGGTGCATTGGAATTAGTAACTCACATCTGTGTATTCAAAATAAAAAAAAAAAACATTGTGCAGTATGTAACCATATTTACAATGAAATTTGTTATTTCAATGTAGAATAACTCGTTCCACATCATTGCGATTTATCGTGAAAATTATCAGTGGATCATGAAACTAGCAAATTAAACAGACGAGACCATAATCAAAGTGATTAAATAGAGTCCAAGGGTAATTACGCTTTTTTAAGAGGAGGATGATGCCCAGTTCACAAAACAAGAAGCAGTAAGGCAGGCGCCTATTTTGGTATCGGGTAGAGACCCATTACCTCGTAGTTACCATACAAATAAAACAATAATATCAATGTCTTTTCTGTCAGAAGTGTAACTGTTTGTAAAATGATTACCTCATCTGTTTAAAAGAACCACTTATTATACGGTACCAACTCGGCAAATTAGTAAATGGGGACTGTCGCATAAGTCGCAATGGCGCAAAAACCATCGAGACGTCTTTCTCGACTGACTTCATGTGACCACCTGTGTATAATGCTTTATTCGTGCTGTGCTGTACAGCAGGCCCCTGATTTATTCACACCGGTGCGAAAGTCGTGCCGTATCTTCAGCTCATCTGCTTTTCCACGAGAGGAGGCTCCATCCAGCCTGTCCACGCGGCCACGCAGCGACCAACTGAGGCTTACCACGCAAGCGACCCGTGGGAGGGCTTGCCACGCCTTTGGACAAGCGACGCGCTCCGTCTTTTCGCACCGGTAGCCCCAACTCTCAAGTAATTCGTCCAACCAGTTCTAATTAGAATCCTACTGTGTTTCAAGCTACTACAGTGTTTGTCCATGGGCTGAAAATTACAGAGTGTTCTGAAAGCTACTCTTTCACTCTAACACAGGAGGTACAGGACACCAAAACTAATATACAGAGGGGTCCAAAAAATGCATCCACTGTTTAAAAGTCCATAACTTGCAAACTAATTGACGGAGTTGCCTCATTTTTGGTGAAAGTGTAGCTTAAAGTCCAACGTAAATATACCACTGTAGGTGTTCGAAATGGTCACCATTAACATCCACACACAAACGATGCCCCCGAACTGCAGCACGAACTACTGACTGCAATGTGTTCAGTTGGATATTTGCACACGAATGTTCGATGGATTCTCCAAGTTCATCCAATGTGCGTGGCTTTTCTCGATAAACGACGTCCTTTAGTGTTCCCCACAGGTAAAAGTCCAGAGGAGCTAGGTCTGGGGAACTTGGTGGATACTCCACAGCACCTCTACGGCCTATCCATCTTCCTGGTAGATTTTCGTCGAGATACGCCCTAACACGATTTTGGTAGTGGGCTGGGGTAGTAAACTCTTCCGTCTCCATAGAAGTCTCGGATGGGAGGTAAAATGCAAGTCAGAAGCTTCTGAAGGTACACCTCATCGGTAACTGTGCCGTCAAAGAAGAATGGACCAATCAAGCAACGGTAAGACAACCCACACCACGCATTTACTCCTGGCAAATTCACGGCTTTGTATACATGGACGCTCAGATTTCCGGCGGCCCAGTAGATGCAATTTTGGCGATTTACTGTACCACTGAGTTCGAACTGTACCTCAACAGACCACACAATCAACTCTGCAAACTCTTCATCGTTGTACAGCATGTTAGTAAACCACTCCATTCTACGATCCGGGTCGTCCTCGTTCACTGCGTGTAGCAGTCGAGGGATGTAGCGCTTCCACTTTGCCGTCTTCAAAATTTACCGAACACTTGAGTGACTCACTCCAGCTTCAGGGGCACACTGTCTCACAGATTTCTGTGGTGAGCGAGTGAATTGTTGTAACACACGACGGGAGTTAGCTGGACTTGTTACTGTTACAGGTCGTCCAGATCGTTGTTTGTGTACATCTTTAACACAGCCTTCGGCTTCAAATTTGTCTCGAATGCGACGGATCGTTAAACGTGTCGGTGGCTGTGTTTGATACTCATTTCGCCATTGCCGTTGAACCTCATTAATGTTTTCGTACTTAAAATACCACTTCAAAACTGACTACCTTTCATCGAATGTAAGCCTTGCACCAGCCATGTTTACTCGAGTAACTAGGTGCAACTAAGAACAAACCACTGACTATCTGGCGACTGTCATCTGACAAAACAAAACAACGAAATACAACGCTTGTGTGGCGATTGCCGGAACTACAGACTAATAGACTACCAAATATGAGACAACTCCGTCAATTAGTTAGCCAGTTATGGACCTTTAAACAGTGAATACATTTTTTTGGACACCTCTGTACGAACGTGTGGTCTCTGAAGTCTACTTGTAACACTAGGCAACATTTCGCTAGTCGTGATGACGTAAACTGTTCTGTCGGTGTTGTCGTTGACGGAATGTGTACTGATATTCAAAGCTGCTCTGTGTGCGGATGGCTGGCTCTGCTCTGAGGTGTGCTAGGAAATACGCAGATTCATTTGACAACAACAGTGAACATGGAGCGGTTTACTTGTGGTGAAATGGCTGACATGCACCGGTATACGGGTCTGTGAATGGAAACTGAAGAGCTGCAGTGAGGGAGTATCGACAGCGTTTTGACAGTCGACGGGTATCACAGCACCAAACATTCGGACATCTGCATCATCTGCTACGTGAAGCAGGCACTTCCTGTGCAAGTATGCATGGTACAGGTCGGAAACGAACAGTGCGAACTGGAAGACGAGATTCTGCCGCATGTTGAATACACTCCCTCTACAAGTAACCGACGTACTGCACACACCCTTGCCGTCAGACATAGCCTTGTGTGAAATGTGTTAATGACCAGCAGCTTCAGCGCGTGGCAGGACCAACAGAATTTCTCCAACGTGTGCATTTCGCACACTCGTTTTTTTACAAGACGCTACCCTGTACCATTTATTCCCGCCCGTGGTCCTAACCATCGACGAGGCTATGTTTACTAGTGAAGGCTGTTTCAGTATCCACAATTCGCATGGTTGTGTTCCTATGAATTCACGAGGTACTCGGCCTCGTGATCGTCAGCAGTAATTCAGTTTTAATGTGTAGGCCGGCCTTCTCTGTGACAAGTTGATTGAACCACGCATTCTTCCATTTCGCCTCAACGGACGGAGATTTCGCAGCTTCGTTGAATACGTGTTGCCAGAGCTGCTGGAGGATGTACCTCTGAATGTTAGATATAGGATGTACTTCCAGCACGATGGGACGCCAGCGCATTCTAGCATTGCTGTGAGGAATCGTTTGACAGCCGCTATTTGGAAACTATGGATCGGCCGCAGTGGTCTGGCCACACAGCTCACATGGAGCCAGATGAAGCAGCTGATGTATGAAACTATTATGGAAACAGAAGAAGACATGGTAGCTACAGTTGCAGCCGCCTCTGGTAACGTTGGGGACATGCCAGGAATCTTCGAACGGACACGACGATGTAGTGCGTGCACGAGGGCCGATGGTGAATGCCATTACTGTAATTAGCATGCCAAACTACCTTCTGTGCAAATCGTTCCTAGCATCAGAAACTGCCGTCAGGGAACATGTTTAACATATCTAAATATATTTATTTTGATGTTCTCTAGCTCCTGCACTAATTTGAACGAAGAGAATTGGAACACCCTGTATAGTACCGTTTATCCATGTTTTGGGTATGATTTTTACGCTTATTTTGTGTCTGAATATCTTTTTTGCTGTCACAGTCTTCTCCTACCAAAAGAGAGCAAAGTCTTTTGCGCTGATTGCGAATTATGTCACCCCCACCACAGGTTATCACTCTCTCTCTCTCTTTCTCACACACACACACTCTCTCTCTCTCTCTCTCTCTCTCTCACACACACACACACACACACACACACACACACACAAACACGAGAGACTACAAAGAAAAAAATGTATATTCACAATCGGCAACAGCCGGCCGCTGTGGCCGAGCGGTTCTAGGCACTTCAGTCCGGAACCGCGCTGCTGCTACGGTCGCAGGTTCGACTCCTGCCTCGGGCATGGATGTGTGTGATGTCCTTAGGTTCGTTAGGTTTAAGTAGTCCTAAGTCTACTGGAATGATGACCTCAGATGTTAAGTCCCACAGTGCTTATAGTCATTTGAACCATTTGAATCGGCAACAATCAGAGTATATACAGGAAACAAACGAACAATGATAAAACACTGTGCTGAGCGCGCAACACGTAAAACTGCTGTAGTATTTCTCTAGCGAAGTTTAGCAAAAGGAAGGTGAAGTGGAAAAAACACACGTATGCAGTGGAAGAAAAAGTAACTTCAAAAAATGGCGAAAAACTGCCGAAAGTAAACGTACAACCAAGTTTCTTTCGACCTCAATCCCCGCTAACAACGAAGAGAAAAGCAAAGGTGTGCAGAATATGTAAATCAGAGACAAAAACATCAAAAGTAATTTATTTGCCAGCTTTATAAGGTTTTTAATCCATAAGGTAAGGTTCCCAAATACGAGCCCTCTTTTTATTATCACTTGTAAATTCATCAAGTTGCTATAAGAAAAACAACTGAAAGTGTCATTATACACCCAAGTATGTTTTCTATATGTGCCAGGCTCAACTTTTGTAATAACTTTATGAAGAATGTAAAAAATAATACAAAAAAGTGGCATTGATTTATTTATGAGAAAGGTGATTCAAATATGGCCTTATCTATCAAAGGCACACGAAACTTGGACAGTTGGTAATCAAATCGCAAAACACATAAGAACTTACAAAAATAAGTTAATTCTAGAAAAGTAACGAGTATTAAAATTAAAGTATCAAACGAGGAGTACAAATAAACGCAGTTTTACGTGAGATTCGTCCACTGCATTTCTCACGGCTCCACAAAAAGCACTGTACACACCGAATCCATTTTTGTCCTTGGTTGTGCTGCGAATATAGTTTGTAGCACGCTGGGCATTTCATACCTTCACCGCCGTCATTTTCGTCAGTGACATCTACTTCATCAGAATTTGAATCTAAATCTTCATCAGCAACAGAATATTCTCTGAATGTTCTGTTGCTGATTCAGAGGAAGAAACTTTTCTTTCCCCCTTCGGTTTACTCAACCTGTCTTCTTTCTCGCAGCTGATTCCTCCTTGTCTTGCTTCCTTTGATGTGCTTCCACAGTAATATTTTTGTGAGGTGAGCCTGTGGTAAGGGTAGCTGAACCGCGACGGGTGGCAGTGCTTGGTTGATGACAGCCACAGATCGAATTGCCTCAAGTTTTTGTGTGACCAACGTTTTGGCAAGAGTTCTTTGGGACGACGGCCGTTTACTGTCGTGAGAAAATAAAACGCCTACAGCCGTCCTTGTAATTTTATTTATTTTGTTGCAACCAGTTTCGGCGCTTCATACGCCATCCTCAGGCGGAACAGGTTGATACGATCGCTATATATATCACATCAGTGGACAGCATAACTGGATACGTAGACAACCGGAAAACTTATGTGTCAACGCTATAACCACCAAATCCGTAACCTTACATGACATGGTACGATAATCAACTTCTGGAGCAGGGTCTGGTTCCATAAAATGTGAGTCGAAGAAATTTTCATCAATGGGGGAAATTCCTGTGGATCTAAACCAGTAATATTGACATATTTGCAGCTCTTATGTAAGCACGCCCAGTCAGAGCAGCTGTTTGGTAATGGGTAAGAACTCTACTTTCGTGAGCATCCAACCATTTTCAAATTCTAGGGCATAGTATGATTTCAATGGCAACATAAAAGAAACTTCCAATGGTTGCATTTTATCAGTGCAGTGCGGCGGGAGGCGAACTATGGAAACATCATTATCTCGGCCAAGCAGAATAACGTCGATGTTACGAGTGTGCGTGATGTGGCCATCTAAAATCGGGAGTACTGGATCGTCTTTGGATCGATTGACAATGTTGATGAAGTGCTGGAACCATTTCGTGAACAAGTCCAGCTGTATACATCCAGAAGGATGAGTTGCCCCGATTGTACCTGGAGGAGTTCCGTCTAGTAGTTCAGCTCTGAAGTTCTTGCGTGAGAAGCTCACCAGTACCCTCTAAAGAAGTTTACAGTAATAGCGCATGATTGCGCCATTTGTTGGAGAGTTTATACAGGATGGCCATATTCAGATAAGGAGCGTTATTCGGTTACCTTACCTGAAAGACCAAAACGTAGGTATATATTATGTCTCTATATTTCCAGAACAACCACAGAAAATGCTTTATCAATAAAAGCGAAACTCTGCTGGTAAAAATATTCTTTAACTGCCACGTGTTCAACAGGCAAAAAAGAAAAAAAACTGATCATAACAGCTGCTGCGTAAGATTGCCACAAAAACAAATATTCGTATATCACTGTGCTCTATGTGTATGGGTAGTAATGATTTAACTGTTCATGTTTCTGTTTTGAGAAGGAAAGAGCCATAACAATGGAATAAACGTAACATTATCCATAGACAAAATTATAAGTGACAATTCTGATAATGACGATGATACCTTGCTAAGCGGTCTCGGTCTGTCCATTTTCATGTTGACGAGGACACTCCTAATTAATTGGTCTCGTGCTGTTTCCCGGAGATATTTAATGTTTAGACCAATTGCTTCCCTACTTCCTTCAATCCATCTCGTTATCGGCCGTTCTATCTCCTTTTGTTCATCGACAGCTTCAAATGTGCATCCTTCCACGAATGGTTTTTATAATGAAAATGGAGAGAGTATAGATCCGTATCTCCTGTTTGGTCTAGAGCTTTCAAAATCATTTTCAGCCAACTCTTGCGACTCTTGTTCGTCTGGCTACTAGGTCTACATATGCTGCAAACAGAGGGTACTGAGTCCTAGCACTGATCTCACAAGTATCTATAACGCTTGTCTGAAACTTATTTACTTCCCCTCGACGTGGAAAACCGCGGAACGTATTTCTCCTGAGGAAAACTATCAGCCTATCTCCCTGCTTACAGGCCGTAGCAAAATCCTGGAACTAACAGACCTCATCACCCAACCCGTAAATTCCTCTCAGACAGAACATCTTGATGTCGAAGCTGTTTGGTTTCAGCGTAGAGAATTCTACAGTTCAGCAATCCTGCTCTTGGGTGAGATTATCTGATTGACGAGGGCAAAGAAAGAAACAGCAGGAGGGGTGTTGCTGGGTACAGAAAGAATATTTGACCGTAGGTTGGTTTTATTTACAAACTAGATCAACCTGGGGGCCCAGAGCACGTGATCTGCAGAGTATACTTCTTTCTCACGATGTGTCACTTCTTCGCTGGTGTCATAATAACGAGACTCAAGAACGGAAACGTTCGTCTTACAATTTTGTGTAAACGACTGACGATCGAAAGTAGTAAGGCATCACACATAAGAAAACGTTTTGTATCATCTCGATTCCGTGAGTTCCGAAACCTGTACAGAAAATTGGAATAGAGCTCAACATAAACATCATTTCCGCCCTCTTTACTGCTCACGAAGAGCACACAATGCATGTTGTATCACCATAATGTGAGACCTTCAAAGGTGGTGGTCCAGATTGCTGTACACACCGGTACCTCTAATGTCCAGTAGCACGTCCTCTTGCATTGATGCTTGCCTGTGTCGTGGCATACTATCCATAAGTTCGTCAAGGCACAGTTGGTCCAGATTGTCCCACTCCTAAGCGACGATTTGGCGTAGATCCCTCAGAGAGGTTAGTGGGTCAAGTCGTCTATAAATAGCCCTTTTCAATCTATCCCAGGCATGTTCGATGGTGTTCTTGTCTGGAGAACTTGCTGACCACCCTAGTCGACCGATGTCGTTATGCTGAAGGAAGTCATTCACAAGGTGTGCACGATGGGGGCGCGTATCGTTAACCATGAAGAAGAATACCTCGCAAGTATGCTGCCGATATGGTTGCACTATCGGTCGAAGGATGGCATTCACGTATTGTACAGCCATTACGACGCCTTCCATGACCACCAGTAGCGTACGTCGGCCGCACATAATGCCACCCCAAAACAGCAGGGAACCTGCACCTTGCTGCACTCGCTTGGCAGTGTGTTTAAGGCGTTCAACCTGACCAGGTCGCCTTCAAACACGTCTCCGACGTTTGTCTGGTTGAAGGCATACGCGATGCTCATCGGTGAAAAGAACGTGATGCCAATCGTGAGCGGCCCATTCGGCGTGTTGTTTGGCCCATATGTACCGCGCTGCATGGTGTCATGGTTGCAAAGATGGACCTCGCCATGGACGTCGGGAGTGAAGCTGTCCATCATGCAGCCTATTGTGCACAGTTTGAGTCGTAACACGACGTCCTAGGGCCACACGAAAAGCATTATTCAACGTGGTGGCGTTGCTGTCAGGGTCCCTCAGAGCCATAATCCGTTGTTAGCGGTCATCCACTGCAGTATTAGCCCTTGGGCGGCCTGAGAAAGGCATGTCATCGACAGTTCCTGTCTCTGTGTATCTCCTCCAGTTTCGAACAACATCGCTTTGGTTCACTCCGAGACGCCTGGCGACCGTCCTCCTTGAGAGGCCTTCCTGACACAAAGTAACAATGCGGACGCGATCGAACCGCGGTATTGACCATCTATACACGGTTGAACTACAGACATTTTGAGCCGTGTACCTCCTTCCTGGTGGAATGACTGGAAATGATCGGTTGACGGACCCTCTCCATCTAATGGACGCTGCTCATGCATGGTTGTTTCCATCTTTGGGCGGGTTTCGTGAAATCTCTGAACAGTCAAAAGAGACTGTGTCTGTGATACAATGTCCACAGTCAACGTCTATCTTCAGGAGTTCTCGGAAGCAGAGTGATACAAAACTTTTTTTGATGTGTGTATATGGATGATGTCATTCCAACTTAAGTCGTCCTGCTGTAGTCAGGAAACAAGTGATTCTGCCCACGCAGCTAAGAATGGATCTAGAAAGAGCAAGGACTTTGCTGAGGAGCTGCCGCTGTGTCAGCTAATGCGACTGCAACTGATGGCGCTGCGGGCTACAGCGAGGCCAGATGTTAATTCGCCCAGCTCGGCATCTCCCTCGCATTACCGCTATCTGCCGTCAATCTTAGCCGTAAAGCGACCTGCCGTGCCATAAAACAACCCGCCTAACGATTATCTGCTGCCTAACTACGCTTAGTGAGAATCGAAAGCCTAATGTACGTTTTACACATTCATTGCAGCCACAAAGCTGTTTGTTGGTGGCGCTATTAACATCACAATATGCACGGTGAAGGTGCAGAGAACGAAAGAAAGTAGGAAAGAGAAATATTTTGTTTGTCACAGTCAGTCTTGCTCGAAAAGTAATGCCTCCTGTTTTACTGTCTACGAACACGAAATTGCAACTCGAGTGTCATCAAGTAGCTCAAGAGTCTAAACTTTTCCGGCACGAGCTTTCATAGCGATTGCTATCAGAATAAAGAAAGATCGATAAAACGGACTGTGGCACTTAAGCGAATATGACGTCCCATATCGACTTCCCATTCGACCCAAATTCTCTGTCACGTGCAAGTGGCACCCCCATCCGCTAGTTTCACTGCCCATAGCATTCGTTACGTCCCAAAGGCGTTCAGAAGACACTGTGCATCTCCACTGAAAGTACCTAGAGCCGTCCTCGCTCATACATATACGAGGGTTATTCGGAAATTAAGGAACGATCGGTCGCGAAATGGAAACCATAGTGAAAATCCGATGACGTTTTGCTCAGGTGTGTTGGGCCGTGTCTCTAGTATGCCCGACGATCGCGTTATGTCGTTTTTTTAGTTCTGAGCACACAGGGAGCGCATAAAGATACCTAGAACAATAGTGTCTCCCGCGAAGTACGAGGGCCTGAAGCTATGCAGCCAGCATTACATAACTGTCACGCGGTTTCTTCTTCAAGACAATTCTCAGCCGCATTCTGCAGGGGCAATGAAGATGCTCCTGCACCGTTTTCAATTGGAAATGTTTGATTACCCACAACACAGCCCGTAATTGCCTCCCTCTGAGTTTAATCTCTGCTCACATGAACCGCTGGCTATGAAGACAACATTTTGGCACAGACAACGAGCTGTAGGCCAGCGTACAGAATTGACGGAAAGCACTGGCGGGTGCCTTCTATAACGGAGGTATCGGAAAGTTGGTACAACTCTACGACAAACGTCTAAGTCGGATCGGCGACTACGGAGATAAGTAGCTGGAAGTTGTAGCTAACTATAGCAAATAAAACAGGTTTGATTTTCACTGTGGTTTCCATTTCGCGACCTATCGTTTCTTACTTTCCGGATAGCCCTCGTATATTGATATGTGGTGTCTGTTCTGACAGACATGTCCGATAGAGCAGACGTCGCATACTAATATCAATACGACAGAGAATGTTCCAGGGAGTCTATTACTTGTTCTCGGATGACAGGAGCAGTTGTGAAGGGGTTACAGTGTGCTTGGTGCACAACACAACACGGTGTGGCTCCCTTGTAATGGTCAGACGTGGTCGACCCTAAGCTTGACGATGATACACCTTCCCTGACGTTCCCACGCAGTCCACCATCACGCCACTGTCACATAAGATCCTCCATGCATCCGTAGTGCACGGCATCACCGCATCGTTCACAGTGATCATGCAGCATGTGACGCTGATCCGCCCTTTAAATACCCTATCAGGCATGGTAACGACACTGAAGACGAGCAACACTAATCCATTCTCGTGGCTGGAGGTGTAATGATTCATATACCAGTCAATGGTGTGTATCTACATGTAGATCACCATCATACTCTGCAAGCCACCTAACGGTGTATGGCGGAGGGTACTCCTGGTACCACTAACTGATCTCCCCCTGCTCTGTTCATTCGCGAATGACGCCTGGGGATAATGATTGTCGGTAAACCTTTTTTCTAGCTCTAATACACGAGATGTACATGGGAGGAGTAATATGTTGTCCCACTCTTCCTGTAAAATGCTCTTTGGAAATTTCAGCACCAAACCTCTCTAGTGCACAACGCTCCTCTTATAACGACTGCCATTGGAGTTTGCTGAACATCTCTGTAACGCTCTCGCGCTGACTAAACGATCCCGTGACGAAACGTCCCACTCTTAATTGGGTCTTGTCTACCTCTTCTGTTAGTGCAACCCGATAAAGATTCCATATTGATGAACATTACTCTAGAATAGGACGAACAAGCGCCTTATAAGCCACTTCCATCGTGGATGAGTAACATTTCCGTAGGATTCTCCCTACGAATCTCAGTCTGGGTTCTGCTTTTCTTACTATGAGGGCTATTCGTAAAGGAAGGTCCGATGGGGTGCGAAATAGAAGCCATAGTGAAATCCGATGAAGCTTTGCACGGATGCAGTGCCTCTAGTATGCCCGTCGATCGCGTCATGTTCTGAGCCCACAGTGAGCACGTAAAGATGCTTAGAACAATAGTATCCACCGCCAAGTACGTGGGCCTGGAGTCAGATTTCGCCTGATGTCATGCAGCCCGCAAAACATAGCTGTCATGCATTTCCTCCAGCATGACAATTCTCCGCCGCACTCTGATGCGACAATGAAGATGCTCCTGCAGCGTTTTCGATGGGAAGTGTTTGATCAACTACAATAGGGCTCTTTATAGGCTCTCCCAGAGTTTCATCTCTTCTCACATGAACCACTGGCTATGAAGACAATGTTCTGGCACAGACAACGAGCTGTAGACCAGCGTAGAGAATTGGCAGCAAGCACAGGAGGCTGACTTCTATGACGAGGGTATTGGAAAATTGGTACAACGCTACGACATATGTCTAAATCGGAGAGGCAACTATGTAGAGAAGTAGTTGCATAGTGTAGCTAACTGTTGCAAACAAAACATTTTTGATTTTCACAGTGGTTTCCATTTTGCGACCGATCCGACCTTACTTTTCGAATAGGCCTCGAATTTGTTGTATATGGTCATTTCACTTAAGATCTCGTAGATTTTTTACGCTAGATACTGTTTCCAGCAAATTGTCATCAGTAGTGTAGCTGTACACTACTGGTTTTCACTTCTGTATACTCACAATACGTTACATTTATTTAGGTTCAGTGTCAACTGCCAGAGCCTGCACCATCAGCGGTGCTCTACAGGGCATTCTGCAAATAGGTATTCTCTTCTGGCGTAGACAACTATGTCACCTGCGAAAAGAGTTACAGAGCATACAACTCTTTCTACTACATCGTTTATATACATCGTAAACAATAACGGTCCTACATAACCTTCCTAAATCCAGTACAAATCTGGTCCAATACTCCATAAGCTTGTAACAGCAGTGCTGGATGGTGTCAAACGCCTTCTTGAAGGAACACGGCATCAGCCTACGGCTCTATGGATCTCATGGAGAAACAGAGAGAGCTGACTTTCGCAGAGTCTCTGTTTGTGGAATCCATGCTGCTTTTACCTATACGAAATAGTATTGACATCCAAGCATGTTCCATGTGTTTGGGAACTACCTCCGTCAGGCAGAGTAGTTCCAGAACCTAGGTTCGGAGCATGATTTTTTGACGATTTCCTTGATTGTCTGATTGACAGTCCTGGAAACCCCTCCCCAATATTCCCCATTGGGAACCACACAGCGCCAGTGCTAAAACGCTGGGTTTTGGCTGGGAAGAGCAGAGATCTGTCGTGCACGAAAAGTGGTATAAGTACAGAGTGGGTACTCACTGTGCTGCGCCGGCTGGCTACATGGTGGGCGGTCGCGACTGCGGCGGAGACTCGGGCGACGGCGGTACGGCGAAGGGCAGCGGCGGCCCCATGTGCAGCGGCGGCGGGAAGACGGCGGGCGGCGTGTGCGCCGGGTACATGGCCGTGTGCGGCAGGTACGGGCCCGCCGACAGGTAGTACGACGACGGGTGGTGCAGGTACATGCGCGCCGCCTCGCGGATCGCCATCGAGCGCAGCTCCTCCTGCGCTGTGGGCACGCGGCAGTCAGGGCGCGCTACTCGCGAGTGGCTGAGGCGAGCGTACTTACCGTGGCTCGAGTCCACCTGCTGTCTGGCCGGAACGTGACTTTTGTACTCGAATGTGTGGCGTACCAGAATAGATGTCAGCTGCTCCTTCGTCTGTGCATGTTTTAAGGGCAGCTCTGTACCAAAGTAGCTGTGCAACCGCACCTGTTACAGGTGGTAAAACCTTACGAGTCATCAGGGAGCGACGTACTCCTCTTCAGACTTCTACAGTACTCTACGTTGCGATCCCTCTGCTGATGTCTTCTTTGGGGCTCGACTGATGTCCCTTGAAGTCTGAACGCTGTCGAAAGACTGTCCTGCGTTTACTTGCGAAAGGCTATTCCACAATGATTTTACAGAGAAGGGAGTACTGAATAAAAATTTTCAGTCTGTTATTGGTGGGTCGTCACTGGGTAAATATTGGAAGCAGGTACTGAAAGAGAGGGGGAAACCAAAATATATTGTTTTTGTATCAACCAAGGTTATTTCCTGTGGTTGTCTATCTTCCTCTCTCGCCGCGGATAGCTGTTGACTTTCGTGGTAGCAGATACAACTGAGATCACTGGAGGTAAATTTGCTCGAGATATATGCGTCTCCATCGAATTATGCGTGCAATCGAGTTAATTAAAACCGAAAAAAAATATCCGTACACAGTTACGCAATGCGGAACCTATCACAAGGAGTTACGAAAGTGGGACAGCCCATTATACACTAAGGAGCCAAAGAAACTGGTACACATGCACAATATCGTGTAAGGCCCCCGCGAGCACGAGGAAGTGCCGCAACACGACGTGGCATGGACTCGACTAATACCTGAAGTAGTGCTGGAGGGAACTGACATCATGAATCTTGCAGCGCTGTCCATACATCCGTAACAGTACGACGGGATGGAAATCTCTTCTGAACAGCACGCTGCTGGGCATCCCAGATATGCTCAGTAATGTTCATGTCTAGGGAGTTTGATGGCCAGCGGAAGTGTTTAAATTCAGAAGAGAGCTTCTGGAGCTACTCTGTAGCAATTCTGTGTCGCATTGTCCTCCTGGAATTGCCCAAGTCCGTCGGAATGCACAATGGACACGAAAGGATGCAGCTGATCACACGGGATGCTTACGTACGAGTCACCTATCAGAGTCGTATTTAGACGTGTCAGAGCTCCCATATCACTCCTACTGCACACGTCCCACGTCATTACAGAGGCTCCACCAGCTTGAATAGCCCCGGCTAGCATGCAGGGTTCATGGATTAATAAAGTTGTCTCCATATGCATACACGTCCGTCCGCGTGATACAATTCGAAACGAGACTCGTCCGATCAGGCAACATGTTTCCAGTCACCAACAGGACAATGTCGTTGTTGACGGGCCCAGGCGAGGCGAAAAGCTTTGAGTCGTGTAGTCATCAAAGGCTCACGACTGGGCCTTCGGCTCCGGAAGCCCATATCGATTATGTTTCGTTTAATGGTTCGCACGCTGACAGTTGTTGATGGCCCAGAAATGAAATCTGAAGCAATTTCCTGAAGGGTTGCGCTTCTGTCACGTTGCACGATTCTCGTCGATAGTCTTTGGCCCCGTTCTTGCAGGAACTTTTTTCTGCCGCAACGATGTTGGAGATGTGATGTTTTACCGGATTCCTTATATCCACGGTACAGTCGTGAAATGGTCGCACGGGAAAATCCCCACTTCGTCGCTAGCTAAGTGATTCTGTGTCCCATCGCTCGTGCGCCGATTATAGCACCACGTTCAAACTCACTTAAATCATGATAACCTGCCATTGTAGCAGCAGTAACCGATCTAACAACTGCACCAGACATTTGTTGTCTTACATAGGTGTTGCCGACCGCAGCGCCGTATTCTGCCTGTTTACATATCTCTGTGATTAAATACGCACCCCTATACCACTTTCTTTGGCGCTTCTGTGTAAATGGAGGCGGCGAGCATTAGGGAGAAGTAGCACCAGCAGACTGCGTGGGTCAAGAGAGCTTCGAACGTGGGATAGTCACTGGATGTCAATTGGTTCAAATGTCTCTGAGCACTATGGGACTTAACATCTATGGTCATCAGTCCCCTAGAACTTAGAACTACTTAAACCTAACTAATCTAAGGACATTACACTGGATGTCATCTGAGTAACAATCACATAGAGGCACTTCAACGATTCCAAACCTATCAAAGTCCACAGTTTGACGGTGGAATGGATACTTGAAGTATCTAACATAGGTAAACGAAGCCTTATGTACTGGCGTACAGACACCGTGGAGCACTGCGCAGGATGGTTGCAAAACATTGCATGAAATCAGTGGAAATAATTACTCGTGAGCTCTAAACTGCTACTAACAGTCTGGTAACAGAGTCACCGTGCGTAGGAACTTAAAAAGAATAAAGTACAGTGCTTGAGCAGCTCATTATAAGTCACACATATCTGTAGTAAGTGCGAAACGACGCTTGAAGCACTGTTAAGAGCGACGCCACCCAGTGGATGACTGCAATGAGCGAATTGGAGCTATGAATCACGCTATACCCTGCGGCAATCCGATGGAAGGGTTTGCGTTCGCGAGTTCCTGGAGAACGTTGCCTGCCATCTTGTGTAGGGCCAACAGTGATCTACGGAGGACATAGTGTTACGCAATAGAGGTTAGGGTGTGGTCCCCGTATTGCACTTAAGAAAACGCTAAGTGCGGAAGGATATGAATCCATTTTAGAGCATTGTGCAATGCTTACAACAGAGGAACAATTCTGAGTCGATGATGGTTTGTATCAGCATGACAACACACTCGGTCTTAAACAAAATTCCGTCAGGCAGCCGTTTGTGGACTGGCCTGCCCAGAGTCTCGACCGGTACCGAGTGGTAGATATGTAGGATGAGTGGTGCTATAGCTGGCGCACGAGCGATAGGACACACCATCTTCAAGCTAGCGACGAAGTGGGGACTTTTCCGTACGACCATTTCACGAGTGTACCGTGGATATCAGGAATACGGTAAAACATCACACGCCGAACATCGCTGCGGCAGGAAAAAGATCCTGCAAGAGAGGGACCAACAATGATTAAAGAGAATCGTTCAATGTGACAGAAGTGCAGCCCTTCCGGAAATTGTTGCAGATTTCAATGGAGGACCATCAACAAGTGTCAGCGTGCGAACTATTCAACAAAATATCATCGATATGGGCTTTCGGAGCCGAAGGCGCACTCGTGTACCCTTGATGATTGCACGACACAAAGGTTTATGTTTCGCCTGGGACAACTTTATTAATCCATGAACCCTGCATGCTAGCCGGGGCTATTCAAGCTGGTGGAGCCTCTGTAATGACGTGGGACGTGTGCAGTAGGAGTGATATGGGAGCTCTGACACGTCTAAATACGACTCTGATAGGTGACTCGTACGTAAGCATCCCGTGTGATCAGCTGCATCCATTCATGTCCATTGTGCATTCCCACGGATTTGGGCAATTCCAGCAGGACAATGCGACACCCCACACGTCCAGAATTGCTACAGATTGGCTCTAGAAATACTATTCTTAGTATAAAATACTTCCGCTGGCTATCAAACTCCCTAGGAATGAACATTATTGAGCATATCTGCGATGCATAGCAGCTTGCTGTTCAGAAGAGGTCTCCGTTCCCTCGAACTCTTACGGATTTATGGACGGCGCTGCAGACCCCAGAGTCCAACATCACTACCTTTCCTGGTTTCTGCTCTTGCGGAAGAATCGGTTGTAGTTCGTTTACAGACATTCAGACAGCTCGTTGAAACTGTCTCCAGCAGAGTAAAGGCGAATCGTGGACACACTCCATATTTATGTCCACTGATTGGTTTCCGAACCAACGCCCTTGCCGTGGTGGTATCACCGGTTCCCGTCAGATCACCGAAGTTAAGCAACCTCGGGCTGGGCTGGCACTTGGATGGGTGACCATCCAGTCTGCCGAGCGCTGTCGGCAAGTGGGGAGCGCTCAGCCCTTGTGAGGCAAACTGGGGAGCTACTTGACTGAGAAGTAGCGGCACCGGTCACGAAAACTGACGACGGCAGGGAGAGCGGTGTGCTGACCACATGGCCCTCCGTGTCCACAACCAGTGACGCCCCTTGGCTGTGAGGATGACACGGCGGTGGGTCGGTACCGCTGGGTCTTTCAGTGCCTGTCCGGACGGAGAATAGGTGTAAACAAGAATTTCATGAACGATGTGAGTGGGTTGTTACGGGCTCTCATTTGTAGCGCGTAACAGCTGACACTTTTAGGGAACATTCGAACGAAAGGTATTAAGTATTGCGGAACTAAAACCCTGTTTCTGGCTTCGCTATATGGATGACACGTTTGTTGTATGGCCACACACTAGGGAGAAACTACATAAATTTTACTGTTTTCTGTATGTTCATCCGGAAATCAACTTCAGTATGGAAATGAAGATTGAAGCCGGCCTCATGTTCTCGGTACTGTTGATCTGCAAAAGAGCTGGCAGTAACGTACGGCTCGGAGTTAATATGAAGCCTAACAATACAAATAGGTATTCAGATGCCACCTCGCACCACTGCCAAGCCGAGAAGTACGACAGTCTTAATACCCTTGTATCCGCGGCATTAGTGATAATGAGAGTTTGCCATCAGAACTAGATTTTTTTAGAGAAACTCTTATAGCCAACGGCTATGTTGAGCTATCCATAAACAAAGCTTTCAAACGAGGAGGTAATAACAATAATTTAAACAAGAGTAACGAGGGACCTCTGTAAGGTTATTTTTTGTCACTATAGTAACCTATTGCATAGGCAGAAACCTTCGGAAAAATGATATACAGATTACTTGTTTTAGTCAACAAAAGGTAAAAGACTTCTTCCAGCCTACGAGGGACGTGCGAAGCATCCCTCACGCTGTGGAGGTACATGAAGTGACGTGTGGTTGTGCAATGTATAGGCGAAACTCGAAAGTCAACAGAATTACACACTACCTAACACGAATTCCGCACATATTAAGGACAAAACGTAAAACCAGTGCTAGCAGAGCGCCAGTGAGAATGTGATCAGGTCATGGATATTAAGTACATACGATTGCTACCCATAGAAAGTAATATTTATAGAAAGGAACTCCTTGCACCTTGAAATATCGAAGAACAAGTACAATTTCAATACAGTTGACATCTACACGCTTCCGTCCTCGTGGCTTCTTGCTATCACAAAAATAAATAACGAGCCACGGAGAGCGGGAAATATCAGAAAGCAACCTAGGTGGTACAGGAACAATAATATTTCGGTTTCCCCGTCTTTTTCATATCTGCTTTCACTATTTACCCAATGATGGCGGCCAGTGAGCAGCAGCCTAAAGGTTTTTTGCCCTGTAAAACCACTTCACCGAAAAAAGCGCTGGAAAATAGCATTTTTAATTGGACGTGTTACTGCCTTTCGACCGTGTTCAGTCATCCATTGACTCCAGTGGAGGGGTTGAAATGTAGAACATTGAATAAATCTGAAGAGGATTATGACGCGGGTTAATGAGTCAGAAGATTTTATCGTCAATGGTAAAGAGTCATAGGAGCCTGTGTTGTTGGGCTCCCGTAACGTCTGCAAAACTTCATGAACACTAGTGCTTACACTGTCTTTGTTTATCTTCAACTCTTCTGCCCTCATACTAGAAGACAGCCGCCTATCATCCGCAAGCATCTGTCGCACTCGTGTCACTGTAAAATAGAGCGCAAAATGGAGGAACGAGTTAATATGAAATTTTGCTTCCAGATAGGGAAAACGACGACGAAGACTCCTGGCATGTTAGTGCAAGAGTACGGTGTTGATGTAGCGAGTAAAAATGTGATTGTGTTTGTGAAGCTTAAACGCTTTCGTGACGGAAAGGAAGGTGGCGGGGATCAGCCGTGTTCGTGTCATCATGCACAATCCCAGATACTTGTAGATAATCGGCGAATAACCTCGAGAATGAGAGCCGAAGAGTTGAAGACCAATAAGGACAGTGTCCACACTATTGTTCACGAACACTCGCAGGCGTTGCACTTATCCAACAACGCGTGACTACGGTGCTTCGAATGATTCCACAAGAAGCGTTTGCTGACAGTTACCAGCAGCCTTACAGCCGATGACAGGATTGTGTTAATGGTGATAACTTTGAAAGCCGGTAAAGGTATTTTGTTTGTAGCTCTTATTTCCCGTTGCGTGCTACGTTTACGCTGTCGTTTTCTTTTGCAACACGTCGTGGAAGAAGGCTTTTCGGTTTCCATGTAAAAATGGCGATCAGTTCAATATATTAGGTTAAAATCGAGTGGTTTAAATATTTCATCAGTATAGTGGTTGATAGCTGCTTCGCAATATATTTCACCACACAGTCACGGCACCCTAAACATGTGCCCTGGCCGGCCGATGTGGCCGAGTGGTTCTAGGCGCTTCAGTCTGGAACCGCGTGACCGAAACGGTCGCAGATTCGAATCCTGCCTCGGGCATGGCTGTGTGTGATGGCCTTAGGTTAGTTAGGTTTAAGTAGTTCTAAGTTCTAGGGTACTGATGACCTCAGAAGTTACGTCCCATAGTGCTCAGAGCCATTTGAACCATTTTTTTTAAATTAATTGACAGTGCTAGTAAAATACGAAGAAAACTCAGTCCTTAGAACAGCGACTTAGTTCTTGTGCTATTTCATGCCGCTCTCTCTTCATGTTCCCACCAGACTGCATCTTTTCACTCACTGTGATGTAATGAATTATCATAGTTGAAAAGAGACTGTGGTGTCACCGCCAGACACCACACTTGCTAGCTGGTAGCCTTTAAATCGGCCGCGGTCCGCTAGTATACGACGGACCCCCGTGTCGCCACTGTCAGTGATTGCAGACCGAGCGCCGCCACACGGCAGGTCTAGAGACACTTCCTAGCACTCGTCCCAGTTGTACAGCCGACTTTGCTTGAGATAGTTCACTGACAAATTACGCTCTCATTTGCCGAGACGATAGTTAGCATAGCCTTCAGCTACGTCATTTGCTACGACCTAGCAAGGCGCCATTATCATTTGCTATTTATCTTGTGATGCATGTACCGTCAGACCGATGTACACCAATTATGAATTAAAGTTAAGTATTCCATCAGCTACGTACTTTATTTGCCAGTCTCAATCCCTTTAACTGTTCCAGACCTCACGCCAGCCTGCGTGAGCTTAAACGCTTGCCTTTCGGCTTCCTCATAGTGGCTTGGCTGTCTTGCCAAGTCACAGCAGAGACCATCAATGTATCTACGAATAACTAAATGAGTTACAGCACAATTATTACGTAACAGAAAAACAAGCCATTAATTTAATAGTAATGAGACATATTATTCACTACTAAAGAGGAGGACACGGCAAGTGCCATCACACGATTTCCCAGAAAATTTGCTCAGTGAAAGAGGGGTGAAAACAAGTGAGCACGCGTCTCGGCTTATCAGCAGATACTCGACCGTTTCTGAGAAAACGACAGTCAAAGTTTTCGAGGTACTTTATCTGTCTTTTAGTGCAAGTTTAACCGAAGCGGTGGTACAGTGGCTAGCTTCACGGCATTAGACGCCTGCGCCCCATGTTCGAAACTCGATTACTGTACTGATTTTCTGTTTTCAATTATCTACTCATGTCGCAGAAGATTACTATACGAATGTTTTCCAGTGTATGATGAAACACTGTTGTAGTTATTCGTCTACTAATTGTCTGTCTGCTGAACGAATTTAAAAGCTGTAAATGAACGAGAAAATTATTTTGAAGTGTTTACGGTGATATCCCTGTAGTGTATCTTGATTCACAATCAAGTACAAGCGCCAGTTTTCGGAAAAATGATCCGTTATGCATGGTTTGCAGGGAAACTATTGTTAAGCGTGAAATCTTCAACAACGTTAACGATATTTCTTTCCCGAGTGAGATTCACACGAAGAAATGTCACTGTAAGAAATTTGGCTTCGCGCGATACTCATGATGTTAGCAATTTCTGTTTCGAATGTTTGTACGTTCGGTATCAGGGGACACACCAAATCTTCCTGAAGAATAAACATAATAATAATATGTAAGAATTAATATAAGAATTGATATAAGCTTGAACTGTAAGAATATGTGAATTCAAATGCCTCGGACCTTTGGAGGTGACGGCGTCCCACCTCTGACTGACAAACCAGGGACTCCTAAGATACGACTCGGCAAACAAATGGTAATGAGATGGGGAGCTATTAATATCAATGGGGGTTACTCTGGGAAGAAGGTAGAGCTGGCAGAGGCTGCAAGTAAGATGGGGCTGGATGTTTTAGCTGTTAGTGACATTCGGGTAAGGGGTGAGAAAGAAGAGGAAGTGGGAGAATACAAGGTCTACCTGTCAGGAGCCAAAGCAGGAATAGCACAATGGGGTGTAGGGCTTTACATCAGGAAAGAAATGGAACCCACCATAGTTGCAATAAGGTATGTAAACGAACGACTGATGTGGATAGATTTGACAGTGTCTAGCAAGAAAATTAGGATTGTGTCAGTATATTCGCATTGTGAAGGGACAGATCAAGATAAGATGGATAGTTTTTATGATGCACTCAGTGATGTAGTTGTTAGAGTAAAGGACAAGGACAGTGTTCTGCTCATGGGTGATTTTAATGCCAGGATTGGAAATCGAACAGAAAGGGTATGAAAAGGTTATGGGTAAATTTGGAGAGGATATGGAGGCCAACAGGAACGGGAAACAACTCTTGGATTTCTGTGCCAGTATGGGCTTAGTAATCACAAACTCCTTTTTTAAACATAAGAGCATTCACCGGTATACTTGGGAAGGCAGGGAAACCAGATCTGTCATTGACTATATAATAACAGATCAGGAATTCAGGAAGGCTGTGAGGGACACACGTGTATTCAGGGGATTCTTTGATGACACTGATCATTATTTAATCTGCACCGAAATTGGTATTGTGAGGCCGAAAGTGCAGGAGGTCAGGTCCATATGTAGGAGGATAAGAGTGGAGAAACTTCAGGATAAGGAAATCAGGCACAAGCACATAACAAAGATCTCAGAAAGGTACGAGTTAGTTGAATGTATTCAATAACAGTCATTGGAAAATGAATGGACAAGGTACAGGGAGACAGTACTAGAAGTGGCTGAAGAATGTCTTGGAACAGTAGTGTGTAAAGGTAGGATGAAGCAAACAAGACTGGGTGTTCTGTGTTGTCCTTAGGTTAGTTAGGTTTAAGTAGTTCTAAGTTCTAGGGGACTGATGACCATGGATGTTAAGTCCCATAGTGCTCAGAGCCATTTGAACCATTTTTTTAAGCAAACAGTTTGGTGGAATGACACAGTCAAGGCAGCCTGTAAAAGGAAAAAGAAGGTGTATCAAAAATGGCTACATACTAGAACTCAGGTAGACAGAGAAAGTTATGTTGAAGAAAGAAACAAAGCCAAACAGATAATCGCAGCATCCAAGAAGAAATCTTGGGAAGACTTTGGAAACAGGTTGGACACTTTGGGTCAAGCTGCTGGAAAACCATTCTGGAGTGTAATTAGCAGTCTTCGAAAGGGAAGTAAGAAGGAAATGATAAGTATTTTGGACAGGTCAGGAAAACTGCTTGTGAATCCTGTGGATTTCTTGGGCAGACGGAGGAATATTTTGAAGAGCTGTTCAATGTAGGTGAAAATACGATCAGTAATGTTTCAGATTTCGATGTACAATGGGATAGGAATGATGATGGAAATAGGATCACATTTGAGGAAGTCGTGAAAATGGTCAATAGATTGCAGTGCAATAAAGTAGCTGGGGTGGATGAAATTAAGTCGGAACTCATCAAATACAGTGGAATGTCAGGTCTTAAATGGCTATACAGGATAATTAAAATGGCCTGGGGGTCGGGACAGGTTCCTTCAGACTGGACAAAAGCAGTAATCACACCAATCTTTAAACATGGAAACAGAAAATATTGTAACAACTACAGAGGTATCTCTTTAATCAGCGTTGTGGGTAAAATCTTCTCAGGTATTGTTGAAAGTAAAGTGCGAGTATTAGTTGAGGACCAATTGGATGAAAATTATTGTGGGTTTAGGCCTCTTAGAGGTTGTCAGGACCAGATCTTTAGCTTACGGCAAATAATAGAGTAGTGTTATGAATGGTACAGGGAATTGTATCTATGCCTTATAGATCTAAAAAAGGCATATGACCGGGTTCCTAGGAGGAAGTTATTGTCTGTTCTACGAGATTATGGAATAGGAGGCAAACTTTTGCAAGCAATTAAAGGTCTTTACATGGATAGTCAGGCAGCAGTTAGAGTTGACGGTAAATTGAGTTCATGGTTCAGAGTAGGCTGCAACCTGTCTCCACCGTTGTTCATATTATATATGGATCATATGTTGAAAACAATAGACTGGCTGGGTGAGATTAAGATATGTGAACACATGCAGTGCGGATGACTTAGTTGTGATGGCAGATTCGATTGAAAGTTTCCAAAGTAATATTTCAGAGCTAGATCAGAAATGTAAGGACTATGGTGTGAAGATTAGCATCTCCAAAACGAAAGTAATGTCAGTGGGAAAGAGATATAAACGGATTGAGTGCCAAATAGGAGGAACAAAGTTAGAACAGGTGGACAGTTTCAAGTACTTAGGATGCATATTCTCACAGGATGGCAACATAGTGAAAGAACTGGAAGCGAGGTGTAGCAAAGGTAATGCAGTGAGTGCTCAGCTACGATCTACTCTCTTCTGCAAGAAGGAAGTCAGTACCAAGATTAAGTTATCTGTGCACCGTTCAATCTTTCGACCAACTTTGTTGTATGGGAGCGAAAGCTGGGTGGATTCAGGTTACCTTATCAATACGGTTGAGGTTACAGATATGAAAGTAGCTAGGAGGATTGCAGGTACTAGTAGATGGGAACAATGGCAGGAGGGTGCCCACAATGAGGAAATCAAAGAAAATCTGGGAATGAACGCTATAGATGTAGCAGTCAGGGCGAACAGGCTTAGATGGTGGGGTCATGTTACACGCATGGGAGAAGCAAGGTTACCCAAGAGACTCATGGGTTCAGCAGAGGTACCAGTGTGTTGAGCAATCTGGACCACCACCTCTGAAGATCTCGCTGCATGGTGGTACGACACTGAATGTGCGGTTTTCATGAGAAATAAAAAGGGTGGAAATGATGTTTATGTTCATCTCTATTCCAATTTTCTGTACAGGTTCCGGAACTCTAGGAACCGAGGTGACGCAAAACTTTTTTTGATGTGTTTAGTAGCGTCAAATCTACCTACTTATCAAAGGTAATAGTTGCACCGACTCATAAATGAATTTACAAATATCTATGAATAACGGGATTAAATTTTTCAAATGGTTCAAATGGCTCTGAGCACTATGCGACTTAACTTCTGAGGTCTATCAGTCGCCTAGAACTTAGAACTAGTCAAACCTAACTAACCTAAGGACATCACACACATCCATGCCCGAGGCAGGATTCGAACCTGCGACCGTAGCGGTCGCTCGGCTCCAGACTGTAGCGCCTAGAACCGCACGGCCACTCCGGCCGGCGATTAAATTTTTAACGTTATTATTATTGTTATGAAACGTTCCACAATACTACTTTTTTCAGGTTCTATCATTTCTGTCCTGGTTTATTTACTTTAGTTTTATAAAACTTCTCCTGTCCTGATCCTTTTTTTTCTTCCCATAAGATGAAATAGTAACGAAACTGATTCGACCCACATAAAAAAAACTGCTAAGTTTACTCATTTTGATGAACAACTCACGCTTGACCAAAAAGTTGATTATGGCAAAATTGTTTTAACAAGAAAGCACCGAAGATTCTAAGAAAGTTTCCCTGTATCTCCTATGGATTCTCATGTCCCGGTACTGATCCAATTAAAGAAAACAGCCTTTATATTTAGGTTACTCAGGTTCCTGGCCGCGTATCAAGATGAAACGTGTACAAGATCTTAAGTCATACCTCCAAAAATAAAGCTGTGAAAGCCACATGCAGTTTCGTGCAGTAGTTTTTGGGTTGTGTGTACAAACATACGAACAAACAGACAGACAAATATACAAAAATTCTGATAATAATATTTTGGCTTCTATTGCTGTTATGAAGACCGCTCATATTAAGTTTTCCTAAATATCCCCTATGTACAGACATCTGACAGTACAATTTTATTGTATGTATAGATGTATGGCACTTATTGTGAAACCGAGCTGTAATTTTACTATAGCACCTTTGCATCACCTGACGTGATAAAAAAACATTCGAACAGTAATCTTCTACTGACATGATAGATAAACGAAAAATATAAAGAAATAAATAAAATTAATAATCTAATTCGAACACTGAACGCATAACTGTGAAGCCGCGAAGCTATCCACGTGTACCACCGCTTCAGCTGACCTCATCGTGTGCTAAAACGCATATAAATTGCGGCAGAAACTTTGACCCTCATTTTCTCAGAAGCGGCCGAGTATCTACAGATAAGCCGAGACACGTGTTCGCTTTTTTTGACCCCTCTTTCTGAGGAATCGGCGGATGGCACTTACCCTGTTCTCCTCGTAAGTCAGGCGCAGAACATTTACTTGTAGAGTGTGGTATTCCTCACCGGCTGCGCCTCTGGTCGGCCTTGTCCATGAAATGTCAGGTTGAGAGGACTTACCCGAGTAGCAGGCTGTACGTGGCTCACATTCACTTACCTTCCTCCTGTCTCATGTCCACTTACCTCCTTCCCACGACTTCTCGGTCTGTTGGACGTTGGTAGCCATTCCCCTCGCGCAGCTACGAGCAGCAGGACGCTTCGCTAGCAGCACAGTGCCTGAAGATCGCGAGCTGACCACTGACTGGCAACAAGCCACAGACGGCGCCGCTCCACTGATGCCAGTAACGACGGCACGAAGCCGGAATAACGAATCACAACTATCTTGGTGACACGCTCGTGACGCAAGTACGGTGACCAACATTTTCGAAAACATTGAACTTTGCTAACCGTTAAAACTACAAGACTATAAGGACGGGATGCAGTAAATGACAAACCAGCGTTTGTACTATATGCATAGGTATGCAAATTGTGTGTATTTCAGCGCTACGGCTAAAAGTAAACAGAAATAATGCCATCCACAAAGAAAGAATACTCAGAGTGCTGCTCGTTAAGAAATCGTGCTTGAGTGTTGGTTTTTTTGTGAGATGTCCTCTTACGTCTCGTGTAGGAAGGATAAATATTTTCCAGCACCTTTAGGATCTCAACAGTGGCAGGATCGTTGCCTGCAGGGGTAGCGGTTTATCTTGCAAGGGAGAAACAACTATTAGAGAAAGTCATGCTAGTCTTTTGGACCAAGGAAGTGAAAACATGCGGGAGAAAGGGCCTGGATTTCACAAGAAAAAAGGAAACCTTCGATGCCGTCTCACATTCATACTAAATTAAAAATATTTCAAATTTTTATATACGTAAATAAATAGTTAAATACGCCCTGAACTCAGACACAATTTTATGTAGATGTTTGATAAGAGGAACTGGTACGGAAAAAAAATGTTTGGAAGAATATTGGTATCATCAAGCCACGTAGTCTGTTACACAAACCTTTTTCCCAACACTGCCCCATAACTAATGTAAAACCAGAGTTGAAAAGTGCAATCATATCATAATATTTCATCCCCACTAACTAATGAGATGCACATCAGCACCGGTGATTGCAAGTAGCTAATAAACGTAAGCTGCATTTTTACACTATACTGCATGGTTCATATAAGTAGACGCCACTCTGGAAACTTATTTTGTTGAGCTGCGACTGAGCAGGCGTGATGTTGGCAGATGGAGAGCTCAATCCTCAGACGAGTTCCCGGAAGGACAGATTATGCGCGTGTGTAGCAGAATACTTCCTCAGAGTAGAAGATTCATCAAAATACTGTTTCACTATGAAGACTGGGGACCGAGGTTGAAGTTTGCATGTTGCAAATTTTCTCAAAAAAATTCGTATTGCAGTCAGATTACGCAAGACGAACAGACATAAAAACCATTTCGCAAATAAACATGCAAAAATTAATACTTAAAAGTCCAAAAACAGCAAAAACACAAAATCAGACACGTCATACTTGGCGTCCTATGACGGGATTTTAACCAACAGAAACAGTATGAACAGTTGTAACGTTCCGACGCATCTGCTCTGCAAGGTGTCTTGGGACTGCGAAGAGCGACTAGTTTATAACGGTTGTTAACATCGATCCTATTCATCTGATTCTACGTCATCTCACTTTCTCCTATTCCTGCAACAACATTTCATTGACTTACATCAACTTTCACCTAGCAAACGAAGGTTTTCACCGCCAAGTCAAGAAATTTTTGTTAGGTGAAAGAAAAAAATTAATTTTTATACTACAGTCAATTTCGGTGTTGAAACTTCCTGGCAGATTAAAACTGTGTGCCCGACCGAGTCTCGGTCGGGCACACAGTTTTAATCTGCCAGGAAGTTTCATATCAGCGCACACTCCGCTGCAGAGCGAAAACCTCATTCTGGAATTTCGGTGTTATTTTCTGCTAAACTCGGGGCACGTTTTTGAGATCTCGTTGTTATTTACTTGCGACCTATTTTTAACATAACTGATTTATTTTTGTCTTTATTAGCTGTTTTTCAATCTTATGTTGAAAATAATAACTACTCTCTACATTATATTTATTGATATGACACATTACATTCATTTCCCTCATTAAAACATATTAAATATGTTAAATTAAAGAAAAAATAGTTCCACTACTAAACATTATACAAAGTTTTCAAAAGAAAGATTTTTCTTAAGTTCTGATCCGAGAGATGCTGCCTCTAAACTTTCAACAACTATACTGTGAATATAGCCGCACAGAAATTATATCGGCTCACGGAGTCAAGCTTCCTTCGGTGAAACATCAACAAATTGTGTGTTACCAAGTTTTGTTGCCCGCAGAAATTTGTCAATGCCCAAATTTCGTGTTGACAGGGAAAGTGTTTTTCTATTTATGCAAATTTTAAAGAGTTTATTTTCATCCCTTTGGAATATTCACACTGCAGAGACAGTCTCCTACGGATATACGTAACAATCGATTGACATGTTAGCATTGATAAAGTAGGTCACTATCAAGCTAGGTCTTCTACTATGAAATTCAACGGTGGTTTTAAGCAAATACGCGAACTTCGGAAAAAGTCAATATCCCATGTGAACATTAAGCTAAGTTCAGCCAAAGAGTTTCTACATTTTCGCATTCGAGAGCAGGATTTCGCAGGCACCGTCGATTTCGTGTTATGTCTTGAAAGCCCAGCCGTTTTGTGTTATTTTTCGAGTTATCGTTTAGCCGAAATTGTCAAGTGTAACGATACAACCCTCTCGTCCAGCTGATAAAACGCGTTAAAGAAGATAGGCCACTGAATTCTGTGCTTTGGGTTTTGTGTGCTGGGCAGGTAGAGTGCCGCGAACGAGTGGCTGTGCAACTTGGAGATCAGAGACCACGTATTCCCGGAGATGACCACGCTGAAGGCCAGAAAATTGGCGCAGATGGCTTTCCGCGAGTAGAAAGGACACCTAACGATCCTACCAGAGCGAAGATATATTTCAGCAAATCACAGATTATTAGAGAAATACAACAATAATTAAAACTAATGTTTACAAGAGAAAAACTTATGACAGAGAAAAGCCTGACTGAGACAACAAAACCAGAATTTAATACAACCAAGGATTAAAGAGTAACAGCAAAAGTAGACAGAGTGCAGAGTGGGAGTTGTATAGCCAACCCGTGTGTTTGATTGACCCTTCTAAAGAGTACTGACCTAAGTGCCATCTGCCTACATCTACATCTACATGGATACTCTGCAAATCACATTTAAGTGCCTGGCAGAGGGTTCATCGAACAACCTTCACAATTCTCTATTATTCCGATCTCGTATAGGGCGCGGAAGGAACTAACACCTATATTTTTCCGTACGAGATCTGATTTCCTTTATTTTATCGTGGTGATCGTTTCTCCCTATGTACGTCGGTGTCAAAAAAATATTTTCGCATTCGGGGGACAAAGTTGGTGATTGGAATTGCATGAGAAGATTCCGTCGCAACGAAAAACGCCTTTCTTTTAATGATGTCAAGCACAAATCCTGTATCATTTCAGTGAGATTCCTTCTCATATTTCGCGATAATACAAAACGTTGTGTCCTTCTTGAACTTTTTCAATGTACTCTGTCAGTTGTATCTGGTAAGGATCCCACACCGCGCAGTATTCTAAAAGAGGACGGACAAGCGTAGTCTAGGCAGTCTCCTTAGTAGATCTGTTACATTTTCTGAGTGTCCTGCAATAAAATACCGTCTTTGGTTAGCCTTCCCCGAAACATTTTCTATGTGTTCCTTCCAATTTAAGTTGTTCGTAATTGTAATTCCTAGGTATTTAGTTGAATTTACGACCTCCAGATTTGAGTCATTTATCGTAACCGAAATTTAACGAATTCCTTTAAGCACGCATGTGACGACCTGACACTTTTCGTTATTTAGGGTCAACTGCCAATTTTCGCACCATTCAGATATGTTTCCTAAATAGTTTTGCAATTTGTTTTGGTCTTCTGATGACTCTATTAGTCGATAAAGGACAGCGTCATCTGCAAACAGCCTAAGAGGGCTGCTCAATTGTCTCCAAAATCGTTTGTATAGATAAGAAACAGCAAAGGGCCTATAACACTACCTTAGGGAACACCAGAAATCACTTCTGTTTTACTCTATGTCTTTCCGTCGACCATCGCGAGGTTAAAACGGGCGCGACGGACGCGGAATGAAAACATTACCATATATGGCGAGGAAGAGAGCACTAGTGACGCCACAGCCAGCAGTGCGGCAATATAACGACGCGGCAACGGCGACACAGCAGTCAGTCTTACCACTTGACAATGACTGAGGAGAGATCGGTTGAAAGCTCGTGGGATATTAACCGCCTGACGCGGCTGGAAGCCCGAGAAAATTTTATTAATTCATGCTGTTGCTGTTGTGGTCTTCAGTCCTGAGACTGGTTTGATGCAGCTCTCCATGCTACTCTATCCTGCGCAAGCTTCTTCATCACCCAGTACCTACTGCAACCTACATCCTTCTGAATCTGCTTAGTGTATTCACCTCTTGGTCTCCCTCTACGAATTTTACCCTCCACGCTGCCCTCCAATACTGAACTGGTGATCCACTGATGCCTCAGAACATGTCCTACCAACCGATCCCTTCTTCCAGTCAAGTTGTGCCACAAACTCCTCTTCTCACCAATCCTATTCAATACCTCCTCATTAGTTATGTGATCTACCCATCCAATCCTCAGCATTTTTCTGTAGCACCACATTTCGAATGCTTCTCTTCTCTTCTTGTCCAAACTATTTATTGTCCATGTTTCACTTCCATACATGGCTACACTCCATACAAATACTTACAGAAACGACTTCCTGGCACGTAAATCTATACTCGCTGCTAACAAATATGTCTTCTTCAGAAACGCTTTCCTTGCCATTGCCAGTCTACATTTTATATCCTGTCTACTTCGACCATCATCAGTTATTTTGCTCCCCAAATAGCAAAACTCCTTTACTACTTTAAGTGTCTCATTTCCTAATCTAATTCCCTCAGCATCACCCGACTTAATTCGATTACATTCCATTACCCTCGTTTTGCTTCTGTTGATGTTCATCTTATATCCTCCTTTCAAGACACTATCCATTCCGTTCAACTGCTCTTCCAAGTCCTTTGCTGTCTCTGACAGAATTACAGTGTCATCGGCGAACCTCAAAGTTTAACCATACGGTAAAGCTGCATGCCCTCGGGAAAAATTACCGCTGTGGTTTCCCCTTGCTTTCAATTCACATCGCCGCGAAACCATGCATTCAAAATTAATATTTTGTATTTCACTGAGTTTCATTTCGGTATATTCACTGCGGCATATGGCACGTGCGGCTAACAATTATACGGCACTGCGCAGAGACTTTTTGAACGCCCCGTATAACATTATTAAACATTAAGCCAACTTTCTAACAGCGAAAGAAGGAATGAAAATACGGGTGGCTGTTCGGACGCTTTTCCGTAACGGCTGTTGTGCCTTTGCGTCGGCAGAGACGTTTCCTTGGCGATGACTGTGTGCTGACAGCAGCTGGCAATGCTCTCCGATCGGGCGATATGAATATGCATGCGCCTGTCGCGGCGCGCAGACAGCGCCCAGCACTCGGAGGCCCTGCGGCCAGCCTACCCCAGGAGGCACAGCCCCGGGGTGCCGCCTCCGGCCCGCGTCTCTGGCCATCAGCGCACGCCGCTGAGCCGCGGAGTTCGACAGGTGATACAGGCAGCGGAACAGCGTCCACTGGAGCACGTCACATTCTCCAGTGCAACCGCGCCACCACCCACAACACACCGGCTTACATCATTCTGCCGTTATCAATCTACAAAACCAGGATATTTCAGGAGCTCGGCGACGCTCTACATCTGCACTGAAGAGCTAAAACACGATGACCACCTATTTCATGGGGTGTTGGTCCATTTCTGGAACGCAGCGACTCCGCGTTGCACATGTTCGATAAGTTCTCGGTACGTTCCGAAGGTATGTTACATCGGATGAAACTTCCTGGCAGATTAAATCTGTGTGCCGGACCAGGAAACGAACTCGAGACCTTTGCGTTTTGCGGGCAAGTGCTCTACCCACTGAGCTACCAAAGCACGACTCACGCCCCGTCCTCACAGCTTTACTTCTGCCAGTAACTCGTCTCCTACCTTTCAAACATTACAGAAGCTTTCCTGCGAACCTAGCAGATCAGCACACACTCCGCTGCAGAGTGAAAATCTCATTCTGGAAACATCCCCGAGGCTGTGGCTAAGCCATGTCTCCGCAGTATCCTTTCTTTCAGGAGTGGTAGTTCTGCTAGGTTCGCAGAAGAGCTTCTGTAAAGTTTGGAAGGTAGGAGACGAGGTACTGGCAGAAGTAAAGCTGTGAGGACGGGGCGTGAGTCGTGCTTGGGTAGCTCAGTTGGTAGAGCACTTGCCCGCGAAAGGCAAAGGTCCCAAGTTCGAGTCTCGGTCCGGCACACAGTTTCAATCTGCCAGGAAGTTTCATATCAGCGCACACTCCGCTGGAGAGTGAAAATCTCATTATGTTACATCGAATGCTTAGATACAGGATGCCCACAATTCAAGTTCCACTTTTACAAGGCTATAGAAATAGAAGCACTGCTCAGAATGAGGTGAAATTTTGACAGAAAGTTAGCGACGCAGGGGGAAAAGTCATGAAAAAATTAACAAAAATTTGACCAATAGATGGAGCTGTAAGTGTCGGAATGTGAACATAAACAGACGCGCAGCACACGGCTATTCCTCAGATTGCGTCCGAAAGACCCAGCATGACTATCTCTTTCATGGACAGTGTGTTGCTGGTAAAGCTCATTTCCAAGAACGGGATCTGTGCAACAGTAGCACTACAGAAGTTCCGGACATTCGAAGTTATGAAAAAAGGCTCTGGAGGAAATGATTATAAAATTCGAAAAGACAGTTTCTTTCTAAGTAGAATGTGGCAGAGGGAGGAAAGCAGTTGATTCGACGCCTATCGAAGATGTGGCCACAGCACTGCAGCAGGAGGTGAGCGGTAATGTGAAAACATGTAGTGCGTGGGCAACCGCCCGAACGTTGAACATGACTGCGAGCACGGTGCATAATATCCTGCGAAACATCCTGCATTTCTAGGCATTAAAATCTCTCTTGATCAGGAATTTCTTCCTCCCATGGAAGTGCACAATGAATAGCCGTGGAACAGTCTGTGGACCCACGAAGCCCATTTCCTTCCCCAAGTACATGTCAATACGCAATGTTGCAGAATATGGGCAACGGAAAATCCGCACGCAAACCAACTAATATCACTTCATTCTACAAAGGTGACTGTGTGGTGCGGGTTCATGATGATGTTTGGTTGGTGGGTCGCTCAACTGCGCGGTCATCAGCGCCCGTACATTTTCCCAAGTTTTACACAGTCCAGTTTTTGATAGACAGTCCAATCGAGCCACTGTCACGAATGATGATGGTGAGGATGGAATGATGAGGACAACACAAAAAACCAGTCCCAGGCAGAGAAAATCCCCAACCCTGCCGGGAGTCGAACCCGAGACCCTGCGATCAAGAGGCAGCAACGCTAGCCACTAGAACTCGACATGTGGACGTGGTGCAGGTTGACGGCATTGTTTATAGTACAGCGGTATTTATTCGAGTAAATGACTTCTCCGGGTCCTGTTATTTGTGCTTTCACTGGTACACGCTATGAGAGTCTTTTGCGCACCAGACTTCATTCCAATACTTCATTGATGCTTTTTATGCAAGAAGCGCTCCTCCGCACACTGCACAGCCAGTCGAATAGCTGCCGCAGAGGCAATTCCCGTCTCCTAGAATTATCAGCCGTCATGTCCCTACAACCTGCCCGCCAGATCACCTCTTCTTCATCCGCGTGACATCTGACTGTGTTTGTGTTCAGTGCTCCAATCACCAACGTCGCTGAACTGGCAGCATGCATTGCGCTACGTGACCCCTGAACATGCAGCTTCTCGATCTCAACAAGTGGCAAAAAAACGGTGCATGGCGTACGGAAGGTATCCTGCGCCAATCTAACGAAAATTGGAAATCGACATCATTTTGCTTTCTATGTGGTTTTTGGCCTCAGGACAGTTAAATACCGATGTCATTTTGCTTTTTTTTGCCGTTCTTGGCCATACGACAGTTAAAAATCGATTTCTCCCATCCGATGTGGTACGACCTTGCCGTTGAGGATGGACTAAGCTAACAGTGGCAAAACTGTTGATTGCCGCACTTGTGCAGTCATGTATATTGTAAAGTACGGATGGTGTAATGTGCAACGTACACCGTAGCCGTCGTATTGCGATTCATCTGTCATTTGTAACGGACCACATTTCTGTTAAGAAGCTTACGGCACCATTTATTGTTAACATTTTCGTTAATTTTTTCCATGACTTTCCTTCCTGCGTCAGTACTTTGCTGTTCAAATTTTACGTCATTCAGAGCAGTGTTCTCTTTCTACAGCGTTTTGAAATGGCCAGTGGTTTGTGTGCGCTGCGCTGCCGTCCGATAACGTTCCAGATGTGTTCCATCGGGTTGAGACCAGACAGATGTGCTGACCTAGACATCAACTTGAGTTCATCATCACGCTACTCGGACGACTGTAAAACGATTCTGGCCACGTGACGTAGACAATCTTCCTACCGGAAGATGCTATCGCTGTCAGAGGATACATCAAGAGCGTAGG
This sequence comes from Schistocerca piceifrons, assembly GCF_021461385.2. Classification (NCBI taxonomy): domain Eukaryota; kingdom Metazoa; phylum Arthropoda; class Insecta; order Orthoptera; family Acrididae; genus Schistocerca; species Schistocerca piceifrons. The sequence continues at coordinate 377,862,111 of NC_060138.1, forward strand.
GAAATAGATGACCCGCAAAAATTTCTACCATATATCCCATGGAAGACCAGGTGAATGACTCCCGTAGCATAGTTATGCCTCCACCGGCCTACGACCGTGGCGTGTTGCAAGTTTCGATCAGCTGTTCGTCTGGATGATGGTGTATCCGAACACAATCATCACCCAGTGTAACGATAAGCATGCTTCATCCGACCAGGCGACTTGTTTACTTCGATACGCTGTCCAACATCGATGCCTCACCCCAAATGCAATCGTAACTGACGATACACTGTACAGGGCGTATCAAAAAGAATCACCCGATTTGGAACATCTATATTTTTGAAACTAATAAACATATACAATGAATTTTGCTTTCTGATGAATGCGAAACTCAAAAAGTATTTTTTTATACCTTTTCATGGGTGTTCAATTTGCCCCTCCTAAGAAGCACGGCATATGTCAATGGGGTCCTCATATTGCTCCCACACTGCAGCGAGAATATCTTGAGTTACAGCTTCCAAAGCTGCTGTTATGCTATGTCTCTGTTCATTCGTTGTTGTTGGTAACGGAGGCACATAAAAAGGGTCTTTTACAAATCCCTAGAAGAAATAATCACATACAGTCAGGTATGTTGACCTTGGAGGCCAGTAATGTAAGGCTGAATCATTTGGTCCAGTGCGACCGATCCATCGTTCAATAATCCTTTGATTTAAATATTCCCGCACTTCCATGTGCCAGCGTGGCGGTGCACCATCCTGTCGGAATGAAGTCGTTAGAGCCAGTCTGCAACTGCAGGAAGAGAAAGTTCTCAAACTTATCGACATATACGTATGTGCTTTCTGTAACAGCATTCTCGGCATAGAAAAATGGACCATACACCTTTTCCCGTGAAACTGCACAATACACATTAAATTTTGGAGAGTCCCTCTCATGTAATACAACTTCATGTGGTTGTTCCGTACCCCATAGTTTCACATTATGACCATTCACCTTTCGATTTGAGTAGAATGTAGCCTCGTCACTGAACATTAGGCGTCGAAGAAAACTGCCATCCTCCATATTGCCAAGAAAGAAATTCCAGAACTCCACAGGTTGTGGTTTGCCACCTTCACGAAGAGCTCGCAGTAGCTGAATTTTGTACGGTCGATGCAACAGACGCCAGACGGACATCGGGGACATGTTGAGCTTTCGAGCTGCGCGGCGAACAGATTTCTGCGGACTCCTTGTGAAACTATGGTGGGTGCGTTCGACGTCTGTTTCAGACACTCTGCGACGGCTCGGCGATTTGCCTTTACACAAACAACCTGTTTCTTGGAGTTGTTCATGGTATCGTGTAATGCTCTGCCCTGAAGGAGGATCCACACCACACCTGGTACGAAAGTCACGATGAACAGTTATTACTGACCCACATTGCGCAAAACGTAGAACACAAAACGCTTTCTGTTGTCCCGACACCATTTTTACTAAAACTGAAGTGGGCGCGCACACTGCTGCTAGTTATCGGGAACCATGTAAAACTCGAGAGTTTGCTCTTTACTACAGTACGTGGTTCACACACATATGTGAAATAATAGGTATGATTATTTTAAATCGGATGATTCTTTTTGATACACCCTGTGGTTTGATTCAACAAGGGAACACGCAGAGATCGTCTGTTGTAGAGCCCCACGTTCAGAAAATTTGGAAGCGGTAAGTTCCTATGGGACCAAACTGCTGAGGTCATCGAAATGTGTGAATTCCTAAGGCACCACACTGCTGAGGTCAGCGGTCCCTTGACTTACACACTTCTTAAACTAACTTACGCTAAGGACAACACACACACCCATGCCCGAGAAGGCATGAAGGGGGGACCCGCGCGAACCGTTTCAAGACGCCTAAGACTGTGCGGCTACCACGCGCGGCCGCAAGTTCAGAAACGTACGCAGAACGGCGAGCTCTGAATCACTTCTGGCTGTACCAACAATGTACTCTGTAGTCGGATTTGCTGCGCACCGCTGGCTATATCGCTTTACAGAGAGAACAAACCTCCAACTTGGGGGTTCTGTGATGAGGTGCGAACATCCAACACTCTGTCGCCTTCTCGTGGTGTCTCCGCTTGTCTAACACCTCGTCGCTTACTTGTAAATTCACCGTCCTTCAAATACTTTCCCCAGATGTTCACGACAGAGTAGCACGGTGCAGAGGGGAACAGTGTCAAAGGGAGCAGGTGAAACACAGGCCGAGGGTAGACCTAGGAAAGAAAACGTCGGTGTCATAGTTATAAAGTGTCGTAGCTTTGTCGGAAAAGAAACAGAACTCCAAGCTCTCAAAGAAAGTACAGAGTCAGAAATTGTTACAGTTACTGAAAAGTAACTAAATCCGGAATAAGCTCAGCTCAACATTTCATAAAAGTATCTAATGGTGTAGGCGGCCTCTTCTTTGCTGTTAGAAGTAGTCTCACACAGAGTGGAATTAAACTACATAGTTTCTGCGAGTTTGTGTGGGTAATGTTATATTCAACAACCGAATTGGTTCCTTTTATCGACCCCCGATTCATATGACACAGTTGCCGAAAGGTTCGAGGAAAATTCGAGTCACATTTCGAGTAAGTAACAGACTAATACAATTATAGTTGCTAGAGAGTTGAATGTACCTTCAATATGTTACCGAAAATACGTGTTTAATTTCTATGATTGTATTAAATGCTTTCTCAAAAATATATTTTAACTAATTAGTTAAGGAGACCACACGAAGTGGAAAGGGCTGCGACAACATACTACACCTCTTGATGGTAAAGAATCCTGAGCAAACATAGAGCCTCGTGACGAATGCGAGAATGATTGACGACAAGGTCCATGTAGCATGATTGGAGAACGTAACATCCAAGGCCACCAAAAATAAACGCAAAATATATCCATTTTAAAAAATCGGATAAAATGTCGCATGACGCCTTCCTAAGGGTCAGTCTTCATTCCTTCTATACTAGGTATGGAAGCGTCGATCTCACATCAATCAAAATTGAGCGTTTAGCAGAAACTAAATTAATACGAGTCAGGACAGATGCCTCACTGTACACAAAACAGATCAGGATACTTTGCAGAAGCAAGGAAGAAAGAGTGCCAAATTGAAACAGAACGGGAAACATAGGTTTACAGGTGCTCAAAAGCTAATGCGAAATTTACTGCGAGATGTTAATAGTTTCCATAACTAAATCGTCTAATCTTCTAGAAAATCGAAAGAGGTTCCGGTTGTGTTTAAAGTTTATCAGCGACGTGACACAATCAATACATTCACTGCGTGATAGTAACGGTGAAGTTACCAACGAGGGCGCCATTAAAGCTAAGTTACGAAACACGTTTTTTCGTAATTCTTTCACCAAAGAAGATACAGCGAAATTTATAGAATTCGAAACAAGAACAAATGGCAATATAGCCTCTCGCTCAGCGAAAGACTGAGAAGCTGCACAGGTCACACCACACGTAAATCACAACAATATGTCCATAATAGCTTTGCAAGTAACATTTTGGAACATATTCAGTATTACAACAGCACGAAATTTCTCGAAGGAAATAATCCGGTGACACATAAGCAACAGGGTTTCAGAAAAATTCATTCTTGTGAAATATAAGTAGCCATTTATTCGTACGAAGTAAAGGGTGCTATCGACAGGAAGCTCAAGTTGATTCCATACGTAAATATTTCGAGACAACTGTTAACACAGTTCCATACGAGCGGCTTCTGAAGAAACTGCGTGCCAAGGATTGTCGTCTTAACTGTACGACTGGATTATTGATCTGGTGCTCCATAAAGAAACATTACAGGACCTCTGCTGTTCTTAATCGATGTAATAATCTGAACAGGACTCTTATTCGCAGATTGTTGGCAGGTGATATGGTCGTTTATCATCTAGAAAAATCATCAGATGTTCCAAGCGAACTGCAAGAGATTTAGACAAGATATAGGCAAAGTGCGAAAAGTAGACACTGATCCTGAACATAAAAAGCGGAAGTTCCTCTGCATGAATGTTTAAAAAATTCCGTTAAAATTCGGTTACACTATAAATTTGATATAGCTAAATTCTTAGGAATTATAATTATAAGCAACTTAATCATCTCTCGGATGATGTAGCTCTCCTTACTTTCTACGTTTGCTAACAAAAATTAGAGAGAAATTCCGCCTTATGTAAGACACGGTTTGATTAGTTTTGTTTTACCCAAACGTGATTCAGAACTTTTTGTGCTATCTTGTTTAAAACAAAACTGACCAAACGGAATCTTGCATAAGGTGGAATTTCCCTCCAGCTAACTACTTAAATTAGAACCATGGCATAGCAGAACAGGAAGGCGAGCCAAAAGCTGCGTTTTATTGACAAAACACATACAAAATGCAACAAATCTATTAAACAGACTCCTGACACTTGACTCGTTTGTCACCTTCTGAAGTGTTGCTTCATGGTATGGTATGCTTACCAGATAGAAATTGATGGAGTTCAAAGAAGAGCAACTCATTTTACGATGATAATCGAAGGTTTTCCATTTCGGCGAGCTCTAACAATCTCCTGAGTTTCTCCCCGCATATACAACGTTCAAATAACTTACGGGAATGCAGACGGGTGACGACATCGACAACCGCCGATATTTCGACAGGAGCACACCCTATCATTTTAAATGAGTTATGCCTGCATTCCCGTAAGTTATCTGTACCAAATTTCTCCTCCTAATGCTAAAAGAATTTTTTACTCCTTATACATAGGAAGAAACGACCATCGTAATAAAATAAGAAAAACCACAACTCTCAGGAAAATATGTATGAGTTCTTTTTTCCTACGCCCTCTTCGGGAGTAGAACGGTTGGGAAATAGTCTCAAAATGATTATGTACATCCCGTGCCAAATACTTAGGAAACAGTTAAATATGACTTGCAGAGATATATCTAGATGACGACGTACGTGCGTCATTTCATAAATAATGTACACTATTAATTTTTTACTTACACTTTTTTTCAATGTATCTTTACAGTCCTTCAATATAATTTCCCTGCTTCTCTCTACGACTGGATCCCAAAGTCTCGGAAGCTCTATTATTCCATCCAACAAGTCGAAGTCTGAAGGACTCGTTTCCGGACTGTGGGGAGGATGCGGCAACACTTGCCGTGCGTATTCGCGCAGTTTTTGAGCTAGAACATTGCCGATATGCGGGCGAGCATTGCGGTGGAGAATGAGTGGGCCAGCCTCCAGCAACTCAGACCGCGATTGGTTCATTTTTCTGAGAAGTTTTTGCTTGAAGTTACGATAATACACTGCTGTGACACATGTTCCACATGATGAGGCTTTGCTGATAATAAGAAAAAAACATCACCTGCTTGAGCTTTGAACGCATCGAAATATTTTTGGACGTGCAGAATCTGAAGCTCTCTACTCGTTGGACTGTGATTTCAACACTCTAACCCACGTTTAATGACAACAATGCGGTACAAGAATCCTTGGCCTTCACGGTCGAATCGTTGTTTGAGCAAGATTCTAACCTCCAGCGTTTCAGCAGTCAAACAGCGTGCATCCCATCTCGCAGAAATTTTTCTTTCCTTCAAATCATTTGTAAGAGTACGTAATACTGATGTTGGGGGAATTATTGTTGCTTCAGAGAGTTCGTCAAAAGTTGCACTGCGATCTTCTCCAAGAGCATCTGCAATATGACATTTATGGCATTTCGTGTCCTGCATTATCGTCTGTGCTCATACGATCACCACGAAAAAGATTAATCCAATGTTAAACTGTACTACAGTCCACTGTAAACTCACCACAAACTTTGGTTAACGTACTGTGGATTTCTGTCAGGTAATTGCAGCGTAAAGTTTCGTTCTTCTCGCCAATTTTGTGTTTGAGTACACAGCGAAAAAATAAAAGCACGTGCTTCCCCTTCAAGGCCCCCTCTACTCTGCCAGGTACTTGAGTCCGATTTGCGGAGTACCCACGTAGATGTACATCCGAACTGATTTTCATTGTTGTTGCACTAAACAATCCACAGAAATACCAACCTGTGCATTATTTATGAAATGTCCCTCATTGATGGCTCCTTTAGAAAACTCACAGTCGATTTCCTTCCCAAATCCACGGTCAAAGCGGTGTGGAATTCAGTCTCCTATGATTTCGATTTCGGCGGTTCGTTAATCTCTAATCTACACTCCTGGAAATGGAAAAAAGAACACATTGACACCGGTGTGTCAGACCCACCATACTTGCTCCGGACACTGCGAGAGGGCTGTACAAGCAATGATCACACGCACGGCACAGCGGACACACCAGGAACCGCGGTGTTGGCCGTCGAATGGCGCTAGCTGCGCAGCATTTGTGCACCGCCTCCGTCAGTGTCAGCCAGTTTGCCGTGGCATACGGAGCTCCATCGCAGTCTTTAACACTGGTAGCATGCCGTGACAGCGTGGACGTGAACCGTATCTGCAGTTGACGGACTTTGAGCGAGGGCGTATAGTGGGCATGCGGGAGGCCGGGTGGACGTACCGCCGAATTGCTCAACACGTGGGGCGTGAGGTCTCCACAGTACATCGATGTTGTCGCCAGTGGTCGGCGGAAGGTGCACGTGCCCGTTGACCTGGGACCGGACCGCAGCGACGCACGGATGCACGCCAAGACCGTAGGATCCTACGCAGTGCCGTAGGGGACCGCACCGCCACTTCCCAGCAAAATTAGGGACACTGTTGCTCCTGGGGTATCGGCGAGGACCATTCGCAACCGTCTCCATGAAGCTGGGCTACGGTCCTGCACACCGTTAGGCCGTCTTCCGCTCACGCCTCAACATCGTGCAGCCCGCCTCCAGTGGTGTCGCGACAGGCGTAAATGGAGGGACGAATGGAGACGTGTCGTCTTCAGCGATGAGAGTCGCTTCTGCCTTGGTGCCAATGATGGTCGTATGCGTGTTTGGCGCCGTGCAGGTGAGCGCCACAATCAGGACTGCATACGACCGAGGCACACAGGGCCAACACCCGGCATTATGGTGTGGGGAGCGATCTCCTACACTGGCCGTACACCACTGGTGATCGTCGAGGGGACACTGAATAGTGCACGGTACATCCAAACCGTCATCGAACCCATCGTTCTACCATTCCAAGACCGGCAAGGGAACTTGCTGTTCCAACAGGACAATGCACGTCCGCATGTATCCCGTGCCACCCAACGTGCTCTAGAAGGTGTAAGTCAACTACCCTGGCCAGCAAGATCTCCGGATCTGTCCCCCATTGAGCATGTTTGGGACTGGATGAAGCGTCGTCTCACGCGGTCTGCACGTCCAGCACGAACGCTGGTCCAACTGAGGCGCCAGGTGGAAATGGCATGGCAAGCCGTTCCACAGGACTACATCCAGCATTTCTACGATCGTCTCCATGGGAGAATAGCAGCCTGCATTGCTGCGAAAGGTGGATATACACTGTACTAGTGCCGACATTGTGCATGCTCTGTTGCCTGTGTCTATGTGCCTGTGGTTCTGTCAGTGTGATCATGTGATGTATCTGACCCCAGGAATGTGTCAATAAAGTTTCCCCTTCCTGGGACAATGAATTCACGGTGTTCTTATTTCAATTTCCAGGAGTGTATCTGTCTTAGATTTTTCAGTCACTTTTCCCGAAAGTGTAGGGTTTTCGGTCATGGTGGCCACTCTGTCATTTAGTACTATTTCATTACCCTCAATTATAGCAACGGCCTTGCCGCAGTGGATACACCGGTTCCCGTGAGATCACCGAAATTAAGCGCTGTCGGGCGTGGTCGCCACTTGGATGGGTGAACATCCAGGCCGCCATGCGCTGTTGCCATTTTTCGGAGTGCACTCAGCCTCGTGATGCCAATAGAGGAGCTACTCAACCGAATAGTAGCGGCTTCGGTCAAGAATACCATCATAACGACCGGGAGAGCGGTGTGCTGACCCCACGCCCCTCCTATCCGCATCCTCCACTGAGGATGACACGGTGGTCGGATGGTCCCGGTAGGCCACTCGTGGCCTGAAGACGGAGTGCATTACCCTCAGTTATATGCTGTTCATGTGGTTTGTTTGTGTGTATCTTTATGTTTCAGTTCTTTCTGCTCTATGAAAATGAAAAGGAAATAGTAGGAAATAAGTAGACCAATGTTAACACGTCGCCGATAAGGTACAGGTTTGCTTCACGTCTTTGTGTCACAATTTAGTGTATTAAGCTGTGTAAACAGATTCCATGAGAAGCAGCAAAGCAAGGACGTTTTAAACAGATTATTACTGCAAAATTTTCTCTACGTAAACTAATGTTTACACTGAGATCGTCCGACGATCGTGAGTTCGTATTACTACCATCAGCTGTTAGACTAAATTTTACATCGTGTTTCTCTGGGAGAAACAGCCACAGACCAAATAAATTTAATGTTGTTTTATCATCTGAAGTCAGAAATATTCTGAGGCTAAGCTATAAATGAGGAAGGCTTCCAAATTAAGTTGGAAGCGAGAATTCGGGTACTTAAAAGCACGTCCGGAGCAGGTGGTTGGAAAAGATGTCAACTTGTTCGATATCTTGTTTCTGCCATCTACCAAGCTCCTTTTTGGAAAAAGGATTTGCAGTTCTTACGATTGCATTAAACAGTCCTAGAAGCTTCTCTGAAGTAGCGACGTAGAGACTTCGGAGCCACCGAACCTATTAAATCAACGAGTGGACGCGTATTGGGAGGTTAATGAACGGATTCATGAGCATACATCACCATCGTTTGTTGAAAGGCCAATCAGTGAGACGAAAAAGTTTACTTCAGGTAATCAGCGACTATCGAGAAATAAGCAGACAACTTATTCGTGAGTGAAATGTATTAAATATGTTCATTATAAAAAGAGCAACCCATAAAAAAGGTTTCTCACTGATGCAGTGAGGATCAATGCACAGATTTACGAAGGTGATCGACAGTTTTGTTTGCTGTCACACAGTTACTGAAGGCTGTAATTTCCCTTCCTTTATAAGCAGAGATTTAGCAGACGAAGTGAAACAATGTAGGTAGCCGAATTTTTTTAATTGACCTAATATTAAATAGTTTTCTTCTGAATCATTTAACAAATCTACAAAACCAGTAGATACTTCTGCCGGAAGTACATTCATAATCTAACCAAAAGGAAAAATCTTAATGGAGGAGAAACGAACAGGGTATACATTAATGATTAAAATTAGCTGTTACAAATTAATTCCATATGCTGTATTAACTATGAACTGTCATTTAAATGCTACATTATTTTTGTGCTTATACAGGCTATATGCGAGCATAAGACTCATAACATAAAGAGGATGCTTTGGTGTAGATGCTGTTTCCTCCGTTACACTAAGTAGCTATTCATCTACTACTATTGGCACAATGCACGACTGCAGTGACAAGTGTCACATACACGATTTGTAACAATATCGGCATATTTACAAAGAACATGCTCGTAACATGAGTTTTAAGTCCTTGAATCTAGATAAGAGCGTAATTTGCAGGATCAAAAGGCGATTATTTCCTTCTCTCGCCGACGATCCGAAGAATTTTGAGGGGAGTGGCGGTGAGCAAACAGTCAAAAATGTACTGATAATATGTAGTATGAAACCTTTTAATTACCTTCATTCATGATATTTATACACCAATGCATCAACAACTATAAAAAAAACCAGCCGATTTATGAGGGAATAGACAGATCATTTACTCGTTTTACGACTGATTACATAAAATATTTATCTTACTTGACACAGTAACAGTCTGCATTGTGTATTAGTACTACACAGTGTTACAATCTAGTACAATTCCACTGCTCACTGTCAGACTGACACTGATTTTGAGCTTTCGTTATCATTTCCATTTACCTCTTCCATCGTCACCACACACTCGTATTCACCGAACAACGAAAGAAACTGATATTCCTGCCTAATATCGTGTAGGGCCCCCGCGAGCACGCAGAAGGTCGTAACACGACCTTGCAAGGACACGACTAATGTCTGAAGTAGTGTGGAGGGAATTAACACCATGAGTCCTGCAGCACTGCCCATAAATCCGTAAGCGTACGAGGGGGTGGCGATCTCTTTTGAACAGCACGTTGCAAGGCATCCCAGATATGCTCAATAATGTTCATGTCTAGGGAGTTTGGTGGCCAGCAGAAGTATTTACACTCAGAAGTGTTCCTGGAGTCACTCTGTAGCAATTCTGGACGTTGCCCAAGTCCGCAGAAATGCACAAGGGACATGAATGGATGCAGGTTATCAGACACGATGCTTACGTAAATGTCACCTGTCAGATTCGTATCTAGACGTATCAGGAATCACATCTCACTCCGACTGTACACGCCCCACGAAACTGCAGCCATCGCTCGTGCGCCGACTGTAACACCACGTTCAAACTCGCTTAAATCTTGATAACCTGCCGTTTTAGCAACAGTAACCGATCTAACAACTGCGCCAGACACTTGTTGTCTTATATAGGCATTGCCGATCGCAGCGCCGTATTCTGCCTGTTTACATATCTCTGCATTTGAATACGCAGGCCTACACCAGTTTCTTTGACGCTTCAGTGTATCTGAGAAATCCGTCAATGTATTAAATAGCATATCAATACGATACTCAAAGTTTCACTTCCGGGAAATAGATCATACGCACCCAGAATATTTAGCGTGGTAGCAATCAGCAAAGAATTAATTGAGTGTTAGTGAACGAATAATGGCGACATGACATACGTGGGTACTTAGACGCTTGTTTTACTACACTAAGGAGAACATGAAAAACCGTTTACTGCTGACATGAGACAGTCTATTCATGAACGACGATTAAAGGAGTACGTGTGATCTATTCATTTGACAGTGAGCGATATAAAAAGTTCACCTCGCATACACGGTCGCACTCTGCATCGTGTATTAATCAACGTACAGGTTACGAACTGGGAGGAAAGCGCCGTTCGCTGTCACTGATTCCCCGATTTTAAGTGTTTTAATTTCCTGCCGACACTATTCTCCTACCCGACCTTACTTAATGGCTCGAGTGCCAAAATACGTCCACATCTATAAACATGGAGTCATCCGGGCCGTTCGTCGACTGCATGAACGGCATTTCACAGAAGTATAAAAAGTGTCTCCCATATAATTTACTGCTCGTGCCGGGATTTACAGTTTACGACACGAGTATTCTTTTCTTTCCTCGTGCTGTTCTCTCTCTCTCCATATTTTTTTCCCCCCTCTCCCATTCTCCGTCGTCTTCTTTTGTCGGGCAGTAAAATCCTCGAGTTGCAAGGTTTTGACCTTTTAGAACAGTCTAATCTTCTGAACGCGCTTTGTTGTCCGGTGAAATGTGAGGCGGCGAAAATGAGAATCCGAACAGAGCGAGAACGATCCCGAGGCCGGTCGCGGATGGGAGCAAAAAGGTAAAAATGAAAGAAGAAAATGGAAGATCGGCAGGCCGCGGCCATCACTCCGTGTGGCTGACGGTTGATCATTAGGCCGTTTTAGTGGCGGCAGCACGGGCCGGGGCGACGCGCCTTTGTGCGGCGGACTTTCCCTCCCAGGTCATTCGGCGGGCCGGCCAGCCGGGCGAGCAGTCATCCCCAGTCGGGCGCGCGGACGCGCACCGCGCTATTAAAATATAATTTACGAGCCAAAGCCGGAAGAATGGTAATAATGTTTTAGTGTTGCGGCGATGCGCGCGGTTCGGGCGGACAGCCCGCGCAGTGGGAACAAAGGCAGCAGCGCGCCGGGGCGCCTTTTACGGCCCCCACGGCCTCAGCGCCACGAAATTTTGTAAACCAGCCGACTTGACACGTGCATCTCCGCACCGGAATCAAATTTCTATCCACGAAAACGTTCATCGATGGCTCTGTTACGAGGCCACGGTCAGAAAGACCGCGGCCGGGGACCCACCTGCCCTTAAAATCATAGAAATTGTGTACTCTGAGGTGGCATACTTGCCATTACCGTGTCCGACCTCATTTTGCCCGGTGTGGTGCGTCAGTTCGACATGGCACGGAGTCAACCAGTCGCTGAAAGTCTCCTCCAGAAATACTGAGCCGTGCTGCCTCGATTGCCATCCGTAACTGTGAAAGTGTTGCCGGAGCAGCTTTCCGGTGGGCTTAATGTCGAGCGATCTGGGTGGCAAAATCATTCAAATTATACAGAAACTTCTTCAGACCAGTTGCGAACGACTGTGGCCCAGGTGGCAGGGAGCACTGTCATACACAAAAAGGATGTCCATGAATGACTTGAGAGGTGGTATGCCTTTACTATGCATACAGTGACTTGCCCCCTCTCATATTTATATCTTACTCTCTTTCAAATTCTGAAGGTGGCAGGGGTAAAATACAGGGAGCGAAAGTTTATTTACAATTTGTACAGAAAGCAGATGGCAGTTATAAGAGGCGAGGGACATGAAAGGGAAGCAGTGGTTGGGAAGGGAGTGAGACAGGGTTGTAGCCTATCCCCGATGTTATTCAATCTGTATATTGAACAAGCAGTAAAGGAAACAAAAGAAAAATTCGGAGTAGGTATTAAAATCCATGGAGAAGAAATAAAGACCTTGAGGTTCGCCGATGACATTGTAATTCTGTCAGAGACAGCAAAGGACTTGGAAGAGCAGTTGAACGGAATGGACAGTGTCTTGAAAGGAGGGTATAAGATGAACATCAACAAAAGCAAAACGAGGATAATGGAATGTAGTCGAATTAAGTCGGGTGATGCCGAGGAAATTAGATTAGGAAATGAGACACTTAAAGTAGTAAAGGAGTTTTGCTATTTGGGGAGCAAAATAACAGATGATGGTCGAAGTAGAGAGGATATAAATTGTAGCCTGGCAATGGAAAGGAAAGTGTTTCTGAAGAAGAGAAATTTGTTAACATCGAGTATTGATTTAAGTGTCAGGAAGTCGTTTCTGAAAGTATTTGTATAGAGTGTAGCCTTGTATGGAAGTGAAACATGGATGATAAATAGTTTGGACAAGACGAGAATAGAAGCTTTCGAAATGTGGTGCTACAGAAGAATGCTGAAGATTAGATGGGTAGATTGTGTAACTAATGAGGAGGTATTGAATAGAATTGGGGAGAAGAGGTGCTTGTGGCACAACTTTACTAGAAGAAGGGATCGGTTGTTAGAACATGTTCTGAGGCATCAAGGGATCACCAATTTAGTATTGGAGGGCAGCGTGGAGGGTAAAAATCGTAGAGGGAGACCAAGAGATAAATACACTAAGCAGATTCAAAAGGATGTAGGCTGCCGTAGGTACTGGGAGATGAAGAAGCTTGCACAGGATAGAGTAGCATGGAGAGCTGCATCAAACCAGTCTCAGGAATGAAGACCACAACAACAACAACTACAACAACAACTCTGAGTAATTCGATTTGGGGAAGTATAGCCGAGTGTGGTCATTACAATGCTAGTATGGAGAAGTCAGAAGATATGAATATTTTCCTCTCTAATTGCATGCATTGAAAAGTTGCTATTCCTTCACATGGGACTTCCCACGCAGCGTCTCTCGTTACCCGTGTGGTCCAGTGACAGGCGGGTGATGCTGATCGTGAAAGTGTTATGCTGACGGGTGTGAGGGAGTCGAGTGGATGCTGTCCAGACGTCGACATTGTCATAAGAGCGGGGGCGACACGCCTGCAGGGGCCTGAAGGTGCGGCTGGGGTTAGAGATTCCGTTACTTCGCAGAAATGTAGTGAAAACACTTACTGACAGGCTGCCATCGAGGCGTGGGAATGACTTGTGTTCCCAGGCAGTCTTGGCGGGCAAATTCCCGCGATTTCTGCAAAATCATAACTGTATTGGCTCGCTCACGGGATAGCTCCGAGACGTAGCAAAATCGGCGCAGAAATTGGCGCCAAGTATCTCCATCGGTGGAATAGTTGCGCTTCGGCAATAGAGTGGAATTCTCCGCCGGTTTTCGAGTTGCTGATTGGCACATTTAACGATGGTCACTGTCGTGGGGGCGGTAATGTTCTGTGTTCGGTCTGTACAGTTGCTCTTGGTAGAGTTAGCTCTCGCCTTTCGGTCAGAGTAGGTTACAAGACTGAGCTCTCGCTGCTCTGGACAGCCTGCCTTCCATTGGCTGTCTAATACACTTTCATTCAGTTGTGTTTGACGAAGTTGCTGAAGTTTCGACTTCAACGTAACTTTCCGAACTTCGCTTGTTAAAATCAATCACTTTATCGTCAGTGATTGTGTAGCGAGCCTGTTTCGTCTCCCTCAGAAGCGCATTTGTGTTACTAGGAAGTCTTTAGTCTGGAACAACCAAACCAGGATAATTTGTTTGGGGCCATACCCGCAACATTATCATCACCACGACGGGACATCGGAGCAACCTGCCATAGCCTCTGGTATGCCAGATCGTGTCCTTGCAGTTAAGAAGACTCCTTGGTAATGTATGTCCGCAGCACCGGCAGATTAGGGAATTTTGCTAGGTGATAATCAGAGCTCAGCAGAGCGCGCCTGTTCGTCTTTTCCAACTTTGTTCTGTCTTGAGTGTTCATTGTCAGAGTTCTCCCTACTGTAGCAGCAATTAATGTTGAGCTGCCTGGGTGTTCCTCTTAAGATTTTAGTTGCAAGGAATTGGCATCACATACCACCTGGACATAAATGTCACAAGCTAGTTTATGGACAACTTCAGCTTCACAGCATTTATTTGAGTATCCAGTTTGACGTATTGTAAATGTTTCATGTGTTTTGTTTATTATTTTGAGTTTAGTCATGATAAATCAAATTGTTATTTTGGACAGAGCTTTCATTCCGTTGATCGGTAGAGCAACCCTTTCATTTCTCACTACGTTAATGAAACTTTCCTTTATCAAATTAATTTCTATCAAATTAAATTATTGCAGGTGCCAAACTCTTTTCTATTCCACTTGCAGGGTCGATTACAGTCAGTTCGCGTTTCTTCTTAATCCATGTGCAACAGCAAAAGTCGGAGTTAGAAAAGGGGGGCTTAGAGCATCATTTCCATATGAAGATTCTAGAAGAATTTAGTATTAAATACACTGCTAGCCCCGGCACTTCGCAGACTGCAAATGGTCTCCAAGTGGCCTAACATAATCGTTTTCAATCAATGATCGATTCAGTTGTGCGGTGACGGTACTCATGACTCCTGAGAGTACAGCACCATATTCGATAAGCCGCGCTCGAAACACTCGTAGCGCAGCAGCTGTACCCGTTGGCACTACGAACTGTACCGAGGTCCGCAAGGGCCGCAGCTGCCAACCCACGAACATCATGAGTGTGGATAGCGACTGGTCGATGCCTTCGTTGGATAACGGAGCATTGAACTACCGCGGACAGTTCTTTTCAGTGCGCCGAATCGTGTACAGTCTCCAGTTACCGCCGACTCAAGAAGCTGCAGTGTCCGTCCGTCATCTCCGAGAGTTAGGCTCCGTAGGCATCGTAGGCCAACTCTGGACTCTACGTAGGTATACCTCAAAGCCACAATGGCAGGACTTTAATAATCCAGGGGACTTGTAATAGTTTCAAACATCTAATTACGTTGGAAATTTCACAAGAAGATGCATCGTTTAAGTTGGGTATTTCTTCATACTTAATAAATATCATTTTATTACAAATTGTTGGTAATATTTCTGTTTGAGGGTAACCTATGCCGTCCTCCTGCTTTCCCAACAAGCTGCATCAGAGGACCCAGTCCATAATTGGAATACACAGCCCACACCATTGTGGAGCCACCATCAGCTTGCACAGAGCCTTCTTGACAACTTGGGTCCTGGGCCACATTCGAACCCTACCAGTCCGCAGCTCGTGGTCGTGCGGTAGCGTTCTCGCTTCCCGCGCCCGGGTTCACGGTTTCGATTCCCGGCGGGGTCAGGGACTTTCTCTGCCTCGTGATGACTGGGTGTTGTGTGATGTCCTTAGGTTAGTTAGGTTTAAGTAGTTGTAAGTTCTAGGGGACTGATGACCATAGAAGTTAAGTGCTCAGAGCCATTGAACCATTTTTTTAACCCTGCCATCAGCTTTTGCCAACTTAAACCAGGACTCATCTGACCAGGCCACGGTTTTCCAGTCCTCTAGTGTCCAACTGACATGCTTCACGAACCCAGGAGAGGCGCTGAAGGCGATGCCGTGCTGTTAGCAAAGACACTGGCATCGGTCATCTGGGTCATAGCCCATTAACGCCAAATTTCGCCTCACTGTTGTTACGGATACGTACGTGATATGTGCCACATTGATTTTTGTGGTTGTTTCACCCAGTTCTGCTTTTCTCTTAGCACTAACGACTCTATGCAAGCGCCACAGATCTCGGTAGTTAAGTGAAGGCCTCCGGCCAGTGCGTTGTCCGCGGCGAAAGGTAATGCCTGAAATCCGGTATTCTCGGCACACTTTTGAAATGGTTCAAATGGCTCTGAGCACTATGGGACTTAACATCTGCGGTCATCAGTCCCCTAGAACTTAGAACTACTTAAACCTAACTAAGCTAAGGACATCACACACATCCATGCCCGAGGCGGGATCCGAACCTGCAACCAGAGCAGTCGCTCGGTTCCGGGCTGAAGTGCCCAGAAACGCTCGGCCACACTTTTGACACTTGAATCTCGGAGTATTGAATTCTCAAACGATGTCCGAAATGGAATGTCCCATGCGTATAGCTCCAACTACCATTCCGAGTTCAGAGTGTGTTAATGCCCGTCGTTTGGCCATAATCAAGTCGGAAACCTTTTCACAGGGATCACCTGGGTACAAATGACAGCTCCCGCCGATGCATTGCCCTATTGTTATACCTTGTGCACTCGATACTACTGCTATCTGTACATGTGCACAGCGCTATCGCTTGACTTTTGTCATCTCGGTATATTTTGCCGTGTAGATACATGGCCGAGCCAAAACGTCGTGACTGCATCGTTCACACTGTCTCGGTCCACCTTTGGTATACAGTAGCGATACAGTGTGGCACGGATTCAAGATCTTGGTAGATTTCCGGAAGCAGACCTACGTGCCATTAGAGGTATACGCACAGGTCACACAGTTCCAGTAAATTGCGGGACGGTAGTTTGAGGGTGCTCTGCTGGCATCCGATAACGTCCCCGATTTGTTCCGTAGAGATCAAATCAGAAGCATTTGGCGATAAAGACATGAACATAAGTTCACTGCTACACTCCTCAAACCACAGCACGCCTCTAGCCTCAAGAGATGGGCTGTTTGCCCGTTGCGAGATGTTATCACCGTCGCGGCAGGCATGAGGGGATGCAGGTGGTCTGCAACGATGTTCATATAGCCCATAGCTGCCATGGTGTCTTGGGTCAGCTACAACATGATGCATGTTTCGAGTAGCCGTTTGCCTGGATGACAGCGTATCCGTACACCAGGTGTAACAAGGAATGTGATTAATCCGGCCAGCCGACACGTTTCCTTTGATCTGCAGCCCAGTCTCGGTGGTCTCGTGCCCACTGCAACAGTAACTGAAGATGTCGTTGCGTCGGAATGGAAATGAGTGGACGCCGTCTGCTGTGGGGCCACGTGCACGCTGAACGGCGTGCTGTCAGTGGCGGATTAAGCCCATTCGGAGGCCCGTGGCGGAGAAAATAGATGGGGCCCCTGGTCAGCTTGGAAAAGGATGTATGTGTAGTGAACATTTTGTAAAAAGAAGAATACAGTAGATGTTCTCGATGCAATAATTTACCAACAGCCGTATGTATTGTAGAAATTTATTTTATTTAATGAACTTCTATGTGCTACCAGTTTCAGCATTACATTGATGCCATGTTCAGGCCCCACTCGTCAAAGTCGTAAAATCGCTATACACGTAGGGAACCATGTAACTGGATCCGTGAATCAAATCGTCCTGCAACAGCTCTTGGTGGCCAGGCCACGCTGCCTGCAAACTCTTCTAGTTTCCATAAGTTGCGATGTCGTCCACATTTTTGTCAATGAGTAACATTGCCTCTGTGTTTTACTTCTACGCTGTTTACACCATGTGATCTTCAGCTATCTGTCAGTTTAGCATCTAACAAAGACCTTGAAGTCATGGTAGAATAACAAAAATGTATAGCAGTGCATAAAGCTGTACTGAAACACTGCTTGGGTGTGGTTACAGTGGGAAAACAAAAAATGTATTAAATTGCATATAAGGAACAGTACAGGAACCCTCTCTTGTTATTGATAGTCCGTTGAATATGGTCTTCTGCCGGTACGGTCGACAGAACTTCACATAGATCTGTACAAGCAACTTTGAGCACTGGCCACCTTGTCCAATGGAGCAATACATGTACATGTAATATGCTCGATGACAACATGCAAACAGCATTTGTTTTTCAATATACGGCAAGAGAGAGAGAGAAATGTTGTAATATCTCATAGGTGGTTCTATTACAAGGGGTGGTATAACTAGTTAAGGTGTGGATGCAGATAGCTCTCTCAAAACTACACCAATTTTGTCCATAAAACTAATAGAAATCGGGTGTGTCTATTCTTATCGAATAATGACTGTTTCTATTATTAACATCATGATTGCGTGTTTAAAAATGGGTATTACCACAAGTCCTGTGTTATTTCATGCTTCATATCCTCTAATTATAAAGTAGACACCACTTGAATTCTGGTTCATTGTAGAATCTACAAATAATGAGTGTTTTTTCCCGACATGTGAGTAGACTGCGTGAAACAGGTTGCAGTGATCAAATTGCTTACAAACCTAGAACACAAGAATTTGCTGCTATTGCAACTGAATGTCTGTTGTGTGACAGAAATTTTACATGCTGGTTGGTAGAGGCTATTTACGAATCAAAATTGTCAAATGTAAGCTCAGAGATGGTATTTGATTTAGATATAATGGAAGAAAGAGTAAAATCTTATACGAGGTTCTGATACAAGACAGACTCCCATGATTTGTTTTGTAAACACGGGTCTAATATAGGGTTGCATTGGTAACGTAGGACCTTCCATAGTGTACAAAACAACAACATCCTCTTGAATTACAGCCTGTTGTTGTCAAACATAAAATGATTATGCTTTTTCCGACATGTGAACAAATGACGTGAAAGACTGTATTCTCTAATGTCATTTCACGTGTCTGAAATGTTTGTAATAGACATGTGCATGACAATTAATCTACAGACACTGATCTGAATGCAAGAGAACGCTCTCAGAGAGTCTAACTTGTCCATCAAGCTGGAAGAAATTGCTTGATGTGGACGTTTTTTCTTAAGAGTTTAAATTCTCGCATTTTCTTTACTCTGATGACGATTTCGAAATAATGAGGACATTCTGTGGTGATAGGCAGTTTTTACAGCAAAATAGTAAAGCTCTTTTTTCCCAGTTTTATTCAGGGTGAACGTGTATAAGGAGTATATAGCCTGACCTCTGAATTTTGATCATCTGTAATTGGCGGTGATGTACTTCACTCGATGTTGCTAAATAATGAGACGCAAATCGTACCCTGCAGTCTAAAGTGAAAACTATACCGACTTTGCTCACAAAAATAAAAGAAAATGTACTGTTCCTGTTTTCGTGAAAAGAATTATCGTCATGTATATGTTTTGGTCTTTAGTACATGCTTGATTATAGGAGATGCATTGACATTAAGCACAATTGTTACAGTGCAATGTTTTCATGGGAGACACTTGCAGGGGCAGTGTGCTGAGTGTCCAGTGAATGTATGGGATCACTGTGCCTCAACCAGGGCGCAGTTTGTGGAACATGGTGGCCCTCATTTATCTTGTATTTAGTTGCCTTTACATTCTTTTGTGTTGGCCTAGGACCTGCCAACAGAAGGGTGGTAGGCAGCAGAAAAAACTGTGAGGCACTTGGTAGCAGTTGACTATTTGAAAACGACTGTGTCCCCACCATAGGTGGAGGGAGGACAGGAGGGTAGGAGGGAGGGAGGGAGGGGGAGGGATGAGGGGAGGTAGGGGTCCCTATAATTCGCTAGTGTTTGGCCATATATCGAGGAGAACGCACGTTCAGCTATCCATCTGCAATCTTTTGGGGCGACAGTTATCCCCAGTACATGTATTGCATTATGACCTGTTCATTATGAGTGCAGGTTTCTTTTTCATGACAATTTCGATGTGTAATGAGAGCAGTGAAGCATCTACCGTCAGTTGCGGTAGCATGTATTGGTTTCGATTACCTGGGCTGCAGGGTGAGGCATCTGTAGCTGAAGTCAAACTGCAATAGAGACGGGCCTCAGCTGCATACTTAAAGGTAATACACACATTAAACTCGTCTCTCTCCAGCACAAGCATCTTGTTAGTTGAACACATTTCCCACCAAAAGCAAATAAGGATAGTACCTTACACCCCAGCCGTTTTCCTGCCAGGTTATAGGTGAAGGATAGAGTCTGAGTATGTCTGCCACTAGTTTCGAGTCGTATCGTGAAATTTTCTCCCACCAGGATAACACCAATTGTATGGCATCGTCAGTTTTTGAGTTGTATTGCGATTTTAGCCTCTCCTTGTGTAGCGCTATGCATATGGTTGTGTAATTAGGACAGATCTTTATGAGTAATTACATAATTAAGACTGATTTTTTCTTCAGTTTCCCAACTAAAATAAATTAAGTACAGTAAACTAACCTTCCTCTCCTGCATCTGGTCAGTTTACGTGTGTTGGAAGGCGCACTTGGGATTTCTGTCCAGAAGGACCAAGATTGGAATCCCAGAAAGGTCACCGCCATTTTTAATTTCCCGTCAGTTTTCGGGGGTGGGGGTGGGGTGTGACGTCAACACAGCCCTGGGAAAAGTAATTCCCGCCAAAATTGGAAATTCTCGCCAATAGGGTAGGTGGGGGAGGTGGAGAAAAATAAATTAAGTACAGTAAACTAACCTTCCTCCCCTGCATCTGGTCAGTTTACGTGTGTTGGAAGGCGCACTTGGGATTTCTGTCCAGAAGGACCAAGATTGGAATCCCAGAAAGGTCACCGCCATTTTTAATTTCCCGTCAGTTTTCGGTGGTGGGGTGGGGTGTGACGTCAACACAGCCCTGGGAAAAGTAATTCCCGCCAAAATTGGAAATTCTCGCCAATAGGGTAGGTGGGGGAGGTGGAGAAGGAGGGAGAGGGATGGGCAATGGGGAAGGGGCAGGGACTCCATCTGGGTGTAGGGGTGGGTGACGGGTGGTGGTGATGGAGTGCAAGGTGAGGGTAATTAATTGATCAATTTAATTAATTTGCATTTGATATCAAAAATGCGCTGATACTGCCATCTCCCGACCACTAACGTTTAGATAAATGCGAATGCTGTCTACATTCACACTTCAGCAGTTTTTCACATCACCTGGTAACATGAGGAAAAAGATCGTGAGCTGGAAGTACAACGCAACTGGATACTTTTCGAACACAGAGCATATTCAGTTGCAAGGAGGATAGCGGAGAACGAAAAAACTATTTGTAGGTTTCACGACAAATTACAATGGGTGCATTTCCTGTTAGTCAGTATCCGTTATATGTTCTGGCTTTCTTTAAAAACTTGTACTGAATTCAAAATCGTTTTACATAGCAGGGCAGAATATGAGTTCGGTTTACGAAAATAATATTTTTTAATTGGGTAAGGCTGATGAGAGGAGATGGCCTTCCACGCTCCTCCTCTGTCTGTGTCTTTGGTTTCAGTTACTGTTTCTAGGATGCAAATGGCTTAAGTCTTGTTTATTACCTTGCAAAGGCTCACACGATGGTTGGCCATCACTGCGCACATTTTCTGTCACTTGGCACAGAAAATACATAATAAGAAGCAAAGACTAATACTGCAGCGTCACGAAAGTGCATTGGAGATGGAATAACGGAAGGATTCGAAATAACTACTGCATAAGCATCCTCCGTATTCGTCAGATTTGTCAGTTTCTGGCTTTTACCTTTCACTGTATCTAAAAATGTAAATGTCGTGTGACTAGGGCCTGCCGTCGGGTAGACCGTTCACCGGATGCAAGTCTTTCGATTTGACGCCACTCCGGCGACTGGCGCGTCGATAGCGATGAAATGATGATGATTAGGACAATACAACACCTAAACCCTGAGCGGAGAAAATCTCCGACCCAGCCGGGAATCGAACCCGGGCCCTTAGGATTGACATTCTGTCACGCTGACCACTTTTTTTTCATTTTGTTCGTTGTTGATCGTTGTGTTTGGTCGTTGCGGACGTCACAATGACATCCGTTCAAGTTCGTTTGTGATCCGTCCACTCATTTTTTTTTTTTTTTTTACAGAGGCCAAACGGCTCTCTGAGCGAACACGCTGAGCTACCGTGCCGGCTACCACTCAGCTACCGGGGACGGACTCACTGCTTCTGAAGTAATTTGTGGTTCGCGGCTCTTGGGATACCATACATGAAGGACTGGCGACAAATTTTTCGTGATAGGCGTTTTAAAAATCTATGTAGATTGCTACGCAATAACCGTTTTGCCCCAAGGTAGATTATTATATTTATGAGTAAATTTAAAACACATTCTGAAACTGTATTAGAAATAAAGAGGCAAAGAGAGCTAGGACTATTTATTTCGACTTATTCTACTGCCCATTTCGGGGAATGGATAGAATCAGTTATCATTTCATGGAATTTGTTGTAAACAGTGGTAAGGACGGAAGCAAATTTAGGTGCAAGGTATAAAATCTCCTTTGGGTTCCTGCACCATGTTCCGTTTTAGCGACTTTCGATCTGTGTGCACACTGTGTACCATAAGAATACGATTGTTTAATACTGTTGTTGTCGTCTTTGTGATGTTGTGGCGGAAGCTTTGAGTCGGTCAGTGAGCAGAGGTATGATAGGATAGCGAATCTGGGATGATACACAAAAGGCAGATACCGAGCTCCATTCGGATCTCAGCTTTCACGCGATGGGCATTTTGAGTGCAGTTGCATACGATACGGGTTCGTTGTCCTGCTCACCTGCATAAGCGCTGGCCAACAGTTGCATCTGACACAACATCTCATGAATAAAATTTACACGTTCACACTTCTCAGGTACAGACAGGGGGTCATAAAGGCTCACAGTAACACCAGGAACAATTATGGATGGAAACAGGAGGCAAATGTTTCCATGTTACAGATTTGTCACAAGCGGGACGTCGCAGTTTATCTCGGACAGGCATCTGCTGCAGCACGCATAGGAACCGTGGAGAGGGGTCGTCGAGGGTCACGGGCGGAGGGCGTTCGTTCAACTCGGTCGACATGGTCTTCCTCCTCCGCGTGGCAGCAGGCGTGGCGACAGTTCCACGACTGTTCCCCTTGACACGACCATTCAGATGTTAAACTCATTCGGTATTTTAAAATGATCGTGCTGTGAAGAGTTACTCATTTCTGTTCTGACACCATACAGCCACTTTCGTTAGCCACAGGGGATGTGAACACGATGACCCCAAGAAAAATTACGTGATTCTGCTCTGGAAGGGAGGTTTGGAACTACTACTTCGTGAGTCATCATTCTGTGGTCTCAAAAAGCCCAGTTTTTTTGTCATAGTTTCTATTTGCAGCCGGCCGCGGTGGACGAGCGGTTCTAGGCGCTACAGTCTGGAACCGCGCCACCGCTACGGTCGCTGGTTCGAATCCTGCCTCGGGCATGGATGTGTGTGATGTCCTCAGGTTAGTTAGGTTTACCTAGTTCTAAGTTCTAGGTGACTGATGACCTCAGAAGTTGAATCCCATAGTGCTCAGAGCCATTTGAACCATTTTATTTGCTATCACCTCCGGTCGTCACGGATGTTTGGTACCATTCGTTTTCGAAATGTGGTATTTTGTATTGCATAGTATAAGGGGCGAAAAAAAATTTCCGTTTGAGGGCTTTGCTGCAGATCAGGCTAAATAAATTTTAAAAAATGTATGTAATACAGCGCGACTACGATGCGGGTATATAAGCACTGACATGCAGGTAAGAGGTCCGTGCGGCATTGGTGTCTTTCCACCACGCGTGCGGTGAATACGGAAATGTGAACTATGGCGACGGTATCAATAAATGCGTCCAAACAGGATCAAAGTGCTTTTGGTCTTTTCTTGACTGCCGAAGGGCAACCACCGGTAGACGTATATAGGCGAAGAATAATGTATATGGAACAGCATGTCTGTCGAGAACCATCGTTGTGGAATGGTATGCCAGGTGCTGTTACTTCATGACAACGCACGTTCCCATACCGCAAATGTCGTAACGCAGAAGTTAACGCCAACTGAAGTGGGAGACACTCGAGCACACCCCATTGTCCTTACCTCTCCCCATGCCATTATCTTGACTCCCGAGCCTTAGAAAACGACTTGAAAGGTCGACGATTCCTGTCGGATAAGGATGTGCACCAGGCAGTTACGGACTTCTTCACGCAGCGGGATACTGTGTCTTACCATCCCGGTATATTCGACCTGGTGCGTACGGTGGATGATTGCCTCAATGTTCACGACGATTTTGAATTATTAGCATACAGATTCTGGACTGCAAGGCCTTCGAACGGAAAGTTTTTGACTTTCTGGAGTACACTCTTCGAAATGTTGAACGTAGCACGGGCAAAATACGGCGAGCTAAAAATTACCTACAATTTGTACCAAACTAGATTATAGATGTGATATGGCATAGGTCATCCTTCGATCCATTGTAGAACTTGGAAACCCATTCAGGGAATATTCGTTCACATTTTTGTTGAACGCAGTTGGTTTTTATCATCCTGTATTAAAACATTTCCTTTTATCAACAGTGCAATTTATAAACAATGCTTTGTGAGTAGAATAAAATTTCCGATGGTAAACTTAATTGCTTTTTCGACGTTATTTTACCAGCTAACTAAAAACAGGAAAGCCTTGAACCCCTTCCACTAAATTTAGTTAGTATTAAGATTCTTTTACAGGGAGTGCAGTTGAGCTGACGCTGAAATCATTAAGTATTTGGTTATATCATCGCTAGTCTCACTGAACTCTTCTGAACTCTACATGTCATGTGTGGTCTGGCGTCTCCTTACCAGCAACAGGTCCCAGGGTCAAACTAGTCAATTCCCTAAAAAACACGCTCAGAGCGTCGTTGCGCGAAAGTGGTAGGGAGACACAACATACAACAAACAGACTCCACGCAGAATGTTAGAATGAATGTAATCAAAAGTAACATAGGGGAAACGGAAAGTAAACGTAAACGTAAACGCCGTCCACAGGCCTTAACGAGTCCATCGGCATCGACCAACCGCCGAGTCATCAAATGCCCGTGGCATCACTGGATGCTATATGGGAGGGCGTGGGGTCAGCAAACAGCTCTCCAGGTCGTTATCTGGTTTCATGACATGGAGCCACTACTGTTCAGTCAAGTAGCTCCTCAGATGGTATAAGAGCATGAGTGCACCCTTTTCCTGTTCTCCTGCCAAGGAAAACTTCCTGGTAGCAATGGGACTTCAATGCGCGCCCCCCAATAATGGAATGAAGTCGAAATAAATAAGGCGAAGCTGAGGGGATTGTGTTAGGCAATGAAACACTAATAGTGATAGATAAGTGTTTATTTTGTATGAACGCGTGGTGTCTTTTGGGAACGCCGCACAAAATCCTGATGCAGCTGATAGCCGGCCGCAGTGGCCGAGCGGTTCTAGGCGCTTCAATCCGAAACCGAGCTGCTGCTACGGTCGCAGGTTTGATTCCTGCCTGAGGCATGAATGTGTGTGATGTCCTTCGGTTAGTTAGGTTTAAGTAGTTCCAAGTCTAGGGGACTGATGACCTCAGATGTTAAGTCCCATAGTGCTTAGAGCCATTTGAACCTTTCCTTTTTTTTTTTTTTGCAATAATCTCTTCCCTTTTCTTTCCTTCTCCCTTCCCCCACCCCAAAAAATATCCCGTAACTGACGACGCCCAATGTAAATAAAATACGTTACGTCGACTGTCAACAGGAAGAAAAGTGTTCCTGAAAAATATAAATTTACTGAAATCGAATGTAAATAAAGTTTTATTGTTTGTGTGGAGTGTCGTGTTATATGGAAGTAAAATGTGAACGATAAGCAGCACATACAAGAGGAGTACAGAAGTTTTGTAGTGTGGTGTGAAGGAAAAATGCTGAAGACTGGATGAATAAATCGAGTAACTAAGGAAGAGATACGACAGTGAATTAGGGAAAAAAGTTTTATAGGACGACCTAACTAAACGAAGAGATCGTTTGATAGAACATATCTTGAGTTGTCAAGGAATGATTTGGTAATGAAGCGAAGTGTAGAGGGTAAGAATTGCAGAAGGGGAGAGGCTTGTCTGCACTAAATAGGTTCAGGCATGGCCTTTTTTTTTTTAAAGAAAAAGGTAAAAAAGTAAGTGATTACACAGCGTGTAGAGCAGAATTTTGAGATAAGTAGCCGCCATCATTGTCGCTCGGTACAGCAGGTGTGGAGTGACGCTCTGTTTCATAACATAGCATCCAGCCAACCAGAAAGACTTGGAAGTAACATCGAGCAGCATAAATGAGTCATCAGTCGTGGATTTATTGTTGCCAAAGTACACCTCGTATTTGAGACATGGTGAGGTACGTTACACATATTGGTATAACGGGGTAGGCCCATGGTCAGCTCCGGAAACTGACGCTGTGAGGTCGGTCGAACGCTCACTCGACTTATATATTGCAATTTGTTATTCGAACACAGAACAATGCTGGCTCGAATTTTAATAAACTGCTTTGACAGCGTCCTGCCGAGTTTACGGAATCACCGGCTAACGCCCACCTCCGGTTTTCAAAACAGTGCCTACCCGGTGTAGGCGGGAACAGCTTGTTGAGCAGCAGAGCAGTGGCGTAGGGTCGACAAAATTCGAGCCTCAGTCATCATACACTGGCAGAAGTAGAAAACACACCAACCAAAGGGACTGTGAGAGACGTTGATCAGAATCAGGAGTTCACGACACAGCGTGCCGAGAGAACGTTCCCTTTCAGCCTATCGGACTATGAGAAAGATCGAATCATTGGCATCAATGACGCGCGAGCGATATCCCAAAACATCACGGACAGTTGGGTGTAATGATATGTCGCAGAACGAGTGATAACGAGGTGTGGCAAGAACAGTAGACACAATTCCTTCCAGAAGATCTACCCTACGAGAAGAAGGATGAGAGCAGCTGAAATCCAGGAAGAATGACACCATGAGCACTCGGGCAAAGATTACTGGGAGGGGAGTTGGGATATCAAATTGCCGTGTATCGTTTACCACTGACACCGTACCACAGACAACAGAAACTTGCATGACGTCCAGCCAAAGTCAACGGAGACTCTGAGTCGCATTTGTGGTGATCGAGTCAACACGAAAGTTAAATGTAAATGTCGTGTGACTAGGGCCTCCCGTCGTGTAGACCATTCTCCGGGTGCAAGTCTTTCGATTTGACGCCACTTCGGCGACTTACGCGTCGGTGGGCATGAGATGATGATGATTAGGACAACACAACACCCAGTCCCTGAGCAGAGAAAATCTCCGACCCGACCGGAAATCAAACCCGGGCACTGAGGATTGACATTCTGTAGTGCTGACCACTCAGCTACCGGAGGCGGATACTAAAACCTACTGTCATATCTATATATCCACGGTACCAAATGACATATTCCAACAGGATAATGCAAGACTAAGTTGCAGTCCATAGCAGAAACGCTTTAAGCCATGTACAAATTTTTGATTAGCCGCCTCGTTCCCTGATCTATCACTCATCGTGCATTTCTAAGGTACAATGGAAATCGTATATCTTCATGCCAGCCAACAAACAGCAGAACTGATGAACTGACATAGCATGTATTTCAGACTTTCCAAGATATACCTCAAGATGGTATTAGGAGGCTGTTTGCATCCATGTCACAACGAATAAAACAGTGTACTCATATCCAAGCTTCATACTGATGCTGATGATCAGTTCCGAAGAAAGTGGTAGTTTAATGATTTAATACCCATAATGTGATGGACACCTCCACAGCGCCTCAAATATATCAGACTGGCTTTCATGATGCACACTTTCCATTTCCCCGGTGTGTTTGCTGAGCGTCTGGAGACAGAACTCCTCACAGGAGGCTCTTTTAAACAGCTCTACACGTCTGGTGAGACGGAGGTGCGGTTGCAGTCATCCTCGGATCTAAAATCTTCGTACCAGAGGCGCCCCAGCAGACGTTTCCAACAATCGTCACTCTGAACGAAATTTCCGCTCTGCAGTTGAGTATGCACCGATACGAAACATCCTGTCGGAGCTAAACTGTGTGCTGGACCGTGACTCGAACTCTGGACCTTTGGTTTTCGCGGGCAATACGCTAACGAGTGAGTTAACCAAGCGCGACTCACGATCATCCTCACGCTACGATCAAGGATGATCGGCCTATTTATATGGGTCACGTTCAGTGCCCATTTGTGATGTGGTCATCTTTCTTCGACAGCCGCGTGACGGCTACGGCCGCAGGTTCGAATCCTGCCTCCGCATGGATGTGTGTGATGTCTTTAGGTTAGTTAGGTTTAAGTAGTTATAAGTTCTAGGGGACAGATGACCTCAGAAGTAAAGTCCCATAGCGCTCAGAAGCCATTTGAACCATTTTCTTCGACAGCATCGACGCGGTAGCGTATGACTGACGCAACTGTATCTTATCCCAGTTCTACGGCACACGCTTGTCAACAACGGTGGGTCGCTACATATCCATCAGATCGACGTAACAGATAACAGCAGGTCACCTAACGCGCGGACCTCGTGGGAACCCTGCCAAGCACGACCTCTCGCGTCGCTAAAGGACAAGGCCATCGCTACAATGCCCGCCCGAACACTTATGGGGTCAAACTCAAGATAACACAAAGTCATTGGTGCACTTAAGATTCCAGTCAGATAATTGCTCCGCTGAAGACTCATTCCTATACGTTCTTGTTGCAACACAGTAAAGGTGGTATTGATGAAAATGTATGTGGGGCATATCTTAATTGATAGTGACAACTCACATAGGCGAAATTATACAATAAGAGTAGTAACGTTGCAGTAAACATGTGTCAGCAGACCACACATTCGCGAGATAGCTGTGAATGTGAGGTTACTAGTCGCCACTAATTTCAGTACAAAGTATTGTCCTGGTTAGTACAAATGTGCTTCAAATGATGCTTTTCGATTAACTCTCTATCTGATCAAGAGTCACCAAGAGGACTGGCGCACCACCAAGCACCAGTCATTACAAATGATTAACTGTGGCGTGGACCTGAAGCAGCGTGAAATGATGCGCCTACGTCTGTCAGCCAAGCTCAGTTCGACTAGATGACCGGTCGGTTTAGACGTGGCAGTTCTGTGTACTTACTTTCGTACCATGTATATCTCCTAATCACCTACAAATTTTGTCATATATTCTGAAACATTCACTTCCTCCAAGCCTGGGAGCTTCTGTAGCGCTGCGAAAAATCACATCCGCTACCGGGGGCGGAATACACGCATTCTAGGCAATGTGCGGCGCGCGAGGCAAAATACGCGATGTGTTGCTTGTCAGATTTAATCGGAGGCGTTTATCGGCGGACCCGGATCAATCCTCTAAGGTGCTATGTATGACAAAACGGTCTAAATAAGAAGAAATGGATTCGCATTTTGCGAACCTGGAGTGACGTCAGCTGTTCGCGACCCACGGAAACCTATGCCGGACCGGAACTCGACGAGGGACACGGATTACCCACTTACCAATTTTGGGTGTCCAAGCACGCCTACATGACCGGTCCAACCTTTCGTAAATCACGGAGTCCACAACCCTTACTCTCACACATTTCGTGATTCCCGAAAAGGGGGAGATAAGTATTTTATCGTCTTTTTAATCCGTCGAGGCATGGATACATTACTGATGGTTACAATGTCTGTGTTTATACAGTGTCTGTATCTTCACGTTACGGTTCTGACGCTTACAGCTGTGGTAAACATTACGAAATGGACTCGCATTTTGCGAATTTGGAGTGACGTCAGCTGCTTTTTACACATGAAAAATTGTGCCGGACCGATATTCGAACCCGGATTTCTCGCTTATCGTGAGCGGTCGCCTTAACCACTTCGGCAAACTGCGAATCCATTTCGTAATATTCACAACAGCTGCAACCGTGAGAACACTGTTGTAATTTGAACATAGAGACACTGCACAAACACAGACATTATAACCATTAATAGTCTAGATTAGGATCACCAGCCTCACTTTCACCAGCTTCAGAAACAAAAACCCTCCAGCAATCCGTCCAGTTTCAGAAAGACTGCCAGATCAGGTCAGTGGTCTGGTATACGTTTTCCGCAACAGGTCAAACACCACTAATTTTTTAAAAAAATTCTCGTGGAGAAAATTGGCGGTCTGGCTGCAACACTTTAAAAATGGATTATATACAGTCTTGACTGCAATGAAATATTTATTTGTAATGGTAACCGGTATTGGTCAGAAAGTGACATCTTCGCACCTTTTATACCACGATGGTAGGCGCTTGCGGTGAACGGAGCAGTTGACGTTCGTGGAGCCACGACACTGCTCCGTTTACCCCCACCGCCTACCACAATGGTATAAATGGTCAAAAGACGGTCACATTCTGACCGAACCCGGTTACAATTACAAATAAACATTGTATTGTGGACAAGACTGTTTTAATTTATTTTTAAAGTTCAATCATCGCCTCCAACTGGTGCCTAAGCACTTCCACGAAACAATAATACACTTCAACGTCAATAAAGGAAAAAAGTCCACGGAAAAAAATACAATTTATTGGCCTCTATTAATCCTCACCAAGTTCGTCTTTTAAAGTGAAACGCTACCGTCCAACTAACTACTGGCTCAGCGATATGATGTAAGAGGGCTACCTATTTAGCGGCGCATCCACTGTTCGAGGCAACTGTCGCCTAGAGAACTGGCGGGGTTCAATCCACAATCCACGGAGGCACACAGGAAAGAATTTCCGAAGTCTCGCAGTTTTCGGTATTACAAAAAATAGCTCGGTTGACGACAAAGAATCGTCTTCTCCCGGTTTCTGAAATACAGAGACTGTGCTGCCGTGCCACCTAAGCTGAAGACATTCGGATGTGGCTGTAGGGGTCTCAGGAAACATTTTCTGGTCGTCCCCAAGGCTCATTTCCTCGCTGCTTCCAGGAGGTTGTTGCAGGTGGATATTCTGCTATGATTCGCCTCGTTGTCATGATGTGTGTACGGCCTATTCTTGACTATCTCTCGGCCATTTAGTCTTGCAGTTCGTAAGCTACCACATCTACATCTACAATAATACTCCGCAATCACCCAACGGTGTGTGGCGGAGGGCACTTTACGTGCCACTGTCATTACCTCCCTTTCCTGTTCCAGTCGCTTATGGTTCGCGGGAAGAACGACTGCCGGAAAGCCTCCGTGCGCGCTCGAATCTCTCTAATTTTACATTCGTGATCTCCTCGGCAGGTGTAAGTAGGGGGAAGCAATATATTCGATACCTCATCCAGAAACGCACCCTCTCGAAACGTGGACAACAAGCTACACCGCGATGCAGAGCACCTCTCTCGCAGAGTCTGCCACTTGAGTTTGCTAAGCATTTCCGTAACGCTATCACGCTTACCAAATATCCCTGTGACGAAACTCGCCGCTCTTCTTTGGATCTTCTCTATCTCCTCTGTCAACCCGACCTGGTACGGATCCCATACTGATGAGCAATACTCAAGTATAGGTCGAACGAGTGTTTTGTAAGCCACCTCCTTTGTTGATGGACTACATTTTCTAAGGACTCTCCCAATGAATCTCAACCTGGCACCCGCCTTACCAACAATTAATTTTATATGACGATTCCACTTCAAATCGTTCCGCACGCGTACTCCCAGATATTTTACAGAAGTAACTGCTACCAGTGTTTGTTCCGCTATCATATAATCATACAATAAAGGATCCTTCTTTCTATGTATGCGCAATACATTACATCTGTCTATCTTAAGGGTCAGTTGCCACTCCCTGCACCAAGTGCCTATCCGCTGCCGATCTTCCTGCATTTCGCTACAATTTTCTAATGCTGCAACTCCTCTGTACACTACAGCATCATCCGCGAGAAGCCGATATTTTGCGAAAAGCTGATATTTTGGCCGACAGCAAGCTCTGTTTCTGCCAAAGCTTCTCATTCATTATTTGTCATAGACCGTTATGTTGCCAAAGATGCTCCTGTCCTGCTCGGTAACATCTTGTGTCACGGTACAACCCCAGACGATGTGGTCCGGAATGCCGATTACTC
The DNA here is from genome assembly GCF_021461385.2 of Schistocerca piceifrons. NCBI lineage: Eukaryota > Metazoa > Arthropoda > Insecta > Orthoptera > Acrididae > Schistocerca > Schistocerca piceifrons. Next base: position 377,894,148 of record NC_060138.1, read on the forward strand.
CACATTCACAAGTATCTGTGGTCCGTTGTCCTTTTTCCAGTAAATAGCTGGGATACGGACCACATCGCGATAGTCAGTGTATAGCTCCCCTGGTCGGAAAGAAGAACGAGTTTATTGATTCTTCTTTTACGCTAGGAAGGAACTGGTAGGTTATCCTCCCTGTTTCTGCCCTGTCCCAGATTTCATGCAATTCTCTATGAACGCTTTCCGTATTTGTTGTGGTTCTTGTGGGCAATATCTCCTTTACCCTAATATTTTCGCCCTACATGAGCCAATAATGTGCACCTCTCTTTCTCAGTGCTATGTCAATCGGTAGTAAATCTAGTACCACAAGCAACGCCTCCTGCTTGCCGTAGAGCCTTTTCTATCCTCACCTTTCTATCTCTACGAGCCCATACGGTCACCTTAGCCCACCGTAATGATTAAGATCGCTTTGTGGTACCTTCTTATAGTATTTAGAGACAGCTGAAGGATTCTTCGGCCAATTGTTGCTATTTTGTTCAAAATTTTGACACCTCTCTGGCAAACGATTTCTGCGTATGCATAAAAATTTTGATTTTCGTCGATGTTTATGCCCAGGTACCTGTATACTCATTCTCTCTAAACAGATTGGTCGTTAATTCGGAGTGTGGGGTACTCGTTCTTGATAATTTTCCTTTTTGTCAAATGTAAATTATTTTGAGTGTTGCTATCATTAGTTAATTTCCTACATACAAATTACAAAGTGTTCCAAGAATTTCCCTAATATTTTCCTCCAACATAGCCCTTGTATTTGCAGCGATGTATGGTACAAAGCACAACATTAGTGGATGGACTATGTGAGGAACCTGTAACATCCATCGCATTAATGCTACTAATTGATAAAAAGTAATTATTGATAACTTATATAGTGATCATTAGAAACTTACAAAATTATGATAACAGTAACGATCTTTTGAAAATAATTTAGTTTCGTGACTAAACAGAATCGAATCGTTTGCGCAGGCGATGCAGCCTATAGAGCACTGGTTCCCGACCTTGGAGTAATTTTCTCCTTAGGGGTAAAATGAAATTTTCTGAGGAGTAAAAACCAAACGATTCGATTCTGTTTAGTCACGAAACTAAATTATTTTCAAAAGATCGTTACTGTTATCATAATTTTGTAAGATTCTAATGATGACTATATAAGTTATCAATAATTACTTTTTATCAATTAGTAGCATTAATGCGATGGATGTTACAGGTTCCTCACATAGTCCATCCACTAATGTTGTGCTTTGTACCATACATCGCTGGTGATGAAAGTGAGACATATACGTAACATGCTAAATATCTCAAGGAAATGTCTTCATCAAGTTGTGGATTGTTCCTGCAGGAGTCCAGAAATTGCTTCATTGCTCGCTTCGAAACAGATAAGTGAATTTACACCATGACACAGCAGCAACTACGTAAGGGCTATTATAGTGCTCTACACAGTATTATTACTATTACTGGCTGATAAAAACCTTAAAGTCTTCCAATTTCTGCCAGTTCAGAAGTAAGGAGTGCAGCACTCAAGAGATTGACGAACAGTAAGTATAGTGCGCACAGTTTGACTTGGGTGATTTTAAATGGATTGCAGTGTACAGGTCAAGTAAGTGCTGCAATGGAGAGGACTACTGCAGGGCAAGAATGTTTTGTAACAAGTGTCTACTTGTTAGCTTTCGTATCTGAGAAGGGGTTGTGAGTAGCACTTGTGATGCACCACGAATTCCTTCGTCAATCTAACACACACACACACACACACACACACACACACACACACACACACACATATCTTTCTTCTTTCTTCACTTTAAAAATAAAAGTGTTCTAAGAAAAGTCTTTCATTCTACAGTTTAGCAAGGTGCTTAAGTTGGTGATAATGTGTGGGGGAGTGGGGAGGGGAGAGGGTACTAGCATATGTCAAATACCACTCAAGGCTAACTGTCTATGAAAGGTTGGAAACCACTGCTCTAGTGTTTGGCACAGTCTATGCCAATATCCTAGAACTTTGGACCCTAAACATAACCCTGCGGGCAATCTCTGGCAGAATTTTTCACACTTTTCTTTCTGGGGTTCTTATCTTTGCAGTAATCTGCTAGACTGTTACAGAGGCACCTGGGATAGTCCATCACCTCAGCCTCTGAACAGGGCAGACCACTGTAAGTTATCGAGTGACCCAGCAATAATATTTATATCTGTAACGTACATGTCACCTGATGTTCACAATATGCACTACGTGACTTTCCGCGTCCTCGGTGGATTTCCCTTTCCTGAAACGTACTACAGGGGGCCTCTGTCAGTTACCTGTCTGTGGTCCCTCAGGTGGCAGCACTGAAACTTTTTCTGTGCTTTTCTTTGTTCTACGTCTTCTCACTTTCTTAGTAAAGTGATAGCTGAGATTTTCCAGATTGTAAGTGCCCATTCTTGCAAAGGACATTCGTTTAACTAATTTTTTTTTAATGTCGTGTGACTAGGGCCTCCCGTCGGGTAGACTGTTCGCCTCGTGCAAGTCTTTCGATTTGACGCCATTTCGGTGACTTGCACGTCGATGAGGATGAAATGATGATGATTAGGACAACACAACACCCAGTCACTGAGTGGAGAAAATCTCCGGCCCAGCCGGGAATCGAACCCGGGCCCTTAGGATTGACATTCCGTCGCGCTGACCACTCAACTACCAGGGGGGGGGGGGAGACATTCGTTTAACAAGACTGTTGGACTACTAGATGATGCAAGACTTCCGCCATAATACTATCGGGCCCAGGTGTTTTCTTTTTCCTTAACTTTACCGTAGCTAACCTCATTTCTTGAGCGAATGAAATCACAATTCTGTTATACACTATCTGCTCTAGTACTCTTCAAAATGGTTCAAATGGCTATGAGCACCTGAGGTCATCAGTCCCCCAGAACTTAGAACTACTTAAACCTAACTAACCCAAGGACTTCACACACATCCCATGCCCGAGGCAGGATTCGAACCTGCGACCGTAGCAGTCGCAAGGTTCCCGACTGAAGGGCCTAGAACCGCTCGGCCACCGCAGCCGGCTCTTATGGTACTCTGTGTCTTCCAGCATCGTATCGTCATGGAACAGCGTTCCTGTAAGGTTCTACACTGATGTATCCCAGTCTATCGTCATCGTGCTATCGGATCGTCTCAATGCCGATAACACCAGGTGATCGAACTTTGTTTGTTGTAACTTTGTATGGAAAACTCCAATTATCTCTAACCATTTGATCCTTGACGTACGCCTTGCACTTTTCGAATCTTTATTTATTTTTCTGTTGTACACCGATTTTAGAGGGTTCCAGAAGAAAAATAGGATGCGGACGGAAACTAGTAAGCGAAAGAGTCATCCGCCCAGGCAATCAGGTGCGTTCACTGAACAACAAACAACATTGCGAGACATTCCGGAATGGTCGCTCAGCGTAATAAGTCGTGTTTTCTGCCGAAGGCATGTCCTAGCGGCGTCTGCAGGCGCCTATAAGCTCTGTAGCGTCATTGGATAGCGTTCACGGACACGGATTGTACACCCTCTAGAGCCTCTCGAAATCTGTCGGTATCGTTTTGTAATACCTTGTATCAGCAGACTTGCAACGTATTGGTTTAGGAATCTGATACACGTGCACGTGCACTGTACTTGAAATCCTTGAAGGCCCAAACGTTAAGTCCACCTTCGTGAGGTGGATCAGGGAACGAACCCCGGCGCCCTGGATCAGCAGGGCAGCGCTTGCTTCCCTAGCTCAACGATGTGCACAGTAGACCCGCCCTCACGCGGTTGGTGTGCAACCTGTGTGGTCAGGAGAGCCGGCAGCGGCCGCGCAGTGCAGAGCGGTCCAGTGCTGTCAACCTCGCAAAAAGCGACCCGCGGGGTTGAGCAGAGGGCGGCCGCCGGCGGGTCCCGCCGCGCTCGGCTTTTTGCGCGTCTCCGTCTCACTTGTCAGACACGGCTGCCCACGGCTCTGCCCGCCGGTTTATGAGCGCTCACGCGGCGTTTGAGCCTCGTTGGTTTTTCGCATTTCGATCATAAAATAAGTCCGACCTCACCTGTTTAAGGCCCATAACAGGGCCGCTCTAAAATTTACGCATCTTTTTTATCGCCGTCCCACACTTTGGCCACTGCGGACCCAGAACCATTTACCCGAGTTATTTTCAGTAGTCTGAGACCCGTAAACCTTTCTTCACCGACCGGATTTTTTTTTTACCCCTTGCACAGTCTTCTTGGACTTAGTGAATGTTTTAACTACAACGTCACATCACGTCGAGCAATTACTGCACCGAGTCGTTCTCACGGACGGTTGTGGCGAAATTACGAAATATTATTTTACAATGCTGACATATAAAATACGGTAATTCACATCTGACACAATGTCGTTCATAAAAAGCATTACAGAGATAGTAATAAGATTTAAATAAAGTCTTATTAAAAGAACTCAGTTTCTACATACATCTGAAAGTCTCAAAAGCAACGTGCTTCCGTCTTCATGGATCTGATAGTGGATAAATGGCCCCACATTAATTTTCTTGCTTGGAGGAAGCATCTGCATATACCAAACTAAAAAAGAAAAAAAATACATGAGAATTGCGATCGAATTTTCCAAAAGCCAACTTGAACAAAATTAGAAAAAAGTGTTACTTTAGAATCGATAGGAGATCATAAACCCTTCTAGTCTGCAGTGCATTTCAGTATTCTATAGTACGTTCCCTCCCAAGGAATCCTGATTGTTTCTTAACGAACAAATTCGTCACTGGGGCCGGCAGGAGTGGCCGAGCGGTTCTAGGCGCTTCAGTCTGGAACCGCGTGACCGCTACGGTCGCAGGTTCGAATCCTGCCTCGAGCATGGACGTGTGATGTCCTTAGGTTAGTTAGGTTTAACTAGTTCTAAGTTCTAGGGGACTGATGACCTCAGATGCTAAGTCCCATAGTGTTCAGAGCCATTTGAACCATTTTTCGTCACTGGGATAGAGAAACTATTTTGTTAAGTGTCATCATTTAAAGAAATCTGCTTTGCTCACGCAGACTTCATGCTTTTATTAAGTAGTAATAAAAACGCGAATGTTCGTTTGAACAAAAATGTAAATCTCCGGAAGTTCTTCACCGACGATACGTTGTTAGCAAAAATCTCATGTTCTTCAGCGATTCCATTGAAATTTGACACAACGCTGCCTTCAAATACGCTTGTCTTTTTGTATGCCCACTGAAGTGCCACGTGGTATAATATGTACACCATAAGGCGCTCCAGTAGTTATATAAAAAGGCGCCCGTACCTGAATGCAAGGTCGTGTAAAAATGACGCTCCAGTAGATATATAGAAACACACTCCCATTCGAATGCGACGTTGTGTCAAAATCTGCAAGCAATCGATGAAGAGCTTTCGGAGATATATAGGATTTTGAACTAACGAACATTGGCGAGCACATTTTTACTGATACAGATTTACACAAACAGATAACGACGTCAATTCTATCACAGACTTTCGCTTACTTACAGATCTCTTCCAATGCAACCGCACTGCCCATAGTACCTTCAGGAATACATCGTTATGTTACGGAAAATGAATTTTCTCTTTCATAGCAAGCACAAATTGAATTTATGTATAAGTCCACAATTGCTTGTGAGATGGCTGATTTGTCGAAACCATCTACAGCGATAGGTTTCTTGACAGAATTCCTTCGTTCTTTTTTGCTTGGTGTTTATTTTAATGTTCCTTTCTGAAAAACTTTTTGTTGCAAGGATGACTGTCAATTATATGGCGGTCACTTCAGTAACAGTCACAATATTTTCGTGCCGCCTCTGTAACAGAGAAACTAATCACTTTATCAACGACGTACACTTCAGATTTTGCACAGCTACTTAATTGAATCAGTACGTAAACAGAAGTGATGACGATGATGATAATACAATTATTTGGTCTCACGACACCTAAACCTTCAGAGCCTATACAAAAGTCTGGGGAGATTCTTATTAAGGTTTAAAAAGCCCCGAAGCGACGTAGATGACGATATGTATGTCCGAAAAAGCCACACATGAAAACAGGATATTCCGGTGTTCATATTTCGGATTCTATTGATGACAGAAAGACAGGGTCAAGTGTTTTGTATAGTCATTGGTCTATGGACGTTTGTATACCCAACAAAAGAATAGTCTTAGCCTCACTATCCTACACTACAGGGTGAAAGTACTAATATTTGACACTGCCTCTTGCTTACCTAAATGGAAAAAAAATCTGTTTTTTCTTTTTGCATTTGGTGTGATCTACGATGGGCCTTAAGAGACTTATGGAGGCACCAATAGTTCACGGACAGTTCCTTAGAAACCCCCGAAATCGTTTTTTACCATTTTTTCATACCAAAACCGATCAGCGGATTCCAAGACGGCTATGCAGAACGAATAGCTGAAATTTTTATGATATATTCCTAAGATCCAAATCTCGAAAAACTTTTGTGTTATCTTCATCCGTTTCCGACATGCAGACGTTCAAAGTTAACCTACTTGTACACGTAAAATTCGGTGTGAGAAGAAAACATAGTTCATAAAGAGACGTAGCACGGAGAAATACACTGTGAAGCGTCGCTGTTATCATCAGAAGGGTTCTGGGAACCCCATGTCATAGTGCTGAAGCACATACAAAATTTTTCTGCACGTAAAATCTGGTCCGAGGTGCAAAATTTGTTTTGCGTTATTTCTTGACCTATAAAGTTCTTCGGCAACGGCCTTGCCGCAGTGGATACACCGGTTCCCGTGAGATCACCGAAGTTAAGCGCTGTCGGGCGTGGTCGGCACTTGTATAGGTGACCATCCAGGCCGCCATGCGCTGTTGCCATTTTTCGGGGTGCACTCAGCCTCGTGATGCCAATTGAGGAACTACTCGACCGAATAGTAGCGGCTACGGTCAGGAATACCATCATAACGGCCAGGAGAGCAGTGTGCTGACCACACGCCCCTCCTATCCGCATCCTCCACTGAGGATAACAAGGCGGTCGGATGGTCCCGATGGGCCACTCGTGGCCTGAAGACGGAGTGCTTTTTTTTTTATGAAGTACCTCATTCTATCTTTCTCAGTACCTTTAAATTTTTTCCCAAAGATTTTGTCTTACAAATATAGTCACGCTCTTTATGCTGAGAGAGAAGGAGACAACGAAAGTCAGAAGGAAACAGAAAAGCAATAAATACTGGACGGTAGCAGACAGCGGTTGCAGGGTAGAAAGAGCGAAGAACACAACAGCAGTGTGAGAGAAAGAGAGGGACACAGTGACAGTGGAACAGGAGAGGAATAAAGAGAAGGAGGAAGTGGAAGTGGGTGAGAGCCAGTGATGATGAGAGACAGTGTGCATGTCAGTGGCAACGAGAAAGAGAGAGGTAGTGAAGACAGAAGAAACGGAATTGCTTCATTGCTCGCTTCGAAACAGGTAAGTGAATTTACACCATGACATAGCAGCAACTACATAAGGGCTATTATAGTGCTCTACACAGTATTATTACTATTACTGGCTGATAAAAACCTTAAAGTCTTCCAATTTCTGCCAGTTCAGCAAGAGGGAGGCAGTGAGAGTGAGAGGAGACTGTAGCAGTAGGACAGAAGGAAGGGAGCTATGGCTGTGACACAGGAGGTAATAAATAATGTCGCGTGACTAGGGCCTCCCGTCGGGTAGACCGTTCGCCGGGTGCAAGTCTTTCGATTTGACGCCACTTCGGCGACTTGCGCGTCGATGGGGATGATATTATGATGATTAGGACAACACAACACCCAGTCCCTGAGCGGAGAAAATCTCCGACCCAGCCGGGAATCAAACCCGGGCCGTTATGATTGACATTCTGTCGCGCTGACCACTCAGCTACCGGGGGCGGACACAGGAGGTAATGGCAGAGAGATACAAAAGGATAATGACAATGAGTTGGGCTGCATGAGAGAGTTAGAAAGGGCGATTGGGACTGGTTGGGTATGAGCGACTTAAAGCGATGGACTAGTGAGTGTGAGTTACAGTTAGGTGAACTTATGGGAGTTAGAAATGAGCAGCATGTTAAAAAAAAGCGCGAGTATGTTCGCAAGCCAGTATCTTCGGGTAAACTTTTAAAGGTGCTGAGGAAGGTAGAATGAGGCAGCTGGTACCAGACTTTTCAGTCAGAGTCTTTTAAACAGGGACATATTCGCCTTTTTTGTCCTCCGGTAGAAGCATTTTTCCGCTAGTATTAAATTACTTGTCTCAGCGTCATCTACATCATTTCGGTTCTTTTTTCTTAACATTAGTAAGTCACCCAGTATAAATATATGTAAACTGGTGCTAGAGACCATTCTAAAGAAGTACAACGGCACACGAGAAGATGGCGAGAATGTTAATGACGTTTGTTTGAGTAGACGATAGCCAGGCGTTTAGCCGCCGTACAGAAATTTTTTAAGAGATGAGCGGAGTTGGAACAGGTGAAAGAGTTAGAGGTCAGTATGAACTGAAATACAGTGTTGGAGACTGAAACTGCAGCGCCAGGAAGGGTAGTAAATAACGAAAAATTTATTGTGTGTATGTACTGAGAAGAATAAATTGTTAAATATGTAGCTAATTTCCGGGTGTATACGGTGCGAAATTTAGTTCACGGAGCTGTCACCTCTGGAAGTCAACGTCTGAAGTCCGGCTAAGCAACGAGCCGAACAAAGCTCGGATGACGTCATTCCATGCAGCTTCAACTCTATGCCAGAGCTCATCAGTTCTTCGGAAACCTGTGACCAGATATATTCATTGAGTGAGATATCTGGAGCACTTTCTGATCAGGGATACAGTTGATCACCCTCCGTATCAAGGTTTGTCGTGACAACTCGGTCTACACGACTCTTGCGTTATCGTCTGCAGCTCTTGGTCTAGTGGCTAGCGTTGCTGCCTCTGGATCACGGGGTCCCTGGTTCGGTTCCCGGCCCTGTCGGGAATTTTCTCCGCCCGGGGATTGAGAGTTTGCGTCCGCCTTATCATTTCATAATCATTTGGGAAAAGTGGCGGGACTGGGCTGTGAAAAGATCGGGAATTTGTACGGACGTTGATAACCACGCAGGCCGCGCGGTGTAGCCGAGAGGGCTGAGGGGTCTTGTCACGGTCCACGTGGCTTCCGCTGTCGGAGGTTCGAATCCTCCCTCGGGCATGGGTGTATGTGTCATCCCTAGCGTAAGTTAGTTTAAGTTAGATTAAATAGTGAGTAAGCTTAGGGACCGATGACCTCCGCAGTTTGGTACCATAAGACCTTACCACAAATTTCCAATTTTCCAAATAACCACCGCGCGACTGCTACGGTCGCAGGTTCGAATCCTGCCTCTGCCTTGGATGTGTGTGATGTCCTTAGGTTGGTTAGGTTTAAGTAGTTTTAAGTTCTAGGGGACTGATGACCACAGATGTTAAGTCCCATAGTGCTCAGAGCCATTTGAACCATTTGAATCCAAATAACCACGCAGTTGAGCAGCCCACAAACCGAATATCATCATCACCATCTTTCGTTATTGTGTTAAAAAAAAAAGACAGCCACGGAGACCTAGAAAAAGGCGTAGGGCCACTGCCCTTAACGCGTCAGAAATGTAATACCTGCTGTGCAAATTAATGGCTAAGCGAAACACAGGCGATCATGTCACCTAGTACGATCACACCAAGTGCTCGGCCCGTATAACGACGTCGAATGAACTCTGGCAACGTTTGTCCTCTTCAGAGATTCTACAACCGATTCGTTCGAAAGGTGGTGTACGTAGTACAGGGACAAGCTTGAAAAAACTACTGTCTCCAATACTGTTGTTGGGCACACCACTGTCGATGTCAAGGTAACAATAGTCGCCGTGCTGCCAGCCCGTGGTGATCCAGATGTCGTCGCACTGTCCGTGTGGATACTTGTCTTACTGCAAACAAACCCATTTTCTGTCTCAAGGCACGTGACGTGACTGATTTATGGTGCAACGCCGAGCGGACAATAGTAGTACGTCTGCCCTCTGGGGCGGTAGTCTCTCCGAGGCGTTAGAACCGATAATGGTGTTGAATATGCCCCTTCTGACTCTATCGATTTCATTTTCGCTTGACACTGAAGCACCGTGACCAACGGGAGCAGCAATGTCACAAGACAGTAAGCCCAAAATACAGGATAATTCCGAGATATTACAAACTTTCATGACTGATGAAGAAGGGCAAGCTCATCAATCTGAGGCGAGAGGCCCAGGTTCGGAAACTAGTGAAACTAGTTGTGATACCTTTGACAGTGAAACACATGTACCGGCATTGCTGTTGCTAAGATAACAGGGTAGGCAATGCCGACGGGCAGGTTCCTGAAATATAGCCTACTTGTTACTGGTCAACGATAGCCGCTCCGACGTAATTCAATCCCACCTCACTCAGGACATTCGGATCAGACAGAGGCAGTGGCAGAGGAGGTCCTATTTCTTGACCACCACGTTCACGTGATCTCACATCACCTGATTTTTTTCTTGTGGAGCCTTGAGAAAAGTCTTGTGGCGAGTCGCCTGTTGAGACTGAAGAGGCTCTCCTCGCAAGAATTCTCACTGCCTGCGACGCTGTTCAAATGACACGGGGGATATTAGAACGGGTACGGCAGAACTTTGTGCGAAGATGTTATACCTGCATTGACGGTAGTGGACGCCATTTTGAACAACTGTTGGCAATGTAGCAGATTCTGAAAATTGTTTGCGAAAAGTGAATTCACTGTTGTATTGTTTATTAAACTGGAGACCTAGAAAGGACGGAGAGGCTTCGTCCCGCCGTAGCCCTCAGTGGTTCACAACCGCACACCAGGCCACAGTAGTCCACCCACCCTACCCTACAGTAGTCCCCGCCGCCTCACACCGAACACCGAACCCAGGGTTATTGTGCGGTTCAGCCCCCAGTGAACCGCCCCCCCCTCCACCCCCCACCCCTCGGGTAACGTCTCATACCAGACGAGTGTACCCCAAGTACCCCAAATGTTTGAGTGGTAGAGCAATTATGATGTGCGAGTACATGGAGACGCTGTTTGCGCAGCAATAGTCGACATAGTGTAACTGAGGCGGAATAACGGGAACCAGCCCTCATTCGCCGAGCTAGATGGAAAACCGCCTTAAAAACCATCCACAGGCTGGCCGGCACGCCGGACCTCGACACCAATCCGCAAGGCGGATTCGTGGCGGGGATCGGCACACCTTCCCCCTCGGGAAGCAGCGCGTTAGACCGCGCGACTAGCCGGGCGGGTGGTTCACTATTCCTGTACCAAAGACTTCGGTGTCTCTGACAACAAGTTTCGTGTGAAGTTACTAGTCCATCAAAATGGCAAATAATTCAGCGGGAATTTCATACCCGTGATCAACGTTCGGAATTTGGGGCCCTTAATTTGAGTGCTGTAGAACGTGAGTAGATTTTCGAATACACTTTTCGTCTCCGTCGTTTCCATGCTATGATCATTTACCTCAAATTTATACATTTTCCCTTCTCATCACCCCTGAAAGTTCGTAACATGATCCCGAAAACATCCTGTAGACAGGTCATGACTGTTCTCTCCCCTTATTAAACGATCTTCCCACAAATAAACTACGATCAGAAATGTCTGAATGAGACACTCGCTGCATAGTCTTCCCCTGAACAAAGAATGTAGATACCGTTGCTCGTGGCTACTTCTAGCAGTTGCGTTGAAACGTTAATGAATTGCATATTCAAGCATGCATCACACTTCACGCCAATTTGACGTTTTTTGCACGTTACCTGTATGGTGCTGGAATTTCAATGGCCAGCAGTGTTTAAAAATACCCAAAAACTATGTACATACTCGCAAACACTCAGAGATACGAAAATAATGTTTAGTCAATTCCAAAACATTTCCCCGAAAGAGTAACTCGATGGAATGATAAAAAATGCAACAGACATATCTGCTTAACTGACTAATGGAGTAAATGAAGGATAAGCTAACGTTCTGCAACGCACTAAGATCTCCAGCCAAAAAGTTTACTCTGGAACCCAGACACTACATTAATTTTGATACAGGGCTACGACAAGTGGTTCATTTGTTTCATAAACTCTATACTTCCCAAAGTATTACGTGTACAAATATTACTGATGCATGAAAAGAGCCGTAAGCTCACCAAGATTGCAATTTGTAGTCTACAAACATTCTATGAATGCCTCTCTAACCACGCTCACGCATCCAAGCGGAAGTCTGGTTCGTTCCATACCATGAAAACATCGTTTCAATTATCATCACAGCAGCACTGACGCGTGTTCTGAGCGTTCAAGTGTTCTTGGCAGTGGGGGTACCGTACGCAAACACGAACCTTGAAATGTCCATATTCGAAAAAGTCACAAGGAGTTAGACCAGGTCATCTGAGGGGGCAAGGGAACAGAGCCATATCATCTTCACTTGGGTGAGGGCAGAATCTGCTTCCATTACTGCAGGCCAAGGCACAACATTCCATCTTCCAAGTGATCTTCTGACAACACCAGTTGATCCGTGCACATAGATGCTGTTGCGCGAGTAGGAGACGAAAATGGTTCAAATGGCTCTGAGCACTATGGGACTTAACTTCTAAGGTCATTAGTCCCCTAGAACTTAGAACTACTTAAACCTAACTAACCTAAGGACATCACACACATCCATGCCCGAGGCAGGATGCGAACCTGCGACCGCAGCGGTCGCGCGGTTCCAGACTGTAGCTCCTAGAACCGCTCGGCCACCCCGGCCGGCGAGTAGGAGACGAGCTAGAGGTGTGCGTGCCCGTAATCTCATGCTAACAACGGGTTAGCAATACGTCATGTTAACACGTCTGGGCTCGCAATCCCTCCTATCTGTGCTGTACGAGCTGCCACTACTGCCCTTACATTACGACGATCCTGGAGGGCGTCTGTGCTGCGTGGACGTCCAGAATTTCGTCTACGGGTGTGAGAATCAACACGTTACAACTGATATCAGCATCGTGGCAAAACTGAAGCAGCACGTCCAGCTTGTGTGGCAATTCTCCGAAAGGGCTATCCCGCGACTCGGAAGGTCTCAGTTCGACCCCTTTCAGACACGCTCAGCTGGTTGTAGGAAGCACGTGTACATCTCTGGGGCATGGTTGCCTGCCTGCCTCACACGTTTGCACCACACTGAGCCTTATGGTTGCGGGCATTCCCTATTAAAGGGTAGGCACAGATGGCGCTCCCATAGCTATGCCACTACGCAGTGGTTAGCGGACGACGTTGAAACCATGATCAGTATTTCTACTATCCCCCAGGTGGCACAAGCCGTCATTAGACCAAGGTCGTCTTTCCACGTGTACTAATTTTTTTCCGGCAGTGAGATATTAGCTACGGTGCAGTTCTGGAAAAAAATAGTCTCATAACAGAGGCTAGGCTTCAAAGTAGATGATGAATGTATTGAAGAGTTGTCGAAATTTAGCTCTGACATCAAAATGAAGTTTCCACATCTATGGGCGTATAACACAGTTTCTTCTCCTAGGTATGCAGGATTGTCCCGAAAGTTTGGCAGTACCCTTTCGTTACACCTTGTATTATGTATAAGGATGACAGTGGATTTTCTTAGCGTGACAGTAATCGTTAGCAAATTGGGACAAGCTTTCAGCATCGGATGGTCGCCGGTTTGAAGCTTCACTTCTCTCTCAGCTTCCAGATTTCTCGTGCATCGCGTGATTAGCGAGGCAGTGCGAAGCAGAGGTTTGGCAGGCGGGAGGATAGCCAGGCGAGTGACAGCAGACGGGCCGCCGGGCCAGTCTAATGGCGGGACCCGGCAGAGTTCGTGGTGGTCAGTTTCCGCGGCGTCGGCGTCGCGTCCCTCCTCCCCCCCCCCCCCCCCTCGACCCTCCCCCAACCCAAACCCGCCCCCCCCCCCCTCCACGCTTTGTCCGCGGCCGGTCGCGCTCCATGCAAAACGAAGTGCACGCTCGCACGGATTTTACAGCCCGCGCATAAAATGCTGTGCTAAATGCCAAGGCGCAGCGAGACGAAACGAGCGTCACCTCCAATATTTCCTTGTACGACACACGATAAAACAAAAACAAGTGAGATAGAGCCGAATTGGAGAAACGGCCGACATCGGTCTAATTTGGTGATCGTCTACTGTCTTTTGTCTTATCGATTTGCAAGTGAGTTTTTATGTGGGCGTGATTGAGGTGGGTCTACGGTGTAGTATCTTGATGGCGACTGATGCCTTTGGTTCAAATTTTGTCAAGCACAAGTACCTTCCGTTGCCTGACAAGAAATAACAAGCCGGCCGGAGTGGCCGAACGGTTCTAGGCGCTTCAGTCTGTAACCGCGTGACCGCTACGGTCGCAGGTTCGAATCCTGCCTGGGGCATGGATGTGTATGCTGTCCTTAGTTTAGTTAGGTTTAAGTAGTTCTAAGTTCTGGGGGACTGATGACCTTAGCAGTTAAGGCCCATAGTGCTCAGAGCCATTTGAACCATTTGAACCAAGAAATAACAACACGTCTTGCTGACTTTTTCATTGACTCGGATTCGTTTCCTACAGCGTTCACTTTGACGCCGATGCCGTTAAGAGTAACCTACAGTGATTTATGACACGTGAAACAAATTAAAAGAAAAAATGTAAATTTATTATTTTATCGCAGTATCGCAAGCTGGTATGATAACACACAGCCTGACAGTTGCTAAGGAAGAGCTGACACTTGCCAAGGAACAACTGCCAACTGCCGGCCATTGTGGCCCAGCGGTTCTAAGCGCTTCAGTCCGGAACCACGCGGCTCCTACGGTCGCAGGTTCGAATTCTGTCTCGGGCATGGATGTGTGTGATGTCCTTAGGTTAGTTAGGTTTAAGTAGTTCTAAGTTCTAAGGGACTGATGACCTCAGATGTTAAGCCCCATAGTGCTCAGAGCCAGTTGAAGTTCCGTGTAATACGGCAACGTGTCTGTAACACAGCATTTAAGTGCATACAGTCGTGGAAGAGCATTTGGATGGCTCGTAGCCGGTCCAAGTGTCACTAAAAGGGTCAAATGGCTATGAGCACTATGAGACTTAACATCTGTGGTCATCAGTCCCCTAGAACTTAGAACTACTTAAACCTAACTAAGCTAAGGACATCACACACATCCATGCCCGAGGCAGGATTCGAACCTGCGACCGTAGCAGTCGGGCGGTTCCGGACTGAGCGCCTAGAACCGCTAGACCACCGCGGCCGGCCCAAGTGTCACTAACTGTGGCATCAGCAATGGATGTGTCCAAAGTGTTATTTGCAGGCATTACGCAAAATGGCGAAACCCTGCTGCATATCTTTGCGCAACGTACATTTACGGCACAGTGGCATTGCGGGGTTATTATTCGGATCATATCCGCCTGTTTAGAAGCGATGTTGGTCCTGACTTCCTGTGTACGGACGACAATTGCCGCACAAAAACCACCGCAGAAGCTTAGGACACACTGGAATGTGAAGATACTGAACGTATGGAATGCCCTGCGTATTCCCTGGACCTAAACCCTGTAGAACGTACCTGGGATGCTCTTGGCAAACGTATTACCCAACGAACACGCTCTCCTTGAACCGTGCAAATTGCTCTGAGCACTATGGGACTTAACATCTGAGGTCATCAGTCCCCTAGAACTTAGAACTATTTAAACCTAACTAACCTAAGGACATCACACACATCCATGCCCGTGGCAGGATTCGAACCTGCGACCGTAGCGGTCACGCGGTTCCAGACTGAATAAAGATGTACTAAGTTAATAGCGTTGTTTTATTTGAAAAGCTTAAAAAGTTTTCACATAAAAAGTTTGTAGCCGTTACTTTTCAGGACGCATTCGTAACTGTTAGTATAAATTTTTCTTACTGAATCTATATACTGGCAGTGATGGTTTCAGCGTATTAATTA
Source organism: Schistocerca piceifrons (assembly GCF_021461385.2). Taxonomy (NCBI): domain Eukaryota; kingdom Metazoa; phylum Arthropoda; class Insecta; order Orthoptera; family Acrididae; genus Schistocerca; species Schistocerca piceifrons. The sequence continues at coordinate 377,909,969 of NC_060138.1, forward strand.
ATGTGTGCAATGTTTTCAACATCACATCATTGCACATCAATAAGTCAGAAGTGCATCAGAGCGAACTACAGTCAGTGAAAATAAAATTAAAGCCCGTTAAATCTTTGATAACTGTAAACTATCAGCGCGCTGTAGCATCTTAATTGATCGGTTACCATAATTTATCAAGTTCGAGGAAAGTCTACTCAACCAGTTAGATAATTCGTACTTTACCTGTACATGTGAAGCAAAAACTTTACCCGCCAGGGTAGCTGAGAGCGCCAGTCCGGCTTTCGCCGCCGTGCAGTGCGGACGTGTTGTTGTTTCCGCCTGCGGAGCGCGCGCGCTCGCTCTTGCTTACATTTCAACGGCCGTCACTTACGTGTCGCTTACGTGCACTAGAACCATGGCCAACCGTTTTCGAAAATCAACTTTACGAATCAACTTCTGCAACGGCTACGCACGACCAAAGGCCTTGGAAGTGGAACGCTTTCTACGCGACGTTGCTAAGATCCCAGCTTCCGACATCTTGGGCATCCATTTGTCCATATTAAGCAGTACTGTGTACGTCAAAGCCGTCAATGACGCGGTATGTGAAAGAATACTTCGTGACACCAAACATGGATTACGCTTTTGCCATGCCGACGGCAATATCGGAGCGGTCACTGTCGACCATGCCGGCTTAGGAATGCGCACCATACGAGTTTTCGAACTCCCGTTCGAGCTTCCGGCGGAAGACGTTACCGCGGCTTTCCGCCCCTATGGCACCGTACATGGCCACACTGCCGAACGCTGGGCGCAATTCCAAACGTACTCCGTTCTTAACGGTGTACAGCAGATCACCATCGACCTCCATCGCCACGTGCCATCTTACCTGCAAATTAGCGGGTGCCGCGCGGTTGTCATATACGACGGCCAACCCAAGACCTGTTTCGGGTGCGGCTAAGAAGGCCACCTCAGATCTGAGTGTCTTCAGCGACGAATCACCCAATTGCCAGCCGCTACCGTGGCACTTCCGGCTCCGACGTCGGTTTTACCGATCACCTACGCATCGGCGCTCTCTTCTCCTCTCACCGGCCGCCGCCCATCGGACCACGTGCCGGTGACCCTTCCAGCTGCTACGGATACCGCTGGGGCCGACACGTCGCGCTCAAAGCCTGACGCTACTCCGGCGCCACTACCAACAGCGACGACTTCCGACACCCACCCGCCCCTTCATTTGACGTTCCCGCGACGGCCTTCCTCTCAGAGCGACGCGACTCCCTTCCGTCTTCCGACACGGAGGGACGAACCCGCAAACAACGTTCACCTAAGAGGCGCAAGAGGAGGCGCCGTACGGTCTCGGAAGGAGACGGATTACCTCCCCCTGATGCTCCAGAGGCCGTCCGACACGACGAGGCCTCGGAGAACCTACACGACGATACGAATGACGACAACATGACTCCGTCTGTGGATGTGTCAATGCCTACTCTACTGGCTCGCCCAGGTGCTCCTGAACCAATGGACTCCACCGATGCGACTGCCGCCGAGACGTCCTCCGCCCCTACGACCGGAGTGGAACGTACGACCATCACAACGACAACGCCTTCCATGGCGTGGAGTGAGGACGTCGATGAGGACCCGGACCACACGCTGGGGACAGAGTTACCCTAGACGGAAGCATCGTTACGCCGCTGATAACGCCGTCAGGTGACGTACGGCACGACTCGCCGTTGCCTCGCCCCTCTTCATCCTCCGCCAGTGGTTCCCCTCCACGGCGTGGTACGGCTCCAAACCTACCGAATAGCGACGATCAACACTAACACTATCAGCTCACCCGTGAAACTCCAACTGCTGCGAGAGATGATATGGGCGTCGGATGTCGATATCACACTACTACAGGAAGTACACTTGGCCACACTTCCAGACGTCGCGGGATATAACACTTATCCTTCCCCTGGTGACCACCTGGGACGCGGCGTAGCCATCTACGCCAGAGAAGGCATTCCAGTGGCCGATATCACATACCTTCCATCTGCCCGAGGCACGGCCGTCACCGTCATGGGGACGCGTATCGTCAACATTTACGCTCCGTCAGGCTCCACCCGCAGACGCGACAGGGCACTCTTCTATTCAGAAGAAATCGCTCCTTTGTTTCTTGGTCGCTGCGACCATTACTTGCTTGGGGGTGATTTTAATTGTGTCTTGCACCCTAAAGATCAAGTGCCCCACTGCAACACCTGTCAAGAACTGCGTCTTGTCGTCCGAGATCTGTTGCTCCGCGACACTTCGGAAGTTCGGCACGGCGACGCGCCTGGACATACTTACGAGACGAGTCACTTCGCGAGCCGCCTTGATAGAATTTACGTCTCTCGGGAACTCACACCTGCAGTCCAAGGTGCAGAACTTTGGCCCCTGGCCTTTTCGGACCACTGTGCCTACATCTGCAACATTCTCTTCCCCAAGGAAGTGGTCTGGCGTAGTCGTGCACCGTGGAAGCTGAACACCTCCCATCTTCATGATCCCGGATGTCTTCAACGTGTTACCGAGACATGGGCCACCTGTGAACGTCGCTTACCTAAATACTGCACGACCTTGACCTGGTGGCTGGAATGTGCCAAACCTGCCATTCGACGTACTTTGATTCAGTATGGAAAGGAAGTAGCTATGTGGCGCCGGCACACTACCGACTATTTCTACGCCGTTCTCCGCGACCTGGACGCCCAACCGCCCACCCCCGACACCCAGAGGGAACGCAGCAGGATTAAGGCGCAAATTGTAAGTTTGACACGCCGTAGACTGCAGGGGGCTATGGTGCGAACCCGATGTCAAGATTCGGCGGAACAAGAACATCCGACCATGCATCATATCGTCTCCGATAGGAAACATCGACGACAACAACTCATCACCGAGATCACCACCTGTCGCGGCCAGCACGTCACTTGCCAGGCCGAAATCGTCAGTGCCTTTGTCGACCACTACCGCACAATGTACCAGGAGGAGACTACCAACAACCACGCTGAGGAGTCTGTGTTACCACACGTAACTCGCACCCTCACCAGCGACGAAGCAGACGAGCTGATGGAGTCCATTACGCGTGACGAAATCCACGATGAAATGAAAAAAGGGGCTCTGAATAAGTCACCTGGTGTCGACGGATTGCCGAAAGAATTTTATCGCGCTTTCTTCACACTCATGGCGTCACGGTGGACAACGATGTTTCATGAACTGCTGACGATGGGGAACGCCGTACCGCCGTCCTTCGTCACGGGAATTATTATACCCATCCACAAACCGACACCAGGTGTGACGACAGCACATTACCGTCCCCTGACTCTGCTTAACGCAGACTGTAAAATTTTTACACGCCTACTGGCAACGCGATGCCGCAAGGTCCTGCCTAGCATTCTATCCCCGGAACAGACAACTCCGGGCGGATCAGTTAATATACAAACGCCCACAGGAGAATGTCGCGATTTAATTGCACTGGCAGCGGCGTGCAGACTCCACGCCGCAGTGGTTGCCATTGATTTTGACAGCGCATTCGACAAAGTGCGGCATCTTTTTCCGTTCTCAGTGATGAACCGCATGGGTTTTCCAACCGCCTTTATCGACTTGATCCGGCGCCTGTACGGCACCGCCGAATCGCTGATTGAGGTTAATGGCCGTGTGGCGGGACCAGTGGCGATCCGGCGTTCCGTACGGCAAGGCTGCCCACTTTCGACCCTACTCCATGCCATAAGCCTGGAGCCACTCATCGGGAGTCTGACGAGCCATCTTTCTGGTCTCACTTTGCGACAGCACAGTTTTCGATGTCGTGCGTATGCGGACGACCTCCTCCTCTTGATCCGCTCATGGAGTGAAACACACACGGTACTTGATTTGATATCAACGTACGGCACTGCAGCGGGCAGTAACATGAATGTGGCTAAATCCGCGGCGATGCCCATTGGACGCGGCCTCTCACACGAAGACTTAGCACCTCTCCCGTGTGTACAACAACTACGATACCTTGGTATCATTTTCACCTCCACCGTGCGCCGCTCCGCTGCCATCAATTTTCGGCGTGCACTCCAAACCATCCGCACGACGGTGCGACAAAATCGTCTCCGACGACTCGATTCTTTACAACGTGTCCAATATCTCAATCAACATGTGGCGTCCAGAATTGTCCACATCGCACAGGTCCTCCCGCTGCCATCAACTATTGGACGCAGCCTCTAGGCCGCCTTCGGATACTTTCTTACGGCCGGTACGCTCTTTAAGGTCCGCTACGACACGCTCACCCTTCCCACGCGAGCGGGGGGCCTCGGCCTTGTCAATGTGCGACTCCGCGCGGCGTCCTTGCACATGTCCACCATGCACAAGCAGTGGCACGGGGGCACCTCCCTTACGCGCAGCTTGCTGGAAATTCTTGTGCCCGCGACCATAACACCACCAGTACCAGTCGGACACATCAAGCACCAGCTGACGCACATTTCTGATTTCATCGTCGACTTCAGTTATGCTCACACAAACTTACCGACCACGCGTTCTCCTCGACCCAAAGATTTTTACACCCCACTCCTTCGTTCCATATCCAGCAACAATATCGAACTGAGACTTCCGTCCACGCGGTGGCCCACGGTTTGGCGTCACATCCACCAGCCTTTTCTTCCCTACAACGTCCGGGCAACATGGTACGAAGTCGCAAATGAAAAATTCGCCACAAATCATCGTCTTCACGCCATCGGACTAGAGGACTCTCCACTTTGTTCCGTTTGCCACCTCGTGGACGACGATGTCCATCAACTGACTTGTGCTGCCACCAGTGACGTCTGGAAACTTGCTCGACAGTTCGTTGCCTGTTACCTCCGCGTTCCGCCGGACTCGGTTGACCCATGGACTTTTATCCATCCTGAGAATACTTATTTCCCCGCCACCAAAAATCATGCGATTGTATGGGTCAAGGGATGGACGATCACCTACATGTATAATGATGGCGACAAATCACGCCTTGATTTCTGGCAGTACTTACAAACCGCCTACAGTGAAGTCGAACACCGACCGCGCTACCGCGCCTTCTTCGCCAATTACCTACATGCGATCTTTACGTCACCCCCGCTCAGTTGGATGGTGCCACGCGACGACAGCACTCCCGCCCCCCCTGCTGACATCTGACACCGCCCCGCGCTACTTTCTACATTGTAACCCACAGTGGAGTAGGCTCATGGACACGCGCCTCCTTTCTTTTATGCACTACACCAGAAAACACTGGTTTTTCCCTCACTCCACTGTATATTGCTTCACACCTCTTAGCTTACATCAGTATTATTATTCTTTTTTTTTCCTACACCTTGTTCATAAAAAAAGCTGCTCGCCTTGTACGAGTATAATGTCTTGTGTTATTTTCGCCGGAAGGATGGCATTTCTGTTGTATTTAAATTTGTACCAATAAAGATCTTTTGTTCATTTACCCTGTTTCTGGTGAAAAAAAAGGAGCGCTAACGCGCTGCTTCCTGGACTCCGGTAGGCGCGCCGTCCCAGGATCGAATCCGCCCGGCGTATTAACGACGAGGGCTGATGTGCCGGCCAGCGTGGATGTGGTTTTTAGGTGCATTTCCACTTCCCGCTAGGTGAATACCGCGCTGATCTCCATGTTCCGCCTCAGTTACACGGCTCGCAGACATCTGAACACATTCGCACTATTTCATGGATTACACTCGACGCAGATAGCTGGGGTACACTAATACCGTCCCAGGGAGGTACGGGGTGGCGGCAGGAAGGGCATCCGACCACCCCTTAAACATTAACATGCCAAATCCGATTAACGATGGCTGACCCTGCGTAACTGCGGGACAAGGCTCGAGCGACAGATAGAATGTGAGGCAAACACTTTCTTATCGTATAAATTTCTATTGAGATAATTGTGAGAGTGTCTGGAATCGGAGGGCACATATACAACCTAAAGATTTGAGCGCATATATTCTCAAGAAATGGGTGCTGCAGAAGAGATAAACTCCGTGTGAAGACTTGATTTATCAGTGCTAATTGTATTACTGTTTGTACAACTATAACCGATTTCTACATAGTTGTTGTTTTGATCATCAGTCCAGAGATGTGTTTAATGCAGCTCTGGATACTATTCCATCCTGCACAAGCCTCTTCATCTCTGTATTATTATTATTAGTACAGCCTAGGTCTATTTGAACTTGCTTGCATTCATGTATTGGTCTCACTCTACAATTTTATGTCTCTCCCCCTCGCCAAACAAACACGTACCTTCCTCCAGTATCAAATGTACCATTCCCTGATGTCTGATGATGTGTTCTATCAGTCGATCCCTTCTTTTATTTACGTTGTGCCATAAATTTCCTTTTCCCCAGTTCATTTCAGTATCTCCTCGATTTGCCCATTTAATGTGCAGCATTCCTCTACAGCAACACATTTCAGAAAGCTTCTACTCTCTTCTTGCCTGAACTGTTTATCGTCCACATTTCACTTCTGTACAACAGTACACTCGATAGAAAGAAGTTCTTCCAGAAAAAACTTTCTAACATTCAAATTTAAATCTTTGTTTAGAAATTGCTCTTTTTCACAAACGCTTTTCTTGCTATTGCCAGTCTCCAATTTCTATACACTCCACTCATCATCAGTTGTTTTGCTGCCAAACTAGCAAAATTCATCTATTTCTTTTAGAGTCTAATTTTCTAATCTAATTATTTTAGCATTTCCTGATTTACTTCGACACCATTTCGGTAAACTTGTTTTACTTTTGTTGATTCTCATCTTAGCCATTTCGAGCACTTCTCTAACAAATCCTTTGCCGCCTGTGACAGCATTATAAGGGACGATCAAAAAGTTTCCGTTTGAGGATGTGCTGCAATGTATACACAACCCAGCGAAACTCCGATGCGGGTATATAAGTATAGACACGTTGGGAAGGAGTTACTGTGGCTTTCGGAAGAAAACTTTTTGATCGCCCCTTATACAATGACATTAGCGAACATCAAAGTTTTAATTTCTGATTTTTGAACTTTAATTCGCAGACTGGATAACATAGAGGACAGGATACAAACCCGTCTCACTCCATTCTCAACTTCACTCCGTCTCTGGTATCCGCAGTCTAGTTTCTCTACAAATGGTAGATGACGTTTCGCTCGCTGTATTTTACCCGTACTGCATCCAGAATTTCAAAGACTGTATTCCAGTCGACACTGTCGAAAATGTAAAAAAAATTATAAACCTAAGTTTGCCTTTTACTAACGTATCTTCCTAGATAAGCACAGGATGACATTGCATCGTGCGTTCCTACGTTTTCCTGAAACCCAAGCTTATCTTGCCTGAGGGTGGCCTCTACCAGTTTTTCCATTCTTTGAGATGTTAGCATTGGAAAATATAGTTCGTATGTCCATACTAAGATATCGTATCACATAATACAATAGATGAAATAATTATTTTAGGAATAAATATAAATGTTTCATCGATACAAAATGTCACATTTGGGAAAAACGGGGTGGGGGGGTGGAGGGGTGGGGTGAGTCGGCATCACCACACTCTAACGCTTTTCTCTATCACTGATACATAACCCACCTTGAGAAGTACACGTGGGACCGTGAAGTGTTCTGTACTATGATTTTAAATACTACATGAGTGTAGACTTAAATTTTACAACTAAATTTTTCTGTCTGATTGGGAAGAATCCGTCTTACAGAACAACAGTAAACCTAGGAACCTGTCCGTATGAAGCGATATTATATGGGCCGAAAATGCTAAATCACTTTTAGGGAAGACGTGTAGATGAGTAAAATATCCTTAGAGCTATGTGGGAAAGACCAGTGGACCTAAACAGGTGTCAGCGTACAGGATTCTTCTATAGTCTTTTCTTTAATACTGCTCGTGCGTTTGGGTACATCATCATGTCAAGTTAATGGATCGACTCGAAGGAATTCTGTGAACCTCCATTCGAGAAGTGCAGGTCTTGGATTATTAGTTAACTCTGCATGCCGCGCTAGTCATTGTTTCTACATCTCGTCGAACTGACGGTCAGCTCTGTTCGTTGTTTTCGTCACTAGACTCCTGTCCACGAGTGGTTTGTTTAATGAATTTAATTTGTTTCTATTTCTGCGAACTGCTATTGTTTAATCTACACAACACCTGTACAAGCATGCAGATATAGAGGTCAGTGGCCACGGATTACATAGAGAAATAGCTCCCGGTTTGTACACATTCAACCTTAGCTGCTATTAGTGACGCAGTTTCCGAAATATTCCCACTCCGAAGCTGAAACTGAATGCATTCAGGTGCTGCCTAAAGACAAGCCACCGTAGGCGGTGACTCTTTGCACTGTATTGTAGCCAAACAAGCCAAGGAGCAGATCGCAGTTTCTTTCTCGTTTAACCGTAGCCTAGAGCCCCAGCCTAGAGTTACCGTTTCTCAGAAGCTATATGTGAACTTTATGGAATCTAAAAAGAGTATATGTGGAGTAGATTTACAACATCCATGATGAATTATACACTTAAGAGCCAAAGAAACTGGTACAACTGCCTAATATCGTATAGGGCCCCCGAGACCCGCAGAAGTGCCGCAACAGGACCTGGCATGGACTCGACTAATGTATGAAGCAGTGCTGGAGGGAGATAACACCATGAATCCTGCAGGGCTGTTCATAAATCCGTAACAGAACGAGGGGGTTGAGATCTCTTCTGAACGGCACGTTGCAAGGCATCCCAGGTATGCTCAATAATGTTCATGTCTAGGGAGTTCGGTGGCCAGCGGAAGTGTTTAAACTCAGAACAGTGTTGCTGGAGTCACTCTGTAACAATTCTGGACGGGTGGGGTGTCGCATTGTCCTGCTGAAATTGCCAAGTGCTTCATAATGAACAATGGACACGAATGGATGCAGGTGATGAGACAGGATGCTTACGTACGTGTCATCTCTCTGAGTCGTATGAACTGCCACGTCAATCTGGTCAACAAGGGACTGAATGGAAGCGTTACACCCTCATAGCGATTTTGCATACGACCCGAATTTTCTCGAGTTCCCTGCCAGATATTTTGCTAATGTGTGTGATGGTGGTAGTTGTTGAATGCTTCACGCATAGATCTTTTCACAGACGCACGAATCTCTACTAACCTTCGTATGTCGTCATTTATGCGTTCCGTTTTCATCCGAGTGTGCCACAACCTCTGCTTCCTCAGCATCCGTTTAATATCATTATTAAACCATGGTGGATCTTTTACATCCTTTATCCACTTACTACGCACATAATTCTGCAGACCACGATTTTTCAATCTGCTTAAACTTTGCACATAATTCCTTTACATCCATCTTACTGGAACTAAGTGATGCCAATTGGCCGTCTAAGTGAAACGTTAATGACAACTTATGTGCTCTATCTAGCAGAAAGACTCTCCTAGCATTCTTGACTGATTTATTAACTTTCGTAATCATGGTTGCTATAATGACATCATGATCGCTAATTCCCGTTTCTATACTGACGTTGTCGATGAGGTCCGTCCTATTTGTAGGTACAAGGTCTAAGATATTTCCACTGCGTGTGAGCTTCCGAGCTAGCTGCTCAAGACAATTTTCGTACAACGTGTTCAGAAGTATTTCGTATGACTGTCTGTCTGTACCCCCAATAGTGAATGAATGGAAATCCCTGTCTACACTCAGCAGGTTAAAGTCGCCTCCAACTAGTACTACATGATCTGGCTATTTACACGCTATTGACCGTAGACTTTCTTTGAATGACTGTAGAAATGTCACGGCAGAAACAGGTGGTAGGTAAAAACGTACAACAATTAACTTGGTTTCACCTACACCTGTTACAGGCGACCAGATGAGTTCACTGTCACACTCAACTTCGACCTCAATAGAGACAATATTTTTGTCGACAGCAATGAACACTCCACCTCCTACTGTCTCTAATCTGTCTTCCCGATATACGTTCCACGACTCGCTAAATATCTCCGAGTTTCCCACTTCAGGTTTCAGCCAGCTGTCGGTCCCAAGAATAATTTGGGGGCGAGAACTTTCCAGGAGGGCAGTAAATTCGGGAACTTTATTACAAATACTTCGACAGTTTATTGTTAAAATTGTGTCAATCGAAGTGTCTTTATTCTGAAAGCCGTTTGACTTCCCTTGCTGCATAACGACTGGCGAGTGTTCATCAGAGCACCTCAAACTACTGCTTGGCCTAAAAAACTCTCATGTGCATTCCATAAGTACTCTGCTAACCGAGGAGCTGCTTCCTTTGTGTAGGGCACCCCTTATCTATCAAGGGGAGTCCTACAAATCCCCACATGATAACGCAGGTCCAGAAATCTTCAGCCAAGACCGTCACATCCACGAAGGTTGTGGTTGAAGCCCTCCACTCGACTCCAAACTAAAGGATCCCGATCAACTCTGGGAATAATGTTGCAAATTGCGAGTTACGCTTGCAGCTCCGCCTGTACGAACTGAGGATAGCCTCAGAACCCATGCGATACGCGTCATTGGTGTCGACGCGAGCTACAACATGCAGACGACTGCAGCCTGCACGCTCGATAGCCACAGGCAACGCCGCCTCGATATCTCTGATGAGGCCCTAAGGCTGACATACCGAGTGCACACTGGCTTTCTTTCCAGCCCTGAACGCTATCTGCCTAAAGGACTCCACAAGGCGCCTAACATTGGGCTCCCAATAAGTAGCAGTTCCCTCCCCCCGTGTGCCTTCACGGACGCTGCTGCAGGAGGGGCCATCTTTCTACTCACATGGCGAATGGGCGAGGCCAGGCTGTCAGTCTCCACAGAAATTATTTTTTCATTTCATACATTTACCAATTAACATTTTTTCCTTTAATTGTACTGTGAAACCTTGATTGTTGCCAAGTTTCACGATTTTAGGGAACTACCCTATCGGTTTTGATGATTGAGTTTGCGCGAATCAAAATACGTGACATAAACCGTCGCATCCTTTGATTTCACTGACTTAGAAGCTACAGTTATTACACCGCCAAGAGACTATAGACCTTAGACAGTCGGACAACAAGTGACAAAAGGAATACTTTTTCGTGTGATATAATTATAAATTAAAATTTTTCGAATATTCTCGTTTACGTGCAATGTGAAACCTTGTCCTTGAACAAATTTCATAATTGTACGTAAATGGGAAGCAGCCTGCAGGTTTTGATGAATGAGGTTGCGGGTATCAAAATATGTCACAAAATGGCCGTAGCTTTTGACTGCATTGACTTAGAAGCTTCAAATTTTTACAACGCCAGGAGACCGTATACCTTAGTATGTGGCATAAATTTCAAGTTAATATGTCTGCCTGTTCCTGAGAAATAGTGTTTTTAACAGTCGGACAAACAGACAGACAACGAAGTGATCCTATAACTGTTTCGGTTCTACCCGTTAAGGTACAGGCCCCTAAAATAGCATAATACCATTGCAACGATAAGTTACGCTTCCACTGTTTGCAACAAGCCTCTCACTAATAGTAAATGACCTAGCAGACCATCACTTTAATGTATGATGCACATCCTTTGAAACATTGAGAAACTGCACTGACCTCTACGTCAAGACTGGACGGAAAAGTGATGAAATCTTCTCGCTGAACTTCCCCTCAGAACTTATTAGATACAGAAAAAGATAAGTCTGAATTAACCTCCAGCACGTGGCAGACCGAGAGTTTCAGATGACTGCAACTGTTACGCAACCGCAGTACGTTTTGTTAACGTGCCACGTAACCTTACGACAGAATTCGAACAAATCGACTGTAGAGTCGGACTGGGTGTCCGTCGGAAGGTGAAGCAAAAAAGTTGTGATGGATATTTGCCACGCTCATCAACGAGAACGCCATCCTACTGTAAGTAGGCTGTTTAGATTTTTACATTGGTAACGCCACGTAGCGCTCTGTATGAAAATCACTGGCTGTGCTGTGTGCAGTCTGTGGCTAGTTTGCATTGTTGTCCCCCATTGTAGTGTTGGGCAGCTGGATGTTAACAGAGCGTAGCGTGGCGCAGTTGGAGGTGAGCCGCCAGCAGTGGTGGATGTGGGGAGAGAAATGGCGGAGTTTTGAAATTTGTAAGACTGGATGTCATGAACTGCTATGTATATTATGATTTTTCAACACTATTAAGGTAAATACATTGTTTGTTCTCTATTAAAATCTTTCATTTGCTAACTATGTCTATCAGTAGTTAGTGCCTTCCGTAGTTTGAATCTTTTATTTAGCTGGCAGTAGTGGCGCTCGCTATATTGCAGTAGTTCGAGTAACGAAGATTTTTGTGAGGTAAGTGATTTGTGAAAGGTATAGGTTAATGTTAGTCAGGGCCACTCTTTTGTAGGGATTATTGAAAGTCAGATTGCGTTGTTAAAAATATTGTGTGTCAGTTTAAGGACAGTCATGTATAATTGTTCAAAGGGGACGCTTCACTACTTGTCACGAAAGAAATAGGAAACAGATCGTCCAAGTGTCTAAATCATTGTGAATGCTAATGTCGAACCTTGCTGTTCTCTATTTCTGTCAGTGTCATGTCAAACACACTCGTCTATTCTGAGCTGTGGTCTACGCCATTTGCTCTATGATATCTACCGCAATGCACGTTGAAATGACGGTTCTCTTTCTATCCACAAAGCTTCTGGCCATGCACCTAGCTTTTATTCCAGACACTTGCGTCATCAGATGGGTGTCCGTTCCTGTTGAAACGTCCCCTTCGAAAAATTAATGAATTACTGTGCTCATAAACCTCTTACATTGTTTGATTTTCAAACAGCTGAGCAGAACTGAACGAACTCAGACATTTCGCTCTTTACCTATTCTGATCAACACTAAACTGACACACAATATTTTTAGCGCAACGCAATCTGACTTTCAATAATCTCTACAAAAGAATGGCCCTGACTAACATTATTCAAACTACCGAAGGCACTAACTACTGATAGGCATAGTTAGCAAATGAAAGATTTTGATAGAGAACAAACAATGTATTTACTTTAATAGTTTTCAAAAGTCATAATATATATAGCAGTTCATGGCATCCAGTTTTACAAATTTACTGTCTCTGATGGACACACGTCCAGATCATCCGCTCTCAAAACTCCGCCATCTCTCTCCCCACATCCACCACTGCTGGCGGCTCACCTCCAACTGCGCAACGCTACGCGCTGTTAACAGCCTACTGCCCAACAGTACAATAGCAAATTCCAACGATGCAAACCAGCCACAAACTGCACACAGCACAGTCAGTGATTTTCATATAGAGCGCTACGTGACGTTACCAACATAAAAACCTAAACAGCCTGCTTACACTGTTTATCGCAACATTTTACAAAAAGCGTTGTTTTAATGTGCTAAGGCACGATTTCTTAAATCCCTTCTCAACATGTAACTTTAAGTGCGTATGTATGACATTTTTAACTAGAATTATTTGTATTTCATTCATTATTTTGTTCAATACTTTTTTCATTGTGGACATATGGTATCTACATCGATTCATAATAATTTGCATAAATCACAGCTCCTTCAACAAAAATATCTTCGCCATGACCAGTTTCAGCCTTTGGGCTATTTTCATGTATTTAGGAAATATCTAACAAAAACATGTTGCCTTGATTGTTAGTTAATCAGTGTTCGGGCACCAAGCTTAAGAAGAAACTGGTCGTGGCTGGACATATTGATGCAACTAAAGCAGTCATTTATTCAAATTTATACAGCAGTCCATTTATCAAACATTTTAGATGCACTTCATGTCTTGTCGAGTAATGAAGTAAACTGGATGGTTCCTTACTTCTTTAGGAAGATCGCAGAATTTTGCAGGAATATGACAGAATAACATTTAGCCATAAACACGATCTTACTGCAGAGTTGGAAACTCCCAAGGGGGCAAAAGCATTCACAAGGAGCACCTTTGACCTCGAACGCTCGGAACCGCACGAAACCGTGGTTAGAATAACACCCTCAAAAAAAAAAAAAAAAAAAAAAAAAAAAAAAAAAAAAAAAAAAAAAAAAACTCTGCACTTGTTTGCTAGCGCTATCATATAGTGGCATGTTGTAAACTGTGTAAATTGATATTGTTAAACGAATAAATCCTACGACTGTAGTCCGAATTTGCGATTTGATGGAAAAAGGAAATGAAATCGGGGTCGAGGAGAGAGAGTTCACAGATATAACATAATAATTCAGATACGTGATGGGGCTAACACAGAAATACATGGTGTTACACCGGTTTTTAAGAACAGGAACAACGTGAACGTTAAGGTGGCTGTTGAAGCAGTACACGACGTTCATCTCCACAGCAACAGGAAAGGTCCAGTCAAAGTGAGTACAAACTATCTCTACCCAAACAGTCGATACCCTGTTTGTTAGAAGATAATGATGACAGGGTATCAGAGAAAATTTATGAAGCCTGTTACAGTCGTGGCTTCAGTTCCTACAGAAAACTAATGAAGCGCTATAAGTGCACTAACAGTAAATCAAATTGCAGATTAATTCTAAATTATGTGTCCAGCAAAAGGCGGGCAGGAGCTCGTTTCAAAGGAAATAGATTGTCCCAATTAAAAACTATAAAAGTTCATGTAACACAGGAATTAGTAAGAGCAAGGTCATGTGGATCTACAGTTCACCATTGGCATCTGAAAATATTGGCACTAAAGCGTCTAAAATGGTTGGCCTGTATCACTTCAAAGCTTTAGTTTCTTTCATCGACAGTCTTAAGGCTGAATATGGCATTTCATCCAGGCATATTATTACATTTTTCGCACCTAAGGGCATAGAAGACCGTAATAGTACGTCGTAAGGCACAACAGTTTGTGGAGGAAGTGAACATGTTTACGACATAGCAGGGTGTGGGGAAATGAAATTTTTGGAACAGTGACCAGAGTCAATTCCAGTATGAAATGTGTTCATCATCTACACTGTCTCTCAGAGGAGAGAAAACTACAGCTAGTGCGTTGCAGTCTCTACAAAGCTCTATCCACAGCTACGCTTTTGATGTGGCTTTATCAGTGACAGGCGGACTAGCAAACAAGTTGTTCTTCTGTTTCCAAGAGACACAAGACCCATATATTTCAAAGAAACTTGAAACAATCTACCCACGAAACATCTATTTCGAGGCAAGTAAAAGTGGAAAAATGACTAAAGAAGACATGAAATGTTTCCTAACTTCAATCCTTGACGAACATGTAAAAAGTGAAAAGAATCTATTGCTGTGTGATTCCTGGTCAGGTTATACAGATAGTTCCTCTCTTGATGAAAGTTTTCCAAACAAAGATGTTGTACTGAACGTATTGACACCGAAAACAACAAAGTATTGCCAACCAGTTGATGTTTACTTCTTTCGGCAATATTTCATAGGGACTGTTGATTTTTGCTGATTTTGTACGACTACAATGTGCCAAACCACAAGCGAAGATACAGGATCGTTATCTGATCACCAGACTTCACTCTGTAATTTATAATCAGTTTTCTGTACCAAGGTATACGCCTACGTTGCAATATGCTTGGAGAAAGGTAGGTTATGACATTGACATACACATGTCATCATTTGAAAATGTAATTAGTGAGGCTTTTGATACTGGACTGCTGGAATTCGAAAGTGATTTTGGATGTAAAAATGTGGCTTTAGTGAGGTGTGCACGTTGTTCTCTTCCACCTGGTTTAAACCATCCAGTAAGAAGGCCTGGTTCACACCGGAGCGAACACAAGCAAGCACCAGCGGACGAGAATTTTCTCTTCCGTAAATGGTAGCCGAACGCGAGCGGACACCATTCAGTAGTGATCGGTTCGCATTTCTCGATGCTCTACCGTGTTCCCCGGTTTGTCGGTCTTTTAGCGAACCATCAAACAAAGTTCGCCCCTTCTCCGCTTTGGTGCTACCAGCAAGGAGAGTATTCGTCCTCTGTGTTTGCGAGTGAACTTCGGTTATTGACATGAACTGCGTCAGCAATGAAGTGATCTGAAAAGAAGTAATGTTTCTGATAGCAAAATAAAGATGCCATGGGCGTTTCTGAGGGCCACAGAACGTATGGTGAACAAAAAGAGGAATGATTGGCAGAAAATTGTCGAAGCTCTCATAAGATCTTACAGGGGATGTGAGAAAGACAATAAATTATGTATTAAATAGCAACAGCTCAATAAATTTCATTGAAAGTAAACAAGCACGAATACGTGCGGGAGTTGGACGAAACTGTGGATCTTAAATTTATCCGTATTATATGGAAATTGTTTGAGGTCTGCGACTGCATTGTGAGATTTTCTGAAATATGTTCTGCAGCAGTCACTTGCTACTAATATTTTATAAGCACGACACGTTTTGGCAGCATGCTGCCATCTTCACTTCCATTTACATTTACTTTTACATTGTAATTAAAATGAAATTAGGTCAGTTTCTCTTGCTCACTTACACACAAAGCAAAGGAAACGAACCTCACTCCGTATTAATTACAATGTAGAAGTGACTGTAAATGCACCTGATGATGGCAGCATGCTGCAGAAACGTACCTTGCTAATAAAATATTAGTAACCAACCAGTGACTCTTGCAGCATATATAATTTCACAAAAAAACATGGAAACACCAAAGGAAAACATATTACCACGCCAAATACGGTGTTAAAAATCAGATTGCATTCCGAACAGCATGCTGTCATGTCGGGGTGGATAAATACAGGTCCTGTATTATTTTCAAGAAAATCTTATACAATTTTTCATGTAAAAAAGTGGCAAGCCCAGGTAACAGTGATGGAAGAGCATAGCGATCACGAACCACTCTCTCTAAAGCAGATCACAAACGCTCAATAATACTGATATCTGTTGACAGCGGTGGCGAGAGAGATGCGGCAGTTCACCCTTGTGCCCACAAAATCAGTTATGGACGATGCGAGCTTTCTGACCAGGGACCCTATTGTCTTGCAACGCAGCATCACCATTGAAGAAACAATCATTATACCATATGATCTATATGATGAGGCAAAATGGTTATACAGTGGTCAAAATAAATGTATCGTATTGGTTTATTGTCAATAGTGGACATTTCCACTTGATAAACCAACGCCACGATTTACAATTTATTCTCACTGCCATCTAGCATAATACATTGCTTATTAACCAACTGACCCTCGCCTTAAATGGAGGCTCTTTTGAATGCTATTAGGCATACTCTTTACCAAATTGTAGAAATAAATAATTCCTCCACAGCCGCCTGTGAAGTCTCTGGTGGGACAGGATGGTTGCAGACTGTTCGTTTTAGTATGGTTCAAATGGCTCTGAGCACTATGGGACTTAACATCTGAGGTCATCAGTCCCCTAGAGCTTAGAACTATTTAAACCTAACAAACCTAAGGACATCACACACATCCATGCCCGAGGCAGCATTCGACCCTGCGACCGTAGCAGTCGCGCGGTTCCAGACTGAAGCGCCTAGAACCGTTCGGCCACAACGCCGGCTCCCCAGCAACTGAACGTAAACAGATACTTAATCTTTTTGCGAGAAACTCCGTCAGATTGAGACAACGACTGCAGCAGCGACACGATGGTGCAACTGCGCACTTCGCACACGCACTGCTGATGTATTTGGATGAATCCTTTGGTGAGAGGTGGATAGGACGCCGTAGGCCGGTGGTATGGCCGACATGTTTCCCCCGACTGGACGTCCACTGATTTTATATTCTGGGGGCAACTGAATCTCTTGTCGATGAAACACCCATTGAGACTGATGAAGAGCTGACAGCGCGCATTATGGCAACCTCTGATGCAATTTCCACTTTGCCAGGAATGTTCGAAAGAAAGCGACAGTCACTCCAGCTTCATTGCACGGCTTGCATTCAAACAGGAGGACGTAATTTCGAGCAGTTTTTGTAGTTGTTTTCAAATAAATGTTATAAAACTTCACCCCGGCTTCTCCTTCACCTTAGCGTTACAAATAAATTGAAAACATTGCCCTGCAGACCTGCTACCACGTCGGATCGGATGGTATGTCGTGTGTTTACCCTCTTGACGTTGGGGATTGGGGGGGGGGGGGGGGCGGGGGACGCTGTTCAACGACGTCCAGCGCCATACGTTAAGGAATCCGGACGTGGGTTGCTATGTTAAATTTCCTTACAATGACCCACCCTACCAACCTTCTCATTTTCTACATGCATTTTAGGTACACCCCGTATACACACATTTCATTAATCTTACGTTGTTTACATTATCCTCATTGTATGTGCTTTATTTAAATTCTACAAATGCTTCGCGTATGTCGCTGCAGACATCAGGAATTGTTTGAGATATAGCAGCTATTCACATAACAAACAATTTAAACTTAGATGTCGCCAGCTGCTAATAACCGTGCCGTAATTGCTTGCCTTTCTTCAAGTTGCTTTCTCGCCGGTTATTAGTGTTCTGATTTTAAACTTCCGCCTCAGCTGTAATGAGAAACCAGCTACAAAAATCAACCGAGATACCTACGCAGTTTAGTGTACTACCTGCAGCACTGCACTCTTGCGTATAAATTCTACTTCTCGTATAAAATTCTCCTTAATTCGTCAAAATCAACGTGCGTGTCATGCTAACTAATCCTGCTTGAATACTGTAGTTTTGCATCGTGGCTCTACAGTTGTACCGAGTGAAACCTATGTGGTAATTATTAGTCCCAAAAAGACAAGAATAGTGCGTCCCTAGGGTTGACACACTATGCTCGTTCTTTCGTGTTAAATTCTGCCCCCCCCCCCCCCCCCCCCCCGTGTAAACGCTGCTTGTTCACGGGTGCAAGAAAATGGTAGCAAACACTGGCGTCTTGGCTGCGAATGGATGTCCGTCTGCGTTCGTTTCCACTCGCTGCTGTGTGGGGGAGACTTAATATACAGCGGAAACGGTAACTCGTTTGCGCCCCCTCCAACAGACCAAAGAGCGTCTAGAGTAACGCGTCCTTTGTCATTTGGTTATAATTATTATTTAATAATATATTGAAGAGGTGGGCTGAGTTAGTAGAACTGATAGTTTTGGCCCTGCCTCGAATAAATAAGCATATTAACTCAGCCCTTAGTTAACTGCTTGGATATAAAATCATTAGTAGAGTCGCTCCTCCATACAGTAAACGCGAGACTGTGGACTATATTGTTTTACGTGCTTCATTCCTTTAGCACTGAAGCGTCTCAGAATAAGATTTCCTAGTCAAACCATTGTCCACCCAGAGACCTCTGCTGGTCCTAGGAGATTGTGTGCAAGCGTGCGGCACCCGTGGGGTTGCAGCAATACTACCTTTGTGTGGGGCAACTTACCGGAGCCAAGTGATCGGTCGCAGTAACAAGCATTTTCTCCGCCACATACCAGCCACTGCCTTGCACTCAAGTGATATACAGGCAGTCAGGTTCCTTTACCAGTGGGACACACACCACTACAGAGCAATACTATACCACGTCACTAGGTCTCTCTTGTGAAATATGAGGGCTGGTACTTTCCAAGTGGCACGCTCTCCTCGGCTAAAAGGAGGCTTATAAATGACTACATGCAAATTAATGAACGCTATTGTCGGATTTGAAGCATACGTATCGTGCCCTGGCAAAGTGCCTCGAAACCCACGTTCGCTATAAATAGGCGAGATGTAAAAGGTATGGCCCCCGGATTTCTGTTAGTGCATATGGCAATCGCGCGGAACAGCAAGAGTCATGGCTCCAGAGAGAGAAAACTTAGAACAACATGAGACGTCAGTTTATAGATATCTTTTGAGTGTCCCTCTCAAGTGAACAACATCAAAAATCGAGTATGGGTCAGCCCTTGCAGGTTCACCGAGTGTGGTGGCGCAGTGGTTAGACACTGGACTCGCATTCGGGAGGACGACGGTTCAATCCCGCGTCCGGCCATCCTGATTTAGGTTTTCCGTGATTTCCCTAAATGACTCCAGGCAAATGCCGGGTTGGTTCCTCTGAAAGGGCACGACCGACTTCCTTCCCCATCCTTTCCTAATCCCATGAGACCGATGACCTCGCTGTCTGGTCTCCTTCCCCAAACAACCCAATCCAACCCTTTGCAGGTTCAAGCTAGCAGGGTAAATATTTCACAGGTTTGCTCATACAATGTATGTATCACTTGACAGTAATATCTTGTTAGTATTTTTAGACATTACTCATTGTTTCCATATTTTACCTTATTGTCTTTTCAGTCAGACGTTGTACGGAGGAGAAGCTGCTATGATTAGACAACCTGGAAACAGCGACCAAAGATAACTAAACGGTCGATGGTTCACGTCTCGCCGGAGATTTTGCACACGTGAGCAACTGAATAGGAGATAGCTGCTACAAAGAAGAGGCAGCTATCCTATTGCCACCATGAAGTACATAGCCCCCCCCTCCCCCCATTAAAACTGCAACACCAAGGAGGATACCAAATAAAGAACTTTACTCAGCCGGACGGTGCGCCCGAGCGGTTCTAAGCTCTAGGGGACTGATTACCTCAGATTTTAAGTTGGTTGGTTGGTTGGGGGAAGAGACCAAACAGCGAGGTCATCGGTCTCATTGGATTAGGGAAGGACGGGGAAGGAAGTCGGCCGTGCCCTTTCAGAGGAACCATCCCGGCATTTGCCTAGAGCGATTCAGGGAAATCACGGAAAACCTAAATCAGGATGGCCGGACGCGGGATTGAACCGTCGTCCTCCCGAATGCGAGTCCAGTGTGCTAGAGATGTTAAGTCCCATAGTGCTCAGAGCCATTTGAACCATTTTGAACTTTACTCATAGTACTCATAGTATGGTGGTAGTAGGAATCTATTTGGTCAAAAATATTTGGACATTGATTAGCCGACATTAATATGGAGTGTGTCCATCTTTCGCCTTTATAGTGGCTTGAACTCCGCTCGGGACACCTTCAATGAGGAGTCTGAATCTCTGTCGACGGGTGGCAGCCCATTCCTCCTCAAGAACCGAAACCTGATAGGGTAGTGATGTTGGACCCTGGCGTCTGGAGTGCAATCGACGTTATAACTCGTCCGAAAGGTGTTCAGTTGGATTCAGAAAGGTATCTGGTCATTCAATTTCAAAAATATTACTGTCCACAACCCATTATCTCACAGGTGCCACTACATGACAGGGCACTCTGTCGTGCTAATACATTGTGTCCGAACTGTTCCTCTACTGTACGCAGAACAGAATGCTGTAAAGTATGTTGATATCCTTCCTCATCCAGCGTTTCCTTAAGCGCTGTAAAGGACCACACACTAACCACGACAAAAAAGTGCAGATCCTGACTCCACCATATCCGTACGTCACTGTTGGTGCTAAACGTGATGGCACCTAACGTTCTCCACGGCTTCTTCTTTCTCTTCTCTTTCTTGTTTTTATTCTGCCTTTGTCTCTTATCAGTGCAGTCTCAACATGGTTACGAACGGATTTAGCGTGGTTAATTCAAGCGGTAGACGGATGCCCTTCCTGTCGCCACAGCCTTACTCCCGAGGATGGAATATGTGTGTACCTGAAGTATATGATTTTAGTGTGAAACTGGGTGTCAGTTTTCTAAGGGTTTGCGACTCTTGTAACTGAGGCGGGACTTGGATATTCACCTAGTGGGATACGGGAAACCGCGTAAAAATCACGTCCAGCCACGCTGGCATAAGGACCCTTGTTGTTAATCCGCACCGAGCGAGGTGACGCAGTGGTTGGCCCACTGGACTCGCATTCGGGGGCACAACAGTTCAATCCCGCGTCCGACCATCCTGATTTAGGTTTTCCGAGATTTCCCTGAATCGGTCCAGGCAAATGTCGGGGTGGTTCCTTTGAAAGGGCACGGCCGACTTACTTCCCCGTCCTCTCCTAATCCGATGAGATCGATGACCTCGCTGTCTGGTCTCCTCCCTCAAAAGAACCCAACGTTAATCCGCCGGGTGAATTCGATCTGGGACGCTCGCACCTCCCCGTCTCGGAATCAGCACTTCAATACGCGCGGCCATCATGTCAGGTCAACAATCTTACCCCATTCGCCAAACCTATAACGTACATATGATTTCCACAGGATATAGTGTGACCAGTCACTCCAAATCATTCATGTCCAGCCATCTACTGACCAGTGGCGTCGCTCATAAACCACATCAAGCTTTACTTAGATCTGACTATAGAAATTCGTGACCTATGAGGAGCCTCTTGACCATTGTTCCCCATTCTTCGCAACTCCCACACACAGCCATTGTATTCTGGTAGTTATTTGGAACGGACGAGTGATTCCTTCCGCTGCTATCAGGTGATTTTTTAGGAACACCTTTCGCAATGCTCGACGGTCCATTTATGTCAGTACATGAGGTCTGCCTGCTCTCGATTTAGCTGCGCTTGTCACCAGCAGTCGGTTAGTATTGGTAACGTTCTGTTGACTACTGCTATTGAAAGAGCTGGTAGTACTGCTTCTGCTGCTGCTGGGCTGGAGAGTTGTGGTCCTCGTAATGTAGCAGTCAGCTGGCAACCCAGACATTGAGAGATCTGGGGAAAGCGCTGGCCAGGGCAAATACATAACTCCATCACTTCAAAAACTAAACTAAATCCCGTCCGAAGAAGCCTTGAAAGGCGCACTGGTGCCGACCGACCGCCGTGTCATTCTCATCCGACAGGCGTCCCTAGATGCGGACGCGGAGCGGTACGTTGACCCCACCGCTATTCCGACCGTTGTTAACTGTAGTGACCGGAGCCGCTACTTCTCAGTCCAGTAGCTCCTCAATTGGCCTCACAAGGGCCGAGTGCATCCCGCTTGCCAACAGCACTCTTCTGCTGCGGACGGTCACCCATCCAAGAGCTAGACAAGCCCGACAGCGCTTAACTTCACTGGTCTGACGGGAACCAGTTTTACCACTGTGGCAAGGCCGTTGGCCCCTCACTTGAAACTCGACAGAAACAACTAACACAACAAAATGACGCGTATAATAAAATTTTGAGGAAAGATCCAAAGCAATGTAACTCTTATCATCTGACGGTTCGTATCTAATTACTGTAAAATAATTCATACATTGTGTATTAAATTGCTGCTCCCGCTGGTTACGGTATGCCCTACACGGGATAGTCATTCTATTTTATAGCCGTAAGTTTTCCACGAATTTGAAAACATTTCTAGAAAGAAGGCCCTCTACGACAATTCATCACTTCTGGCTCGTTTTCACACACAAAAATAATTTTCCAAATTTCGCTTTATTCGCTCGATTACGCAAAATGTAAACGTAAGTAGGAACGAAACTACAAGTCAATGATTGATGTTCATTGAGGAATCAGAGAAAAAGATATCCAAAAAACTGGAACGAACGGAAAGTTTTCGCCGAAAGCAAACTGTAAAACTGGTTCACGTACTGAGATATAATTACGGACAAAATGAGAAAAAAATTTAATTCCCCCAGGAGAGTGGCCGGAAATGGGCAACGTATTTTAATAGTCAAGTAGTCATGTTACTCAGTTTGTAATTTACCGCCGCAGATGCACGTTACCACCATCGTTTAGAGAATGTAGAATCAAATCGAAATACAAGTGGTAGACCACTAATAATTAACAACAGAAAGAACGAGAAGGATTGTAGAATTGTAAAATTTGATTACAAAATTAGACATTTGTTTTTAGGTAGTTAATGAGAATGAAACTGCATCTATGTAATGCACATAGTCTGCACGGTCTGTAAAATCTGCAGGATAAAGTACTGGCTATCAAGTGCTAAATTCAGTCCCGTCACTTTTCAGAATATTGCTAGCAACCTGGAGCAACATGGCAACATTAAGGTATTTTAGACCCTGTTTACCTAACAGCACTGACATTGTACGTTTCTGCTGAGAGATCACATACCATATTAACACTAGTACATTAACTTCACTTATATACTGCAACTAGTCTATTACATACAAACTACGAAGCGATGGACCAAGTGTTTTCTCAAAGAGTAGACCGACGTCGTAATTACGTGCACACAATTTTTAAGTTATCCAGTCACCATCAGATGGCAGCTGCATTTTTGTAGGTGGCAAATAAAGCTTTGAGTAAGCGCAAATAAACATGTCATTTTTTACACATGTACGTTAATTAGGCGTGGAAGAATTATGCGTCCTACTCATTAGGTGGCGTAACAGGTAGTTGCACCACGGCGCACGTGGACACAGGTTTCATAAAAACAGCCCGATTGCGGTCGCTGTAAGCAGAGACGCAGAAACAAATCGGCATACGTGTCGCTTGGATCAAGTAACAGGAGAATCGCTTGTCGTTCCTCTCACCTGTGGTTGCCTTCTTCGACTCGCACACTATTGATGAAAACAGAGATATAAAACTGCTTACAAATGTCACTCGGAAGCTGCTGTTTATTTTATGTACGATAAAACTAGGCTAACACTTTGTTTTTTGCCTTGCCACTTCGATACATGAAGGTAATAACTGAAAACTCAAAGACTGAGTGAGCATCAATACAAATAGTTTAAGGAATTGGAACTAAAGTGATGTAGCACAGTATGCTACTCCATAAAATAATTTGATTTCTAACTTTCGTTAATAATGGCCGCATTTTTCTTGGTCGATCAAATCTGGCCCGCGCATCATGGACTAGACGGAAATGCACAATTGAAAGTATGGAGATCTTACTTAGCTTCCACATAATACGGTAGGGACAGTATCACATTCACGAAGCTTGTGTTGTATCTGTCCTCCTACTCACATCAATCTTTTATAGAGCAGTCTCTTGATGTCGTTCGTATGTTACTTGAAATATTAGTACTCAGCGCGACATAAATGCACTAACTTAAATAATGAAACCATTCTGACGAAGAAACGTCAATAGCGCGAAAAGGACTTTAATACATTACAGATGATCCCCAGGCAACTTATTTACTCTCCTTCGATTTCTTTAAACGACAGTCATATTATTGTGCTTCAAAGTGAACTATTCTATTCTTCAGCAGGCAACAT
Organism: Schistocerca piceifrons; assembly: GCF_021461385.2. Classification (NCBI taxonomy): domain Eukaryota; kingdom Metazoa; phylum Arthropoda; class Insecta; order Orthoptera; family Acrididae; genus Schistocerca; species Schistocerca piceifrons. The sequence goes on from NC_060138.1 coordinate 377,934,780, forward strand.
TGGATGCAGTAAATAATTCTTTCATTCAACCAGTGCACCAGTGTATCTGTTCCAGGGTCACCACTTTTAGCACCTTTGAATGTTCTACTCCTGGGCAGTGGTACAGGAGAGACAAAGTCAATTTTGTGTTACGTTTTTACTTGGTTTTCATCTGTTTTCTGACAACTCCAGCAAGTGGTCGAGTTTGTGATCCCAGGCTCAAAGTCAAAGTTGTGTTATGTAATTAATAACGTTGTGTTTCAGTGAATGGTACGCTGTGATACATTTTCGAATAGTTCTTTAGAAGAGGAAATGAATTACCGAATAAAAAATACAGGGAGCCATTTAAAAAAGTCATATCGCTGTTCATATCTTTGTATTAACAAAGCTACAACGAAGGCAATCATGATGATTGATGTATCCCTGACACCTAAAGAAAATTTGCTCGAAACATTTTGTAATTTGCATCTTGACAAACAGTTATTTAGGGTGGTCAAGATAAATGAGACACCCTGTATAGTTCATTAATTAATGTATCACATATTTTATCTTCGTTAAATAACCTTACATCGTATTCAAACTGAAATAATCTCTCTTGTTGTATTCCTAAACCTAAAACTGATATTTTTCGTATCTGGAAATGGAGATACTCTGCAAATGCACTCGTTTAAAATATTTGATCCTACAAAATTTCACTGTACCAAATACTTACCTTTGTACCTGATGATGGTGTAACATATAATATGGTGTTATATATAGTATGAAATAATAATATGAAATAATCTATATACATATAGAATATTTCACAAGTGTTGTTTGCCGGCCGGGAGGTTCTACGCGCTTCTTTCCGGAGCCGCGCTGCTGCTACGATCGCAGGTTCGAATTCTGCCTCCGGCATGGATGTGTGTGATGTCCTTAGGTTAGTTAGGTTTAAGTAGTTCTAAGTCTAGGGGACTGATGACCTCAGATGTTAAGTCCCATAAAGCTTAGAGCCATTTGAACCATTTTTTGAATAAGTTTTGTTTGTGTTTTCAACCATAAGACACATACACTATCTGGTCAAAAGTATCCGTACACCCCTATGTAGTGCGGAACTGGCCACTAGATATCACGAGAGGCGGACCCGCCGGTATAAAAGAGGCGAGGAGTGTTATGTTGTCAGCAGAGAAGCACTGACAGCAGAATGTGTCGATCAGGAGAGCTCAATGAATTCGAAAATGGACTAGTCATTGGATGTCATCTGACATGAGGGACATTTCGACACTTCTGAAGTAACTCAAGTCAACTACTGACGACGATGCTCTGAAGTGGAAACTCAAAGGAACAACCGCAGCTACACCAAGACCGAGTAGACCTCATGAACTGACAGACAGGGATAGCCGAGCATTGAGGATAGTGGTTGTAAAAAATCACTTGAAATCAGAGGATGGAAACATTCGTAAGCTCCAAAGCACAGTGGCTATGCGGAGGGAGTTCCCAAGATAATGCGGTACAGTGGTCGAGCAACTCCTAATCAGCAACCCAAATCTGTAGTCAACGTTAAATGATGCTGGAGGTGGTGTGAGGAGCGATATCACTGGATACTGGATGATTGGAAAGGAGTGTTTTGGAGTAATGAATCTCGCTGTATCGCTTGGCAATCCGAATGAGCAGTTTAGGGCTGCTGAATGCCTGGAGAACGTTACGTGCCATAATGTGTAGTGAAAACAGTGGAGTACGGAGGAGGTGGCTAGGGTGTGGTCCCCTTAGAGCGCTTGAGAGTACGCTACATGCAGTACGATATGAACTCATTTTACAACATTATGTGCAGCAAGCAGCGGACGAACAGTTCGGAGGCGACGATTGTTTATATCAGCGTGGCTATTGTACCCTGTCATGAAGCAGCGTTCGTGAGGCAATTATTCGTAGACAATAACATTTCTGGAATGCACTGGCCTGTTCAGAGTCCGGACCTGAACCCAATGGAACACCTATGAGATGAGTTAGACCGTCGACTTCTCTCCAGACCTCAGCGTTCAACTAGTTTCTACGCTTGAGGCAGACTGGGCTGCAGTTCCGCCACAGACATCTCGTTGAAAGTGTCGCCATCAGAGATGAAGTTGTCATAAATTCGAAGGGTCGTCACACTCCATCTTTGTGTCCACTAATAGGTGTCAGAATACCTTTTATGAGCCAACGTACATCCTCCTAAATCATATATATATCAAACTCTAATCACGGCACTAAAAACAGAGAAATTTGGGGCCGTAATAAACGGTACTGATAGTCTTTATTCTCACGTACCACCATCCTATGGAATATAGTTGGGGAGAACGGTATAGATATACTGTGTACCCTGCGGCACGCACCTTAAGGTGTCTTGTGGAGTACAGACGTAGATGAAGACTATGTTACAGAAAACCTTCAGAATACCATTACAGTGAAAGCTATCCCGAATGGCACCCTATGCTGAGAATTGAGAACAATCCCTTCAATCCACAAAGCCTGCCAACAAACAGGATGTTTGTTTCTTATATTATGGGTGAGCACAACATAAAGGAAGATTTGGAAGATTAATTTCTAACTTTTTCTTGACGGGGCTATTAGATATGGAGCAGGGGAGAATGTTTGTACCACCACGGCACACTTTTCAGACTTTCGCGTCTAGAATAGATTTTCGTATTCCATTTTGAAATGACAGCATTCACTGTATGTGTCTTGCAGTCTCTTTCCGAAATTACAAAAATTACTCCACAAAAATAAGGTTTTTCCGGAAGTGAAAAACTATTCCCAAGTACAACATGGTCATTTACTCGTGTCCCTTTACAAATATTCTTTTCAAATTTTTTATGTTGCAATCGGCAAAATCTTGTAAGTGCCGTATTTAATAGTCTCTGTGTTACACAATTACTGTACTACACGCCGATAAGCAGTAACTGAAGCCAAACTGAGAAGGAGTAGCATCAAAAACTAGTCAAATGTCGAAACAGTTTTAAATAGAAGCTACTGAAAGCTAATAAAAATTTTCGTTTTCAGTGCTAAGAAATTTCTTAAGATGCCAGAAAAAGTCAGTTCATTTGCAAATACACGTGATGCGATATAGAATAGCTTCTTCCTTTTGAAGCTACAATATGGATAAACTGTTCACACTTTATACTTAGCTTTAATGTACTATATAGCACTTCAGTATGTATACCTCATAATATTTACAAACGCTACACAAAGCATAACCTCATGTCTCACAACAATAACAATAGTGAAAAATGCCGGAAACCGTTCATGGTGGTCTCTAGTGCGCATTCCTTCATGTGATTCCACCGGTCACTAGATTCAAACAACGACCAGGAAACAGCCACCAGCTACAACACTAATTCATATTTGGCAAGGGTGGTTAATAAATTGGTGGTGTACTTTTTAAAGGACATTGCCGCGGCATGAGGGAAGGGATCTGACAGCACGTGTTCCACTTCGCTCTGTCGTTCACCAAACGTATTGGCTCAGCTGGAAGGGAAATGCTATCTAAATCCGTGCAGGGGTAGCCGAACGGTCAGAGGCGCCTTGTCACGGTCTTTGCGGCTCCCCTCGTCGCAGGTTCGAGTCCTCCCTCGGCCATGGGTGTGTATGTTGTCCTTAGCGTAAGCTAGTTTAAGTTAGATTAAGTAGTGTGTAGGCTTAGAGACCGATGACCTCAACAGTTTGGTCCCATAAGACCTTACCAGAAATTTCCAAATTTTTCTATCTAAACTCAGAAACGAAATACTGTAGTGAATATGAAGCTTTAAAAGACCCAGTGTGACTGCGACGCTCCGGATTTACACACAGAAGAAACTGTTTAGTGCTTTCTAGTGGCCTGTGGAAATCCTTCCTCGAAACACGAATAGTGGAGAACGCAGACGTATCGAGAAGTACACTGTTTCCCACTGGAGAGACCTTACCGTGAAAGGCTTAGGACTGACAGTCGAGACTCGTTACCAACATGCTTTCTGCAATAGGAAATCAAATCCTTTCGCTATACCTACACCTCCGTGAGAAACATAACGGAGAGTTAACCTTCCTGCAGGTCGGGGAAACCCTGAACACATCTGAAGATGGGGTAAGCTTGTTTACCACACGCTGCGAGCAGTCATCATGCTGGGGAAACCCGCGAGAACGCCGACTGGACGCCTATAGCTGGAAGCCCGGCCAGTTTTCAGCAGAATGTTGCCATTTCGGAACGAGGAATCAAACGGAAGAGATCTGTCCTCGAGGTAATGTCTACTGGCTGAAACTGATGCGACGCCAGCCAATAATAAGACATTTCAGAGCACTCGATCAAAAGGAAGAAGACATGGATGGGGCGGGGGACGACGCTCTTTGCCTAGAGTGATTTTATTAGGTAATCACATTTGATGGAACTTTTCAGAGGGAACACTCAGTAACGAGGGAGACTCTGTGATGATTCTTTCGAGAGCTTTCGTGTTGGGACCTGACAGTCAGGTCTCGGACTGCACTTACCCGTGGTGCTGGTACCTTCCCATTATGGCTTCATTTTACTCAATGTCGTACTGATTCACACTCCGAGTCTTTGCTTGATTTCATTGGAGACCGATGCTTACCCTCACAAACATTCGATTTTGTTTTCTTTTCTAAATATCTGCTGTAACTTACAAGCAACAGCTATCGAGTCTATAAACGATCGTACTAACACATGAAGGGCTTATTTGAATAGTGGTACAAGTCCATTTTTGTTCATTGTGAGATACAGAGTCGTAAAGTTAAATGAGCGCCGAAAAATCTGCAGTTGAGATACCAGAAATATCCATGCATGTGGCTTCTTGCTAGAGATGAACCTTTCTTTCTGTTTGTTTGGATCATTAATTGCAGACGCATTATAGGAAGAAAAGTGGAGGTAATGGACTTGTACCACAAATGAAATAAACTCTTCATATTATGTCGGTACAACCAATATTTACGGTCAAAGTCAATAGTTCTTCACAAGAGTACCGCAAAAGAAACAGTTACACAAAAATGAGACTAAACAAATCGAAACAAGTTCGACTGTGCACTGCCAGAAGGGATTCCCACAAAAGAAAAACTGGGTAAAAACGTACTACAGCAGTCAACGTCACTTAGTACGACATTGACAATGTAAAATAAAGAACATGAGTTACGTGGAAATTATGTCTCATTCCCCTGATAACATTTTTGACGATATTACCTACAAATGAATTTTTTCTCCTTCTTCTACGTCTTTCCGAAACCCCGGAAAGTACTTGTAGCCACATTATTTTATCCATGCTGGATGTCGTGATTTAAAACGTCGTTTAGGATTGTTAGTGAGTAACGCAACTAGTCAAAACATCTTTAACATTGCTTTATTTCAGTGCTATCAAGGACAGTGAAATAAATAATTTTTAAAAGTATTTGTTGGGGTTGCATTATTCATCAATAACTTGCAGTCATTTTCCCCCTCTATCTTTATTCTCTTTATTGAACGACTGAAATAACTAGCCAATGTTAACGCACTCTAGAGCACAGTTCCTAATAAGACTTTTGCTTCCTGATTTGTTTTTTCTAAGAACATTTTGAGGCACTGCAAGTAATGGCACGTGCCTGATTATCCGCACCTACGTTGGGCGAAGATTGCGATGTCATGTTATGTAGAAGACAGCCAATTGAGCCGTCCCTACGGGAAGGCGGGATGGAGCCGTCCAGCGCTCACGTTGAGAATGTTTCTGCGCCGGTGTCACGTTATTTTGCGCGAGCTGTATCACAAAACATATTGTGAAATATAACCTATAAGGATGTGCTGCAAGCAACAAATTGTCAAGGTGCTCAAATGGTGTACAGTGTTTGCTGTCGTAAGGAGAACGAGGTCTCATGCAAAAGTTAGCACCGCAAGACAGTCGCTGCAAGACGCAGCAACGAATCAGAGACGTCAGGGTACACATGCCGTCAAGTGTTTCTTTCTATCGCCGTAGCATGGAAAGTTATTTATGTCCGAGAGCAGTGCCGTTCACTCCACTCTCTAGGTAATCAGCCATCAACTGTAGTTATAGCTTACGACGTCACTATCGTCGTAGTACAGATCGGCTGCGTGCGACTAGAACTTTATGTTAAAGACAATTGTCCTCTGATGTGAAATTGTAACCAAGTGCTAGATATTATGTCAGCGACAGCATCAATTACACGGCATCTGAGTGAACACAATTTTTTTCAGAGTTAAAGATTTACTACGTACTTGCTCTAATACATTACTTACAATTTGTGTGCTCGCCCTCCTCCCGAACTAGGTTTGCTGCAATACGCCACACAGTGCCTTACCAGCTTGACAGACAACCCCTGTAAGACTCTGAAACTCATTTGGTTGTAAGGTGTCTTGAGTCACTACTCTCCTAAATAGGAGTAAAATTTCTTAAAACACTAGGCCATATCACTTGATACAGAAAGACAGCTGCTCTGGCATGAGTCGTGGTCATCCACATGTTCTAACTTGTCGTAAATGTTATATTAAATGGTTCAAATGGCTCTAAGCACTATGGGATTTAACATCTTCGGTCGTCAGTCCCCTAGACTTTGAACTCCTTAAACCTAACTAACCTAAAGACATCACACACATCCATGCCCGAGGCAGGATTCGAACCTGCGACCGCAGCAGCAGCACGGTTCCGGACTGAAGCGCCTAGAACCGCTCGACCACAGCGGCCGGCCAATGTTATACTAAACGTACACCAATACATATTGGGACTGAGAACATTTGTGATCTATTCTTACAGTACTCGGCGTTCCTGACTGCAATGCTCGAAGTATTCAAAACGACTATTTTTATTTCCCTTCTGACACAGATATTTAACAGCATCATGAGTGTGATTGATAGCTGTAGTTTAGTTTCAGATTTCACTCGACTCCTATGTGGGACGCATGTGCAAACAAACCTACCGTTCTTTGTCTGCAGCGACGCATTACCAGAAAAATGTGTTGGGAGCTGGTCGTAATGTTGTCACACAGGCACTTTTATGCGCTGTCGTAACTGTCGAGCTATATTTTACAGGTAATCCGTGGCGAGGAAAGTATCCGATGGTTCGTGGAACCAACACCTTGGAGGTCACCAGCTCTAGTAGAGGACAATCGTTCCCTTCTGCAGTTCAAGTAAACGTTTTCTAAGACATCCCGTGTAGCTATAGGAAGAATGCAACTCTTGCAGCTACTTGAAATACAAAGCTTAGTTGTCTGGAGTAGGATCGACCGAGAGCGCACAATCCTGCAAGTAAATAAAGAAAAAACGAAAAATATTGATTATGTTGAATTGCGTTTACTGAAAAGATGGACAGTGACCAATCACACATAATCTTCAACAATGATTGGGCGTTTTCTTCCACAAATGAAGAGCCGAGAAACGATTTTATATCCTAAATCGGCAGAAACAGTTATCTTGGAGTCCGTTTCCCCATTATGCACCGCACGCAAAGAATAAGTGTTTTCAGTCCAGGTTAGGAGAGAATTAGTGACCACGCTCCAGGCAAACATTATTATCATTGTTATCATTACCGTCCCTTTGGCCTCGACGTTTTATTTAAACAAAGTATGGTGGGAACAGTGTGCTTTATGACGAAGTAAAACTGACTCCTTTGCGATAAGGCAAACGAGAGTTCTTTAATAATTCACACCGCAGTGACTAAGTCCAACCAGAACGTTTGGTCGATCGTAAAAAGTCACTAGAAAATGACAGTGTACTCAGTGAGATTTTACATTATTTCATGTTTACAAGAAGCCGTCAACACTTTTCCGAATTTTTGGATCTTCTTTTTCACGCCGTCAGTAGAGTGATTAAAATGCTAAGTGAGTAAGTATAAGACTATAAAACTATCGGTTCGGGGTGGTGTCCTTATTCAGTTCTAGTAGAAAGTACTCTAATTACTTATCTCAGTAACAGCTGCAGTTTAATATGGGCGATTACCGGGCTCGGCTACTGACAGACGGCTTTCAAACTTTATGTCGAAGAAACTATGCACAGCCACGAAGGCGATAAGTTATACCGTAAAAAAAGATGAAAATATCTGAAGCAGGCGACAAAGACTCAAACCGGGAATAGACCCATATGAAGTCGTCACTATAATTGAAATTAATAATCAGTAATAACTTTCCAACAGTTGCTGCATACCACAATAGACATTAAACAAGAGGCAAATCTACCTTTATAGCATTTCTGGATTTAGAGAAAGTTTCTCCCAATGTTGAGTGGAGCTTGCTGTTGGAAACTCATGACCCAAACTGGGCTAGAAGATGGCAACAGTGTGGAACAAGATTCAACCGCTCAAATGACTTTCGTCCATTGCTCAGTGGTTCAGGTTTTGTGGCTTCGGCACCACGTTTTCCTGTTATGCGTATTTGTATCACTGAACAGTGGTTTTGGAATTGCAGCTCACCTTGCAAATCCTTGCTTATGGAGTTCCCGTCACGTTGTTTTGGTGCTGACAGGATTGGCGAATGAGGCATTAGGTGTTTCGTTACTCTTGCAGCTGTCGTCCTCTTATTTATCGTTACAATCCTCTTAAATGATAGTTTGTCACGATTACTCGACACTCACTTTCGTTAGAGTTGTGGCTTAGCGGATGATGTTTTTCCACTTTCCCTGTGTTCGGTATAAATCTTCCATACGGTGCCTCTTGAGACACCTAAAACTGCGTCTGCCTTGATTACGGAAGCACCCTCCAAGTGAACACCAACCGTTTGCCTACGTTAGAATTATCTTACAAGGAATGGTACCCAACTGTTGTCTCTCACATTTTGTATTATATAGTGCGTTGAATAGCCAATATCGATATATGCATACCACGAAAATTACACCAGCTTTGGGTATGAGACATAGGAAATACGAGCTGCCAAATATAGACCACGAGTACACATAAGGACAGGAATGCCCGTGCAGATTAGTCCAAAGCAACTGAATTTGTATATGAACGGTCAAACGCACTCAGTAACGTTTATATAATGGAAATAAACTTCATTACGCAACCATAGAACTTCAGCTGCAGTAGACATGAAGGCCGATAAGCAATCGGTGGTCTAAAAGTAAACATCTTTTACAGTAAGCACATCGAATGAAGGCAAGCGGAATAGTTCATCTTTGAAACATTCTTCTTGTAAACCATTCTCGAAACAGTATTCGGAAGATGTCAGAAATGGTCCTGGATGTGCATCAGTGTAGCCATATGTCAAGAAAACAAGTCGGATCCATACTTTGAACCTATTTCCACAAACGATGAATGCGGAGAAACTGTTCTCTCTACTAAATTTTAACTGCGGACGATGAGACTACTGTATCTTTGATGTACTTTCGAACGGATGGAGATAGGTAACCTCTGCTGGTTGTACCAATCCAGCACGTTTTGCAGCCCTCTACTTCTTATACAATTCAACATCTTCTTGAACTGTCACATTGTTTAGAGCATCATTTTAATTTGCTGTCCAAGAATCACTCAAAAGAAGAATTTTGTCTCTGCCATGGAAATCCGACCTGGCCGAAGTGGCCGTGCGGTTAAAGGCGCTGCAGTCTGGAACCGCAAGACCGCTACGGTCGCAGGTTCGAATCCTGGATCGGGCATGGATGTTTGTGATGTCCTTAGGTTAGTTAGGTTTAACTAGTTCTAAGTTCTAGGGGACTAATGACCTCAGCAGTTGAGTCCCATAGTGCTCAGAGCCAGCCAAATCCGACCAAGACACCCGTTCTATCAGCATTTTCTAATCCCTTTTTGTCATGTTTGGTGATTTGATAGGATATGCTTTCACATTCGGTAATTTAATGTAATGATTGCTGTAAATTTCGCACTAGGTTCCGACACAAGAAGATACATGCGTGGATGAAGGGCGCCAGGCATTACAAGAACAGGCATTATGACTATGATGACGATGATGATGTTTGATTCGTGGGGCGCTCAACTGCGCGGTCATTAGCGCCTGCAGAAAGGCCCATTTTTTTTCACACTCCACCCTTTCCTAAGAATCAGTTGCACAAGGATTGGGATTCACGGTATCCAGGTTTATGGCGCCATACGACAAGCTCGTTGTTTCGAAAAAAGCGTATGTGGCCTGAAGATGGCAAAATGAATTGCCAAAACTGGTTGCGTTCGAAATAAAATACCCTAAAGTATACGGCTGTTGGTAAAGTTTATTGAATTGAGAAGTACGTACCAGCCGATGCGTCCTGGCCATAATGGATGGACAGAGACCTATTAGCCGGCCGGGGTGGCCGAGCGGTTCTAGGCGCTACAGTCTGGAACAGCGAAACCGCTACGGTCGCAGGTTCGAATCCTGCCTCGGGCATGGATGTGTGTGATGTCCTTAGGTTAGTTAGGTTTAAGTAGTTCTAAGTTCTAGGGGACTGATGACCTTAGAAGTACAGAAGTGCTCAGAGCCATTTGGAACATTTTAGAGACCTGTTCACTTGTTCGGTCAATACAGGGAGGATAATGCTGTTTTTGTGGATGACACTAAAGTTGCCGTCCGATGCTGTGCCATATGTCCGCGATTGGAGACAGATCTGGTGATCGAACAGACCAAGGAAATACGTCGACACTCTGTACAGCATGTTGGATCACCACAGAGGTATGTGGATGAGCGTTAACCTGTTGGAAAAATCCCCTGGAATACTGTTCATGAACGGTAGCACAACAGATCGAATTACCATATTGATGTACAGATTTGCAGTGAAGGTGCGTGGGGTAACCACGACAGCACCCCTGCTGCGTACAAAATCGCACCACAGACCATAACACCAGGTATACCTACAGGCGTCTAGCACCCAGACAGGTTAGTTGCAGGCGCTCAACTGACCTCCTTCTAACCAATATACGGCCATCACTGACATCGGGGCAGAACGAGGTTTCTTCAGAAAACACAAGAAACCTCAGTCCCGCCCTCCAGTGAGTTCACGCTTGACACCACTTACGTCGCAATGGCAGTGGTCTGGGGTCAGTGGAATGCACGCTACAGGGCGTCAGACTCGGAGCTGTCTTTGAAGTAAGTGATTTGCAACAGTTTATTGTGTCACTATGGTGCCAGGTGCTGCTCAAATTCCCGCTGCAGATGCAGTTCAAAAATGGCTCTGAGGACTATGGGACTTAACATCTGAGGTCATCAGTCCCCTGGAACTTAGAACTACTTAAACCTAACTAACGTAAGGACATGACACACAGCCATGCCCGAGGCAGGATTCGAACCTGCGACCGTAGCGGTAGCGCAGTTCCAGACTGAAGTGCCTAGAACCGCTCGGCCACAACGGCCGGTTGCAGATGCAGTACTATGCGCCAGAGCCGACCGCCGAACACGATGGTCTACCCTCCCGGTAGAGCCAGGTGACCGTCCGCAGGCCTGCTTTCCTGTGACTGTACATTCCAGGGACCAATGCTGCCAGTAATTATGTACAGTGGCTGCATTCCTGCCAAGTCTTTCTGCAGTATCGCAGAAGGAACATCCAGCTTCTCGTAGCCCTGTTACGCGACCTCGTACAAACTTGGTGAGTTGTTGATAATGCCGTCTTTGTTGCTCAAATGTTCAAATGTGTGTGAAATCTTATGGGACTTAACTGCTAAGGACATCAGTCCCTAAGCTTACACACTACTTAACCTAGATTATCCTAAGGACAAACACATACACCCATGCCCGAGGGAAGACTTGAATCTCCGCCGGGACCAGCCGCACAGTCCATGACTGCAGCGCTTGGCTAATCACGCGCGGCGTCCTTGTTGCCTTAAAGGCATTCTTGACTAACATCAATTCACCACACTCAATCTCAAAGGTAACGAACGCTCGCGACCGTTACGGTGTATATTTAAAGCGTCATATGTGATTAATGCGGTGTTCACTGTTCAAGATAATATGAACATTCACTTACCACCCAAAACGCATAGTTATTAATAAAACACTAGCAACAGAGACTGGATTCTACATTAGGGACTCAACCAATAACTGCTTGGCTGAAAATTTAGGGTTACGGGACGACTTTAACAAAGGGAAAATGGAATTATCGTTATTCGCTCACAGTATATTTCACAATTATTTACCATCCTTTTCCAATCGAATAATGGTTTTTGTGGTACACTGTGGAAGTATTCATCTTGCACACTTCACAGGCGAGAACATAGCGCATCAGTTGCAGTGACACAATTCAAATGGTTCAAATAGCACTGAGCACTATGGGACTTAACTTCAGAGGTCATCAGTCCCCTAGAACTTAGAACTACTTAAACCTAACTAACCTAAGGACATCACACACATCCATGCCCGGGGCAGGATTCGAACCTGCGACCGTAGCGCCTAGAACCGCTCGGCCACACCGGCCGCCATTGACACAGTTCACTTGACGAGATATATGAGGGGCGTTCAATAAGCAATTTTCTGAAAGCAGTTTTGTTTTATTCAGGAGTCCAACTCACCGTATTATTCCCTATTCTTATCGCTAAAATAACCTGTTGCTCAACATAATCTCCGATCAATGTGACTGCCTTACGCCACCTTACCGGGAAGGCCTGTATGCCCGCATGGTATCACTGTACTAGTCAACGTCGGAGTTAACGCTTTGCTGCTTCAATAACTTCCACATCATCCACGTGCTGCTTCCCGCGGAACACACCCGTCATTGGACCAAACAGATGGAAGTCGGAAGGGGTGAGATCCGAGTTGTAGGATGGGTGAGAATAACGCTCCAGTAAAGTACTGTGAGCTCCTCTCTGCTGCGCGGACTAGTCTGACAGCTTTCGTTGACACGGAGAAGAAGTTCGTTTGCATATTTGTGCCAACGAAGACGCTGAAATCGTATCTTCTACCTGAGGGTAGCACAATACACCTCACAGTTAATCGTTATACCATGAGGCAGAGCATCAAACAGAATAACCCCTGTACAGTCGCAGAAGACCGTCGCCGTGGTTTTACCTGCTGAGGGTGCGGTTTTGAACTTTTTCTTCGGATCAGAGGTGGTGGAGCGGCACTCCATGGATTACCGTTTTGTTTCTAGTTCGAAGTGATGAACCCATGTTTCATCGTCTGTAACGATGTTCGACAAGGTCACGGTCATCCTCGTAACGTGCAAACAATTCCGCGCAGATGGTTCTTCGTTGCACTTTATAACCTTGTGCTAGGCGGCGAGGAACCCAATGGGAAGACACTTTTGACTACCCTAACTGGTGGACAACTGTATCAGCACTACCAGCAGAGTGTGCAGCAAGGTGCCTGATTGTGATCCGCCGATTACGTCGAATGAGAGTGTCCACACGTCCCAATATTGCAGTCGTCAGAGCTTCGTGCAGCCGGCCGGCACGCAGGAGATCGGACAGGTTTGCGCAACCTTGTTGCGAAGATGACAGTCACCTCGCCCAGCTACTCACCGTGCTGTTGTTCACTGCTAGGTCTCCGTAGACATACGAGGGGCGTGCGAAAAGTCCGTGCAAAGTCCGTGAGATGGCACCACCGGCGTGTATCGAGGTCATGTTTGATTAGTAGCATCTTTGGAAAGAACGCGCACAAAGTTTCAGCCATATTGGTCTATTTCTTTGTGTTTGGCATTCGTGTGAATCAAGGAAGTCGAGTAATTGTCAAAAAATGGACGAAAAAGAATTTCGTGTGGTGATTAAACATTACTTTATGAAACGTAAAACGCCTCAGGAGACTAAAGAGAAGCTTGATAAACATTACAGTGACTCTGCATCTTCGATTAGAACAGTTTATAAGTGGTTTCAAAATTTTAGGAGTGGCCGTATGGGCACAAGTGATGCTGAACTTTCTGGACGCCCTGTGGAGGTTACGACTCCAGAAATCATTGGTAAAATCCATGGTATGGTGACGGATGATAGAAGAGTTAAGGTGCGTGAGATTGCTAGTGCTGTGGGCATCTCGAATGAACGGGTACGTAATATTTTGCATAAGCATTTGGACATGAGAAAGCGATTGCTCACGCTTGACCAAAAACGGAATCGTGTGAAGTGTTGCAAGGATGGTTTGCAGCTGTTCAGGAAGAATCCACAGGACTTTAAGCGTCGTTTCGTCACTGTGGATGAAACATGGATACATAACTATACTCCTGAGACTAAACAACAATCTAAACAATGGGTTACCAAGGGAGAATGTGCACCAAAAAAGGCGAAAACCATTCCTTCGGCCGGAAAGGTTACAGCGACTGTCGTTTGGGTTTCACAAGGGATAATCCCCATCGACTATCAGGAAAAAGATAAAACTATTAAAGGTTCATATTATACATCGTTGTTGGACCGTTTGAAAACCGAGTTGCAAGAAAAACGCCAGTGATGGGACCGCAAAAAGTCCTTTTCTATCACGACAATGACAAGCACGCACCTCAACAGTTGTGGTCGCAAAATTAACTGAAATAGGATTCCAACTCGTTTCACATCCCCCCTATTCTCCAGACTTGGCTCCCCTGGACTACTACTTGTCCCCCATTTGAAGAAACGGCTGGCGGGACAAAGAGGTGATTGCAGCAACTAATAGCTATTTTGCAGACTTGGATAATTCCTATTATTCGGAAGGGATCAATAAATTAGAACAGCGTTGGACAAAGTCTATAAGTCTAAAAGGACACTATGTCGAAAATAAAAAAGGTTTACCCCAAACATATAAGTTGTTTTTATTTTTGCACGGACTTTTCAAACGCCCCTCGTACTGCAACCGCCTATAAATATCTGCGATGCTATGATTTTCCGCTGCTTTGAACGGACCTCCGTTACAGACGCCAATTGAAGGCTGCTTATAGCACCGCATCGGAACGTCACTGAACTACACTACTGGCCATTAAAATCGCTACGCCAAGAAGAAATGCAGATGATAAACGGGTATTCATTGGACAAATATACTATACTAGGACTGACATGTGATTACATTTTCACGCAATTTGGGTGCATAGATCCTGAGAAATCAGTACCCAGAACAACCACCTCTGCCCGTAATAACGGCCTTGATACGCTTGGGCATTGAGTTAGAGGTTGAATGGCGTGTACAGGTCAGCTGCCCATGCAGCTTCAACACGATACCACAGTTCATCAAGAGCAGTGACTGGCGTATTGTGACGAGCCAGTTGCTCGGCCACCATTGACCAGACGTTTTCAATTGGTGAGAGATCTGGAGAATGTGCTGGCCAGGGAAGCAGTCGAACATTTTCTGTATCCAGAAAGGCCCGTAAAGGACCTGGAACATACGGTCGTGCATTATCCTGCTGAAATGTAGGGTTTCGCAGGGATCGAATGAAGGGTAGAGCCACGGGTCGTAACACATCTGAAATGTAACGTCCACTGTTCGAAGTGCCGTCAATGCGAACAAGAGGTGACCGAGACATGTAACCAATTTCACCCCACACCATCAAGCCGGGTGATACGTCAGTATGGCGATGACGAATACACGCTTCCAATGTGCGTTCACCGCGATGTCGCCATGCACTGAGCGACCATCATGATGCTGTAAACACAACCTGGAATCATCCCAAAAAATGACGTTTTGCCATTCGTGCACCCATTTTCGTCGTTGAGTACACCATCGCAGGCGCTCCTGTCTGTGATGCAGCGTCAAAGGTAACCGCAGACATGGTCTCCGAGTTGATAGTCCATGCTGCTGCAAACGACGTCGAACTGTTGGTGCAGATGTTGACTCAGGGTTCAAGACGTGGCTGCACGATCTGTTGCAGCCATGCGGATAAGATGCCTGTCATCTCGACTGCTAGTGATACGAGGTCATTGGGATCCAGCACCGCGTTCCGTATTACTCTCCTGAACCTACCGATTCCATATTCTGCTAACAGTCATTGGATCTCGACCAACACGAGCAGCAATGTCGCGATACGATAAACCGCAATCGCGATAGGCTACAATCCGACCTTTATCAAAGTCTGAAACGTGATGGTACGCATTTCTCCTCGTTACACGAAGCATCACAACAACGTTTCACCAGGCAACGACGGTCAACTGCTGTTTCTGTATGAGAAATCGGTTGGAAACGTTCCTCATGTAAGCACGTTGTAGGTGTCGCCACCGGCGACAACCTTGTGTGAGTTCTCTGAAAAGCTAATCATTTGCATATCACAGCATCTTCTTCCTGTCGGTTAAATTTCGCGTCTGTAGCACGTTATCTTCGTGGTGTTGCAATTTCAATGGCCAGTAGTGTATAAAGTGAGAAACCGCAGTTACCGATACGTAGTATTGGAAAGTCACGGTTTAGGCCATCCCCAGTGACTAATAAGAGAGGGGACGCAGTGTTTAGGAACTAGCTGGAGATCAGCAGAGTGGCAGTGGAAGGGCAGCGCTCTTTCACTGTGCGGCAGGCGGCGCGCAGTGCAGCGCTGGTGCGCGGGCCCGCTATCCTGCCGCCTTACGTAACTCCTGCCGGCGGGGCGAGCCACAACACGACCCGTGTTGGGCCTGGCCTGTGGATGTGGCCAGCCGCCTTCCGCGCTCTGAGCCGCCTTGGGCTCCGCGACTGCCACGCCGCGCCTGAAGCTCGCCACAACGCTCTTCCATTCGCTTTGCGAGAACAAGTGTGGACGACAGCCACTCTTTCTAATCCGTCTCTCCAGTGTGTTCAATTCTAAGGCAGCGCAACTGAATTACATTGAGGTGACAAAGTCATGGAATACCTCCTAATATCGTGACGGACCTCCTTTCGCCTGGTGTAGTGCATCAGCTCGACGTGGAATGGACTCAAAAAGTTGCTGGAAGCCTCTGCAGAAATATTGAGCCATTCTGCCTTTTATAGCTGCCCCTAACTGTGGAAGTGTTGCCGGCGCAGAATTTTGTGCTCGAACTGACCACCTCTAGATAATACCACCTAAATGTTCGTTGGGATTTATGTCGTGACTTCCCGCCACCTTGATCCCCCTCACCCCCTGGTTGCTCCTCTCCTCTCCCATCTCCGCCCCATTCCACGTCTTCACTGTTGTGTCCCCCCTACCCTCCATCTCTACATCCTTCATCTTCTTTTCCAAGGTGGCTTCCATCAACTCCCCCTCCCCGATGATGCCCTCTCTCCCTCTATTTATCCCTCATATCAACTCTGATGCTCACCCCTATCCTTTCCTCCATCCTTTTCCTGGGCTCCCTCTGCCCCCCCCTTCCATCCTCTTTTTTCCCCACCTACCCTCTCTCTGCCCCCTTCTCTCCCACGAGTCCTTTTTCATTTCCCTCCTCTGCCTTTTCCCATTCCCTCTCGCGTCTGCCCTGCGCCCCCCCCCCTATGAGTCCTCTCCCTCCTTTAGTTCGCCCCCCCCTTTAGTTTTTTCCTCTCCTCCGTCCTTGTTCCCCCCCCCCCCCTCATCTGCCCAGGACCTCCTCCCCCCCCCATCTGCCCTCGGCTATGGTGTATTATCTTTGTGCCGACATTTTAGTACAGTGTTTACAGTGAGTGTTCAGTGTTATGTGTCTTCTCCGAAGCGTTGCGAAAGGCCATCATACTGTCGCTGGGTGTGATTTTTGTATCTCTTGCGAAGAGAAACCAGACTGTCGCCATGGTTTTTAATTGTCTGTCTACTATGTTCCCTGTCTGCTTCCTGTATATTTTATTAGATTTGCCAACCCTTTGCTTTTTGTTTTAACTTTCCACAATTTTCCGCCGTTTTACAATTTCAGTCAACATTTTATCGCCTGCTTTTATTGTTTCTTATCTTCTTTCTTACGTTTTGAAAAGTCTGTAGGCTGCAGAACAGCGTAATAAGCTGCTGCCAGCCCGCCCCCTTCGGAGGGAATCGAAATACAATAAAGGAAAAAAAAAATTATGTCGTGCAGATTGGGTAGCTAAATCATTCTCTCGAATTGTCCAGAATGTTCTTCAAAACAATCGTGAACAATTGCAGTTCGGTCACAAAGAGCATTGTCACGGATAAGAACTCCATCGTTGCTTGAGATGGACGAAGATGTGGAGAAGAAATGGAAAAAATTCAAAGGCATCGTTCAATATGCCCTAGACAAGTATGTTCCGAGTAAGGTCTTAAGGGATGGGAAAGATCGATCATGGTTTAATAGCCGTGTTAGAAAAGCGCTACGTAAACAAAGAGCACTTCATCTCAGTTTCAAGAGAAGTAAAAACCTAGCTGACAAACAAAGCTGATCGAAGCGAAAATGAGTGTAAGCAGTGCAATGAGAGAAGCGTTCAATGATTTTTAAAGTAAGACCTGAGTAAAAACCCTAAGAGGTCTTGATCGTATCTAAAATCAGTATGTCAAAATCATTATTCATTCTCTCAGCGACCACACCGGCATCGAAACGGAAGATAACAGACAGAAGGCCGAAATACTGAATTCAGTCTTTCGAAGCTGTTTCACCGGGGAAGATAGTGACACTGTCCTTTCTTTCAATTGTCGTTCTAACGTCGAAATGGCAAATATTGAGATAACCGGTCGCGAAACTGAAAAGCAGTTACAATCACGTACTAGTGGAAAGGCGTCAGGACCATGTGAAATACCTATAAGATTCTATGAAGTTTATGCGAAAGAACTTGCTTATCTTCTAGCAGTAATTTATCGTAGATCACTTGAGCAACGAAAGGTTCCTAACTACTGGAAAAAACGCAGGTCATTCCCGTTTTCAAGAAAGACCATAAGACAGATTCACACAATTATAGACCTGTATTCTTGATGTCAATCTGTTGAAGAATTATGGAACATGTTTCATGCTCAAGAATTATGATGTTTTTTCGAAAATGAACATCTCCTCTATAAAAATCAACATGGATTCCGCAAACGGACATCCTGCGAAACTCAGCTCGCTCTGTTCCTCCATGAGATCCACAGCCCCAGTGGACAACGGCGCTCCGGTTGATGCTGCATTTTTGATTTCAGTAAGGCATTTGACACCGTCCCGCACTGCCGTTTAATGAAAAAAATACGGGCTTACGAAATATCGGAGCAGACGTTCGATAGGATTCAAGGCTTTCTTGCAGATAGAACTCAACTCGTCGCTCTTAACGGAACAAAATCGACAGATGTTAAGGTAATATCCGGAGTACGAGAGGGAAGTGTGATAGGACCATTGCTGTTTACAATATATATAAATGATCTAGTAGAAAGCATCGGGTGCTCTCTAAAGTTTATCGCAGATGATGCAGTTGTCTATAACAAAGCAGCAACGCCAGAAGATAGTAAGAATTTGCAGAACGACCTGCAGAGAAATGATGAATGGTGCAGGCTCTGGCAGTTGACCCTGAACGTAAACAAATGTAATATACTGCGCACACATAGGAAAAGAAATCCACTGCTGTATGGCTACACTATTGATGACAAACAGCTGGAGACAGCGTCTGCCGTAAAATATCAAGACCTAATTATCCAGAGCGACCTTAAGTGGAATGACCATATAAAACAAATAGTGGGAAAAGCAGACATCAGACTCAGATTCACCGGAAGAATCTTAAGGAGATGTAACTCATCCACGAAAGGAATGGCTTATAAGGGGCTTTTCCACCCGATTCTTGAATACTGTTCATCTATCTGGGATCCCTATCAGATAGGACTGATAGAGGAGATAGAGAAGATCCAACGAAGAGCGGTGCGTTTCGTCACTGGCTCGTTTAGGCTGGCGAGAGAGCGTTACGGAGATGCTAAACAAACTCCACTGGTAGACGTTACAAGAGAGGCGTTGTGCATCAGGAGAGATTTTCGGGACAGCACTTTTCAGGAGGAGTCGTACAACATATTACTTCCCCCCACAAACATCTCACGTATTGACGACGAGGAGAAAATTCGAGAAATTAGAGCCAGTACAGAGGCTTACCGACAATCTTTCTTCCCAGGCGCTATACGAGAGTGGGAAAACGTTGGAGAGATCAGATAGTGGTATCAAAAGTACCCTCCGCACACACCATGAGGTGGCTTTCGGAGTATGATGTACATGTAGAAAATCCACAATAGGCAGACTGCTAACCAGTCGAACATGGGAACTAAATCCTAAGGTCATCATACGTAAATGAAAGACCCTGGTCCGCTACATCTTCATCTACCCAAGAGCAGCATGAACCTTGACTTCTCACAAGATTTACTATTGCCAACGACATGCACTCCATGTTGCTTTCAGTATACAACTACTTTCTCCCATCCACACCGTGTCCCAGTTCATAATGTTCCCACACCTCCACCTCTTCAAATCTCCTACTGAGACCTACCCACCTGTCAGCCGTAAATTACCCCATCTGCCCCATTCCTTGTGAAGTCTACCTTGTGTGCAGCTGAAATCCTACTAATCATCTGTTCCTAAATCCAACTATCAACTGTTTTCTCCAATACGCATCCCTCACGCTCTTTCACACGACATCTTGTCCTATTTCTTCCTCATCCAACTCATTGTTAGCATACAGTGGCCAGAAGCTCCCACCATTATAACAGTCAACGGAAAAACGCTCATCACGTTATGCATATCACCACTGTTATTATCATTCCTTTTAATTTCAAATGAAGGTTGGAAGAGCGGTAGCTTGGTCGCTGCTAGTCCGACAACTATTCTGCATAATACTGCTCGCCACTAGGAGAAACCGTTCACGTTTTCCTTACTGTATCATTACGAATTTTGATGTTTTGCAAGGTTTGTTTATCATTAATCCATATTCTGTGATAATTATGCTATCCACATGTCTAAGACCTATCGATTCTTTTATAGTATCATAGGATATCTCCTAAATCGTGTGGGACCACGATCTGCCCAGAGTAGTGGAGTAGCTCAACTTGGCATGGACTCAACAAGTCGTTGGAAGTTCCCTGCAGAAATATTGATCCATGCTACATCTGTAGGCGTCCATAATGGCAAACTGTTGCCGGTGCAGGATTTTGTGCACGAAGTCCCCTCTCAGTTATTTCCTACAAATATTCGATGAGATTCACGTTGGGCGATCTGGATGGCCAAACCATTCGCTCGAACTGTCCAGAATGTTCTTCAAACGAAACGCGAACTACTGCGGCCCAGTGAATGGCGCATTGTCATGCAAAAAAATTCCTTCGTTATTTGGGAACGTTAAGTCCATGAATGACTGCAAGCAACCATTTCCAATCGATGATCGGTTCAGTCGGACCTCACACCATTTTGGAGCCACCACCAGCTTGCACTGTGTCTTGCTTATAACGTGGGTATATAGCTTCTTGGGGTCTGCAGCACACTCGAATCCTACTATCGGGACTCACATGACCCGGCTACGGCTTTTCAGTCGTCTCTGGTCCAACTGAATGGTCACAAACCCAGGAGAGCCGCGCTAGGCGATGTTGTGCTGTTTGCGAAGACACTCGCATCGATTGTTTGCTACCATAGTCTATTAATGGAAAATTTCGCCGCATTGCGGAAACGGATACGTTCGTCGTACGTCCTACACTGATTTCTGCGCTTATTTCACGCAGTGTTGTTTGTCTGTCAGCACTGAAAACTCTAAACAACAGCCGCTGCTCTCGGTCGTTAAGTGAAGGCCGTCGGCCACTGTGCGTCGGTGGTGAGACGTAATCCTGAAACTGCTTAGCCTCCGCACACTTTATACTCTGTGGGTCTCGGAATATTGAATTCCCTAACTATTTCCGATATCGAATGTCCCATGCATCTAGCATTCTGGGTTCAATATCTGTTAATTACCGTCGTGCTGCCGTAATGGCATCGGAAACTTTTTCACATGAATCACCTGAGCACAAATGGCAGTTCCGCCAACGTACTGCTCTATTATGCCACGTGTACGCTATAATAGCGCCATCTGCATAAGAGCATATAGAATGCCAGTTTTGTCACCTCATTGTGGAAAAGTTAACCAGAAAGGAAGATAGAAGATGAGGGTGCATAGTGGGAGACACCAAAGCATTCGCTACAACGATACGAATACTGCCTTACTTATTACTGTGCAAGTGAGTTCCCGTTATTCTCTAACGCTCTCACACTGCCGGTTCAGCCATCGCCATCTGCTGACGGCTGCGCCGGCGCTGTTCTGCTCATGTGGGCAATTGCTGACGGTACGCCACATTTTAACGTCCTGTCCAACTTTTACTAAACTGCGCGTTCATCTTGGCCTGCCATGTACTCTGGATGCCATTTTAGCGGATGACCCCGGAGCAGCTGCTCACGTTCTTCGATTTATCAACTTGACAAATCTGTCTACGGACATTTGATTATGCCGTTTTTTTTTTAATCCTATGCCTGTCTGTCTTTTATAGTATTGTCCCTTTTCGTTGCTGTTTTAACCTTGTGCCTCGCGGTGCATTCCTAATTTAGTCTGGGCGCTAATGACCATTCTAGTTGTGCGCCCTAAAACCACAAAAAAAAAAAAAAAAAAAACCGTCAGTCGGAACATAGCGGTATCGTCTTCGTTATGTGACGTGAACACGGCAATCTGAGTAATATTTCTTTTTGGTTGACAGTCTAGATCTTCAGTTCTACCACAATAGTATTTTTGTGAAAAGTTCCATTTCACACACTGAGATGGACTCGATCGCTGTACGTAATTTTGAAGGTCTTTCAATAAGCTAAAAATGCACATCGCTCTATTCAAAAGAAAACTGTATTACTTCAATTTACTGTCAAGTATTGCAGTTCTTTAGCTGTAGTGTGTCATGAGTGCCAGTATAAAGTAGATTATCACGAAAGATGTACTTTTAGCGCTTAAATCCTGAGCTTTAGCTCTGCAAATAGTTGAGAAACACATCTTCCATTCGGCCACAACGTGAACGCGAGATGACAGAAGCGATGCAGAAATATAACAACAAAAGTGTCTGCAGTTTGTGCAAAAGAAATGGTTGAACAGAAATCTGCACTGTAAATGTTTCTCATGAAAAAAGCAGGGCGGACGTATGCTGTACGTTCTTACTTTAATGAAGTTAGAACAAGTTTGCATCGTGAACAATAGTTACATTCTTACGTGTTAAGACAGAGCAGTTAGGAGGAGGAGGATATTAGTGTTTAACGTCCCGTCGACAACGAGGTCATTAGAGACTGAGCGCAAGCTCGGGTGAGTGAAGGATGGGGAAGGAAATCGGCCGTGACCTTTCAAAGGAACCATCCCGGCATTTGCCTGAAGCGATTTAGGGAAATCACGGAAAACCTAAATCAGGATGGCCGGAGACGGGATTGAACCGTCGTCCTCCCGAATGCGAGTCCAGTGTGCTAACCACTGCGCCACCTCGCTCGGTGAGAGCAGTTAGTGACGCAAGATATGAAGCCGCTTTCCTGACATGGTTTTTATAAAATGTTTTGTGCAAATTTATCTCGTTAAATTTATATAAAATTCCGAGTTTTCAGCAACATCCAGCGTTGTCTGAAGTAAAACTTTTGTTCATTTTAGGAGCGTCAACGAGTTGTGCAAATCGCGGGTTACAGGCATTACGTGACTGTCGCGGAGCGGCGCTGCAATTTCGGCGGCGCGGCGCAGTGCTGCCATCTGCGCGCGGTCGCGTTGCAACTGCGCGGTTGAGTGCAGCGAAGGACGAGACGAGCCGGGCAGTCACTGCCACACGTGTACGCCGGTTGGCCTTGACGCCCCTGGCCGCTCTGCCGCCTGCAATTTGCGACGGCTGCACGGTCCGCGCCGCACTTGGCAAGAAATTCTGCCCGCATCTGCATACTTTACTGTCCGAGGCCGCACACCACTGCGCGGCAATAAGCTGCGCCGCGTTTCCATTTTGCCCGAGCTCCTTTCATGACTACACTACGTACGCTAGCACACTTGTCGCTGCTCCGGGTACGCGTTAGTAAACAGCAATAGGTGTCGGTCGCGGCAATGTTCTTTTGGGTGTGTGGCCGCTTCGTACTGCAGCCCTACTATAAATAATTCAATAGTTTTCAGACTTCTATATTTAGAGAAGTATTACATGTAGAAACTTTACTGATGCGTGAACTGAACCGTAAACTCACCGACTTTGCATTCTGTCCACTAGTTGGCGTTAAGAGTGCAAGACCTTCACAGAATGGCGACAAATCAAGAAAACAGTCTTAGCACGTTGGAATATGAGAGGTGTTTATTTGTTACAACAGTGCAGCGTACATTCAGAAGGAATTATGGAAAGAACCACCAGGCAAACACAGCATTGTGCGTTGATTTCGAACACTGAATTGTCTCTGTGAACAGAAAAGTAATGTTCGACCGAGTGTACCAGATGCAATCGTACAGAGGGTGAGGGAAAGTTTGTTCCGGTGTATCTGATGTACACCATGTTACAATCGTCACGTCCGATTTACTACATTCTTGATTTATTTAACGGCTCCATTTTATGGTTGGCGTGCCTTATAATACTTTTTGATTTCGGTGCGAAACCCAATTTCGGCTTTTTTTCGGTTTTTTAGAAACGTTACAGCGATAGATGAGAACTGCGAAATTAGTTTTTTCTTTCTCTTTCAAGAGTAATTTCTGTGTGCGGCTGACTTTTCTTTAACTTTCAGCTTCTATCTGTACAAATCCTTACTAATTTTTTATTCAAAATCGTTTACTTTGATAACACTTCCAAGAATTGTCATTTCTTCGTTATTGTCATAGTCATGGTGTTGAAGAACAGTCAGCTAAACATTCGATACATCTTGAGAAGCTGGAACTAGTTGTGGAACGAAAAAGAAACTCAACTAAATACAGCCTAAATGAAAAAAAAATGTTGCCTTCCTTTCATAAATATATGGCTGCATTTCCCGCAATGAAAGTTGTGTACTGACACCTTCTGGTCAGTGTAAGTGCATTACTCTGACCTCTGAATTGGCTCTGAGCACTATGGGACCTAACTTCTGAGGTCATCAGTCCCATAGGACTTAGAACTACTTAAACCTAACTAACCTAAGGACATCACACACAACCATGCCCGAGGCAGGATTCGAACCTGCGACCGCAGCGGTCGCGCGGTTCCAGACTGTGGCGCCTAGAACCGCTCGGCCACTCCGGCCGGCCCTCTGAATTGACTTGTCATACCGGTTATAGAAAAACCTACACTATAATGTGGACTCTGAAGCATAGGGCAAACTTTTTTTTTCACCAACGAAACACAGCCACAGGTGTTGTTGCCGCTGTGGTCCTCATTCAATAGTGTCTGGTTCAGTGCAGCCCACCACGCTAGTCTGTCCTGCACAGACCTCTTGATCTCTGACCTAACTACTGCAACCTACTTCCACCTGATCCTGCTTGCTGTCCCCTTCTTGGTCCCCTTCTGCAATATTTACGACCCACAATTCCCCGCAGTACTAAAGTGGCGATGTGTCCTGTCCTGTCAACCGATCCTTTCTTTCAGACTAGTTGTGCCATAAGTTTCATCCCCCCCCCCCCGCCCCCCATTCGACTGAGTACAGCTTCATTAGTTACTCGATCTACCTATCTAATATTCAATATTTTTCTGTAACACGGCATTTCAGAAGCTTCTATTCTATTCCAGTTTGAACTGCGTATCGTCCACATTTAATGCCTCCATACAAGGCTACATTCCAGACAGACAAATATCTTCAGAAGAGGCTTCCTAACATTTAAGTTTACATTTGATATATCAATAGGTTTCTCTTCTTCAGAAAATATTTTCTTGCGATTAGTATTCTACATTTAATATGCTCTCTATTTCGGACATCACCAGTTATTCTGCTACTCAGAAAGTAATACTCTTCCTCTACTTTTAGAGTTTCGCATCCTAATATTATTCCCTCACCATCATCTGATTTGATTTGTCTATATTCTCTTACCACTCTTTTACCTTTGTTCATATTCATCTCATAACATTTTTTCAAGCCACTATTCATTCCGTTCAACTGCTCTTCCAAGGCCCTTTCCATCTCAGAATTTCAATATCGTTGTAAACTTCAAAATTTTACGTCTTCTCCCTGGATTTTAATTCCCTTTGCCAATTGCTCGTATGGTTTCCTTTATAGATGACTCATCTAAATAGAATAACATCGGCAACAGGGTTCAGCCCTATCTCACTACTGTCTCACACAGCTGTGCTTTTTGGAATTTCAGGAAAGAAATCGTCACTATTTCACTGCAGTTAACTATAGGGCGCTACTTTACGGCACTAAACAAACTTATCTGAAGTAAAGGTAGAAATAAAAGTTTCTCCTTAATATCTAAATCGCTTTCAGTGCAGTGGTTGTCATTCGTCACTATATATACCAGGGCAGGCTGAAAACTAATGCTTCCAATTTTTCTGTGAAAAACATTATACCTTTTTCAATAAAACTAACAGTGATTTAAATAATGAAACCTGCACCAATTACTTATTTTTTTATGCTTAGCACAACTTGTTTCCAGAATTAATCACACTTGTGGGTTTTTACATGAATATGTTTGGTGATGTTTGCAAGTGTGATTTTCTGCCTATCTTGTGTCGTTTTGAAGTTAGTCTGCAATCAGAAAATCATTGACAAACAGCTTACTTTAAATTTGAATCATACTTTTGATCCACCTGCAGGTTCTCTGTTTCTTTTCTTTTTTTTTTTTTTTAATGAGGGTATTTCTATTATAGTTGAGCTTTATAATTATCGTGTGTTGTACCAGCTATGGAATTCATACACTTTGAAATGTTATAACTCAAATAAAATTATTTCAGTGTGAAGGCAGAATTTACGACAATCAACATATGTACAGATGAATGAACGAGGGCTATCCACAAAGTACATTACGTTTTCGTTTGTGTCCGTTAGGGGCGGGGCTAGCGCGGCCATCTTGGTGTCATGGCATTCCGCCGCTCAGTCGGCACCCTGCCGTGCTAGTGAGAGGTTCGTGCTGTACTCCGTTGAGTTACTGTGACAGTTTGAAATGTCAGCGTTAATTGAAAATGCCGCGAAGTGTGAAGTGCGTGCTGTAATAAGGGTTCTGACTGCAAAAAACTGTACACCGATAGAAATCTATCGGCAGCTTTGTGAAGTGTATGGGGACAACATAATTGTTATATCTTAGCCAGTAATGCCACCCGAGCCCGCTGCCAAAAGGTTGGCAGCATCAAAGTCCGGACGCCGTCCGCATAAGCAGCGCCAGCGTTACAGGAAATCGCCGCAAGTCTGCGCGCGCCACCGCTGGCTTCTGGCTTCTTAAGCGCTGGAGTTGCGAGCGCTAGGAGGAACAGAGTGTTGGATTCCCTCATTCGAAGGCGCCAGATTCCAAGGCCTGGGCTACTCCCTGGTTGGAATCTTCGCTTTCGAAGATTGTTTCTGTCTGTCTGTCTGTCTGTCTGTCTGCCCGCCCGCCGCTAGCTGTTGTAGCTGTTCGTTCGTCCGTCCGTCCGTCCGCCTGCCTGCCTGTTCGCTGTCCGTCTCGCCTGCTGTTCGTCCGTCCGTCCGTTCGCCGCCGCCGCAAGCCGGTGCTCGCCGCCGCCGCCGCCGCCGCCGCCGCCAGCCGGTGCTCGCCGCCGCCGCCGTCGCCGCCGCCGTCCGCCCTGGTCGTCCGACCCTGGTCTGCGTCCGTCTGCGTCTTCGCCGGTCTTCGTCCGTCTGCGTCTTCGCCGTTTCCCAGTTTATGTCCTTTCCTTTTCGTGCTGTGCGTTTTTTCTTCCTGTCGTCATGTCCGCCCCCACCACCACCGTCACTACTACCACCACCGCCATCGTCTATACATCCCCTTCCGCCGCCTCCACCACTATAACTTGGTGTGCCCAGTCCCACCCCCCTCCTTCCATCCCACCTCTCCTCACTCTCCCTTCACCCTCCATCTTTGTCGCCCCCTCTCCCGCTTCTTCCTCTCGCTCCTCTCGTTCTGATCCCTTCACCCCACTCCCCCAGCCTGTCACTGCAGCTCCGGCTCGGGTGGTGGCCCGTCGGGCCACTGCCCACGCCCAGCTCTCCCCGTCACCTTCGCCATCACCGCCGCCACTGCCACCGTCATCGTCATCGACGCCGTCGCCTTCGCTTTCACCGTCGCCGTCACCATCTCCGGCGCCGACTCCAGCCCCGGGACCTGCCACTCCCCGCCACATTCCAGTTGTTCCCATCCCCCACACCTTCTCCGCCGCCGTCAAGCGCCCCAGTGGCACTCCTGTCTCGTCTGCTCCCAAAAAGGCTCCGCCTCGTCCCCCTTTCCCCACCCCTGATGCCATGGATGTCTCCCCGCCCATCCCTGCCCCCTCCTCCTCCTCCTCTACCCCCTCCTCCTACCGCTACCTCCTCTCCCGTCCGGATCCCTCCCTCCTTGAAGCCCGGAACCTCACCCTCTTCCTTCGCCAGAATTGTCCTGGTGCCCCCATATTCCTCCTCACCCCTCGCCGTGATTCGGTACTCCTCTCCTCCCCCAGCCCTACCCTCCACACGGACATCCTTTCCCACATCCCTATCACCCGCTTTGGCCCTCATGCCTCTCTCACCCCTGCTCCCTCGCCACCTCCCTCCCGCCAACCCCAACCTCCGCGTCGCCCGCCGACCCTCACCGCCGTGATCACTCGGCTCAGTCCAGTGATCACGGAGGAGGAGGTGTTGGCGGAGCTTCAAGCCCATCCCCATCTGGAGGTGCGTGCGGTTCGCCGGATCCATAACGCTGCCGGCCCCACCCGCCTTATGCGCGTTTTTTCTGAGCACGCCCCCTCCATAGACAGTCTCCTGAAGGAGGGTGCCCTCCTTTTTAACCAGCGTCATAAAGTTGACCCCTCCCATTCCCGTCCTCAATCCCTCCGCTGCCAAAGGTGCTTGCGATATAATGCGCACCCAACATCTGAGTGCCGCGAGGCCCCCACCTGCCCGCACTGTAGGCAAGCCCACTTTTTACGGCAGTGCCCCAATCTCCAGTCCCCCCCCCCCTCCTGTAATACCTGTAACGTCCCTCATCCCACCTACTCCCAGAAGTGTAAGGCCCAACCCCCTCCTACCACTCCTGAACTCACCGTTCCTATCCGCCCTCTGGACGCCCCCACCCCTCCCGGCAACTCCCTTCGCCCACCCCCTACCGCTGAGGACATCATCAGATTCCTCACCATTGTCCTGCAGAATGTACATCCTTTTCTGCGCCCACACACCCTCCAACAGATCTCCCTCGCCGCCCGATCCGTTTTCCACCTCAAAATGTACGCCACCTACTCCAACAACCAGGCCCATTTCACCTTCTCCCGTCTTGACACCCTCGTTTAAATCCCTGTCATGGCGCGACAGCAACGTATCCTTTTCAACAACATCCGCTCCCTTCCCGCCAACAAGAACCTCTCTCTCCATAGCCTTGCCACCCACCGCATGGACGCCTTCCTCCTTAATGAAACCTTCCTCCAACCCCACCACACCGTCCACACTTCGCCCTACCTCCTCCACCGCTCCGACAATCCCCTCCCAATTGTGCGTGGCGGAGTTGCCATTGGGCACCTTCGCCAGATCCCCGTTCGGCTCCAACCTCTCCTTCCCGACCCCACTGAACACCTGATCCTTAGTCTCTTCTTCCCTGGCCTTACCGTTACCTGCGCCACCATCTATGTCAGCCCTAACGCCCCTACTCTCTTCGACTTCCTCTCCCACATTGACCGTACCTTCTCCTCCTACGTGATCGCCGCCGACCTCAACATCCATAGTCGTTCCGCCGCCTAGTTACGGCGGTGGCATCGGTTCCTCTCCTCCCTTCAAGGTGACCTCATTCCCATCCCCCAGCACACCCGTCCCGAATCCAACTCCACTCCTGATGTTATCCTCTCCTCCCCCAACCTCCTTGGCCGCATCATGGTGGATGTCCTGGAGCCTATTGGTGGCGACCATCTCCCTGTCCTCCTCACCGTTTCAGACGGTCGTCGCCCTCGCCCCGACCCTCGTACTGACCCTCCCCCTAAGTATGTCCACGACTATTCCCGCGCCGACTGGAATGCCTACCGGGATACCCTTTCCACCCAGGTCGATAGCCACCCTCTCACCTACCACCACCCAGACGATGTCACCCAAGCCGCCTCCTTTCTCAAGCAGACCTTGTCTGAGGCAGTGGAGGCCCACGTCCCTACTGTCGCCATCCACCCCCACCGTCCTACCTTACCCCCACAGGCCGGTCTCCTCCTCCGTGAATCCAGTCATCTCTACTGTGCTTTCCTCTGCACGCGTGACCCGGACACACTACGACGCCACCGGCAACTCCAGCGCCACATTCGTAATTTGCTCGCGGCTAAGAAACGCCGGGACTGGCGACAGACATGCACCCGTTTAAATGCTACCCTGCCGATCAACTCGTCCAAGTTCTGGTCGGCCTTATGTCGCCTTACCGGAACTAAACCCTCCCCCTATTATCCTCTTCTCCATGATGATCACCCTTTCCCTGACACCCTTAGTAAGGCCAATCACTTTGCCTCCTACCTCTCCGATGTCTTTTCCATCCCCGATGATCCGCAGTTCGATTACTCCCTCTTCCCGGATGTCTGCGATCGAACTGACACCTCCGTCCCTCCCCTCGCCCCGGGTTTCCAGTACTTGGACAACATTGCACACACGGAACTCAATGCCTCTATCACTACACAGGATCTCATTGCTACACTCCGCACAAAATGCAACACCGCTCCTGGTCACGATCGTGTCACCTACCGACACCTTCGTGAAGCTCCTGTCTCTTTCCTCTCCACCCTGGCCAGGCTCTACAATGTAGTCCTGTCCACCGGTTACTACCCCGACCTGTGGAAAACCTCCCGTATCCTCATGTTCCTTAAACCTGGCAAACCGCCGTCCGCTGTCTCCTCCTACCATCCCATCTGCCTTACCTCGGTCTTCAGCAAGGACCTGGAATCCATCCTCACCCGACGCATCCACCAGCATCTCCGCCAGCACCGCCTCCTTCCCGTTACCCAGTGTGGCTTTTGGCCGTCCTTCTCTTCCGACGACCTTCTCCTTCACCTCACTCATCTCCTTTCTGAACAGCTTAATTCCCGTCGCTCCGCAATCTTCCTCTCCCTGGACCTCGAACGTGCATATGACCGCGTATGGCATTCCGGTCTCCTCTTCAAGCTCCAAACCTTCGCCCTTCCCATTAACTACGTCCGTCTGATCGGCTCCTTTCTCTCCCGCCGTCCTTCCTATGACACCATCCATAACACAGATTCCTACACCTTTTTCCCCTCCACCGGTGTGCCCCAAGGCTCCGTCCTCTCCCCCCTCCTGTATCTTTTGTACACAGCGGACATGCCGCCGCCGTCACTCCCCGTCCACCTTTTCCAGTTTGCCGATGACACTGCCTTCCTTGCCCTTGCCCCCACCCTGAAACGCTCCCAACACCTTCTCCAATCCCATCTTGACCGATTCACCGCTTGGTGTAACCAGTGGTTGCTCAAGGTCAATCCTTCGAAAACCCAGGCGATCATTGTAGGCAAAATCACCCCTTCCTTCCGCCTCCTTGATTTCTATCTCACCGTCTATGGCCGTCCCATCGCCCTCACTCCCACCCTTAAGTACCTTGGCGTCACCCTCGACCGTCGCCTCTCCTGGACTCCCCATCTCCGTACAATCCAAGCCAAGGCACGTTCCCGACTCCATCTCCTCAAGCTCCTTTCCGGCCGTACGTGGGGTCTGGACCCTTCCACAATCCTCCACACCTATAAATCCCTCATCCGCCCTATCCTTTGTTATGCCCATCCAGCCTGGATCTCCGCCCCCCCTACCTTTTATAAATCCCTCCAAATCCTTGAACGCCATGCTCTCCGCCTTGCCTATCGCATCCGTCTCCCCTCCCCCACGCGGATCCTGTATGATCTCATCCCCTTCCCCCACCTCCTCCTTTTCCTTGAAAGGATACAGATCCTGTACACCTCCCGTAAACTTCATCCTCCTCACCCGCTCGTATCCCCGATCCTCTCCCATCCCCGCCCGCTGCCGCGCCTGTATTCCCACGTCCCGCGCGGTCTCCATCTCTCCACCCTCCTTACTCTCTCCCAAGGTGGCTTCCGCCAGCTCCCCCTCCCTGATGATGTCCTCCTCCCCTCCATCTACCCCTCCTATCAACTTTGACCCTGCCCCACCACCCACTTCCGGTGTCCTTTCCTTTAGGCACCCTCCCTCCCTCCCTTCTCTTCCCTTCCCTCCCCTTCTCTTTCCTTTTCCCCCGTCCCCTCCCTCCACCACTCTTCCCCCCGGGCTTCCCCTCCCCCTTCCTCCCTCCCCCCTTTCTCCCCTGCCCATGGCATCTCTGCTCTCCCCTCTCCCTCTCCCACTCCCCTTCCTCCTCCTCCTCTCTTGGCAGGTCCCCGGACTCGCACACGCATAGTGAACATTCGCGCGCCGGAGATCATCGCCATCAGTGTCTAGTGTGTGTGCTTCGTTTTGTGTTTCGTGCAGTTACAACTCAACTGTTCACATGTGCCGTCGCAGTTCTCCGTGTTTTGTGCGCCGTGTCAACAAGTGTTAGTGTTTTTATTGTCCAACGTGAACGGCTTCTTCTTTTTGTTTTTTTGTACCTACTTTCTTTGCCCGCCATTTTTTGTATTTTCTGTGTCACCTATCTCATATTATTGTACCCCATAAGGCTGAAGAGCGGCGTATTAAGCTGCTGCCAGCCCGCCTTGTATGAGGTGCTGAAAATTACAATAAAGGAAAAAAAAAAGAGCGCTAGGACAGTTCTGTATTCGCCGCTCAGTTGTATACTCGCCACCGAATTGTGTACTTGCTAGTCAGTTGTGTGTTCATCGCAGCAGATTTGTTGTTTGTCGTCAGCCGACGCTGACCTAGCCGCTCCGACTCGAACTAGACAGATTTCTGTAGACACGGAGTTCACTATTGTTTTTCTGTATCTTCGTCAATAAAGATAAGTACCGACTTTTATTTAATCAGAGTGTTTGGGTTTTCATCTTTCTGTTCACTGTTCCAGCGGACCTGTCGGCCCGCTATTAAAAGTGTGGCGGTGACTTCGTAAGCCGTTTCTACAGCGAATTGTTTGTCGCTACGAACACCGCCACAAAACTGGCGACGAGGACTTCCGAACTCGTGTGCAGGGCTGGTTCAACTTGTTTCTTGTTATACTAATTATAGCGATAAAATTTTGGGGGCTGGTTTAATTTGTGTTCACTATGTCTGCCGAATTACAACAGTTGATCTTGTTACAGAGTCAGCAAATACAAAGTCTGGTGGTAGCAATCGCCACACAAGCGGCTAATCTTCCAACACAAAAGGAACAAGCACAGGCAGCAAGCACCACCTTTCCGTGCTATTGATGCATCAAGAGAAGAATGGCGAGAATATTTCGCGCAGTTGCAGGCGCACATGACAGTCTACAAAATCACAGGTACTGAGCGGCAGCTTTATTTAATTTCCACTGCAGGCATGGAAGTCTATCGACTACTTTGTAAGTTGTTCCCGGAATCAACGCCAGAAGCTTTAGACTATGATGTTGTTGTTAACAAGCTTGCTGAGTATTTCGAGTCGCGAGTTCATGTGGCAGCAGCCAGATTCAAGTTCTTCAGATTAAAGAAACTGCCACATCAATCTAATAAACAGTGGTTAACAGATTTACGGGGCCTCACCCGTCAGTGCCGATTTAATTGTGTGTGTGGAGCTTCCTACAGTGATGTCATGTTACGAGACGCTATTACTCAAAACATTGCAGAATCTCGTATTCGTGCTGCTATCTTAAAGTTGCCTGACCCGTCATTAGAGACTGTGATGAACATCATTGACGCCCAAGATACTTTTGACTATGCTGAGTGTGAGTTAGATCAGCCATGTATTTCTCAAATTGCCTGTGCTAAGCAAGTTATGTCACGCCCGCGGCCCCACCGGCAGAGTCAGACTGTAAACACTAGACGGCCGCGTCATGTTAAACACATTCGTCAGCCGCGTGTGCAAAATGATAGAGTTAAGTCTTGCCCTAAGTGTGTTCTTGCTCATCCTCGTGAACGTTGCCCGTTAAGAAACGCGGTTTGTCACTTTTGTCAAAGGAAAGGACACATACAGACTGTTTGTTTGCGTAAACGCAAGAACAATTCTAGTGCTGCCCAGCCCATGGATATTCATGTTCTTCACAGCCAGCCCGCCCAGAAGGTCGCGTTTAAAGACTCTTCCACGGTTCGTGTGGGTAATAAACTTGTTCGCAATAAGCCACCCACCCAGCCCTCTGCTATGCGACCCAAGCGTAATTCAAACGCTGTGAAAAGTGATGTACAGACTGCAAGTGACGCGGGAGTTGTTGTTCCACCCGCCCAACCCACGAGTTGTCGTAAGCAGCGAACACGCGCTAAACGCGCTGATTTTGTGTCTTCCGCCTCCACTGCACCGATCCAGAGACAGTGTAATAAACTATTTGTGAAACTACGCATCCAGGATAAGACCTTCAATTTTCAATTAGACACTGGTGCGTCTGTGACTCTCATAAATAGTGCTACGTATGCGGCTATCGGCCGCCCTAAACTTTCAGCGGCAAAACATTCTTTGGCTACTTATAGTGGAGAACAAATTCCTGTGTTAGGTGTATGTAGCGTGCCAGCCACATTCCGTGGCAATACAAAAACAGTTTCATTCACAGTGCTCCGCGCTACAGACAGTGTAAACATTTTCGGATTAGACTGTTTTGACTTGTTTGGCCTGTCTATCCAAGACAATGTGTTGCAAATTAATTCTGTTGTTGTTCCTCAAGACAGCATAACCGATTTGTGTAAACGATACAGTGACATATTTAAAGACGAACTAGGTTGTGCTGCGAACTTTGCCGCTCATATTACGTTGAAAGATAATGCTCAGCCTCGATTTTGTCGTGCTCGTCCAGTGCCTCATGCCCTCCGGGCACCTGTAGCAGATGAACTTCGTCGTTGGCAAAACAACGGTGTTATTCAACCCGTTTCAGCGAGCCAGTGGACTTCTCCCTTAGTTATTATAAAGAAACCGTCTGGCAAGTTACGTTTGTGGGCTGATTTTAAGTCGACAGTTAATCCTCAGACTGTCATTGATTCTTTTCCTTTGCCTAGACCGGACGAGCTGATGGATAAGTTAGGGGAAGCTCGTTTCTTTTCCAAAATTGATCTCCGTGAAGCATATTTGCAATTGCCCCTCGACGAGCAATCACAACAGTATTTTGTCATAAACACGTCGTTGGGGTTGTTCCGTTTTCTGCGTTTGCCTTTTGGTTGTGCGTCAGCTCCAGCTGTTTTTCAGCGTTTTTTGTCACAACTTCTGGCTAATGTGCCATCGTGTTGCAACTATTTAGACGATATTGTTGTGTCCGGTCGGACGCCTGCTGAACATTTCCGTAATTTGGAGTGTTTGTTTAAAGTGTTGTCTCAGGCAGGCCTACGTTGCAACATCGATAAATGTTCATTTTTCCTTACGGAGATGGAGTATCTGGGACATGTTATTAATGCTCAAGGCATTCATCCCTCGCAGTCACATTTAGCAGCTATTCGTGATTTGCCCGCCCCTCGCAATCTGCATGAATTGCAAGCAGTTCTTGGCAAATTGACGTATTATATTAGGTTTATACCTAATGCATCACAGATTGCTGCACCGTTGCATCGTCTCCGCCGTAAGAATGTTCCGTTTGTGTGGTCAGCTGATTGCCAATCAGCCTTTCAGCAGCTTAAAGAGGCTTTATTGAATGATCGTTGTCTGGTCCATTACGACCCTAACAAGCCTCTGGTGTTAGCTTGTGATGCCTCTTCTTTCGGCCTCGGTGCTGTGTTGTCTCACCGAGTCGGTAACACCGAACGTCCTATTGCGTTCGCATCTAAATTGCTAAACAAAGCTCAGTGTAATTATAGCCAATTGGACAAGGAAGCGTTGGCTATTGTGTTCGGTGTCACAAAATTCCATCACTACCTCTATGGTAGACCATTCTATTTAGTAACAGATCACAAGCCCCTGACGTCACTGTTTCATCCGTCTAAACCAGTTCCTCAGCAGACAGCTCAGAGGCTACAACGTTGGGCTCTTTTTTTATCACAATACCAGTATGAGATACTGTATCGCCCTACAGCTCAGCATGCAAACGCTGACGCGCTTTCTAGATTGCCGAATGCTGCGGATGATGTCTTCGATTCCTCTGACGACTCTTGCCATCAGATTGACGCCGATGAGCATCAATCCCTCCGGGATTTTCCGATTGATTATCGTCAGGTGGCACGTGAGACAGCTACGGATCCTCATCTGCGTTTACTATTACGTTTTGTTCAACGTGGTTGGCCGTCCAAGGCAAAGGACATATCGGATCCTGTGGTTCGTCGCTATTATCCGCAACGTCATCTGTTGTCTGTTTCGCACGGAGTTTTGCTGTTACGCACCGAGAATGACCAGCTTCGTGTAGTGGTTCCCCAAGTGCTCCAATCCAAGGTCCTCGACTTGTTGCATCAAGGTCATTGGGGAGTGGTCCGCACCAAGCAGCTTGCCCGCCGTCATTGTACATGGATCGGCATTGATAAGCAGATTACGCAGATGTCTACAGATTGTTCGACGTGTGCCGAACACCAAGCTGCTCCGCCTCAACGCTATTTTGAGTGGGCACGCCCTGCCGGTCCCTGGCAGCGAGTACATATTGATTTCGCTGGTCCATATTGGATTTCTCGTTGGCTCATCGTGATAGATGCATTTAGTAATTTTCCGTTTGTTGTGCTCATGCAGTCTACAACGTCTGCACAAACTACACAGGCGTTGACTTCAATTTTTTGTATTGAGGGTCTTCCAGAAGTTTTAGTGTCTGACAATGGTCCACAATTTCCCTCTGCTGAATTTGAAAGTTTTTGTTCTGCCAATGGCATTCGCCATGTTCTGACTCCGCCGTTCCACCCTCAATCGAATGGTGCAGCGGAACGTTTTGTACGCACATTCAAGGATCATATGGACCGCCTTCGTGCTACGCACTCTCGTCAGCAGGCCCTCATCACGTTCCTGTCGTCGTACCGGACCACGCCACGCGACGGCCCTTCGCCTGCGGAGCTTCTCCACGGCCGTCGTCATCGCACCCTACTACGGTTGTTGCACCCCCCGGATCGACCCGCCGCTTCTGAGCATCGCACGCGTTTTCAGCGCAACGACGCCGTTTTTTTTCAGAGTTTATCACGGTCGCCGTCGTTGGGAACGTGGTACCGTGATAAGTGTCCAGGGTCGCGGTTTTTATACTGTTCAAGGTGCTACTGGGGTGCACAGGAGGCATCAGATCCAGTTGCGCCGCGCTGGCCGCCCGGATTCTGCCGCTCGTTCTTTGTCCACAGATTTGGTCCGCGGCGGGTTCCAGCCGCGCCTTCCGACTTCGCTGCCGCCCCCAGGGCAGCAGCAGCAGCAGCCGTCGCCGCTTCCACGCCGACAGCCCGTCCCGTTGATGCCTCCCGCGCAGCTTCATCCGGGAGCGTCCCAGGTGGTCGCTCCGGCGCCTGCGGTCCCTCTTCAGTCGTCCCCGCCTTCGGAGCTGATGGACGTCGACCCCTCAGCCGGGCCGCCTTCCCAAGCGGTGGCTGTGCAGCCTGTCCTGCAGCCGCTTTCCTTGGGCACCCCCAAGGAGTCTGACACCGCAGCGCCTTGTCCGGCGCCCACTCAGCAGCCGTCGACGCAGCGTCAGGAGACGCTGCCTCTCTTCGTGGGTCCCGACGCCCCGTCGCGTCCAGTACCAGAAGCTGCGCCCGTGGTCACAGGCGTGCACCCTGACCTCGGTTTTCAGTCGGTGTTTCCCGAGTCCCCGCGCGGCCAATGCTGGGGTGCGGACTGGGGACTGCCACCGACAACAGTCTCCGCCCCGGTCTCTTCTGCTACGCCTGCGGCCAGACCCCTCCCCCGCCGTCGACGCTCGCCACGTCATTAT
The DNA here is from genome assembly GCF_021461385.2 of Schistocerca piceifrons. Lineage (NCBI taxonomy): Eukaryota > Metazoa > Arthropoda > Insecta > Orthoptera > Acrididae > Schistocerca > Schistocerca piceifrons. The sequence goes on from NC_060138.1 coordinate 377,972,322, forward strand.
TCAACGACGGTGCGGCAATTTGGGGGGGAGGAGTGTTATATCCTAGCCAGTAATGCCACCCGAGCCCGCTGCCAAAAGGTTGGCAGCATCAAAGTCCGGACGCCGTCCGCATAAGCAGCGCCAGCGATACAGGAAATCGCCGCAAGTCTGCGCGCGCCACCGCTGGCTTCTGGCTTCTTAAGCGCTGGAGTCGCGAGCGCTAGGACAGTTCTGTATTCGCCGCTCAGTTGTATACTCGCCACCGAATTGTGTACTTGCTAGTCAGTTGTGTGTTCATCGCAGCAGAGTTGTTGTTTGTCGTCAGCCGACGCTGACCTAGCCGCTCCGACTCGAACTAGACAGATTTCTGTAGACACCGAGTTCACTATTGTGTTTCTGTATCTTCGTCAATAAAGATAAGTACCGACTTTTATTTAATCAGAGTGTTTGGGTTTTCATCTTTCTGTTCACTGTTCCAGCGGACCGGTCGGCCCGCTATTAAAAGTGTGGCGGTGACTTCGTAAGCCGTTTCTACAGCGAATTGTTTGTCGCTACGAACACCGCCACAAAAATAATCACTGAAGGTGGAGTTCGTCAATGGGTCATAAAATTTAAAAATGGCCGAACTAACGTTCACGACGAAGAGCGAAGTGGAAGACCCAGCATAGTGACTGCCGAATAACGGAACTCTCTATGAGTTTTCCACAAATTTCACGACGTTTGTTGCACGAAATCATTACCGAAAAGCTTGGTTACCACAAGTGATGTACAAGATGGATACCAAAAATCTTGACAGAGATTCACAAAAATCAGCGAATGGCTGCAGCGTTAACGTTTTTGGACGCTTACGAGAAAGATGGCGACTCATTACTTGATCGCACCGTTACTGGTGACGAAACATGTAAGCATGTGAACTGCGAGACAAAATTGCAGTCAATGCAGTGGGGGCACACAAATTCCCCACAAAAACCCAAGAAATGCATGCAGACAATGTCGGCAAGGAAGGTGATGGCGACTGTCTTTTGGGACAGAAAAGGTGTGATTTTTGTGGATTTCCCGGAAAGAGGCACTACAATAAACTCTCAAAGGTATTGCCAAACTCTGCACAACCTCAGAAGAGCAATACAAAACAAGTGCAGGGGAAGTTGGGCTCAAAGATCTTGCTGATTCACGACAACGCCCGGGCCCACACGGCAAATGCCACTCGTGAAGTTCTCGAATCTTTTAAGTGAGAGTTGTTTCCTCATCCGTCGTACAGTCCCGACCTGGCACCGAGCAACTTCCACTTATTCCCAGCAATGAAGAAGTGGTTGGCTATGCAACGTTTTGATGACGACGCATAGCTTCAAGAAGAGGTAACCACGAGGTTGAAGACGCAGGTGGCCGAATTTTACGACGAAGGAATTTCCAAGCTCGTCCATCGCTACGATAAGTGCCTTAATTTAAATGGCAACTATGTAGAAAAGTAGTATTTAAGTGTGGCTTTCATCTGTATATAATAAAAAAAAATCCAATACTTTATTTATTTTTAATTCCAAAACGTAATGTACTTTGTGGATAGCCCTTGTACATATAATCTGGAAACATAACTTGACTAAAAGGTTTGTCGGTATAACAGAATTAGGCAAAATAAAGCTTACTGTCTTGACGCCGGAGTTAAAGTTCATGCTCTCTAAGTTTATATGAGTACCACTTGTACCAATTGTAGAAATTTTGTACTATTGCACAGTAACTACAGAGAAAACACTGCCACTTTACATTTCTTTACAGGTCTAACGATGTCGCTATCACAGTAATCGTCATCAGAGCCATAAAAGATTCTTTCACATAGTCATCCAGGCCTTCATTATCACTAGGACATCTGAATAATCATCGCCAAGAACCACCGAAAGCATTTTATATTCCTTCATTTCCTTCCGTTTTACGAATAGGGCTGTCTCTAAAAAGAGGAACATGAAGACGAAATTTCTTGTAGAAAAATCAAAATACGATCATAATAGTAAATAAGGGAAAAGTACATAAAGGCAATCTAGTTTGATGCATTGACTACTGGTGTGAACACCTTAATAGACGAGGTAGTTAAAATACATCACAGCAGGTGGCATCTACAGTGTGTAGAAAACGTGGTTTATCTCGAGATCCATCCGTAACGGATGGCACACGAAACATGAGAAAACTCGAGATCCGTCCCCAGTATATTAATGGGCGCACTGTGCTGCACAGTGAAGATCCCATTCACGAAGCTCAAGGGTTGGGAATTTGGTCCCCTTCTCGTGTACGATTGCCTTTCTGGATGATAAGAACCAGAAATTGCGTAAAAAGACAACACCATCTGGAAAAGCGTGAGAGGAACGAGCCTGACACTACTCGTCCGCTTTATTGTAGCGACTGCTCCGCCGGAGGTCACGCGCAAGAGTTCGCGCAGTCATTAATGACCTGTTGTGGATAGCGGGCTGTAAAGCCCATGTCATGGTGGAATAGTTTTATTTGTCGCTGTGGATCAAGATTGTTCCCATGTTACAAGTCACAGTTGTTTGTCCATGGGTATGTTGGACGAAAGTACTATGTATACGAATACATAGTACTAATTAGCTTTTCGGAATAGTTGATTACTGAAGACCTGAGGAGTGTCAGGTTTTTTCGATAATTTCTTTTTGCAAAAGTCCTGTAGGTTTAAACGTCAAGTTACGTAGGGTCCACTATTGTAGATTTTCTGCATTGGTGCTGAAATATTGAAGGAGGAACTGATTAATATGCGTGAGAGGAGTTGAAAGCAAATACACAATTTTCTAAACGAAATCGATATCTGACCCGAATTTCAATTGGTATTGGAATTGGGATGGGGATACAGCGACTGACTGCGGAAATCGTGGAATCGTCGGGAAGGTCTGGTAACTTTTTGCCGGAATATCGCTGAGGCGAAGCTGCAAAGCGGCTGCATCAACAGCAACGTTTTCCAACAGCTGTACGTCTGGCGTTCAGAATCGTGCTGAATCCCGTCAACAGGACGTTCAGCTTATTAGTCACTGGGGATGGCCTAAACCGAGACTTCCAATACTACTGATTTCTGCGAATGCTACGTATCGGTAACTGCGTTTCTCACTTTATACACTACTGGCCATTAAAATTGCTACACTACGAAGATGACGTGCTACAGATGCGAAATTTAACCGACAGGGAAAAGATGATGTGATATGCAAATGATTGGCTTTTCAGAGTATTCACACAAGGTTGGCGCTGGTGGCGACACCTACAACGTGCTTACATGAGGAAAGTTTCCAACCGATTTCTCATACACAAACAGCAGCTGACCGGCGTTGCCTGGTGAAACGTTGTTGTGATGCCTCGTGTAAGCAAGAGGAATGCGTGCCATAACGTTTCCGACTTTGATAAAGGTCAGATTGTAGCCCATCCCGATTGCGGTTTATCGTATCGTGACATTGCTGCTCGCGTTGGTCGATATCCAATGGCTGCTAGCGGAATATGGAATCGGTGGGTTTCAGGGGGGTAATACGGAACGCCGTGCTGGATCCCAACGGCCTCGTATCACTAGCAGTCGAGATGACAGGCATTTTATCCGCATGGCTGTAACGGATCGTGCCCGCATCTCGTGGTCGTGCGGTAGTGTTCTCGCTTCCCACGCCCGGGTTCCCGGATTCGATTCCCGGCGGGGTCAGGGATATTCTCTGCCTCGTGATGGCTGGGTATTGTGTACTGTCCTTAGGTTAGTTAAGTTTAAGTAGTTCTAAGTTCTAGGGGACTGATGACCAATTTTGTAACGGATCGTGCAGCCACGTCTCGATCCCTGAGTGAACAGATGGGGACGTTTGCAAGACAACAACCATCTGCACGAGTAGTTCGACGACATTTGCAGCAGCATGAACTATCAGCTCGGAGACCATGGCTGCGGTTACCCTTGACGGTGCATCACAGACAGGAGTGCCTGCGATGGTGTACTCAACGACGAACCTGGGTGCACTAATGTCAAAACGTCATTTTTTCGGATGAATCCAGGTTCTGTTTACAGCATCATGATGGTCGCATCCGTGTTTGGCGACATCGCGGTGAACACACATTGGAAGCGTATCACCCAGCGTGATGGTATGGGGTGCCATTGGTTACACGTCTCGGTCACCTCTTGCTCGCGTTGACGGTCCGTTGAATAGTGGAAGTTACCTTTCAGATGTGTTACGACCCGTGGCTCTGCCCTTCAAAACCCTATATTTCAAAAATGGTTCAAATGGCTCTGAGCACTATGGGACTCGTACATTGTGGGTAATAAATGAAAAGGTTAAGTTTGAGTGGCGTTTGTCAGGGAATATTCTGTAGGTCAGTGTTTAATAAAAAAATAATTAAAGAAGTAGTTTCAACAGACATTTTTCTAGTGAAATTATAATGAAAAGTAGACTTTTGGCTGCTTACAGGCGTTGATAAATATCAACGGGGACAGCTGAAAAATGTGTGCCCTGACCGAGACTCGAACCCGAGATCTCCAGCTTACATGGCAGACGCTCCATCCGACTGTAAGCAGCTAAAGGTCTAGATTTCATTATAATTTCATTCTTCTAGAGCTGCAAGATCACCAAAGATATCTGTACATATACCAGCTTCATATTTCTCTACTGGGCTTCCGATGGAACTGGCGCAGTATACCTAGAATATCTGACAAAAAGTATGTGGACACATATTAGTAGCCGCCCTTGTGGCCGAGCGGTTCTAGGCGCTTCAGTCTGGAACCGCGTGACCGCTTCGGTCGCAGGTTCGAATCCTGCCTCGGGCATGGATGTGTGTGATGTCCTTAGGTTAGTTAGGTTTACGTAGTTCTAAGTTCTAGGGGACTGATGACCTTAGATGTTAAGTCCCATAGTGCTCAGAGCCACATATTAGTAGTCGTTAATATGGGATGTGTCCACCTTTACCTTTATGGAAGGTTTAACTCTGCTGGGGACACTTTCAATGGGATGTCTGAAAGTTTGTGGAGGAATGGCAGACCATTCTTCATCGAGAGCCGAAACCAGAGAGGCTGGTGATGTTTTGGACGCTAGGGTGTGGAGCGGAGTCGACGTTCCAGCTCGTCCCAAAAGTTTGCTATTGTGTTCAAGCCGGGACTCTTGGCGGGAATGTCCGTTTCGGGGACGTTATTTTCCACAGACCATTGCTCCACAGATGCTGCCTTATGACAGGGTGCACTGTTATACTGTTACAAACGATCGACGATCCGAGCTGTACCTCTGCTGTACGCATTACACAATGTTGTGTAGTCTATTTTCACCCTTCCGTATTTACCGTGTTTCTAACTCAATAAGGGACCCACACACGACGAAAAATGCTCCCGTACCGTAACGCAGGCTCTTCCGTATTTCACTCTTGGCGTTACTCATGATGGCCGGTAATGTGCTCCAGGCGCCATAAACGAACCCACCCATCGGATTGCCACAGGACGGAGTGTGATTCACCACTCCAAATCAACCGTTTACAGTCATGCTATTGATCTTTAAATACCTCAAGGGTTGCTCAACACTGGCTATAGAAATGAGTGGTTTATAATAATCTGCTCGACCACTGTATGCCAGTGTCTTTAACTCCCAACGCACGATCATTGTGCTAACTGGGTAGCTGGTTGCACTTTGGCAGTCATCGGTAATTTCTTCTGCTGATTTAATGTGATTTTTTAGAACGAACCTCCGCAATGCTTGACGGTTCCTGTCCGTCGGTACGTGAGATATTTTCGGTACTAGTTTAGCTGTGGTTGTTCCTATGCGTTTTCATTTCCCAGTCACATCGCCAACAGTCAACTTGGGTAGGTTTAGAAGGGCTGGTTTTGTTTCTCAGGTCACATCCAATGTCTAACCCGCGTTCGAGGTCACTGAGTTCCCCTGACCGATCCATTCTGTCGTTACTGCTTCTTTTGCAGCAAGACGATACCCCCCCCTCAAGGCTACTTTTATAGGGGGAGGGGGGGTTCCGTCTCTCGTGACACCTAGTGGTAAATTCCGCGTTACATTGGGGTGACCAAGATAACTGCCATCAGAGAGTGAATACTTGCTATAACAGGAATACAGGCAAATATCGGAGACGTCGATATCGGGATTACTGGTTTGCTAGGACCTATTGGGTTGTGGGAATGAATTATGGGATTTCTCTAAACGGTGTAGCAGATATTCATACAGAAACTACGTAGTGGGTATACACTATGAAGAACAGTCTAACGAAATCAACCCCGTGTGTTTTCACCCCTCTTTGCTACCGAATTTGTTGATCTAACGGAGCAGCTACAAGGCAACAACTGCAACAGAATGTAAGTGGGGTAATGAGAGGATCGCCGGGTGATGCAAGCGTCTGTTAACATAATGACCTGGACGCGTCACACTTGGTCATAAACGTAATGGAGTAAGCAAAATATATACCGGATGATGACGCCACAAGGGAGTACGGCTGTCTGTAAACATGAGGTTAAAACTGATCCGAGCGTCTGGAAGGAAGATAGCCGCGTTCGACGGCTGCTGGTCTCTCTCCCACAGTTTATTCACTTTTTGCAGGCTATATGCTAGGGTGAAAAAATTCAAATGCTGCGGAAGGAGGCGATAATACTATGCATGTGAAAGGGAATCCAAAATAAAATTCTTGTTAATACCAGCGTCCCATGCGAATCACTCACACATATGGACAACTCAGCTATAGAAGTGAACAAATGCAAATGACATCAACAGCTGTTTTGTACCTTTCGATCACCGTTTCATTAAACAAAGTCGGAAATGACATAAACAGCAGTTTCTTACCTTTCGTTCTCCGTTTCATTAGTCATACCAAAAAGATCGTTTTATCGAATTCGTGCTATGAGAACAAGTTGCGAAATTCTCGGTCTGGCAGTGAAAGACTGTTATTTTGATGAAAATGGAGTCTGTCTGTCACATAAAGCTTTTGGCCAGTGCTTTTCGTCCAGTGTTTCCCTTGACGAGTAGCTCGATCTACGGCTACAGTAATCCCTCCGTTGAACTCATTTCCCGGTCATAAATTTTCGAGGATGTGCAAATAAGCAGAACCTACAACGTGCCAAATCCGACAAATCTCTAGATATTTTGAGTGCCGGAGTTGTTAGAATACTCGGTACCAAAGCACTTTCGTGAGTGGGTGTCTTGCTCCCCACTTTCGTTCGTGCATTGTGTAGCTGGAGACAGCCCAAAGAAATGCTGCTTATTATGTTCTACATCTACATCGACATTTATACTCCGCAAGCCACCCAACGGTGTGTGGCGGAGGGCACTTTACGTGCCACTGTCATTGCCTCCCTTTTCTGTTCCAGTCGCGTATGGTTCGCGGGAAGAACGACTGTCTGAAAGCCTCCGTGCGCGCTCACCCATCTTTCTAATTTTACATTCGTGATCTCCTCGGCAGATGTAAGTAGCGGGAAGCAATATAGTCGATACCTCGTCCAGAAACGCACCCTCTGGAAACCTGGCGAGCAAGCTACACCGCGATGCAGAGCGCCTCTCTTGCAGAGTCTGCCACTTGAGTTTGCTAAACATCTCCGTAACGCTATCACGGTTGCCAAATAACCCTGTGACGAAACGCGCCGCTCTTCTTTGGATCTTCTCTATCTCCTCCGTCAACCCGATCTGGTACGGATCCCACACTGATGAGCAATACTCAAGTATAGGTCGAACGAGTGTTTTGTAAGCCACCTCCTTTGTTGATGGACTAAATTTTCTAAGGACTCTCCCAATGAATCTCAACCTGGTTCAAATGGCTCTGAGCACTATGGGACTTAACATCTTAGGTCATCAGTCCCCTAGAATTTAGAACTACTTAAACCTAACTAACCTAAAGACATCACACACATCCATGCCCGAGGCAGGATTCGAACCTGCGACCGTAGCAGTCCCGCGGTTCCGGACTGCAGCGCCTAGAACCGCACGGCCACCGCGGCCGGCCTCAACCTGGTACCCGCCTTATCAACAATTAATTTTATATGATCATTCCACTTCAAATCGTTCTGTACGCATACTCCCAGATATTTTACAGAAGTAACTGCTACCATTGTTTGTTCCGCTATCATATAATCACACAATAAAGGATCTTTCTTTCTGTGTACGCGCAATACATTACATTTGTCTATGTTAAGGATCAGTTGCCACTCCCTACACCAAGCGCCTATCCGCTGCAGCTCTTCCCGCATTTCGCTGCGATTTTCTAATGCTGCAACTTCTCTGTATACTACAGCATCATCCGCAAAAAGCCGCATGGAACTTCCGACACTATCTACTAGGTCATTTATACATATTGTGAAAAGCAATGGTCCCATAACACTCCCCTGTGGCTCGCAAGAGGTTATTTTACCGTCTGTAGACGTTTCTCCATTGATAACAACGTGCTGTGTTCTGTTTGCTAAAAACTCTTCAATCCAGCCACACAGCTGGTCTGATATTCCGTAGGCTCTTACTTTATTAATCAGGCGACAGTGCGGAACTGTATCGAACGCCTTCCGGAAGTCAAGGAAAATAGCATCTACCTGGGAACCTGTATCTAAAATTTTCTGGGTCTCATGAACAAATAAAGCGAGTTGGGTCTCACACGATCGCTGTTTCCGGAATCCATGTTGATTCCTACAGAGTAAATTCTGGGTTTCCAGAAATGGCATGATACGCGAGCAAAAAACATGTTCTAAAATTCTACAAAATATCGACGTCAGAGATATAGGTGTATGGTTTTGCGCATCTGCTCGACGACCCTTCTTGAAGACTGGGACTACCTGTGCTCTTTTCCAATCATTTTGAACCTTCCATTCCTCTAGTGACTTGCGGTACACGGCTGTTAGAAGGGGGCAAGTTCTTTCGCGTTCTCTGTGTAGAATCGAATTGGTATCCCGTCAGGTCCAGTGGACTTTCCTCTGTTGAGTGATTCCAGCTGCTTTTCTATTCCTTGGACACTTATTTCGATGTCAGCCATTTTTTCGTTTGTGCGAGGATTTAGAGAAGGAACTGCAGTGCGGTCATCCTCTGTGAAACAGCTTTGGATAAAAGGTGTTTAGTATTTCAGCTTTACGCGTGTCATCCTCTGTTTCAATGCCATCATCATCTCGGAGTGTCTGGATATGCTGTTTCGAGCCACTTGCTGATTTAACGTAAGACCAGAACTTCCTAGGATTTTCTGTCAATTACTTTCGAATTCACTGAACGCTTCACGCATAGCCCTCCTTACGCTAACTTTGACATCGTTTAGCTTCTGTTTGTCTGAGAGGTTTCGGCTGCGTTTAAACTTGCAGTGAAGCTCTCTTTGCTTTCGCAGTAGTTTCCTAACTTTGTTGTTGAACCACGGTGGGTTTTTCCCGTCCCTCACAGTTTTACTCGGCACGTACCTGTCTAAAACGCATTTTACGATTGCTTTGAACTTTTTCCATAAACACTCAACATTGTCAGTGTCGGAACAGAAATTTTCGTTTAGATCTGTTAGGTAGTCTGAAATATGCCTTTCTATTACTCTTGCTAAACAGATAAACCTTCCTACCTTTTTTTATATTCCTATTAACTTCCATAGTCAGGGATGCTGCAACGGCCTTATGATCACTGATTCCCTGTTCTGTACTTACAGAGTCGAAAAGTTCGGGTCTGTTAGTTATCAGTAGGTCCAAGATGTTATCTCCATGAATCGGTTCTCTGTTTAATTGCTCGAGGTAATTTTCATATAGTGCACTCAGTATAATGTCACTCGATGCCCTGTCCCTACCACCCGTCCTAAACATCTGAGTGTCCCAGTCTATATCTGGTAAATTGAAATCCCCACCTAAGACTATAACATGCTGAGAAAATTTATGTGAAATGTATTCCAAATTTACTCTCAGTTGTTCTGCCACTAATGATGCTGAGTCGGGAGGTCGGTAAATGGAGCCAACTATTAACCTATCTCGGTTGTTGAGTGTAACCTCCACCCATAATAATTCACAGGAACTATCCACTTCTACTTCACTACAGGATAAACTTCTACTAACAGCGACAAACACGCCACCACCGGTTGCATGCAATCTATCCTTTCTAAACGCCGTCTGTGCCTTTGTAAAAATTTTGGCAGAATTTATCTCTGGCTTCAGCCAGCTTTCTGTACCTATAACGATTTCAGCTTCGGTGCTTTCTATCAGCGCTTGAGGTTCCGGTACTTTACCAGTGCAGCTTCGACAGTTTACAATTACAATACCGATTGCTGCTTGGCCCCCGCATGTCCTGACTTTGCCCCGCACCCTTTGAGGCTGCTGCCCTTTCTGTACTTGCCCGAGGCCATCTAACCCAAAAAACCGCCCAGTCCACGCCACACAACCCCTGCTACCCGTGTAGCCGCTTGCAGCTCATGCAGCGACCAGTTTCGACGGAAACCGTCGGTTTGTTCCCCGTTACGAACAAAATAATTTTTAAAGCGGAATTTTTACATGGCCATTCGACAGCAGGGCCTCAAATTAGGCTAGTGCTATGTTCATTTTATACTAACAGGGGAAGTAAAACAGTATTAATAATGAGTACCACAGCGCACAGCGGCGACAGCACCACCCTATCCCACGATGACTGCTATCGTCATGCAGAAGCGCTTCTCAATCGCTGCTGGAATATTATTTTATTCTTCGCGTTTTACAGTCCCTCTTGATACATACCGATAAAACGAATATCGCACTATCTCCGTCGAATGGTCTTGTAAAATTCCGATTTAAAAATAATTTTGTTTGTAATGAGAAACAAATCGACACTTTCTATCGAAACTGGGCGTTGCATGAGAAACATGACGAACAGTGCTTGTTTCGGCTGACTTCAGATACAGAATGCAAGAACGAAACTGCAAGTATCTGCTAAAACACCAAAGAAAATGCACCTGACAGCCCTTAGGAGAAACGTTCGGTATAATGCTGCTCTCATTTAGAGAAAAAGTACCAAGTCAAATGTAACGAGCTCTTTCCTCTCATACGCCTATTTTGCTACCTATTTCATATGTGTGTTATCACCAAATGCCCAACGCCATATCACGCACTCCAGGTTTCTTAACCTGTAATTGCTGGTTTGTAACATCCTTCACGTCCATTACTTCTACAACTATTCTCACTACGCACCTTGCATGTGTCTCGCAAAATGTTCACTACGAGAAAATTAGATAACACACTTTATCGACAGTCATTTTCCCATACGCCTTTCATGAATGGAACAAGGGAGGAGGGAAGAGTTAGTGGTGTCCGAAGTACCCGAAATTAGCTTTTTTGCATTTTGTCAAGTTAAGAACGATGAGTTGAATTCTATCTGCAAGGAAATCCTGTAGCCAAATATGGACCGAAACTCGGTAAGCTAGCGAAACATGTGACATTCGCAAACAGCCGTCCAATTTTTAAATGAGGAGAAAAGTGAAACTTGACGCAGGGTATTGCACAGCCTATACTAACATCAAAGAAATGAATGCTGTTTATATCATCAGGAAGTAAAAACCAAGCTTCAGCTAGTGATCACGCTTTGCCACGTTCTCACCTTGATCATGCTCTCGAAGTCTGCTTTGTGAAATTCCACAATTCCCTGGAAGACATAAATGAGCGACGTCGTCTGGTAGATGCATTGCTTACGATATCGCTTCCAGGTCCCTCAACGCACACGGAATCAAAAGGAACCAATCAGCTGAACGTGACGCTCATGGAAATGGTTGAAACGATATTCTGATCTACATTTTGAAAATGTTATTGTTATTAGCGCACACATTTTTTAAGAGTGATCAAGCACATTTCCTTTATCTTGAAAAGACAACAGGCATCACACCAAAGTACCACAATCGAAGAAAAATTCCGCAACTACTGAAATCTTAAGACCAACTAAATAAACATTGAGCATGTCTAGTGCTGTATCTAGACGACGTACGTTTAACCATAAATCTGATGACATAACACTGGGTAACACGCTAGTTCATGATAGACTAAAAGGGGCAGTGCTTCGTTGCACAATAAAAGTAGGCTCACTACATTATTCACACGAACTCATAAACATGAAACCTGGCAAGCCGTTGGATTGGCTGTGGAACCCATCTTTTGTAGGTGGACAGCAGGATCGCCAGATTCAACAGCGTGTGAGGTCTTCTTGTGGCGCTTCGTTGACAACGTGTAAGTCCTTTCACTTCCAGAGCTGCTACAGAATCTAAAAAGTGCATTGCCAATGCCATCAATATCACAACAAGGAACGTGTTTGATGGGGCGTAGTGAGAAAGGGGGTTCCCTTCTGAACATCTTGCAGAATTACAGGAGATTAGTGATGCCAGAGTAGAAGAAATACTAGCATCTATAAATGAAGAAATTTGTGAGGCTATAAGGGAGAGGCAGGAAAATGGTGACCAAAATGGGGATCAGCCAACTAATTGTAGAAAAAAGGGAAGGGAGGGACGAAAGGTAGAATGGCGAAATGCCGGAAAAAATTTTTTGAGTTGTCATTAGTGGACAGAACATTTAGTACGGGGGAGAAAAGTGATGTGGGTAATTCTGCAAAAATCTGTGTAATTTCTGGAAACAGGGAAGGTTTCAATAGAAGGGAGGTGATGAATGATTCTTGGAGGAGGGTTCTGTCACTAACAATGAAAGGAAGGTGCTGAGTCAGCCAATAATTAGTCTGCAAGAGTGTAACGGAGAAGTACAATGTTTCGCAGATAGTGGCAGTGATTTATGTGCTGTGAGTAAAAGTTGTTGGAATCGTTGCCAAACAGAAATGAACTTATAATAATGCCAGTAATCGGGGTGCTGATAATTGTAGCTACAAGAAAAGTTAAAAGACCTGTTAAACACGAACCTCTGTTGCCAGTAAAAATAAATGGTGTGCAAGTACACTGTAACTTCCTTATAATCCCTGACCTAAGTATAAAAATGCCAATTGGTGTAGACTTCATTAACCAGTACAAAGAGAGATTAAATTTTGATGAAAATGTATTAATTTTTGAAATAAATGGGAAAGATTTGGTTGTATCATTTTTTCAGAAAAATAAGTTGACCAAAGAAGTAGCCAGTATACCAATTTGGTATTGTTGAAGGATGGAGGATTTAGAGGGCTACAATGAGTATGGGGATGATGTGGGGGTGGACCCTGAGGAAATGAATCCATTGGGCTTAAGAAATGTTATCGATTCGAAAAGATACATTGGACCAGAATTAGTTGTGAGCTGAAGGTGTTGCAGCCTATTCTATGACAAACGCCAGGTGCTCGAGTTACTGACGATGTACTTCAGTTTCTTTTTGTATTGTCAATCTTCCTCTTCTGTCATTCTGAGCTGAATCTATCGTCGTTAATTTTTTCTCTATCAGTGTATCAGTGTATGTAAAGTGTTTGAGACCCTCCGAGGGTGTTATGGTGTCTTATGACGAAATAAGTTTTATGGTGGGAGAAATGGGGTTCAAATTGTAAGGAGTGAAGTGACGACATACGTATGTTAATGCAGGGAAATGAAAGTAAACGGATTTGACAAGTGCTGTTAATAAAGGAGATTTTGGTGATGAACAGTCAGGAAAAGGCGTGTTGTAATGATGAAAAGGTGTATACAGTGGCCACATTGGTAAAGAAAGTTTAACAAATATGACGAAAAATGTACTTAGATAAAGCTGGAGAACATTTATTATGAAAGGAATATAAATACTGTAAATAAAAATTTTTGGTTTCTGTTCAATAGTGGTAAAAAAATATGAAGAAGAAGCGACGCAAAGAGACACTGCATAAAAGTGGTAACTATGTAGCATAAAATGTTTGTAAATAATAGCTTGATGTTAAATGTGTTTTTACACATGTAAAATTTCTCCAGTTGAGTTAAAGTAAATAAAAAGCTTAAGTTTTGCTTTCAATAGCAACTAGTTTTTTTCAACTCATTAAGTATTCTAAAGGAAATAAATTCTTGGAAAAAATTTCTAGTTGATTTGATCTTACTAAAATGAAGAAGCAACACTCTGTTAATTTGCTTTCATTTGAAATCAAGTTAAACGAAACATAAAATTTGTAAATAATTTCTTGTAATAATAAGTGATTGTGTATTCGGATGCATGTAAAGAAAGTAGTGTTAAAGGGAAGTATGGTTTCAGGGACAACGATGCATATAAACCCTGGAAGGACAGGTTTCTGGAGAATGAAGGAATGTTACGGATGGTATAATTCGAAGGTGCCATAATTTCCGTGTGACGGGCGCAACACATGTTCAATATGCTGTCCACCGTTAACTGCAACAAGCTGAAATCGAGGAACAGCATGTTCCACAACTGATGGAAATGTTTCCAGGATCACGTCCAGAATGGGTTGCGCAATGCGTGCCTTCAATGCAGCTAAGTTTGCAATAGGAACACTGAACACAACATCTTTCAGATAGCCCCACAGCCAGAAGTCACAGGATTAAGATCAGGCGATTGGGATGGCCAGGCTGTAGGGAAATGGTGGCTGATAAATCTAGCATTTCCGAATTGGCGCTTCAACAGCTGCTTAACTGGATTCGCAATGTGCGGAGGTGCGCCATCTTGGATAAAAATGATCCCATCCACACATCCACGTTGTTGGAGAGCTGGGATGACGTGGTTGCGCAAAAGACACTAATAGCGCCTACCAGTGACGGTACAGGTAACAGGACCGGAAGCACGTGTCTCCTCGAAAAAACATGGCCCTCTGATAAATGATGCCGTAAACCCGCACAGCACAGTGACGTTTTCAGGATTTTCCGTTGCCCATACTCGACAATTGTGTGTATTGACATATCCTGTCAGATGGAAGGGGGCTTCATCTGTCCACAAAATCTTCCACGGCCAATCATTGTCCACTTCCATGCGAGCAAGAAATTCTGAAGTAAAGGTCTCTCTTGCTGGCAGATCAATAGGAAGCAACTCGTGTACATACGTAATTTTGAATGGATAGCAAAGAAGGGTGTTTACAGGATTTTACCCACCATGTTCACGGGTATGTCCAATGTCAGGGCGATTCTCCGTGCACTACACGTTTGCACACCACCGCTCGTCTCCTGCATTGCTCTGGCCACTGCTTCCACTGACGTCGAATCAATTCGTTTCCTCCCTCTCCCAGGTTGCACACCAAAAGAACCTGTCTTTTCAAATTTCCGAACCATTTTCGCTAGACCCACGGCAGTCACCGGACCAACGCGTTTTTTCAAACCCTTCAGTGTCCGGAACTTCTGCAGAGCGACGTGCGCACAATCATCATTCTTGTAATATAGGTTTATAAGAAGAGCGCGATCCTGCATTGAGACAGTCATGGCGAACGTCGGAGATGCGAAAGGAGGTAAAGCCATGCATGCACCCGGCGTGTTTACAGCAACTTCAGTGGGTTTTGCTCATGGCAGGTGTTTTCATTTACGTTTTCTGACACATACAGCTCCATCTATTGATCAATTTTCACACTATTTTTTTCTGCCATGCGTTTTCCCCCATCTCCGATAATATTCCGTTGCCGTTTGACGTCATTCTGATCACTGGTGTTATTTCTACAGCGTTTCGAAAGTTTAACTTCAATTATAATCACCATGTAAATTTTAATAGACGTAAAGTGCACTTGCAAGGTAGTATTTGTTTCCGGCCCTTCTAATGTACCCGTGTACTGTTCTGTAGGTACTAGATGTACGCAGTACAGGTTTCCCATTGATAGTACAAATTGACACATTTTAGTACACATAAACTTTCCTGTTGCACACTGCACGTGGTCTTGCTCGCATTCTAGACGGCTGACAGGGAGATCATAGGAGCTGTTGAGGTTGAGAGTGCACTGGGGTTTTTGGGGAGGTGTTGGAGGGATGGTGGCTGGTGAGAGCACTGTGCTTGCGTTCGCGCATGCGCACGCTTGTGTGTGTGCGTGTAGTATTTGTTTTTGCTCTTTTATTTATATTTTATTTTTCTTCCAAATTATTGATTAATGAGAATACTGTCCTACTGCTAGATTTTTTTTTTTTTTTACATTTAGTGTATTTTCATTTTTGTTTATTAGTCTTCCGTCAATAATATTCTTCCTGTAGAATGAGCATTATCCTTGTTTTGTTGTTGTGCACAAGATTTCCATATTCAGATAAAAACAGACACGGGAAGCCTATGTCATAACAACAAGTGCTCAATCTACAGAAAGAATATTTCATGAAGAAGGTTGTAAATGAAAATAAAAACATGCTAAGTGAAAAAAAGGCAAAAAAGGACAATATTTTCACTAGTTCGTAACTTAACACACATATAAAATAATAAAAAAGTAAAAATATAACAAAATCCAATTCCACTCTTACCCCTAGAGCTCCTGTGATCTCCAGTCAGCCTGCTGGCATGTCAACAAGGAAGATCACATGCAATGTGTAACAGAAAACGTTACGTATAATCAACTGTTTATATATGACCTATCAATTGGAAATCTGTACTATGTACAGCTACACGAAAAATGAATGCAAGAGAAAAATCACAACCATATATTTGAAAATAATAATATAATTTAAGTGCTTCAAATGTATTCGCAATTGCGAATCTGGACAACCACTAGTTGTATAATGGAATGACGACAATTGAAATTTGTGCCGGTCCGGGACTCGAAACCGGATTTCCCACTTGTCTCGAGCGGTCGCCTTGACATTAGGCTACCCGAGCACGACTCACGGCCACACCCAATATTCCATTGCTACATACTTCTTAACAGCACAAGCACTGCAATAATGAGCTGCCAAGACTCACGACAGATCTAATAAAATAGGAGTAATTAGATAATTTTCTTTATATTGTTGCCCATTGGTTCGTTTTAAAAAAAATTGGTTTGTAATCTTATGGGACTTAACTGCTAAGGTCGTCAGTCCCTAAGCTTACACAGGACTTAACTTAAATTATCCTAAGGACAAACACACACACACCCATGCTCGACGGAGGACTCGAACCTCCGCCGGGACCAGCCGCACAGTCCATGACTGCAGCGCCTTAATCCGCTTGGCTAATCCCGCGCGGCTCGCTCATTGGTAATTCCTAGCATGAATAGGCGTAACATGTTTGGTGCACACAACTAAAATGTTCAGTTACGAAAAACGAAATTTTCCTTATCTACGTGATATACATAACCGAAGTGTAGAAACCTGAGGGAGAATTGTTCCAAACATTAACAACATTACTACAAGAATACCTGAAAACATCCACACAGCACGTGATATCAGTGTCACATTTCGCGTTACATTAAGCTGATTTCTATCTAGACGAATATAACGTGTTTTGTCGATTGTCTTCCTTGATTCTCACACACGTATAAGTTGATGTAAAACATGTAGGATGTAACGCGAGCACCCATAACATTTTCAGTTCGATTCGAGATATGGAAACATCGTTTTCGATAATGGGTAGTATGCAAAGAGACGTGTAGGCCGTGGCATGATCAGTGCTCTTTAACACTTGCACTTACCGACGTACTAAGGCGGCGGTGTTTTCTTCTTCTTTTCCTAGACCGAATGACAAACAGTACTGCTTTCAACGCCGTCCGTATCGCCTGGAAAGATAAGTACAGTAATACAAGGCTTACTTATGTTACTTGTCAAACCTGTCACAAAAATAGCAGGAAAGTTCGTTAAATGTAGGGCTCAATGCCGCAGGGTTCTGCGCGGATGCGGATATGCGCCAAAATACCCAAGGATGTCTGCAGTAATAATTATTTTGCGAATAAAAGCCTGCGCCGATAAAGATTTCTGAGAGCATCTCTGAGCATATTCGCTATAATAATACCTTGCGGATTAAAGTTAGAAGATAGTATCATTATCAGGATTTTCGGTACAAGCGACCGTCCCATTCGAGACGACGTGCCACTATATTGCCTTGAATGCGCCATGTCTTCCGGAGGACATATGCGTTGTTGACACCTCCATAGGCTAAAATTGGTGACACCAGCCCCTATCTTACGTCTGAGGCATCCTTGTTTAGTTTGCAGTAACAAAGGTCACGTATGCAGTTTCTGAAAGCTGCCGCTAAGTTAACTGAGGGATGTTCTACGACACTCCATCCACTGCAGTCTTCACTTCAGGATCTGGCTCCTGTTAGTGTGTTACATACGACACGTACAAAGTACATAACTGCATGCCTCGCCCAGTTAATATTTTACCTTATGCACACAATGTGATCAAAAGCATGTGGACGCTTACCAGTGGACAGTAATATGGACTGTGTCCAACCTTTGCCTTTATCACGGCTTTAACTATGCTGTGGTCACTTTTAAGGAGGTGTCTGGATGTTCAAATGGTTCAAATGCCTCTGAGCACCATGGGACTTAACATCTGAGGTCATCAGTCCTCTAGCCTTAGAATTACTTGAACCTAACTAACCTAAGGATATCACACACAGCCATGCCCGAAGAAGGATTCAAACCTGCGACTGTAGCAGCGCACGGTTCCGGACTGAAGCGCCTAGAACCGCACGGCCACAACGGCCGCCTGTCTGGATGTCTGTGGAGAAATTGCAGCCCATTTTTCCTCACGAGCCGAAATCAGACAAGATAGTGATGCTGGACGATGGGAACTGGAGCGAAATCAACATTCTAACTTATCCCAAAGTGTTCTACTGGGCTTAGATAGCGACTCTGGTCATGTCAGTCCATTTCAGGAATGTTTTTGTTCACAAGCATTGCCTCACAGATGCTACTTTATGAAAGTGTTCATTGACGTATTCGTACTGTCATACTCTCCGAACTGTTCCTCTACTGTCTGCAGTACACCATTCTGTAAAACGTGGCCGGCCGCTGTGACCGAGCGGTTCTAGGCGCTTCAGTCCGGAACCGCGCTACTGCTACGGTCGCAGGTTCCAATCCTCTTTCGGGCATGCCTGTGTGTGACGTCCTTAGGTTAGTTAGGTTTAAGTAGTTCTAAGTTCTAGGGGACTGATGACCTCAGATGTTAAGTCCCATAGTGCTCAGAGCCATTTGAACGATTTGAATTTTGTAAAACGTGTTCTTATCTTTTCAGATATAGCGTTTTCCTAAGAGCATTAAGGAATCACACCCTAACTACGAAAAACACCCCCTTACCGTAACATAAACTACTCAGTACTACTGGGTGTTGTGTGCTGTCCTTAGGTTAGTTAGGTTTAAGTAGTTCTAAGTTCTAGGGGACTGATGACCAAAGTCCCATAGTGCTCAGAGCCATTTGAACCATTTTTACTCCGTACTTAAGTGCTGACACTACATATGATGGTAGCTAGCGTTCTCCAGGCATTCGCCAAACGCAAACTGTTCATCGTATTGCTACAGGGTACAACGTGATTTATCAGTCCGAATCACTCGCTTCCAGATATCTACTGGCGTCGCTCTTTAGTCCACCTCAATCGTCACTTAGCTCTGACTTCAGAAATTTTTTTTTCCAACCCTTTGGTCTTGGTTTAGTGGCGATTTTTCTCTCGCATTTCCACTTCAAAATCACATCATCAACGGTCGACTTGAGCAGCTTTACAGGGATTGAGATGTCCCTGATGGATTTGTTACTTAGCTGATACCGAGGGAGTCGTCCACGTGAGAAGTCACAGAGCTCTCATGGCTGATCCACTCCTTTGCTTTATTGAGTACACAATACCCCTGCCTTATTTTGCAATGAAGAGCCCTCTTCTTGCAGCAACTTTTGGTCAATTCCGCATTACATTGGGGTGTCGGGATAATTTTTATGAGACAAAATATGAATTAGCATCTACAATTTTGATGTGTAACACTGATCTTAACACCAGTGATCATATCTGAGAACATGTCCCGTAATTAATGTCGGTTATTTTTACCTGAACATTACCTGTTGTTGGCCGAAACCGGGAAATTTAATAAATCGACATCCATCTTATTTGCCAAATTACGAATCTTCAATAAACGCTTTAAATTGTTACACAACAAACTTATAAATTATCGCGATATATATCTTACGAGGGTACATTCCCAAATGTAAATAAACGATCTTGATGAAACTTGGGGGGGGGGGGGGGGGGGATGAACAGGGGCAAAATAATACGTATTTTGTTTTTGACTAATTTCACTTCTAAGGGGTAAAACATGCCCCAAAAGATAATTTGGTATTTTATTATTAGAGAGAATATCTTCTAAACGACGTACATAAAAAAGTTGATATTTAATTAATGTTCTTGGAAACCGTGTAATTAACTTTGGTAATAGTTTGATATTTTGCAGAATACCTCACCACCATTCATTAATTTTGAGAAATGAATATTTTTGTTTCAACATAAATTAAAGAACCTTTCAAGCCGCATCAATCCCTTTGTAATAAATTGAATCCTGAAATACCATTTTTGGTTCAAATGGCTCAAATGGCTCTGAGGACTATGGGACTTAACATCTATGGTCATCAGTCCCCTAGAACTTAGAACTACTTAAACCTAACTAACCTAAGGACATCACACAACACCCAGTCATCACGAGGCAGAGAAACCATTTTTGGCAAATGAGCTGTACGCACTGTGCTGTCGGAGTACTTTCAACATGCCTAATTAAGATATCTAAACATTCATTACTATTTTAATTATTTTATGATTTAAATTATTTTACGATTTATTTTCACGTTTATTTAAATTTACTATTTTTCATACTTCTATTTTGTTAGTAAAAATAATTAGTAATTCATTATTATGATAGAAAGTAATGACAATCCCCAAAGAAATGCTTAAAATATAAAAAAATTACATTTTTTACACGATGCACCTAAACTGAATGAAATTTCTCCATGTAATATACACTACGGAGCAGACAATATAAAACAAAATTCAGCAGGATTTCAGGTAGTCACGTGTGACCGTCTAAATACCCTGATTTGTGTCAGGCATATTTCAGTACACTGGTAAGTCTTGGCGAAGAGACTAGTGACTACTTCTTAATTGTATTGTCTCTCATTTGGAGACTGACATCATAATCATTCGATAGAATTATATTTGGAAATCACCAGTCTTTCCAAAGTTCCACAGTTCTACCTGTTTCATCGAGCCCTTTGGGTCATTTCGAAGAGATTCCCTCTAAACTTAGACTGCCAAATTATCTTTCGGTGTGTGTTTTACGCCTGAAAAGGGAAACTGGGCACAAACAAAAAAATACGTCTTGCACTATTTTGCCCACTCTAGAGACGCACCAAGTTTCGTTAAGATCGTTTATTGACACTTGGGAACGCCCTCCTTGTTAATAAACACATTAGAAATAAGTACTAGTTTACAAAAGACGGAGAATATCATAAAATCAGTAAAAAATGTGTTGCGTGGTTTCAAAAATAAGTAATGCAAAAGCAGGTTTCGTGTTGAAACAAAATGGACAGCTTGTGAGACGTCAGCGATATGCAAAGCATTAATGCGCCGTCTGCAGAGCTGCAGTAACACGTGTTGTTTATCACCGGCATTGCTTGCCGCGCGGTTGGCATAATAGGGGTCGCGGAATACGGGAGGTGCCCTTCACTCAGTTATCGCGTTATCTGTAACCCTGTTACCAACTGCTTACCTGCACGCTTGGCGTTCGCGATAAGACGTACGAAGACATCGGCTGACTCGTTTCCGCGCGCATGACTGCGGAAGACACGCAATCAGTGCCTCAAGTTCTTAACCTTGCTTTCCCAACGAATTATCCCCTTTCCGGTTTTCAGTGATCTGTCGCACCAGCGATGAATAAACGTCAGTGTTGCCTGATTGCCACAGTCGCCTAAAACTGTGGCAACATTGAGGCGTTTCCATAGAAACATAAACAACACCGCGTTACATGATTGGTTGTGGTACGAGCGCGAAGCAGCCACGTCACACCCAGTTCAGTTGTAATGAGTTTTCTTTCGCCATAAGTAATTAGTACAGGTACGTCATTACAATACTTATGTAGCTTTATTGAAGAACCATTTCCATATCATGTACTAAAGCAATAGCTGACAAATGTTGCACATATGCCTTGAACATAGAGCCGTTAATAAAACGCGGATTAATAAAGTTTCGTTAAAAGGATTGCTAGATAAATATCATCCAGCATTAGTATTTTCTGAAGGTACCCTGAGATTCTACTGATTGCCCACACAGTTTTGTGACACACAGAAAAACTCATTTATCATAAAAGTTAATGCTAAATGATATTATTCTAGGTGTAGAATTTTTCTTATCTTCAGGGTATAGAATTTCTCTTATCTTCAGAACTAATTTCTATTTCTAATCATGAAGAAGAGTAATACTTCATTAATAGAGATATTCCTACATTATTAGTAAATATACACTCGCATTTCCCTAATATTTCATAGGTCGTTTATTTTTTGAAAACAGAATCTTCCAAATGCATCCTACCATTTGGTTGATACAGATAACCTTTTCTCTGGAGAGATATTGAGACAATTGTTGTTATTGGTATTGTTTTTGTGGTCTTCAGTCTGAGGACTGGTTTGATGCAGTATAAGTTGTAGATAACTTACTGTATTTTACTCCTGCTGCCTTCAGAATTTCAATGAGTGCATTCCAATCGACACTAGTAAAAGCTGTCTGTAAATCACAAATGCTATAGCCGTGGTTTACCTTCCTTCACTCCATCTTCTCTGATAAATCGTAGAGCAAAAAATGGCTCTGAGCACTATGGGACTTAACATCTGAGGTCATCAGTCCCCTAGAACTTAGAACTACTTAAACCTAACTAACCTAAGGACATCACACACATCCATGCCCAAGGCAGGATTCGAACCTGTGACAGTAGCGGTAGCGTGGTTCCAGACTGAAGCGCCTAGAACCGCTCGGCCACACTGGCCAGCAATCGTAGAGCATCATTACCTCGCATGTTCTACCGTACATTCTTCCGGGTCGCAAACTGATCTTCCCAAGGTTTTTTTAGTTGGTGCCTATTGTCTTTTGTAATATTGTTACCGAATAGCTAAAAAGAAAAGTAAATTATACAACTTTTTTATTGATTACAGTGTCATTTTTGCGGAAATTGTAGTTAAATTTTCGTTCTGTTTAGGCCAAAGCATTGGCATAAGTCATATTATCAAACAGATATGTGGCAGCCTAGAGGAATCTGCACGTGTAATCACTACCTTTTTCATCACATTAATGCAATTACTAGACTGTATTTAAGAAAAGTTTCATTGCAAATAAGACTAACAACGCTCTGGTAGTATTTCCAAGAGCTACCGAATGCAGTGGATGTACCATACACACACTTCGCGTTGCGACTGCGAGGACCATGCGATGCCGACCTGTCACCACATCATTCCAAGCCAATTTAGATGCGATGTCGAGCGTGTGACGTCAGCGTAGCGTTCTCTCAGCCGTTGTCAGCTACTTATCGTTTAGGCACCTCCTCAGCTGGCGTGACGAGACTGAGTGGGCCCCGTCGTGTGTGCATCGCACTAAGTCACAATCCCCGTCACTACCAGGAGCTGAACGCAGGCCCCAGCACTGCAGTCAGACACGCTGATCATTCAGCTACGGAGGCCGACTTTTAATAAACCGCAGTTGACTCAGTATCTCCGCACATAAAAAGTCGTGACTATGAAGCACAGATAGAAAGACTCAAAGTTATCGTCGTTTGTTCATAAATTGTTTCTGTATACTAAAGCGTTTATGTTAAGCACTTATCCCGAAAATTCACGAAGTTGTTAGTTGACCTAAAGTATCACACCGCAATATGTTCTCGTTCTTTCCCCGAAATTTCGAAATTAATTTGTGGGGTAGCTTCTGACTTCAAACAAAGTGAAAGATGTGATGTCTATGGTGTTAGAACACATGCTGTGCTGAACAGTCGATGATGAAGGACGTCGTCATCTTTCGCGGGTTAGGGATGGTTGTTTTCGTAACAAAATTGTGATTTTTCTGAATGGTTGTGATGAATGTCGATTCAGTGCAATTCTATATTTCTGTTGTTGATGTTGTGGTCTTCAGTCCAGAGACTGGTTTGATGCAGCTCTCCATGTTACTCTATCCTGTGCAAGCTTCTTCATCTCCCAGTACCTACTGCAGCCTACATCCTTCTGAATCTGTTTAGTGTATTCATCTCTTGGTCTCCCTCTAAGATTCTTACCCTCCACGCTGCCCTACAATACTAAATTGGTGATTCCTTGATGCCTGAGAACACGTCCTTCCAACCGATCCCTTCTTCTAGTCAAGTTGTGCCACAAGTTTCTCTTATTTGTTATTGAAAGCAAAGTTAAGGCGGAAGAAGACGAAAAACTGCGTCGAAGTATAACCTACCTCTGTGTAAAAGCGTCAACTCTATTAGCTGGTTCAACGTTACTGTCTGGCAGAAATCCGTTGTCAGCAACTAACAGTCGAAGGTGCATTAAAGTCTGAGACCGAACTCACTCATAGGACGAGAGGGTAACGCGATTTAAGGCCAAGCTTCTGCCTCATTTCGTACATTGAATCATTTCGAGAAAAGTTTAGAATGACTCCTCCTCTAGCCAGCATTATTCCGATCACTTCGAATGAATATAGTAACAGGAAAAGACGTGGGATCAAATCGCTAGTAGAAGTATGGAAGCTTGGTCTGGCACATCGCAGGAGAAAAAGATAGTTTGTATGACGTTTTCTCTACTTCCACATGCATTTGTAGAGATGCTACCTGAAGTAATATGGCGCTCCATGGTAGCACAGTTACGCTGAAACCTTCATCGATTATCAGAAATAGTTATGTTACAATATAAACGGCTAGATCCTTAAGCTGTAGCTACACAACGCTAGTACTTCTGTAAATTTTTATCTTTCTGTCATTGTTATTAACCGCTTCTTTACAGACCTCCAAAATGATATCCTATATGTGGATTTAAAAGTTTGGTGGTAATTAATGGCCCCACTATAAATCGGCGACGGGCTTGTAGGGTCAGTGTTTTCCTCCTGGTAGATGCGCAAATGCGACGCCAGCTCCACCAGAGCTGTTGTTTTAACACGCTATGTGTAGCATTTTCAGTGAGTCAGACTTACAGACAAATCTGTTGTCTATAGTTTAGACTCCAAACAGCCTACCCGGCCATAAATAATCGTCTTGTGGGACGCACAGAATCGCTTGTTCAAGATTAAAGTTATGATAAATTGAATATTTTCCGTTTGAAACTCTCTTACTCTCTCTTTATCGCTTTGGTTTTTATTTTTTGTTTTTGTTTTGTTCGGTGATAAATGTTCAGTATATTATGTGCGGTCAAAAAATACTCGTCTTCTTTCATTGTGACCCAGGCAAGCTAAAAGGTTGAATACCACTGCTGTTGAGGGAGACACGGGCTTGATTAGGATAAGCAAGCCAAGATCGCTCTCTAATGAGCACAAAAGAAATTTTAAACGTGTTCCTCCCGTGTTTACAGGTTTTGGCTGTAGACTTGGTCCATGGCCAACGCTACAAAAATAATCTAATAGAAACGCGCCGAGCGAGCTTCGTGGCCGACGCTCTGGGCAGGCTTCAGTGAGGTGGTATAGTAACATGTACATGGAGAATATGCAAAGGCTGTCGACCGTGTTGTCAAAGGCGCGTCCTTCAAACACTCCACAACAGATTTTGCAGAAAATGCAGGTACTGTGAACCATTTATAGCGCTGTTTATTGCGGTTAAACTGGAAAACCAGACGACTTACGTTATATCTAAGACAAAAACGATCAGTGAAAGTGAGAGGGGAAGGAATCAACTGGACAGAACAAGAAGCAAGGCTACTGTCTGGCTCCTACCCTTTTCCATCTGCACTTAGAAAATACGATTGATCATTGCCCACTATATGACAACGGGATAAACATTGGAGGTTTGCTGACGACCTGATACTCCTAGCGACAGGTCAAAAATAAGTACAGGATATCTTGGATGCCACTGAAGCTAAAGGAAATATCCATAGAATGAAAACAAACACAAAGAAAATAAAAGTGATAAAACTGGGAGAAATTAAAAAGGCAAAGATAATGCTAGATAGAAAAGTATTAGAACATGTGCAAAGCTTTAAATACCTCGGAAGCAGCACAGAAACCGACTGCAAGAGCAGCACAGAAATTACAACCAGAATAGCAATGGCGAAAGAGGAGTTTTATACAAAAAAAGAGAAATATGGACATAGATTTAAGGGAAAAGCTAATAATATGTTTTGTATGGAGTGTCCTCCTGTACGGTGCTGAAACGTGAACACGGAGGAAGACAGCTGGAGCAAAGCTGAAGCCTTTGAAATGTGGACATGGCGGAGGATGGAAAGAATGAGATGGATGCATAAAGTGAAAAATGAAGAGGTACTGAGAAGAGTCATAGAGTAAAGACAATTACTGGATGTAATAAAAAGAAGGAATCGAGAATGGGTTGGACATATAATAAGAATGAAGGAGGGGCTTATATAAAGCCTCTTAGAAGGTTATGTGGAAGGGAAGAGGAGGCAATGGAGGAAGATATTTCAGGTGCTGGGTGATGTGATGGAGGGCAGCACACCGGTATTAAGAAGGAAGCAATGGATCGCGTGAAATGAAGACGCATAGGAACTGCTAACAGAAAACTGATGATGATGATTGTGGTTGGACTAACGATTTCTTTAGCAATGATACCGAGGTACACGTTAGCTGAGAAACAACGCTAAAAGTTACGTTACGAGTGTGACAAGTTGATACTGTGAAAGGTATTATTTCTGTCGCGAATAGATGTTGATTCATCATTAGACAAAATCTCTCTGTTCAATTCGTTATTGGTAATTACTGATCCACAAGGTTCGAACCGCCTGGCATTGTCACCTTTTGCAATCTTCAGTGCGCACTGTTGGCGGTAGGTATATAAGAACAGGTGATCCAGACTACTGTGTGTCAATCTATGCACCATTAATTTATTGTTCGATCACGGTTTCAGTAGTTTTTAACCTGCTTTGCGACATAAATTAATAGACATGAGGCAAATAACATCATCATGTGAAACCGGTAATAATAGTTTTCTAAGGACATCTTATTCGATATTGACTGCAGAAATTATTTATTTCGCAATTGCTATTTCGGTCTTAAAGCCACTATAAGTTGTAATTTTGTTTCACAATGCGTCAGACTTTAAAATCTTCATCTACATACATACTCAGGAAACCAACGTGAGGTGCATGGCAGGGACTGCGTGCCATTATGCCACTCATTAGGGTTTCTTTGCGTTCCGTTCACCTATGGAGCGCGGCAAGAATGATTGAAAGTATCTGTGCGTGCAGTAATGATTCTAATTTTATCCTCACGATCTCTATGTGAGCGATGCATAGAGGATTCCTAGATTCATCGTTTAAAGCCGGTTCTTGAAACTTTGTTTGCAGACTTTCTCCTGATAGTTTGCGTCTATCTTGAAGAGTCTTCCAATTCAGTTCCTTCACTGTGACTGTGACACTCTCCCACAGGTCAAACAAACATGTGCCCATTCGTGCTTCCTTTCTGCGTATACGTTCAGTATACCCCTGTTAGCCCTATCTGGTACGGATCCCACAGTAATGAGCAATATTCTAGAAGAGTTCGCATGAATGAACAATCTTCTTTGTTGACTGACTGCACTTCGTCAATGTCCTACCAATAGCGCTGCAGTCATGGACTGTGCGTCTGGTCCCGGAGGAGGTTTGAGTCCTCCCTCGGGCATGTGTGTGTGTGTTTGTTCAAATGGTTCAAATGGCTCTGAGCACTATGAGACTTAACGTCTGAGGTCCTCAGTCCCCTAGAACGTAGAACTACTTAAACCTAACTAACCTAAGGACATCACACACATCCATGCCCCAGGCAGGATTCGAACCTGCGAACGTAGCGGTCTCATGATTCCAGACTGTAGCGCCTAGAACCGCTCGGCCGCCCCGGCCGGCGTGTGTGTTTATCCTTAGAATAAATTAGGTTAAGTAGTGTGTAAGCTTAGGGACTGATGACCTTAGCACTTAAGTCCCATAAGATTTCAGACACTTTTTTTTTTTTTTGTCCTACCAGTAAACCGAAGTGTACCCCCTGGTTTACCCACGCCCTGAGCCTACGTTATCATTCCATTTCATATCCGTACCCAGGTATTTGTATGAGTTGGCCAATTCCAACTGTGACTCACTGATATTATCGTCATGTCGTGAGGTGCACAATTTTACATTTCTGAACATTTAAAGTTAGTTGCCAGTCTTTGCACCACTTTCAAATCTTATGAAGATCTGACTGGATATTTATGCAGCTTCATTCAGATAATGCTTCATCGTAGATAACTGCATCATCTGCAAAAAGTGTGAGGTTATTGTTAATATTTTCTGCAAGATTATTAACGTACAACGTGAACAGTATGGGTCCCAAAAATTTCCCTGGGGCGCACCTGAATTTACTTCTACGTCTGACCATGACGCTCCGTCCAAAATAATAAGCTGCGTCCCCCCTACGACAAAGCCATGTATCCGGTCACAAATTTCACTTGATACCACACCTGATCGTACTTTCGACAATAAACTTAGGTGTGGTACTTCTACATCTACATGTACATCTACATGGATACTCTGCAAATCACATTTAAGTGCCTGGCAAAGGGTTCAACGAACCACCATCACAATTCTCTATTATTCCAATCTCGTATAGCGCGCGGGAAGAATGAACACCCATATCTTTCCGTAAGAGCTCTAATTTCCCTTATTTTATCTTGATGATCGTTCCTCCCTGTGTAGATCGATGTCAACAAAATATTTTCGCATTCGGAGGAGAAGGTTGGTGATTGGAATTTCGTGAGAAGATTCTGTCGCAACGAAAAACGCATTTCTTTTAATGATGTCCATCCCAAATCCTGTTTCATTTCTATGACACTCTCTCCCATATTTCGCGCTAATACAAAACGTGATGCCTTGCTTTGAACTTTTTCGATGTACTCCGTCAGTCCTATCTGGTAAGGATCCCACACCGCGCAACAGTATTCTAAAAGAGGACAGACAAGCGAGTGTAGGCAGTCTCCTTAGTAGGTCTGTTACATTTTCGAAGTGTCCTGCCAATAAAACGCAGTCTTTGGTTTGCCTTCCCCACAACATATTCTATGTGTTCCTTCCAATTTAAATTGTTCGTAATTGTAATACCTAGGTATTTAGTTGAATTTACGGCTTTTAGATTAGACTGATTTATCGTGTAACCGAAGTTTAACGCATTCGTTTTAGCACCAGTGTGGATGACCTGACACTGTTCATTATTTAGGGTCAACTGCCACTTTTCGCACCATTCCGATATTTCTTCTAAATCGTTTTGCAGTTTGTTTTGATCTTCTGATGACTTTACTAGTCGATAAACGACAGGGTCATCTGCAAACAACCGAAGACGGCTGCTCGGATTGTCTCCCAAATAGTTTATATAGATAAGGAACAGCAAAGAGCCTGTAACACTACCTTGGGGAACGCCAGAAATCACTTCTGTTTTACTCGATGACTTTCCGTCAATTACAACGTACTGTGACCTCTCTGACAGGAAATCGCAAATCCAGTCACATAGCTGAGACGATATTCCATAAGCACGCAATTTCACTACGAGCCGCTTGTGTGGTACAGTGTCAAAAGCCTTCCGGAAATCCAGAAATACGGAATCGATCTGAAATCCCCTGTCAGTAGCACTTCATGTGAATAAAGAGTAGTTGTGTTTCACAAGAACGATGTTTTCTAAACCCATGTTGTGTCAATAGACAGTTTTCTTCGAGGTAATTCATTATGTCCGAACACAATATACGTTCAAAAATCCTGCTGCATACCGACGTTAGCGATATGTGCCTGTAATTTAGTGGATTACTCCTACTACATTTCTTGAATATTGGTGTGACCTGTGAAACTTTCCAGTCTTTGGTTACGGATGTTCCGTCGAGTCAAATGTTTCTCGCAAATCAAGGTATACTGCATGTGTCTGACAGCCTTGATGCTAAGCTTTCAGTATGGCTTGTGAGAACAGTGCGAGCTGGGTTTCACGTGATCGATGTTTGCAGAATTCACGCTTTTGGCATTGAGGAGGTCATTCTGTTCAAAATCCAGAACTATGTTTGAGCTCAGAATAAATCTGCCGACATGTAGAATCTCATCGTCAGAACTGAGCCTTCCCACTTTAAGAACACCGCAAGTTTAAACGAGCGAGAAGCTGCTTAAAATGTGACTGTGAATCCCAACCGTGGGAAGTAACTCGACAATAGCGATGTACAAGTGGTACGACCGTCACTAGGTAATAACAGCGGAAAAAATGTGAAATTCGCGTCGGGACTGACGCCAGGTCTCGAGCAAGATTGAAGTATCCAGACGGTGAGTAGACGGGGGGGGGGGGGGGGGGAAGAGCCGAATATCCAGTGGAGATGGCAGTCGGCGTGTCACGGGCAGTTGGCTGTAAGAATGGTGCGGGCCGCTCTAGACCTCACCCAATGCCGCGGTCGCCGGCCACAATATTTGGCTTTGCCCGAGGTGTAGTCGGGAGTGGGGAGAGCGCGCCGAGGAGGCGGAGTAGGGGCCGCTCATTGTCAGCTGTGCGCTGACGTCACGGTGCGTCACGTCCGCCAACCTCTGGGGGGCGCACGCGCCGCCGGCCGCCACGTGGCCGCCTCAAGGCCAAGGTCGGGAGCTGGCTGCGCCGGGCAGACGGATACGTACTCGTGCACCTCGCCTGCCTGCGCAGTTGGCGGCCTCGGCGGCGCAGCTGCAGGTAGTGCCACCAATAAAGAGGCCCCTCACCCACCAGTGCCGCTACCTTTGCGACCAAAACAGCGCGCCGTGACGCAATCGCCCCACGTTTGAATCCGTTGTGCAGAGCCAAATACAGGTATCGGCACAGTGGGACATACGAAAAAGAGAGGAATATCTGTCTAAAATATCCTGCCGACAATAAAGTGAGTGGTGACGAAGTAAAAGGGAAAGAAATAGGCCGCGTTTTTGAGCTGTCGTTCATCGTCTAGTAAAGTCATCAGTGGAAGCTAAGGAGGGCTATGCGTGAAGCGTTCAGTGAATTCGAAAGTAAAATTCTATGTACCGACTTGACAGAAAATCCTAGGAAGTTCTGGCCTTACGTTAAATCAGTAAGTGGCTTGAAACAGCAAATATCCAGACACTTCGGGATGATGATGGCATTGAAACAGAGGATGACACGCGTAAAGCTGAAATACTAAACACCTTTTTCCAAAGCTGTTTCACAGAGGAAGACCGCACTGCAGTTCCTTCTCTAAATCCTCGCACGAACGAAAAAAATGGCTGACATCGAAATAAGTGTCCAAGGAATAGTAAAGCAAATGAAATTACTCAACAGAGGAAAGTCCACGGGACCTGACGGGATACCAGTTCGATTCTACACAGAGTACGCGAAAGAACTTGTCCCCCTTCTAACAGCCGTGTACCGCAAGTCTCTAGGGGAAGGGAAGGATCCAAATGATTGGAAAAGAGTACAGGTAGTTCCTGTTTTCAAGAAGGGTCGTCGAGCAGATGCGCAAAACTACAGGCCTATATCTCTGACATCGATCTGTTGTACAATTTTAGAACATGTTTTTTGCTCGCGTATCATGCCATTTCTGGAAACCCAGAAACTACTCTGTAGGAATCAACATGGATTCCGGAAACAGCGATCGTGTGAGACCCAACTCGCTTTATTTGTTCATGAGACCCAGAAAATATTAGATACAGGCTCCCAGGTACATGCCATTTGCCTTGACTTTCGAAAGGCGTTCGATACAGTTTCGCACTGTCGCCCGATAAACAAAGTAAGAGCCTACGGAATATCAGACCAGCTGTGTGGTTGGATTGAAGAGTTTTTAGCAAACAGAACAGAGAATGTTGTTCTAAATGGAGAGACGTCTACAGACGTTAAACTGACCTCTGGCGTGCCACAGGGGAGTGTTATGGGACCATTGCTTTTCACAATATATATAAATGACCTAGTAGATAGTGTCGGAAGTTCCATGCGGCTTTTCGCGGATGATGCTGTAGTATACAGAGAAGTTGCAGCATTAGAAAATCGCAGCGAAATGCAGGAAGATCTGCAGCGGATAGGCACTTGGTGTAGGGAGTGGCAACTGATCCTTAACATAGACAAATGTAATGTATTACGTATACACAGAAAGAAAGATCCTTTATTGTGTGATTATATGATAGCGGAACAAACACTGGTAGCAGTTACTTCTGTAAAATATCTGAGAGTATGCATATGGAACGATTTGAAGTGGAATGATCATATAAAATTAATTGTTGGTAAAGCGGGTACCAGGCTGAGATTCATTGAGAGAGTCCTTAGAAAATGCAGTCCATCAACAAAAGAGGTGGCTTACAAAACACTCGTTTGGTCTATACTTCAGTATTGCTCATCAGTGTGGGATGCGTACCAGGTCGGGTTGACAGAGGAGATAGAGAAGATTCAAAGAAGAGTGGCGCGTTTCGTCACAGGGTTATTTGATAAGCGTGATAACGTTACGGAGATGTTTAGCAAACTCAAGTGGCAGACTCTGCAAGACAGGCGCTCTGCACCGCGGTGTAGCTTGCTTGTCAGGTTTCCAGAGCGTGCGTTTCTGGATGAGGTATCGAATATATTGCTTCCCCCTACTTACACCTCCCGAGGAGATCATGAATGTAAAATTAGAGAGATTCGAGCGCGCACGGAGGCTTTCCGGCAGTCGATCTTCCCGCAAACCATACGCGATTGGAACAGGAAACGGATGTAATGACAGTGACACGTAAAGTGCCCTCCGCCACATACCGTTGGGTGGCTTGCGGAGTATAAATGAAGATGTGGATGTAGATCACAGGCAATTGCGAAACGATTTAGATAACACATATGTATGATGTGAAAATTAGCGATTGCCCACAGGTAAACAAAAGTGTGAGGTCATCCACATGAGTGCTTAGGTATTCGTTAAACTTCGGTTACACGATCAATCAATGAAATCTAAAAGCCGTGAATTCAACTAAATACCTAGACATTACAATTAGAACAACTACATTGGAAAGACCACATAGAAACTGTTGTGGGGAAGGCGAACCAAAGACTGCTTTTTATTGGCGGAATACTTAGAAGATGCAAGAGATGTACTGAAGAGACTGCCTGCACTACGCTTGTCCGTCCTCTTGCAGAGTACTGCTCGCGGTGTGAGGTCCTTACCAGGTAGGATTAACGGAGTACACCGAGAGAGATCAAAGAAGGGCGGCACGTTTTGTATTATCGAGAATAGAGGAGAGAGTGTCACGGACATGACAGTATTTGGAGGTGGAAATCATTAAAAGAATGGAGTTTCTCGTTGCGGCAGTATCTTCTCACTACATTTCAATCTCCAGCTTTCTCCTCCGAATGTGAAAATATTTTTTTGACGCCGACCTACTGCATATAGGGAGAAGCGATCACCATAACAAAATAAGGAAAATTGGAGCTCGCAGGTAAAAGATATGTGTGTCCTTTTTTCAGCGCGCTGTTCTAGAGTGGGAGAATAGAGAATTGCGGCGATGGTGCTTCGATGAATCCTGTGCCAGCCACTTACGCGTGATTTAAAAAGTAGCCATGTAGATGTATCGTGTTTCTCATGGAGAGAGCTTGCACCCGTTGTTGTTTTGTGTGACACTGTCACAGCATGGGCTACAGTGATGCTTTAAGCACCTTCTTACTTCCCACTGTTGAAGAGCAATTCGGGGATGGAGATTACATCTTCCAACATGATCGAGCACCTGCTCATAATGCACGGCCTGTGGTGGAGTGGTTGCATGACAGTAACATCCCTATAATGGATGGTCTGCACAGAGTCCTGACCTGAATCCTATAGAGTACCCTTGGGATGTTTTGGAACGCCGACTTCGTGCCAGGCCTCACCGACCGACATCGATACATCTCCTAGTGCGGCACTGCATGGAGAATGGGCTGCCATTCCCCAAGAAAACTTCCAGTACCTGATTGAACATATGCCTGCGAGAGTAGAAGCTGTCATCAAGGCTAAGGGTGGGCCAACACCATGCTGAATTCCTGTGTTACAGATGGAGGGCGCTATGAACTTGTAAGTCATTTTCAGCCATCCGGATACTTTTGAATTATAGACTCTCATTTTACAGCATTACGTTCTCCATACATTACAAGAAGAGTTCGTTGGCGATGAATGTATCAACACAACAGTGCACCCTGTCATAAAAGAGCACCTGTGAGGTAATGATCTGTGGACAATAACATTCCTGAAATGGACTGGCCCACCCACAATCACGACCTAAACCCAATAGAACACGTTTGGTACGAGTTAGTATGAGTTAGCACGTCGCCTTCGTTCCACAGCCCGGCTTCCAACGTCACTACCTTCTCTGGTTTCGTCTCTTTGAGGAATAATGGGCTGCCATGCCTCCACCGACATTTAGACAAATCATTAAAAGCCTCCCCAGCAGATGATGATGATGATGATGTTTGGTTTGTGGGGAGCTCAACTGTGAGGTCGTCAGGGCCCGTAGAAAGCCCAATCTTTACACGGTCCAATTTAGCCACTTTCACGAATGATGATGGTGATGAAATGATGAGGACAACACTAACACCCAGTCCCGGGGCAGAGGAAATCTCCAAATCGGCCGTGAATCGAACCCGGGACCCCTTGATCCAGAGGCAGCAACGCTAACCACGAGACCACGAGCGTCCCCAGCAGCGTTCAAACCGTCATAAAGGCCAAATATGGACAAACCCCATATTAGTGTCCACTAGTAGTTATCTGTATACTTTCATCAGATTTTGAATGCGGAACTAGTGCTTCATGGCCCAATACTTTTCATTTACATTTCCAATTTTTTTTTCAGTATGTGTTTCGAGGGCACGCCCAGAGCCGAAGGTGAAACTTGAGATTGTGTAACGACGTCTTTATGCAGTGCTTTGTCTTCAAAACTACAATGTGCAATCAAAAGTTGCACACGGCTACATAAAAACTGAAAGAACCTAAGTCTGGAGCTATCCGAGCCCAACTCACTGACAGATTCAGAGTTCCAGTTTGAAAGTAGTTCCTCTCCATAACCTCTGACGCACAGCTTTAATTTGTCACAAATCTTTATTGCAGCACAGACTCAGCGAAAGAAGTAAAATATTTCAAGTCAGTAGCATTACTGAGACTATGATAACATCGAGTTCACCACAACATCCAATTTCCAAGATGTGTTAAGCCCAAAACTTTGCGGGAGATCGTCATGAGAGTTTGTAAGCTATGGGAAGAAGCTAGCTTCAGGATGAAGCTTTTGGTTTGTAAGTTAGTGCCCGCGAGATGCAGGCGTTTTGGTCTGAGTCAAGACCGGCACACTATCTTAAATCTAAGTAATGCAGAGAGAGATCTTCATGTACCGCCAAATAAGGACCGTTGAGTAGGCAATCAGTGGTAAACATTCTGATTATTTTGCAATAGCAATAATATTGAGTCTCCTTCTACAGGCTGTTTCAGAAACAGCTTGAACGAACATGCAGCCGAGTTGAGACGTAATGAGCTACACGAAAGTGAAATCGCAAGACCTGAGCCAGTCTATGATTCATACCACACCCCTAATGGATATAAACCGAGCATTTTGATTACGTAAGAGGCAATATTTAAGAACTACGAAGAGTAAAACACTGTTGCAAAACTAGAAAATATTTTCCTGTTTTTCGTGCCAGCTTTTGTGCTACCGCGAACGTTACCACCCTTTTATTTTTTGCCGAAATATTTTTTATTGGTAGAAAAAAACGTAGCCCCAAATACACAGTTAAATTCACACATTTCGCAGTTATATGACTAACGGTAATACCGATGTCTGTTTTTTTTCCAATCCACTCACCGACAGATAGAATTAGCAAGCTTTCTTTATTTTCACTGCTAGATGACGGTTTAGTTTTCTATTACTTATTTAGATTTTTGTAGGCTGTGTCTCTTCTTTGTGTTTCTTTATTTACATTCCGCAATCGTTTTTGTTATCGCTGTTTATACCCGTATGAGACAAACATTTGTTTTCGGGCATCCGCGTAACATCATTGAGAGCGGTATCTGGTTTTCGTTAACTTACGTTTGTCTTTTCAAAAATATGAACGTTAGCTATGGTTTAACGACACAGTGGCATTAGGTCGCTATAGCCATATCAGAAACTTGGATTCGACAAGAACGGAGCAGGAAATCGGCCTTGAGTGACTCCGTCATTAATCTAATTACGACATTGCGCTGGCTGTGCTATTCTGATTACGATGCCAAAGTTCCTTTGGACACGCATGCATCTCCAAAAGAACTTTGCATCGTAA
Source organism: Schistocerca piceifrons (assembly GCF_021461385.2). NCBI lineage: Eukaryota > Metazoa > Arthropoda > Insecta > Orthoptera > Acrididae > Schistocerca > Schistocerca piceifrons. The sequence goes on from NC_060138.1 coordinate 378,008,386, forward strand.
TTTGAATAACACAGGCACTGCAGCATCGTATTCATCTGCCGATACCGGGCAAGCGACTTCCAAGTACAACGTCTAACCTGAACGGGAATATACACTACAAGTCGTAGATGTATGGTTGATGACATGTAGAAGTCTGGCTCTCGCTGTGAATCGTGCACGGATAGCCAAATGGTAAAAAAAAAATGGTAAGGCGACCGCTCGCGATAAGCCGGAAATCCAGGATCGAGTCCCGGTGCAGTACAGAGTTTCTTTGTCGTTATTCCATTCTACAGCTGACGGTTGTCCTTATTCGCAACTGCGAATAAATATATGTATTAATCTAACTTAGTTTCAGGAAATCCACGTAAAAAAGGGTGAGTGGAAATTTGCATCCCTCTCCTCCCAAATACGAAGCTGTCTTTACTATTTCGCTTGCGACGTTTGTGTGAATTCATTCTCGCCAATTCCAAACGCACGAGAGATTCATATTGAGAAAGAAAAGAGCAATGCCATCTGCTTAGCTTCATCAGAAAGATAAACTTAGTCGATCAGTTTTTTCGTAACTTTCATTTTATCAATAAAATCATTTGACCTGACCCGAAATCGACAAACCAGGTTTCATTCTGTTTTCCTCATTTTATTAAACTTAACTGGAGAAGAAACCAGTTTATGTGGGCCATAATGAGCCACAGGCTAAGGAAAACTGACTGGGACTCGTGAACACTTACCGCAACCAAAAACTGAAAGGTTGTCTTAGACTGCGAGGCACTTGTAAATTGGTGTAATGGCCAGTTGTTCGGACAGTGAGGTAATGTCTGGTTGTTACGAGAACGAAACACTACGTTATTTTTTGAACTTGTCGAGCTAGGAAACTGCAGTAATTATCGCTTGATTATACGTAGCGCAGTGAATATAGGTACATTCAGCAGAGAAAAGCACAACCCTGATGGTTAATTGTTCCTTAGGATGTTATTCGTCGTGGAAGAACTCATTTTTCATGTTACGTTATTCGTAACATGCTTATTAATCGGCAGGCGTGATGAATCAAAACGATTCAACGGTCTAGTAAATCATTTATTTCTCCAAGATTCCTTTAGAAGATCATACCATCATCTTCAAGTAGGATTAAATTGTTGTTATAGCCGATGTTTTTGTTCGTTGGACACAGAACTCTCCGCAAAGCGATTCCTCTGGTAAATACAATAATATTTATAATTTGTTAGTAACTATTATTACCTAGTGAATTAAATCAAATGGAAAACACCCCAGGGTCCCTTTCTCTACAGCATCACTCGAATGAACAGAATCTCATATGAGAAGGCAGTTTCCAACAGTACTTGGCAATATACTAGCGGAAACTCAAATAAAAACGTGTGCTGGAATTGGCGTCGTGCTCTCTACTGAAGGCCGTCGAAGTTTCGCATTCAGAGCTCGTAAATACGTCCTTGTTATTTAATACGTAGGTCCAGAAAGTATTGGAAATGATGAGGTAACTGAATACTGAAGCTGATGGAGGCACTAGGTGCCAGATGGGTTAGGGGACACGCGTCACTCCCTGTACGATACAGCAGGGCTGACAGAACGAGAAGAAAATAAGCATCCGGTATAGAAAACATGACAACTCTTCTAGAAGATCAGTACAACATGATAATGAAGGAGTCGAGAGCCGAAGTCTTTGCCGTGAGCACTTTAAGCAAGCAGAGTAATGTTTCGACGAACAAACAAAACCTAAATAGAAGACATCTGCCCTGCTAGGCAATAGCTTCCAATGGATGGAGTAGATGCAGAACTGTAATCCGTTGGAGTGTAGTAAAGACAGTGCGTTATGAAAGAGAAGGTGAGGCCAATTTGAGAGAATGAAAGGGAGACTTCCAGAAGAATTTTAAATGTGCTTTGATCTACATGAATCCTAAAATTCACCGTGAATTTCTGGTTCGGTGAAGTAGAGGAATACCACTAAAGGAAGGTGTGTCACCTGGGTGGGAAACTTGTTGACGCACACAGGTCTAGTAAACACCATATTAGAAGTTTCTGTAGAACGGGAAATGACTGAGGAAGAGCAGTGGCGGAGTACATCCAACAGATGGTCCAAGAAACTGCACAGTATTGAAGAGGCTGGCTGGCGAACTAAGATACTGGACTCTGCTGTCAATCAATTCCAAAACTGCTGACCAGAGGGAGGTGGAGGAGAAGAGGACTAGGCATGCCGAAAAGAAATAGTAGGCAGCAGAATTAAGAGATATCTCCGATCGACCTCCTACACAGTGGAAAGATAGCACTGCCATTTGGACACAGAAAGCAGAAAGAATCGTGGGTTGGAATAATCAACCCACCACTTGCGATTATTAAAAGCTTGCCATATCCAGATGAAAATAGAAGGAAAGATGTTTTTACTCTCACTCACTGCCAGACAACAATTTTCATCGCCGCATTTGAACGCTATCCCTCTTCTCTCCTAATAAGCAGTGTACTTTCTTAAGGTGTAATGTAGCAGACTTCGAAACTTGGAACGATTTCTACCATGAGTGCAGTCTTCAAGATTTAGTTGCTTTATACACAATACCCATTCCTATAGATGGGTCGAAACCATGCGAAAGGTAATTTAGTGTAATGTCTTAACTGTAAGCTCATTGATGGTTCGTGACAGCATTACATGTACTCTTACACCAGTGAGCCCGAACATTATCACCACTTCCCTAATAGCCAGTATGACCACCTTTGGCTCGGATAATAGCGGAGACACATCGTGATATAGAAGCAATGGGTCCTTGGTGGGAACTGCCACCACATCTGCACACACAAGTCACCCAAATCCCATAAATTATAGGAGAGCGGCGACGAGCTCTGACGCCACTTTCAATCACGTCCCAGATGTGTTCGATCGCGTTCGTATCTGGCGAGTTAGGGGGCCAGCACATCAATTGAACTCGCCACTGTGTTCCCCAAATCACTCCATCACACTCCTGGCCTTGTGACATGGCGCATTATCGTGCTGAAAAATGCCACTGTCGCCAGGAAACAAGATCGTCATGAAGGAGTGTACGTTGTCTGTAACCAGCTTACGATACTCCTTTACCATCGTCATGAAGGAGTGTACGTTGTCTGTAACCAGCTTACGATACTTCTTTACCATCACGGTGCCTTGCACGAGCTCTACTGAACACTGGACTCACTGATGCCCTCGTGAATGTTCCTCAGAGCATCATGGAGCCTCCGCTAGCTTGTCTCCGTCCCGCAGAACAGGTGTCAAGGAACTGTTCCCCAGGAAGATGCCGGCCGTTGTGGCGACCGCTACGATCACAGGTTCGAATCCTGCCTCGGGCATGGATGTGTGTGATGTCCTTAGGTTAGTTAGGTTTAAGTAGTTCTAAGTTCTAGGGGACTGATGACCTCAGAAGTTAAGTCCCATAGTGCTCAGAGCCATTTGAACCATTTTGAAATTATTCTGCTAATGAATCTCTATTCTGGAAAAGTGCTGATCTCGTAAAAATTACAGGAGTTAAGTAACACATACATAACAAATCTGATTTTTCGTGTAATACAGTTCCTTGATACCGGCAACATGTTGTACAAGCATGTGTCATGAGACAATCGTCACGAAACCGGATAGAGTTAATAATGAACAACGCCAAGGATCAGTTTCTTGCTGACTGCTTTTATCCGGTTCTAAAACAGTTTTCGTAATCGTCAGAGCAGATATACATGAGGCGCTAAGTCTATCCTGAGTCGTCCATTAAATCTACCCTGTTTAATACGTTTAACTTATTTTTTATTGAGGTGGCTCAGCCACTGCGAAGCCATCATCCGCAGAAAGCACAGAACATTTGTAAATAAAAACCACTTTTTTCTTGGATAAATGGAAATGAAGTCCCATGCTTCTTGACAGAGCGTAGGGGAACGATGCGGGAGACCCGCACCGCCCTACTAGGCAAGGTCCTTATAGAGGTGGTTTGTCGTTGCCTTCCTCCGACCGTAATGGGGATGAATGATGATGATGGAGACAATAGAACAACACCCAGCCACGTCAGGGCATGTGAAAATTCTTGACCCCGGCGGGAATCGAACCCAGGACCCCGTGCTCGGGAAGGGATAACGCTGCTGCGAGACTACGACCTGCTGACACTCTTGCCCTATTGAAATAAATTATTCTATACATATACTCTCTCTCTCTCTCTCTCTCTCTCTCTCAACAACTACTTCGTTAGGCTGGCAACATGTACGTAAGCAAATCAAACAGAAAGAGATAATAGTTACGGTTTTAATTCACAATTTTCGGTCAAATATCTACAACTAGTGACAGAAGAATAGTAGTGCTCGACAGCAATTAGCGCAAAGAACACGAAAATTGTGAAGAGAAAAGTTCGTAACGTATAAATATGCTTATGTTTCGTAAGTGAAGTTATAGTGCGACCTTCAGCGTGTGGCCAGATGACAGAAAACGTAGATGCCAACCAAAAACTCGAAAAATTGTCAGTAAACACTTATTTACGTAAAAAACAAGACATTAAATGTTTTATAATCAAAAAATATCGTGTATTAAAACAAAAGTGTATCACTCTAGATTCCACTGAAGATGCCTTAAAGAATAAGGCGAAACGCGTCTGAAACAAATAAAATACATTGCATCACGAAAAAGGCAGTTTTGGTTTGGAAAATGAATAACAATATACCGTTGGTAACGTATTATTCGCCTGATATGGCTCGTCACAAAATTATATAACATGATGAAAGTGCTTGTAGATTAATTATCTCAACTGAAGACGGAAATACAGCGCCGAAAGCGGTTATATGAGTACAGTAATAATTATGCGATCTTTTCCTTTAGGAGTGGTCGGTTTCCCGACCGATTAAAGTACTCGGCAGTGAAGCCACTTTATAAAAAGGGAGACATTGATAATGTTGGCAATTTTAGACCTATTTCTATGCCATCGGTGTTTGCTAAAGTTATCGAGAAGGTTGTATATACAAGGTTACTGGAGCATTTAAATTCACATAATTTGCTGTCAAATGTTCAGTTTGGTTTTAGAAATGGTTTAACAACTGAAAATGCTATATTCTCTTTTCTCTGTGAGGTTTTGGACGGATTAAATAAAAGGTTGCGAACGCTAGGTGTTTTCTTTGATTTAACGAAGGCATTTGACTGTGTTGACCACAAAATATTACTGCAGAAGTTGGACCATTATGGAGTAAGGGGAGTAGCTTACAATTGGTTCGCCTCTTACTTTAAGAACAGAAAGCAGAGGGTAATTCTCCGCAATATTGAGAGTGGTAGTGATGTTCAGTCCCAATGGGGCACTGTTAAGTGGGGCGTTCCCCAAGGGTCGGTGCTGGGGCCACTGCTGTTTCTTATTTATATAAATGATATGCCCTCTAGTATTACAGGTGATTCAAAAATATTTCTGTTTGCTGATGACACCAGCTTGATAGTGAAGGATCTTGTGTGTAATATCGAAACAGTAACAAATAATGTAATTCATGAAATAAGTTCGTGGCTTGTGGAAAATAATTTGATGCTAAATCACAGTAAGACTCAGTTTTTACAGTTTCTAACTCAAAATTCAACAAGAACCGATATTTTGATCAGACAGAATAGGCATATTATAAGCGAGACGGAACAGTTCAAGTTCCTAGGCGTTCGGATGGATAGTAAGCTGTTGTGGAAAGCCCATGTCCAGGATCTTGTTCAGAAGCTAAATGCTGCTTTATTTACCATTAGAACAGTATCTGAAATAAGTGACACTTCAACACGAAAAGTAGTCTACTTCGCATATTTTCATACGCTTATGTCGTGTGGTATTTTTTTGGGTAACTCTTCTGATTCCAAAAGGGTATTTTTGGCTCAAAAACGGGCTGTTCGAGCTATATGTGGTGTAAGTACGAGAACGTCTTGTCGACCCCTATTCAAAAATCTGGGAATTCTGACATTGCCCTCATAGTATATATTTTCTTTAATGTCGTTTGTTGTTAGCAATATTAGCCTATTCCCAAGAGTTAGCAGCTTTCATTCAGTTAATACTAGGCAGAAATCAAACGTGCATGTAGAATGCACTTCCTTGACTCTTGTGCAGAAAGGAGTGCAGTATTCTGCTGCATCCATTTTCAATAAGCTACCACAAGAACTCAAAAATCTTAGCAGTAGCCCAAACTCTTTTAAGTCCAAACTGAAGAGTTTCCTCATGGCTCACTCCTTCTATTCTGTCGAGGAGCTCCTAGAAGAGCTAAAAAATTAAGCAAATTCCAGTGTTACATTGTTGATTTTCTTCATTTAAACTTACGACTTGTCACCTGAATATGTTTTTTTATATTTCATTTTATCTGTTTCTAATATCGTGTTATAATTTCATGTATTGAATCGTTCCATGACCATGGAGACTTCTCCTTAATTTGGTCCCACAGAACAATAAATAAATAAATAAATAAATTGCTATATAAATATTGACCTATTTTTTCCATATTTTTTCTGTTCTCTTACAGAAAAGACAAATAGCTACAAAGGCTCTCAAATATGAAAGCCACATCCGAGGAATTGTGGTAGATTGCTGTACATGCAGGGTGTTTAAAGAAGAATTACTTGATTTTGGACGGTAATAATTGCGCAAAATGGGACGTCCCGGCAAGGAAATCTGTGTTGTTTGAAACGGAGTGGCCTAGAGTTTCAGAAAAACGTCGTTAGATGTCAACGCGTCTTTTCAGTTTGCAGCCAGTCGGAAGTAAGGTGACGTCCTATCAACAGAAGGCGCTTTGCGTGCTGCAGATTGCAAAGAGTGAGTCAGTGATTTCGGTAGAGCGTACGTTTCGTCGGCGTTTTGGCACTGATCCGGCAGCACCGAAAAAAAAATTCGTCTTTGTATCGCCAATTTGAAGAGATAGGATGCTTGTGCAAAGATAAAAGGCCAGTCGACCTTGCACTTCTGATGACATGGTGGAAAGAATTCGGCAAACGTTTGAGCGGAGTCCACGGAAGTCTATTCATGGCGCAAGCAGAGAACTGCATTCCTCATACGGCTTAAGACTCGTTTTGTCTGTAAACCATAAAGGCTGCAATTACTGCGAGCTCTTTGGATTGGTGATAAAAGGAAACAGATTGACATCAGCAACGCTCTGCTAGAGGACATGGAAGACGATACAATTTTACCACGGTTAATTTTCAATGATGAAGCGACATTTCATGTAGGCGGTAAAGTAAACCGACATAGCGTGCCCATATGCAGGCTCCAGAATCCTCGAGGCACTACTGAGCACGAGACTCACCTAAAGTGAACTTTTTTGTGCCGTTTCTAGTGAAAAAGTGTAAGATCGTTTCTGTTTTGGGTAAACCACAGTGACTGGAATAAGGTGTCTTCAAATGCTGAAGAATTGACTTTTTCCACAGCTTCAAGAGGACTCCGATGTCTTCTTTTTCCAACAGGATGGAGCTCCACCACACTGGCACAGAAATGTACGTCAGTTTCTCAATGACACTGCCTCAACGCTGGATAGTTGGCATGGAAGCCCGCGACACTGCCCTGCATTCTTGGCGTCCAAGGTCGCGAGACATGACTCCATGCGGCTTTTTACGTCGTGACATGAAAGAAGCGAAGAATAGAATAATAGCCGCCATAACTTCTGTAAAATCAGATACATTGTGAAAAGTTTATGACGAATGTAGCTATGGTTTGTACCGCGTTTTTATAAAAAAAATACGGAGTTTTAAAATCAGGTCATTCTTTTTGAAACACTCTGTATAAAAAGGCACATTTTTGTCAGAAAGATTTAAAATTTTGTTGTTGTCGAACTTCTGGACTGTACTGCAAGTTCTGCGATTGATGATCTATTATTGAGACGGCTTATCAACAGCGGTAAAGAAAGTGCACTAGAGAGAGACGGGAAATAAATTTATGGTAACAGGATGCCTCACATACGATTGCATGTTTTAGGGGCTAGAGTGTAAGATCTTCGCAAACGATGCTAAATAATGGTTTACACTTCGTTTCTTCTTCTAATCACAATATCTGGGCTAACTGCTGTACTTGAATGAAAAGATTAGTTCACTGTTTGCTGATAATACTGGAATAACAAATGCCAATTTATTTGTTTTGTATGTAAAACCCACCTTTTCTTGCTGAACTGTATTTTATTTCTCCCAGACGCGTTTCACCTTTTTCTACTTTAAGGCATATTTCATCCACATGCTGGAGGTCACACCACGACCAGACGAGGGGAAAAGCAGATGCCAACCAAAAAACGCGAACTGTAAGTAATTACTTATTCACATAAAGAATGAGAAGTGAACTGTTTTATAATCTACGAATAACACATACCAAAACAAAACTGTATTTTTCTAGTTCCCCTGAGATGCCCTAAAGCACAAAAGGCGAAACGCTGGGAGAAATAATACACACACCAAAAAAAGTTTTTCATCACTTCGGTTCCGAGAGTTCCCGAACCTGTACAGAAAATTGGAATAGAGGTCAACATAAACATCATTTTCGCCCTTTCTATTGCTCATGAAAACCACCCATTGCGTGTTGTATCGCCATACAGCCAGACCTTCAGAGGTGGTGGTACAGATTGCTGTACACACCGGTACCTCTAATACCCTGTAGCACGTCCTCTTGCACTGATGCATGTCTGTATTCGTCGTGGGATACTATCCACAAGTTCATCAAGGCACTGTTGATCCAGATTGTCCCACTCCTCAACTGCGATTCGGCGAAGATCCCTCAGAGTGGGCCGGCCGAAGTGGCCGTGCGGTTAAAGGCGCTGCAGTCTAGAACCGCAAGACCGCTACGGTCGCAGGTTCGAATCCTGCCTCGGGCATGGATGTTTGTGATGTCCTTAGGTTAGTTAGGTTTAACTAGTTCTAAGTTCTAGGGGACTAATGACCTCAGCAGTTGAGTCCCATAGTGCTCAGAGCCATTTGAGCCCTCAGAGTGGTTGGTGGTACACGTCGTCCATAAACAGCCCTTTTCAATTTATCCCAGGCATCTTCGATAGGGTTAATGTCTGGAGAACATGCTGGCCACTCTAGTCGAACGATGTCTTTATCCTGAAGGAAGTCATTCACAAGTTGTGCATGATGAGAGCTCGAATTGTTGACCATGAAGACGAATGCCTCGCCAATATGCTGCCGATATTGTTGCACTATCGGTAGGAGGATGGCGTTCACGTATCGTATAGCCACTACGGCGCCTTCCATGACCACCAGCGGCGTACGTCGGCCCCACATAATGCCACGCCAAAACAGCAGGGAAGCTCCACCTTACTGCACTCGATGGACAGTGTATCTAAAGCGTTCGGCCTGAGCGGGTTGCCTCCGACGATTGTCTGCTTGAAAGCATATACATCGGTGAAGAGCACGTGATGACAATCCTGAGCGGTCCATTCTGCATGTTGTTGGGCCCATCTGTACCGCGCTGCATGATGTCGTGGTTGCAAAGATGGACGTCGGGAGTGAAGTTGCGCATCATGCAGCCAATTGTGCACAGTTTGAGTCGTAACACGACGTCCTGTGGCTGCACGAAAAGCTTTATTCAACATTGTGGCGTTACTAACACGGTTCCTCCGAGTCATAATCGGTAGGTAGCTATCATCCGCTGCAGTAGTAGCCCTTGGGCGGCCGGAGCGAGGCATGTCACCGACAGTTCCTCTCTCTCTGTATCTCCTCCATGTCCGAACAACTTCTCTTTGGTTCTCTCCGAGACGCCTAGACATTTCCCTTGTTGAGAGCCCTTCCTGGCACGAAGTAACAATGCTGATGCGATCGAACCGCGGCATTTACCGTTTAGGTGTGGTTGAACTACAGACAACACGAGGCATGTACGTCCTTCCTGGTGGAATGACTGGAACTGATCGGCTGTCGGAACCCCTCCGTCTAATAGGTGCTCCTCATGCATGGTTGTTTACATTTTTGGACGGGTCTAGTGACATCCCAGAACAGTCAAAGGAACTGTGTCTGTAATAAAATATTCACAGTCAACGTCTATCATCAGGTGTTCTGGGAACCGGAGTGACGCAAAACTTTTTTTGATGTGTTTATAAAGTGCAGCAAGAAAAAGCGGTTTTTGTTTATAAAGACAAATATGTCCGTGCTTGCTGGGGAGAATGGCCACACAAACAGACTTGTCAGTGCCAATTTAGTTTTTAAACATCAGACTGAAAAACACAAATTTTTTGATACTTAGTAGATATTCCATCTGTTGTGAAACAATTTGGGAGGGAGGAGGGGCTTGATGAAGGTCGTTTGTTAAGGAGAGCCATCAGATCCACTTAATGAATAAACGTCACAATCATAGAAAACATATTGCTTAAGACATCAATTCAAATAATATAGTACTCGTTGAAAAGTTTATATTTCTACCATGTATAGCTACTTCTTGGGTTTGCTTCCACATGTGTAACCATTGTACAGGGCCATACTTCGCATGAATACTAGCCATTACCTATCCTATTCGAGTAGGTTGTGGACAAGAGGGAAATCATACACTGTTTCTATAAGAGGCCTCATGTATCCTATTTCATTCTCACGAAGCCTAAGAGAAGTATACCATGGAGGCAGTAGAATCGGTACTCTGTATACACCGATCACGGGAGCTTTACATCAATTCAACAGAAATTTTTCACCTTACTTCCAACATACGAAGAAAGCCAGTGTTATAGTGCACACAGTCTCCGACGTTGACAAATTTTGCCTCCTTTTGCATACCCTCGGGTCCACAGCCCGACGTCATAAGGAATGCCTTCAGTGGGATAAACAGAGATGTAGTTTGCACCTGATCATTTAATGAAAGAACATTTCGATGTATGGCACCAAAATCTTATTTAAGACTGAATCTTCAGATTATTTTAAAGACACTCTGCCAAAATTATAACAGTTCAGAATAGGCCAGAGAAAAATCTAACATGATGAGGGAACTTAACTAGAATCGTTGTAAGATGAGTTACGTTTTCAATCTTCTTGGCAGATTGGAACTGTTTGCCGTACTGGAACTCGAACCTGAAACCCTTCCTTTCGAGAGCAACACTGTAAACTCCTTAGCCATCTAAGCATAGCTCATGGCCCCCTTATAGCTCCAACTCTGCCAGTTTCTTCTTCTTCCTTTCGAAACTTACCAGAAATTCCACTCGATATTTTTTATGGAGGGGTGCTCCGGGAAGAAACGATGTTGGACAGAAATCTCTTAGCCACAGCCTGTCTCCCAGGGGTGCTGGTACGGAGTAGAGAGCTTCTGTTGCAAGGGCAGTTCGTGAGCTGTGATTCGATAGCTCAATCGATAAGAAGTTTTCCAACGAACAGCCGTTTTTGGTTACGTACGCACTTTAAATTTGTTAGGAAGTTTCAGAAAACAGCGCTTCGGGTGGACGTTTCATTCAGGTGCCACTTTACTCACAAAGTCCCGATGTGTCAAATTATAGACGTAGATTGCGGAACAATTCTGCTGCCTGTATTATATATCTCATGTATGCACCATGAGAATACGGTACTATAGGTTACGGCACGTGCAGCGGCATTAAGTCATTTTTTTCTGTCGCTCGTTACACACGTAGCTGGTGTAAGATAGCTCCGTCATGCACTGTGCTGCCTGTTGAGGAGTGACTGTTCCTAAATATATAGTTATGTCTGACGGCAATGGATCCACTTCGTCTCGCGTCTGCTATTATCGCCCTTCCTGGTTTGCTAGACAGCACATTAACGGCAAAGAGGCAAAGGCCGAACACGTGGCGTGCAGGACGAGTTTAATCAGGACAACAAGGTCGCAATTCCCCCCCACCATAGCCATGTGCTGGGTATCCTTCGCTTTTCTTATAGGCTCATTTCAGTACCAGTTTTTCTGCGGTTTTCTCCAGGCTTTGCAAAAGAAGGGACGGTGGTTTGAAATGCTTATACGAGTGTAATTAGTCGAGATGGAGCTTTTCTGCTTGCAGGCAAGGTTTAAAAACCATTAAATAAGTATCTGCTGCACAAGTTTAATCTATCATCCACTGTATGCATGTTAGAGAAATGCGATGTAGACATGGTATCAGCACTTAGCCAAATTCCAACCGTTGTAGCCAGTAACGGAGTGAAGTGTCGTTGCCTGCTCCTTCAGTGCCATGGCAGTGTTGGTTATTTATTTCTTCGCATGGTAGAACAACAGCTGTCTAGATTTACGTTCACATTCCGCAAATCACTGTGAAGTGCTTGTATGAAGGTACATTTCATTTTACCACCTATTAGATCTTCTTCCAGTTCCTTTCACGTACGGGGCGCGGGAAGAATGACTACTTAAATGCCTCTGCGCACGCTGTAATTACACTGATCGAGTGAAGGTCACAACACCAAGAAGTAGATGTGCGGCATAAACCAAAGACGGTAACCACTTTTCTACATCTGAAAGGTGATGTCTATTCAAATTCCGCGCCAATCGCATAAAAGTGGCGCTATTAGCGCCACTACGAGGATGGAAATCAGGTGTGATGTAAATACACGTTGTTGTTGTTGTTGTTGTTGTTGTGGTCTTCAGTCCTGAGACTGGTTTGATGCAGCTCTCCATGCTACTCTATCCTGTGCAAGCTTCTTCATCTCGCAGTACCTGAAGCAACCTACATCCTTTTGAACCTGCTTAGTGTATTCACCTCTTGGTCTCCCTCTACGATTTTTACCCTGAACGCTGCCCTCCAATACTAAATTGGTGATCCCTTGATGCCTCAGAACATGTCCTACCAACCGATCCCTTCTTCTAATCAAGTTGTGCCACAAACTCCTCTTCTCCCCAATCCTATTCAATACCTCCTACCCATCTAATCTTCAGCATTCTTCTGTAGCACCACATTTCGAAAGCTTCTATTCTCTTCTTGTCCAAACTATTTATCATCCATGTTTCACTTCCATACATGGCTACACTCCATACAAATACTTTCAGAAACGTCTTCCTGACACTTAAATCTATACTCGATGTTAACAAATTTCTCTTCTTCAGGAACGCTTTCCTTGCCATTGCCAGTCGGCGTTTTATATCCTCTCTACTTCGACCATCATCAGTTATTTTGCTCCCAAAATAGCAAAACTCCTTCACTACTTAAAGTGTCTCGTTTCCTAATCTAATTCCGTCAGCATCACTCGACTTAATTTGACTACATTCCATTATCCTCGTTTTGATTTTATTGATGTTCATCTTATATCCTCCTTTCAAGACACTGTCCATTCCGTTCAACTGCTCTTCCAAGTCCTTCGCTGTCCCTGACAGAATTACAATGTCATCGGCGAACCTCAAAGTTTTTATTTCTTCTCCATGGATGTTAATGCCTACTCCGAACTTTTCTTTTGTTTCCTTTACTGCTTGCTCAATATACAGATTGAATAACATCGGGGATAGGCTACAACCCTGTCTCACTCCCTTCCCAACCACTGCTTCCCTCTCGTGCCCCTCGACTCTTATAACTGCCATCAGGTTTCTGTACAAATTGTAAATAGCCTTTCGCTCCCTGTATTTTACCCCTGCCACCTTCAGAATTTGAAAGAGAGTATTCCACTCAACATTGTCAAAAGCTTTCTGTAAGTCTACAAATGCTAGAAATGTAGGTTTGCCTTTCCTTAATCTACCTTCTAAGAGAAGTCGTAGGGTCAGTATTGCTTCACGTGTTCCAATATTTCTACGGAATCCAAATTGATCTTCCCCGAGGTCGGTTTCAACTAGGTTTTCCATTCGTCTGTAAAGAATTCGCGTTGGTATTTTGCAGCTGTGGCTTATTAAACTGATTGTTCGGTAATTTTCACATCTGTCAACACCTGCTTTCTTTGGGATTGGAATTATTATATTCTTCTTGAAGTCTGAGGGTATTTGTCCTGTCTCATACATCTTGCTCACCAGATGGTAGAGTTTTGTGAGGACTGGCTCCCCCAGGCTGTCAGTAGTTCTAATGGAATGTTGTCTACTCCAGGGGCCTTGTTTCGACTCAGGTCTTTCAGTGCTCTGTCGAACTCTTCAGGCAGTATCATGTCTCCCATTTCCATAATATTGTCCTCAAGTACATCGCCCTTGTATAGACCCTGTATATACTCCTTCCACCTTTCTGCTTTCCCTTCTTTGCTTAGAACTGGGTTTCCATCTGAGCTCTTGATATTCATACAAGTGGTTCTCTTTTCTCCAAAGGTCTCTTTAATTTTCCTGTAGGCTGCATATATCTTACCCCTAGTGAGATAAGCCTCAATGTCCTTACACGTTGTAACAGTCGTGAATGTCAGTTACCTTTGAGGCTGGACGTGGTGAGTTCATGCTAGTCAAGAATGCCTTTAAGGTGACAAACCATTATCAACACCTCACTGAATTTTCACGAAGTCTTGTTATAGGGCTACGAGAAACTGGATGTACCATTCGCGTGAGATAAGCCTCAATGTCCTTACACGTTGTAACAGTCGTGAATGTCAGTTACCTTTGAGGCTGGACGTGGTGAGTTCATGCTAGTCAAGAATGCCTTTAAGGTGACAAACCATTATCAACACCTCACTGAATTTTCACGAAGTCTTGTTATAGGGCTACGAGAAACTGGATGTACCATTCGCGATACTGCAGAAAGACTGGGCAGGAACGTAGCCACTGTACACAACTGCTGGCAGCGGTCTTCCCAGAAATGTATAGTCCCAGGAAGACCGGTTTCCGGACGGTCACGTAGCATTACCGAGAGGGTAGACCATCGTGTTCGGCGTATGGCTCTGGCGCTTAGTACTGCATCTGCAGCAGCAATCAGAGCCGCAGTTGGCACCACAATGACGTAATGGACTGCTGCAAATCGGTTACTTCAAGGACAGGTTCTGTAGCGTGCATCCCACTGGACTCAATCACCGCCGTTTGCGACTTCAGTTGCGTCAAGCGCGAGAGTGCAGTAGAGGGCAGGGTGGAGGTCTTGTGTATTCTGATGAAAGCTGGTTCTGCCTCGGTACTAGTGATGGCCGTGTGCTGGTTAGGAGGAGGGCAGTCGAGATCTAGCAACCAATCTGTCTGCGTGCTACAAACACTGGACCTACACATGGAATTATGGTCTGGGGTGAGATTTCGTATGACAGCAGTAGCACTCCCGTAGTTATCCCGCGCACCACTACAAATTTGTACGCACTCTGGTGATTCGACTTGTTGTGCAACCATTCATGAACAACATTCCAGGGGATGTTTCACAACAGGATAACGCTAGCCCACATACCACTGTTGTAACCCAACATGCTCTACAGAGTCCCGACATGTTGCATGGCATGTTCGGTCACCACATCTGTCTCGAGGATAGCATACATGGGACATCACAGGGCGACAATTCCAGCGCCGTCCACAACCAACTTTAACACTACCTGTATTGACTGACCAAGTTCAACTGGCATGGAAGTCCATCCCACAAATTGACATACGGAACCTGTACGACACTATCCACGCATGTCTGCACGCCTGCATTCAACATTGTGGCGGTTACACCGGTTATTAATGTACCACATTTGCAATGGTTTAGCCGTTGTGACCTAGCGGTTCTAGGCGCTTCAGTCTGGAACCGCGCTACCGCTACGGTCGCAGCTTCGAATCCTGTCTCGGGCATGGATGTGTGATGTCCTTAGGTTAGTTAGTTTTGAGTAGTTCTAAGTTCTACGGGACTGATGACGTCAGATGTTAAGTCCCATAGTGCTCAGAGCCATTTGAAGCATTTTGTAATGGTTTATCTCACGCTTACATTAAACTGTGATCTTGCCATGTTAATTAATTAAATATGTTACCTAGACAAATGTATTCCATGTCATTACACCACATTAATTATTCTTTGGTGTTGCGATTTTTATCCGTCAGTATAGTCTAATCTTGAAACTTCTTGGCAAATTAAACCTGTGTGCCGGACCGAGACTCGAACTCGGGACCTTTGCCTTGCGCGGACAAGGGCTCTACCAACTCAGCTACCCAAGCACGACTCACGCCCCGTCCTCACAGCTTTACTTCTGCCAGTACCTCGTCTCCTACCTTCCACTTGCCCACGTAAGGCAAAGGTCCCGTGTTCGAGTCTCGGTCCGGCACACAGTTTTAATCTGCCAGGAAGTTTGATATCAGCGCACACTGCGCTGTAGAGTGAAAATTTCATTCTAGTCTAATCTTGTCCTCGACTATAAGCCATCTCAATACAAATATTTCTGGCCTATTGTACTGGTAACGTGAACTAACACCTCTTGGTATCTCAATTTTTAATTATCTCAAGAAATATTCGAAAAGTTCGCTGTCAGGTATTTGAGGTATCAGTCCATCCGTGGGCAGGCCAGAGTTTCGTGATGTTTCGTTGCTGAACTCTGCAATTAACGAGTGAGGCCGCGGGAGCTCCTATCATGGCATGCAAGCTGCTTCGTGCGGCACGTGTGCATTGTTTTCGCTCATGTGTCCACAGTCGTGAATAGCGCTTCCTGTTTTGCACCTTTCACACGTAAGTGGTTCAGTTGTGTATAATACGTCGCTTTTCACCGCAGATATCACGATCGCCCGTTGATATATCCTACCTCACAACCCTTCTTCCTTCCTTCCTTCCTCTAGATGCCACCAGGTTGTGACACACATGAAATGGCAAGACCATATTTCTTACTTTCTCTTACCGAAGCTCTGGTCGATAGACAGGGGTGATGAATGATCAGTTCCGTACTCCGAGGAGCGTAGGGGACGACGCGGGAGACCCGCACCGCAGTACTAGGAAAGGTCATAGTGGAGGTGGTTTGCCATTGCCTTCCTCCGACCGTAATGGGGATGAATGGTAATGATGAAGACGACGCAAGAACACCCAGTCATCTCTAGGCAGGCGAGCTGTTCTAGGCGCTTCAGTCTGGAACCGCGCGACCGCTACGGTCGCAGATTCGAATCCTGCCTCGGGCATGGATGTGTGTGATGTCCTTAGGTTAGTTAGGTTTAAGTAGTTCTAACTTCCAGGGGACTGATGACCTCAGATGTTAAGTCCGATAGTGCTCAGAGCCATCTCGAGGCAGGAAAAAGCCCTGACCCCGCCGGGAATCGAACCTGGGACCCCGTGCACGGGAAGCGAGAACGCTACCGCAAGACCACGACCTGCAGACAGGGCTAGGACAGAAATATGGAAACACCGCAAGAAATGCATGTTTGAACATAAATGCGCATGCTATCCAAGCCTACAGATTGCGCTGTTGTATCTGACCACGAAAGGCAATTTAGTAAAGCCGTCAATACGCCGTAAGTGTAAGTCGTGATGAGAACAGTGTTCTGTGTAGTTGTGAGTGTATTTTTCAGAGTTAAGTGAATTCGAGCGAGGGCGGGTTGTTGGTACTCGTATAGTGATAGCTTCCGTAACCAATGTAGCAGATGCGTTGGTGTTTCAAGAGGCACTACATCGTGTATTTATAATCCCGAACATTGGTTAAGTCACAAAGCAGTGGAAAGTGTGTGTCGAGTAATCGTGACGGACGGTCACTGCAGAGGATTCGGACGAAAAGTAACCGGACGACAGCTGCAGAAATGAAGGACGCACTCGTGAACCCTGTCAGCATCGAAACAACGCGAAGGGAGCACCATAAACGAGGAATTGTAGGGAGATCTGGAACTCCAACACCTCTCGTCAGTGATGCAAATGGCCGTAACAGGAAAACGTAGTGCCGAAGCCACAGCACCTAAGCTGTGGAGCAATTCAAGAAAGTCGTTTGGTCAGACGAGTCGTGTTTCACACTGTTTCCAAACTCTGGCCGAGTTTTCGTCCCTAGAGTGAAATATGGCATGGGTTCGGTGATGATTTGGGGACCCTGTCGTGATGTTCCATTGAAGCCACGGGTAGTCTGCAAGGCCGGCTCACTTCCAGGGGTTACGTGACCATTTTAGCTGATCAGGTCTGTCCTATGGCAAAATATTTCTTCCTCTCTGGTGATCCTGTATTTCAAGACGATGGGGTCCCTGTCCATAAAGTTTGTATCGTCGACGTCTGGTCTTGTAAGCACGAGGATAAATTGCCGCATCTCCCCTGTACCCCACAGTCACCCAGTTCTCAAAATTATTGGTCGTCCATGGTACAATTCGGAGAGAAGGTTCCGCGGTCGCTGTCCACCTCCATCGTCGTTGCCTGTACCTTCCACAATTTTTGGAAGAAGTATGGTACAATATTCTCCTGAAAACCATACGTAAACCGTATATATCCACTCCGAGACGGCTGGAAACGGTTTTGAATGCCAACGGTTTCCCTAAACCGTATCAGGCGTGGTAATGTGTTTTTGGTTCAAATGCTCAAACGTGTGTGAAATCTTATGGGACTTAACTGCTAAGGTCATCAGTCCCTAAGCTTACACACTACTTAACCTAAATTATCCTAAGGACAAACACACACACCCATGCCCGAGGGAGGGCTCGAACCTGCGCCGGGACCAGCCGGACAGTCCGTGACTGCAGCGCCTAAGACCCTCGGCTAATCCCGCGCGGCTGTGCTTTTGGTGTTTCTATAGTTTTGTCCACCCTCTGCAAGTATTAGCATTAAGTAGTCTATGAAATAAAGAATAGGACTGGAAGCTTTACAACATTGGGTTCATTTGTCCGAGATGCATGTTACTATATGGACAACTGTCGCAGCACCTCAGTAATCCCGTTAGACCCGTCTGCCACGCTGTGTTCTGGTCGGGAAACGAATTTTGTTCCTCAATTTCTTTTGTGTAGGGACAACAAATAGCAATGCAGCAATGCAGCGATACACTGGGTAGTTTGAAAGCCACTGTCGACAAATGAGAGCGGAACTACTGTCGTTTAAGTGATGAGTTTTCTCATGTCAACGAAAGTCGGCAGCCGCGCGGTATTAGCCGAGCGGTCTGATGCGCTGCAATCATGGACTGTGCGGCTGGTCCCGGCGGAGGTTCGAGTCCTCCCTCGGGCACGGGTGTGTGTGTTTGTCCTTAGGATAGTTTAGGTGAAGTAATGTGTAGGCTTAGGGACTGATGACCTCAGCAGTTAAGCCCCATAAGATTTCACACACATTTGAACATTTTGAAAGTCGGCAGCTTTTCGGCGGCTTCGTTGGAAAAACAGGGATCAACTTGTCTAGTCACCATCTCGCGCCAATTACTTGCTGTTTCTTCCTAGTTTTAAGACCGCTGATCATCGAAGACGTACGCTTCTCAAATGAGATATGCGAAAGCGGTAATATCTCGGCTGTAGGATGGGAGACCGGAGCGTTTCAATAAAAACTGTAGCAGAAGTTGTTATTCCTGGCTGTTAACAGGAGTTTCGGCACTATTGTCGAGGGGCTCGATTACAGAAGAGGCCAATTTTCACCACCGATTATGCAGATTGTGCCATAATTTCTGTAGATTTGTGCGTGTTATTGCTTGTCATAACTGCCTGTAATAAAGCAGGTCTCTGGTTTTTCCCCACAGACCATATCGGGTTTTTCTAAGGTAGTATTCTCTAGAACACCGCTCAAACAAGGACCACAGTCCTACAAATAGGTAATTAATTTCGATCTTTGATGGTCATCAAGACCTGAGTACAAACACTTTCTCTACCACATACAGAGTGTATCTTAATTAATGTTGTAAACGCTTACAACTGAAATTACTCGATACTAGAAGAAAAAAGTTCTCAGTAAACATAGGTCCGCAAACGAACCGTTTGCGAGATAACTCCTACTTTCTGGTACCAGCCACCAATGGCTTGATACTGTGTAAACACCACAGTCCGGTCCGTTGTGTGGTCTTTGTTTACATTTTCGAGACTTGGGGATGTAAACAGAATGGATACGACAGTATAGTACACAGTCAGAGTGCAACTCACGTCAATTGTTTGCGGAGCGTCAGTTGTGTTGCACGCATGTTGGCGGTAACATGGAACATTACAGTAATGAGGAGTACGGTATGACTGACAGCGAGTCAGTCACACTCTGGTATCAAGAAGCATATCCAACTCGAAAGCACCCCGAGTCGAATGCTAACAAGGGTGGAGACGTCCGAGAAATTGGGAGCTTTGCATGTGATAGGGGAGCGGGTAGGGTACGAATTACACCTGTGCTTGAAGATGTGGTCCTGGAAATAACCGAACAGTCTCCATGAAACTCGAGAAGGACCTTCTAAGGTGTTCAATGAATCGGTCATTATGCCATCGGCTTAGTCGGTCATTTCGTTAACATTATTAATTTAAACATTCCCGTGAGTGTTTTGAAAGAGAAAAAGACTTTTGTAACAGTTATAGATAATTATGTTTAAAATTATATTTTAAATTAACCCCTACAAACCCAGTAATTTTGTAGTAAGAAGGCCAGACAAACAAAATTATATAATTGTTAATTTTATGCATTTATAATAAAACTGTAAAATATCTTTGCACAGTGGTAAGAGAGAGTGCCATGAACAAGATACTAAAAAAATCTGACCCGGGTGAATAGGACGGTTGTAGGGGAGAGATGCATCTGATGACCACTTCTGTAAGTTTTTCATGAATAACTCACTGTACCAAATTTTTGGCTGAGTTATCTCCTCTTCCAACCATAATCTACCGTAAAACCCTGGAGCAAAAGCACATGACCAGTATTTGGAAAAAATCACAGGTCTCGCCCGCCTACACGAAGGGTAGTAGGCGTGATCCACAAAAATACCGTCCAAAATCCATGACACCATTATGCTTTAGAATCATTGAACATAATCTGAGCTCAAACGTAATGAGGTATATCGAAAAGAAGGATATCCTACATGCCAGCCAGCATGGATTCCGCAGAAAACTAGCATGTGGAAACGAGCTCATGGTTTTCTCTAAAGGCGTCCAAAACGCAGCGTTATTGCTATCCCCTAAGCCTCGGAAAAACATCGTGCTGCGCGAAGTGGCCGCGCGGTTTGAGGCACCGCGTCACGGATTCCGCGACCCTTCCCGCCGGAGGTTCGAGTCCTCCCTCGGGCATGGATGTGTGTTTGTTATTCTTAGCATAAGCTAGTTTAATTTGGTTTAAGCAGTGTGTCAGTCTAGGGACCGATGACCTCAGCAATTCGGTCCCTTAGGAATGCACACATATTATAACATTTTGAAAAACTTCGCTGGCAGATTAAAACTGTGCGCCGGACCGAGACTCGAACTCGGGACCTTCGCCTTTCGCGGGCAAGTGCTCTACCATCTGATCTACCCAAGCACGACTCACGCCCCGTCCTCACAGCTTCACTCTGCCAGTGCCTTGTCTCTACCTCCAAACTTCACAGAAGCTCTCCTGCGAACCTTACAGAACTAGCACTCCTGGAAGAAAGGATATTGCGGAGACATGGTTTGGCCATAGCCTGGAGGATGTTTCCAGAACGAGATTCTCACTCTGCAGCGGATTGTGCGCTGATATGAAACTTCCTGGCAGAGTGATAATATCAGAATGTCACGAACTCCCACCTCGTGACAAAAAATGGTTCAAATGGCTCTGAGCAATATGGGACTTAACATCTGAGGTCATCAGTCCCCTCACCGAGCGAGGTGGCGCAGTGGCTAGCACACTGGACTTGCATTCGGAAGGACGACGGTTCAATCCCGCGTCCGGCCATCCTGATTTAGGTTTTCCGTGATTTCCCTAAATCACTCCAGGCAAATGCCGGGATGGTTCCTCTGAAAGGGCACGGCCGACTTCCTTCCCCATCCTTCCCTAATTCGATGAGACCGATGAGCGCTGTCTGGTCTCCTTCCCCAAACCAACCAACCAATCATCAGTCCCCTAGAACTTAGAACTACTTAAACCTAACTAACCTAAGCACATCACACACATCCATGCCCGAGGCAGGATTCGAACCTGCAGTCACGTGGTTCCGGACTGACGCGCCTAGAACCTCGTGACAGATAGAACTTCTAAGGTACCGCTTCTCAGAAGACGGTAGTGCTACACTACCAGGATCCGCATAAACTCTTGTATCTGCAACAAGAGGCACACTCAGTAGACAGCTTCAGAATGTCCCTGATGCGACCGTTGTGGAGCAAATGTCCACCTGGCCCTGGTTTGCCCCGATACGTCCTTCAGGGTCGCGTCAGAAGACGTCCACGACCTCACCACCGAACCTTGGAATGTCTGTTCCCAGTGACCTGCATCGTTTAAGTTTTTAATGGATTTTTAAATTATTCGCCGCAATGTATGTAAGTTCATTCATATACCCTGAAAGTCATGATGCAAAGCTATTATGTAAATGCAGTAGTTCCTGATTTCAAAAAGCATCTGATTCAGTACCACAACTGCGCTTAATATAGAAAGCATGTTCGTATGAGGGAATCAAGTGACTGAATTGAGGATTTGTTGCTGGGGGGAAAGCAGCATGTTATCTTGGATGGAGATCTATCGAGAGACGAAGAAGTAGCTTCAGGTGAACGCCACGGAAATCCCAGGGGACCCTACTCTTCATTTGTATGTTAATGATCATCAGACACAATTAAAAGTAATCCCATATTTTTGGCAGATGAAGTGGCTATTTACACTGAAGCGCCCAAGAAACTGTTTCAAAAAAGGTTCAAATGGCTCTGAGCACTGTGGGATTTAAATTCTGAGGTGATCAGTCCCCTAGAACTTAGAACTACTTAAACCTCACTAACCTAAGGACATCACACACATCCATGCGCGAGGCAGGATTCGAACCTGCGAACGTAGCGGTCGCGCGGTTCCAGACTGAAGCGCCTAGAACCGCTCGGCCACTCTGGCCGGCCGTAGAATACTACTCATAAGTTTGGGTTCCATACCAAACAGGACTCAGAGGGAATATTAAACATATACAGAGGAAGACAGCAAAAATGGTATCAGATTTGTTTGACCCGTGGAAGAGCGTCAAGGAGATGTTGAAGAAACTGAACTGATAGACGCTAGACGTCTTCGTACGGTGTTTCAAGAACGGGCAACCCCCTGTGTATCTCTTCCGTAGGGATCGCGAGCACAGGATCAGACTAACTACATTGCACACAGAGGGGCTTAAATGTTCATTCATCCCGCGCTCGATTTGTGTTTGGAACGGGAAAAAGTCATAATAGCTGATATGGGGAAATTCCCTCTGCCGTGCAGCTCATAGTGGTACTGTCTGTAGATGTAGATGCGGTCAGTATTTTTCTTATCCACGCGGAACTGTACCTGGGGCTCGGCGTGCCACGCGCGTTGCGCTGACGGCCCGTGCCCCACGCAGCAGTTGCTACTCTGTCGCCACAGGCATTCCTGCGCCGAGCACTTGCCGCATGCCAGCCGTTACATAACCGCTACACTGTCGGCCCACAGCGCCGCGCGCCGGCTTAACTCTGACAACAAACTGCTTCCTGTTACACGTACCACACTGCGGAACTTGCAGTTGATTTCCACGTCAGAGGTACATGTACATGAAATGCCCGAAAACATGATGTGAATGGAATGATGTGAATACACTTGCAATGACGTACGTGGATATGAATACTTTGAGAGACATAATGCTATTTACTTACCAAGGATAAGAGCTACTACATCCACTTCATCCCTTTTGTCAATAATCTTATAGCAGACGAAAATGTTTCACCACCTACTTGCGTATACATCTTCCCTGTCTGTGTCGACTACCCGTGGCAAGTGAGCCTACTACAGTATCCCGTACTGGTGAGGAGCGCTGATCCCGGCGTAGGTTCGAGTCCTCCCTCGGGCATGGGTGTGTGTGTTTGTGCTTAGGATAATTAAGGTGTAGTGTGTAAGCTTACGGACTGACGACCTTAGCAGTTAAGTCCCATAAGATTTCACACGCATTACATTACTGGTGGCATAACCCGATATCCTAGACTCTTCACTCTGTGGAAGAGGGGTCAAATAAAGCGAACACGTGTCTCGGCTTGTCCATAGATACCTGACAGACAGTTTCTGCAAAAATGGCCGTCAAAGTTTTCGTGGTATTTTGGACATACACTATGTGCCTTTTACCACGTGACGACCTCAGACGAAATGGTGGCGCAATGGTTAGCGTCGCGGATTTCTTTTTCTCTTTGTTAGAAATATAACGTTGTCTTTATTCAACCCGCCAGGGTAGCCGAGAGCGCTAAAGCGCTGCTTCGTGGACTCGGGTAGGCGCGCCGGCCCTGGATGGAATCCGCCCGGCAGATTAACGACGAGGGTCGGTGTGCCGGCCAGTCTGGATGTGATTTTTAGGAGGTTTTCCACATCCCACTAGGTGAATACCGGGCTGGTCCCCACGTTTCGCCTCATTTACACGTGTCGGAGACATTTGAAACACGTCCTCACTATTTCACGATTTACACTAGATGCAGACAGCTGAGGTACACTGATTTCCATCCCTGAGTGTCCAGGGCGGCGGCAGGAAGGGCATCCGGCCACCCCTAAAACTAACATTGCCAAATCCGTTGTAGCCACGCCGACCCTGCGATCGCTGCAGGACTATGGCGTAAGCGAAAGAAAGAAAGAAAGAGCGTTATCTTTATTCGTCTACCAATTGTATGTCAGATGAATGAATTTAAAAAATGAGAAAATTACCGGGAATTGTTTTAGGTAAAATTACTGTAGTGTATATTGTTTTATAATCACCTACAAGCGCGTTTTCCGAAATTATTGTCAACACGCGATACCTTCAGCAATGTTAACGACGTTTCTCTCCCGACTGAGATTCATACGAAGAAACGTCACTGTGGCAAACCTGCCTCCGCTCAATGCTCGTGGTGTTCGGAATTTGTTTAAATTGTTTCTGCGATAGGTATCATACGAGGGAATGTACCAAATCTTCCTGAAGAATAAAATATATCAGAATAAAATATCAGAATATAAGAAATTAAAAAAGATTTTAACACCACAACATACCATACATACACACACACACACACACACACACACACACACACACACATATATATATATATATATATATATATATATATATATATATATATATCATAATAAATTTCTTATACTTATTGTGGAATCCAGTTGTAATTTTACAGTTAACATAATGCCCTTGCATCTCTTGATTCGTTAAGAAACATTCGTGTAATAACCTTCTACTGACAGGGATGGATAAATGAAAATAATAAAAATAAAATAAACAAAAAGAATAATCGGGTTTCGAACGTGGGACGCAAAGTTAAGAAAGTGTGACCCTAACCACTTTTTTTTCCCTTTTATTTCTCTATCCACTTTTTTTATCCATTCCTTTTTCCAGCAATCCAATTTTTATTAACCACTTTCATTTTCTTTTTATTTTTTATTTTTTTTCATTATTTATTTATTTATTTGTATTTTTAGGATGGTCAGGGCGTGGTACACGCCGCACTAGCAGTAGGGTCTGTTCACGGCACTGCCAGTGCGTCGAGGCCCACCCCTGTCGGGTCATAGCACTAAGTGTACAGAATTCTTAACACAGTATTCCCATTCTCCGATGTAAGAAAGACAAAGAAACCTCTTGTCTGACAAGAAACTGAACACTGATAAAAAAAACTTAACACTTCTTCTCGAATCACACAAATACTTTGGAAGTCGAACAAGAGTAATTTTGAACAAAATGTTTTGAAAAAAAAAAGTTCCGGAAGCAAGGTAGTAGTAAATAATAATAAGAAACCAAGTGACTTTTAATTTTCTTCTGTTCGTTCTCGTTCAAGGTGTTGTAGTGGTTCCACATATTTAACCAACACCCATTCTTTCAAACATGATCTTCAGCATGTTGCCGTAGTGCTTCTTGTGGTTGCGATACGTGCTGATTTTTGCATATTCACACTTCATGTAAACACGGAATTCTAACTCGTTGTCCGACCCAGGTGTGTGGATGACATAACTAACATATTTTCCCAGTAACCAGCTAATGGCGTTGGTTTTTAATTTCGGAAAGCATGTCATGTCCGGTCTCAGGAGGAGCGATGGCGTTATATATTCCGTAGAGGATCTGGTGAGAAAGGCGATTTGTTGCCTGATCCAATTCCAGTTATGCGCATTGCCACCACAGGTGAATCTGTGGCTGAGTGTATCCACCAGATTGCATTTTCCACAAAGGTGTGTCTGGTTTAAACCGATCCCATATAGTCTCTCGTTGGTGCTGATGACATTATTAACTGTTTTATACCATGAGGAAATAGCGTCTGTAGATAGCCCGGCATAGTTGATGTTCCGCCATACAGCTTTCCAGTCACAATTTGGGAATTTCGTTTCAATTTTGTTTCTACCCTCATTTAGCTTCCTTTCAAGTATGATGTCGCGCGCTGTGATACGTGTGTTGCTTCTGATTTCGTCACTAAGATAACTTGCTTCGAGGGTAAAGTTCCTCACATACTACAGACGGGCATTAATCCTTCGCACATCAATCGGTGCTTGCAGGCTATGGGCTGTCACAGCCTCAAAGAGCTTTGGGGTTATACATTGTGGAAGTTCTCTGAGTATATGGAAAGTCCGTTTGAGGAACAGAGCAGACGCTTTATTGCGAATATCCACCAAACCGAGGCCCCCGTTTCTGACATCCAGTATAACGGTAGTCGCACCAACCCTGAATATGTCTCCTCGCCATAAATAATTGGTAACAGTGGACATGATCCATTTCGCTACTAGTTTATGGATTGGAAATACCTGCGCAGTGAAATACGCTTTAGACAAAACGCAGGAGTTGATGAATCTGACTTTTTGCACCAGGTCCATAGTTCGATGGATGTTCTCCATTACAGCACCATGAACTTTCCACCTAGCTTCCGTCCAGTTAAAAGCAGCCATCCGCATCGGACATGCCATTAAGGTTATTCTCAAAGTTTTATGTTTGTTGTCTTCTTTTGCCCATGCCAGTCGAAGGTGATCTAGGCCCCGTAGATTCAATATTTGACTTTTGTTTTCATTTGCTGTCGCTCCCGACGCTAGACAATACCTTTGGATTTCTCTTTCCAGTGTAACTGTCTCCTCCTTATTCCTTATTACAACGCCCACGTCTTCAGCATAAGCTCGTATGACAGTTTTCTCACCACTCAATGTTATGCCTGTTAATATTGCGTGGACAGTGCGGAGGAAGGGCTCTAAAGATACGGAAAATAAAAACATAGATGAGGGACTGCCCCGTGAAACCCCTCGCCTTATCTGTATGGGTTTAGATGTTTGGCCATTGATTGCTATTTTTGCATTTATACCTGTTGCAATATTCCTTACCATGTTCACAATCTGGGGGTGGAAAGCCATTCTTGACAGCGTCGCAAAGAGGTATCTATGACTAACGCGGTCAAAAGCTTTGTTGAAATCTATAAAGATTAACGCACATTTTATACTTGTCACTGAGGCAATTGCAATGACGTCTCTGTATGCAGATAGACTTTCGAATATCGTTCTGGTCGGAGAACAAGATTGATGATGACTCAATATTTTGTTGGAAAAGGGAGAGAGTCTTTTGTTGATAATACGCGAAATTATTTTGTAATTAGAATTTAGTAGCGAAAGAGGCCGAAAATTGTTTAAGTTGGTTTTACCTTTACTCTTAGGAATCAGTACTATTTTACTTTCCTTAAACTCTGCAGGGACCGGTTTTCCGTTCAGGACCTCATTTGCCATGGAAGTGATCTTGTCCCCAATTATAGACCAGTAGCGGGCGTAAAACTCCACAGGGAGGCCATCAAGTCCCGGAGATTTTTTGAGAGGTGAGTTACGCACTGCCTCATGCACTTCATCTTTAGTAATAGGTGACAGGATGTCAGCGTTGTCTGTTCCCGACAATTGTGGACCTAAAATAGTGAGAAAGTCCTCGAGAGCTGCATCTTCCACTGTGATAGGGGCATATAAGGTTTCATAGTACCTGTGGACTTCGTCCAGTATTTGTTTCTGGCATGTGAGCCTCGTACCAGTATGCGTCTGGACTTCATCAATTAAAGTTAGACGTCTGTTTTTAGCATGCCGCACCAAGTGATACAGAGAAGCTGTTTCATCTGCTACTATTGATGTGGCTTTCGATTTAATTTTGAGTCCCTCCGTCTGTTGCCGTTTAATGCTTAATAACTTGGCTTTTATTTTTTTTGATATCATTCGGACGAATTACGTCGTCATGGGCCTGTTGATATAAGTCTCTTAAAAGTTTATAATAAAATTACATTGTATTCCTCAAACCCCCTATACCTCGCTGCACTATACTGCATGACAACTTTCCGCAGCCTTGGTTTAGCCCTCCTAGTCCACCAGTCAATGACTGTTGGCTGCTTGTCTACTGTGCGGAGGCACATAGTCCACGCTACTCTTATTTCCTGTTCCAGTTCTCTGTCAGTTAAAACAGAGATATTTAAATTCCATTGGCCTCTGAATCGACGGGTTGGCTGTACACTTAAATTAAAGCAAGTTAAAAGTGTACTGTGATCGCTAAAATACACGGGAATAGTTTCAACGTTTAATAAATAATTTTACATATTTGGTGACACGTAAATTCTATCTATTCTGCTGCTGGAATGGCTGGTTATATACGTGAACTCGACTGACGTCGGGTGCTGAAGTTCCCACACATCCTTAAGGTGTAGATCACTTACTAACTTTTTTAACTGTGGCGAGTAGTTGAAGTTGGGTTGTTGATCTTTCTGGTTTAAAACACAGCTAAAATCTCCACCTAGTATAAGAGAACACGGATTTTTCCTCAATAAATAAATCAGTTCATCTTGAAAAAACTTCGCACGATCCAATTTGTGGGAATTTCCTGATGGGGTGTAAAGGTTAAGCACTGTCACATCGAAAATTTTTATGCCTATGGCTCTTCCTGATTCTAGTCGTTCGACTTCAGTCACCGGAATGCCTTCCCTTATAAGAATGGCTGTACCGATATTGGCTTCCGTAGAAACATTAACAATTTTAAAAAAGCCTTGGATCCGAAATTCCGTTATCGCAATTTCTTGTAGCAACGCGATATCTGTCCCGGACTGATACAAGAATTCTTTTAGTGCTGCCAATTTCAAGGGTGACTGTATTTTATTAATGTTAATAGTAGTAATGCTATAAGCTTGCATCACAGACATACCAGAAGAAGCTATTTGGAATGAGGATCGGTATGATTATAGCAGCAACGTGTTTCCCCTACAAGGCACGATCTTTACAAGCTGTGTGCCCATTACATGTACTAACTTCCTAGAAAAATTTACACTGCTTTTAAACAAAGAGCTTGAGAAGAAAAGTATCCTGAAATCCTGACAATGCATTGCTATAAGTCACTGTGGCCATTCTCTTTCTCCTCGTCAGTGGCTAAAAAAAATGGTTCAAATGGCTCTGAGCACTATGGGACTTAACTACTGTGGTCATCAGTCCCCTAGAACTTAGAACTACTTAAACCTAACTAACCTAAAGACATCACACACATCCATGCCCGAGGCAGGATTCGAGCCTGCGACCGTAGCAGTCGTCCTCGTCAGTGTTGGCCCTGATGACTCCATATTTAATATTCTTCTTCTTGATGTCTTTCTTCTCTGGTGTGGCTTTCGCTTGATGACGCGTGACAGCAAGACCCGGTGTCGGTCGCAGCCTCCGGCGGTGGCTGAATGGGGCAACGGGCGTGGCTTGCGAGTCTTCAGTGTTTGGTTCCAGCGTGGTGTCTGCTGTGTTGTCTTGCTGGCGAGGCGGTGATGCTTGTTTATTTCCTCCTTCGGCGCTGCGTTGCGCTTCGGAGTCAGCAGGTTGTTTACTTGGTACTTCCTCGTACTGTTCGCACTGTATGGGTTGTGCACTTGATGCGGCTATTTCAGCCGTGACCTCAGGCTCAGGGTCACATTTCCGTCAAAGCTCACTACCAGCTGCGTCACTATCTGTTCGTGGCGGTATAAGTCCTTGTGCGGAAGTGGGAGCCACATCGACCTGCATTCCATCTCCTTTTTCCACTTCCGACAGATCTTCAGGACTGGGCTTCGCCTCCTGGCAACGGGTGTTTCACAGGAAGAGTCCTCATCAACATTTTTTTCAGTGCCCTCTAGAGGACGCTTTTTAGTGGGAATCTCGCTGTCACGGAACGGAATTTCAGCAGTTAATGCAGGTTTTAAAGACGGAAAGTCATTAACATTAAGTGCAACATTTTCAGTGGTAGTAACAGGATCCACGACAGCCGCCGGCTCTGTTGTATTACTGGCTGGAAACAAATCTTAGAATGTTAATTTCTGGCGTTGCATAAGGTTATTTTTTAGCGCAAAAACACGGCGAGGGCAGTCCTGACGGAGGTGACCAGACTCGTTACATACATGACATGTAGGGGTTTGCCCTGAGTACATAACATGCGCCTTGTGCCCGTCAACAAAGATGTGGGAGGGAATGTTTGCCTTCACTTCCATCTCCACGGAGCGAATGCCGTTGAAGCACTGCAGCTTGAAATGCGAAGCCCACCTTTCGTTGACTATTTGCCTGACAACCCCATACTTTGAAAGGACATCTTTAATTTTCGAGTTGTCTACTTCTATGGGAATTTTCAAACCCCTTACATTCCTAATTACAGACTCGGAATTCCGAGGTTTGACAGTACTTTTAGTACCATCACGGTGTATAAATTCCGTTTCATAACCAAATTTTGCCAGAAAGCGGTCTACACTCGCGGAATCGTTAAACTTTACAAAAATGCAGTATTCATCAGAGTCTAGCTGCATGGTATGAACAGATTCAGAATGAAGGCCAATTACCTCGGTAATCCAGTCGTGTATTTCAAGTGCAGAGGGCTGTACTCGACGGGTGTACTTGTCGAAGGCGAAAATCACGGTGTTTTTTCTCACGGAGTTTGCCATGGTGTTCTGCAGCGAAGAAATCTCGGACAACGTCGAAATCCCAACGGCACTACGTAGAAAGATGACACGAAAGAAGACCAAATGCTCAATTGATAACGCTTAATTCACGTGCAAAACGTCAATAAACGAGCACGAAACACGAGAACACTGGTGTAAGCACCGAACGTTCACGGAGCAAACTTGAGGAGCGTGCGACCGCTGCGACAGCTAAAGCCAGACTGAACCACTGAGCCACCATTTAGTCTGAGGTTCCCGCACGGTAAAAGACATGTACAGTACCTCAAAAATATCTCGAAAACTTGGAGCGTCGTTTTTTCAGAAACGGTCGAGTATCTACGGATAAGCTAAAATACGTGTCCGATTGTTTTCTGACTCCGCTTCGACTGAGCGAAGTTCGTGGGAAATCGGGTGATGGCACTTGCCGTGTTCTCCTCGTGAGTCTTGCCTGCCACGCGCTCTCGTTTTCGTTTAAACATCGGCGCCAAAATTGAGTATGATGTGAGAGCTGTGTGCTGTGCAGTTTGGCAACCGAACGGTGAAGGTGATGCTGTGACAGAGCAAACGCTCTACAAAAGAATCGAAATAGAGTACCGACATGTAGGACAAACAATGATAACAGACTTTATTAATGGCCAGAGCAAAAATCATGTAGATTTAGTTGTAGAACATTTGGTGCTCTTCAGTCCGAAGATTGGTTTGATGCAGCTCTCCACACTATTTTCTTTCGTCCCGTGCAAGCTTTATCATCTCCGAGTAACTACTGCAACCGATTTCCATTTGAATCTGCAATTTTTACACGCCTCGCCCCCCCTCCTTCCCCCCCTCCCCCCCACCCACACCCCTTCCAGTTGTACGTTGGTGATCCCTTGTGTTTCAGAATGTGTCCTATCAACCGATCCCTTCTTTTAGTTAGTTGTAGTCAAGTTATGCCACATATTTCATTTCTCCCCAGTTTCATTCAGTACCTACTCATTAATTACCAAATCTACCCATCCAACCTTCAGAATTCTTATGATGCATCGCATTTCAAAAGTTTCTATCCTGCTCTTGTCTCCACTGTTTATCGTCGACGTTTCAGTTCCGTACAAGGCTACACCCCAGACAAATATCTTCAGAAAAGACTTCCTAATACTTAAATTTACAGTCAATGTTAACAAATTTCTGTTCTTCAGGGAAGCATTTCTTGGAATTGCCTTTCTATGTTTTATATCCTGTCTATTTGAGCCACAATAAATCATTTTCCTGCCCAAAGGGGCAGAAGCCATCTACTACTTTTAACATCCCATTTCCTAATCTAATTGGATGTTAAGTCCCATAGTGCTCAGAGCCATTTGAACCATTTTTGAAGCTAATTTAATTCCTGCAGTGCGGGGTAACGCTGATAGAAAACAAGGTCACCCTGTGCGGGAATCACGGTAATATAGTGCGAGCAAAAGGGAGATTTTACACAAGGACAAACGGAGATTTGCGCCACTCCTGGAACCGTGCTCTGATACCCTACTTTTACTCACTGGAATATGAACCCCATATTATTTCATGATTATCGAGTACAGAAGATTGCTTTTATTCAGTCAGTGGAAAGTTATTTTTCTTTTTTTAGTGGAGATACAGTCACTCTCCTCCGTATCGTCCAGAAAAAGGCTTCATATTCTTTTCAAGTGTGAAGAAATACTGTTTCTTCATCAAGAGTAATAAGTGCATAAGTTTACTTAATCATTTTTCTTTTCTTACGGACTTTTCTTAATTTATGAAGTGGGAAGAACAACAAAATTACATTTATTATTGTATTATTTCATTATTTGAGTATTATTGTCATGAGGACATGCACCTATACAAACGCACTGAAGCCTGGACGAAGTACACACATTTGTTGATAGCAAGGAAGGGATATAAGGGGAGATAGAGGCCCCATTACAATAATACGGCGTGGTTAAGGCAACCCCTCGCACCAAGCAGGTAATCCAGGTTTGAATCCCGGTTCGGCAAAAATTTTCGTTTGTTCTGAAATATTCTACAGCTGATGCGGAACCACAGCCGAAGTTTGTGAGTTAATTCTAATTTAATTCCTCAGCATCGCCTAATTTAATTCGACATTTTTTGCTTGTGGTAACGTTCATCTTATATTCTCCTGTCAATACATTATCTAAATGGTTCAAATGGCTCTGAGCACTATGGGACTTAACATCTGTGGTCATCAGTCCCCTAGAACTTAGAACTACTTAAACCTAACTAACCTAAGGACATCACACACATCCATGCCCGAGGCAGGATTCGAAACTGCGACCGTAGCAGTTCTACATTATCTATTGCGTGCAAGTGCACTACCAAGTCTTTTGCTGTCTCTGACGGAATTACTTCTCCCTAAACTTTAATTACCTTTCCAAATTTCTCCTTGCTTTTTTTCACACCTTCCCCAATATACAGATGGGAACCACGCTACAACCTCAGTCCCTATTTGGCTATTGCTTTCCCTCCATGCTCTTCGGCTCTGCCGTCTAGTTTCTATACAAGTTGTAAATAACCTT
The DNA here is from genome assembly GCF_021461385.2 of Schistocerca piceifrons. Classification (NCBI taxonomy): domain Eukaryota; kingdom Metazoa; phylum Arthropoda; class Insecta; order Orthoptera; family Acrididae; genus Schistocerca; species Schistocerca piceifrons. Next base: position 378,041,504 of record NC_060138.1, read on the forward strand.
TCGGTCCGTGTATTTTACTCCAATTACTTTCAGAAATTTACTCTGTGTCTGTTTCAACCCCTTCACGTTTTGTAATCGACACAATCATCGTGATCAATTCGACATCACATTTGATATTCAGTTAGGTACTTCGCGAGTTTATTACCCCATTCTTTCCTGTGGTATTCTTTGTGATCTCATATCATATGAGGCTAATTTTCAAGGATTCGGATTCCATCCTGCACTGGTCCCCAGTTTGTGAGACAGTAACATTTGTAATTTCACGTTCTATGTTACTTGAACTACGGTCAAACTTCGTTAATAAATCACAATCTTAATGATTCCACTTTAAATTTAGTTGTTGAGCGTACCCTCAACTAACCCACAGTTAATAATTTAATACAAGACCCACAGCTACGATTCATTCGTCAGGGCGATCCACCTCTTCCATCTCCTTGCACATACCTCATTATCATATACCTGAATTATAGTGGGACGATCTGTATTGCGAAAGGGGCTACTCGATACACATCACTGATCTAACACGTACATGTATTCCTAGAAACACAATGATGGTTTGCAGTTTTAATTTTTTTCCTGGTGTAAACAAATGGCTCGAAGTAATACATTTTGTGCCGCTGTCCCACTACATTTCCGTACTTGAGACATGTCCTGCACAATATCTGAACATAACTGGCAAGAAAGCAACGACAATCTGTGACTGTGGCATAACAGCGCACCAGGTTGTATCCTATGAGAAGCGCCCTAGTTGACAACATAGAAGGACTGCTAAGCAGGCTTTAAAAGCTAAAACTATTTACAACACAATTATAGTAAAGGAAGACTTTGCTAACCTAATCTTCGAGTTGAGGTTGTCTCAGAAAAAGTAAGGCCAACAGACACCATAAGAAAGTCGATTAATGCCTGTAGATGACCGTAGGAAACGAGAACGAAGCCCGATAGTTCTACGATCGCTTGGCCCAGTAACGGAAAAGTGAAGGAAAGTGGGCGCAACCGTGCCTAAGAAGAACGAGAAGAATCAGTGAAAGTTATGTGATGGACTCTGATCCACTACCGTGCTGTCTGCAGGCAGTTAAGATACTGCTTGAGTCGACAGAGTCTGGTACGGAATGTATAGAGAGACAACAGTAGGTGCATGTGTGTGTGTGTGTGTGTGTGTGTGTGTGTGTGTGTGTGACGAGAAACAGTCAAACTTACTTAACTGCTGCCTGAGAGTAAATGACCCTCACTTAATGATAAGTGGTCAGAGGAGAAGGGTTAGTCAGAGGAGAAGGGTTAGTTAATAATGGAAGTTTCAGTACTTGTAGTTCTTGTAGAAAAGTCGAGGCGGTGGTAACAGTAAAAGGGCCTCTTTATGACTGTAAAAATTATATTATTTCTTATTGTAATAGTAGCACGTGCTTTTGCATTAGTACTAACAGCAGCAACTGATAAAAATAACTGTAAAATTAGTCAAAATTGATTGAAATAACGAAAACCATGGTTCTTTTTTAGTTACATTACGGTAGTACCCAACTGACAGTGGAAAAAGATGCCACTGGGATACACGTAGAATAGCGTACAGGGAGCCGCCTAAATGTTAGAGCTAGAGCAGTAGGAAGAAATAAAGATAAGGAAAAATAATATAACAGACACTGTAAACTTAGTTCATTAAGCAGAATGGGAAAAAAAGAAAAAGAAATACATTATTACACAGATTCACATAAATGTAATTGTCTATGTAAACATCCATTGTTGTCATGAAGAAGGTTGGCCACAATAAAAAATAAATAAAATTAGCACCAGGTATTTTCAAACGAGTTCCAATTGTACGTACAGCATCACCGTGGACGCATCCATGTGTGGAGGCTCTGAGGAGAACGGACATCCTCAGTTGCTTTCGTCATCATCATCATCAGCACCTGCGTAAAGTTGCGGCGTGCCGGTGGCTACGAAACACGATCGCTTCTGGTTCGCAGAGCCGAAAATTTGGACAGCACCGTTACGTTTCTGAAGTGTTAACGACAGTGGCAGTGCCCTCTCTTTGAGGATCTAGTATTTCCCATACTATGATCTTTGGTTATCTTAGTAAGTGACATAATCAACGGTTCTTATTTACGTTACTTATGTATCTTTTCTTTTATTTCTGTGGTATATTCGTTTCTTATTATATCGTATACTGTTTGCGGTATAGGTCGTTTTTCATTAGTCAGTTGTTGCGATTTTGATTGAGCTTTGTGTCCGTGTTCATAATAAATTCGACAGTTGTTTTCAACAGTCGTATGTTGTGAAAATAGATGTGGGATCTCGAATCTACAGCGAGGTTTTCACAAAACCCCTCTCAGGACTCCCGTTTTCCTGCATTTATTAGTTTCTATCTATCCAAACTTGCCACATTTCCGCGGTTCTCCCGTTAGGTTGTGTAATCGTAAGATATGTATTGAAACGAAAAGACGCGACCATTGCGACGGGAATTGTTCTCATAAAAACGCTGTTATTTTTGTTGTTAGAGAATTTTTATGTTTCAAAAAATTAGTAAGCATGTTTAGCGGGTTAATTAACACATATCGTATGGTAATGATTTGGTGAGTTGATTGTTGCATACGCTAGAGCCTGCGATTTTCGGAATATCATTTGAATTACAGCTTACGAGAAAAAAATAAATAACGGTGCTACCCGTCAGCTCGGCAAACTTATATCACGAACTGCAGTCCGCTTAAATACGTTATCAATCACAGAGGAAAAAAAAGAGAAAAAAAACAAAAGCGTACACATAAAATAAAGATTAATGTTGGCTTTAAAAAATTCAAATTAATATTGAAATAAAATAATTCAATGGTATTTTATTAAAGTTTGTATACACGTTTAGAAACGCCACATTAAAGTGCACTGTTCATAATTATTAAAAAGAATTACTTTAAATCTGCTTGTCATGCTGTACAACGCAATAAACCCTCCGCCAGATAAACAGCTTACCAAGGAATGCTTAACAAAAGTTCACTATCTACATTAGTTTCCCACTGTGCGTTTAACTGCGCTGTCTTCATTTTGGGTGGAAACTAAAAGTACATCATGCTACCTTTACTTGTTTTGTGGGTCTCTGTGTGATCGAAAATTTCCTACTTGACTACATCTGGACTTCTGCACCTAGACATCTACTCTAGATTGGGCTGTCCTCGAAAACAAGGCCTGAAGCGCTGGGAACACAGAGGAATTACCGTGGTCTGGGCGTCAATCCAGCTAGCTCGATTATTCTTTTCCGCAGTTCCTCCTAATCAGTCCAAGCCACTGGCAGGATATTATCCACGTATACGAGGAGATACTTCTGAATAGTGTGCTTGATTTGAACTCTTAGCAGACATACCGTACGATAATGTGGAGCTATGAATGGACAAATAACATGGCACTCAGTGTACCATTGTGGAATATGTTTTCGCCCCTTAAGGCGTTAAAAGCAATAGTGAAATTGCGTGTAGATGACCTGACTTGAAAATCTATATTTTTCTTTTTTGTTTCGAAATCCGTAGGCAACAGTTCCTGTGTGGTGGTCCTGTCTCTGCCATATTTTTTTCAGGACTGTGAACGAACGACATACGCTGTAAGACAAAACGTTTTTCTCCTCCACCCTCTCTCTAAAGTGCTATGTGATAGCCTTGTGTTGCAGATTTATTTTATTACATAGGTAAAATATACTTAAATATGTCCATACGGACAAAAAGCAGAATTTTAGTAGATACTGAGTATGCAATGATGTCTACGAACTCAACACAGAAAACCTGTTTCGTGCCTACTAACAACGCAGTATCTGGGCTTCATTAACAGATAACATATTTCTTACAGCATTTCTGCTATAAATATTTATGATGTGCGATTTCAAGGCGACTCTGCTGCTAGCGAAACTTCACATAATAGCCGGCATTTTCCATGCGTGAGTCATTGCAGTGGTTTCACCTTTGCAGCAAACTATCTGAAGATCTTAGCCAGTTCTATGACAAATTTAGGAAAGATTGTCTCAGACACAAATCTAGCTTTACATATGAATGCCAAGGTTACAAAACATAATAAAAATGGTTGATTACAATACCACTCCTTGTTTTTAAGATATGAATATCAAATGACTTGATGTATAATACTGTTAATCACTGGAAAAGGACTATCCAGCACCGTTCGCTTGCTTTGAAAGGTGAAACCACTGTGAAGCAACATATTATTCTAAAAACAGACAGTAATTTATTACTTACCACTCGATGCTTACGGCCAGGCGGCGTGTTGAGAAACATCACTGCGTCAAGATGAGAGGACATGTAAGCTTCATCTTCCACATTCGAAGAGCTTTGAAAGGCGAATACTCATGCAACAGCCGTATTGGTGTTTCACTACGTACAGCAACAAGTTTTGATTTCATGCTCTTTGATACTGTTGATACTTGCTCACTCTTCACTCTAACATCTCCTGTTCCTTACGACGCTGTACATACGGAACCGTGAGCACTGAAGTGACATGCAGATCCTTGCATTAACAGAACATGTTATTACATTGTAACATCATCCACTCATTGTAATTTCTTCCACCTTGTTTATTTTTGATCTGTATCATTGTACTGAACAGTGCCAAAAGAATTCATTACACTTTTTTAAAATTCTTTTTTACAGTCAGCTATGAATTCAGTTCATGACAACAACTAAGTTCAAATTTTCCTCTAAAGCATGTCCTTGTAAATCGTGTTGATAAATAATTGCATTCATGAACTACAACTTCATATCCACCGAACTGGCAAACGTTGTGGGAGAATTGATGGTATCACTGAAGTTTAGACTTTCAGTGCAGGATCCAACAGCAAATACAAAAAGACTTAATCTTTCTGAATGCATTTTTACTTGTAATAAAAAACTAAAAAGTGTCTATATCCAGAATACAATGATGCTGTTTCTTTATATTCTGTAGTTTTACTGTATACGAATGTTTCACAAAAAACCTCACTATTATTTCTAGCCGAACTTCAACGATCACTTCAGTTTCAGCATTTAAATTTCAAACGCATTGCATCAAAAGAATACTGTCCTTAGCAGACGTAATATTCTTCAAACTTTAACTTAAATTTTTTGTTCCTTTATTATTATTCTCTTCATTGCAGCACCAATGTAGTATACTGGAGCTTGTTGAGAAACTACAAAAGATCTACTACATTCATAATGTTATTGATAAAAATTATTAACAGAAAAATGATTTGTCAGATATACTCACTAATTATGGAAAAGAACTGCAATATCGTTACTATAATAAAACATTCAATATAAACTTTGAGTAAATCCTCCACAAGAGACCAACTTTTCATGTAGTTTTCGAGGTATTCTGTCTGATTTTTAGCAATTCCGAGTCGTCTTCTTCCACTCTTGTTCACGTAAGTGGCTGTAACGTTTTCATCAGAATGCCTTGTCACCTTTTACCAGCATCTGGAATTGAATGATACTTTTCCTTTTTCATAACTGGAATAATTCTCGTCATGCATTTTTATATTAACTGTCTAATATCTGCGCAGCACCACAAAAGCACAACTTTGATCTACAGCTATTTCAATTTCGGTAGCTTGACTGCGTATTATAAGCGTAAGTCTTCTGGACTATTGGTTGAACTCTGTGCTTGCATTTTCGACTACTTACAGTAAGCGTCATTGTCATGTTGCGTCAACGGTTCATATACTTTCTTTTAGTATAACAGCTCTCATCTAAGTTTATATACACAAAACAACATATACACCGTATAAACTCATTACATCACACTTTTACCTACAAATCTTTTGTGGATGGATCGGTGATTGGTAGACTGCAATCCACTTACCTCCTCTCGAAACGCCACAGTGATCTCTTATTTTATTTAACATTACTTTGTCAGTTATCTCGTTTTTACTTAATATTATTCTCAGATTATATATAAAGTATACAATACCTCATCCCATAGATATTTATTATCTTAGTACTTGTCATTTAGCACCGCACTGTCAGAAATCACAGCGTAAAAATAATAAAATAAAAAAACTTTTCTGAATATTACAAAGTCTAAAATAATGGATGATATTCAACCACTCCTTTAGAAATGAACACATTTGAGTCCTGAAAATTAGGTATTCGTGTTGAAAGTAGTGAAAACAACATAATTCCATTAACTGTTTAACAACGTGTGATTTTTTTTCTACTCGAGTTCAGTCGCTGTTACTAATTACTTTTACCAAAGCAGATCTTAATTTCAATTTTCAATAACCTAATATAACTGCTTACGAATGTTCCCATTCTTTTTAGCACGTCTGTCATTGGCATTTGCTATGCAATATCTGAAGAAATGGTATCGGAGTGTAGTTTGAAAGCTGACCTGAAGTTTGTACACGGACTACCACCATCTCGTTGAATGCACAGTAAATCATTCGTATTCTCTGGATACATTCCTTTTTCACTGGAACGTTTAAAGAGGCAGGACGAATTCTTCAGCCAGACGCACAGAAAACATACATGACGACGAATCCTTCATGGGCTCACTATCTGTTCCTCAAGTATGTGACTACTGAATTCAATAAATTTTCAAGTACAATAGCGTCGCCACTTAAAGGTATCCTTAACTCCTTAACTGTGGAATTGATAGAAATCTTGTTCGTGCCCTCAGTTTTATTCCCTTTTTCATGGCAACTCTTCAGTCACCACTTACACGCAAACGAACTGTTTATATGTTCACCATATTTACTCAGTACATTGTGCATCGCTAATACTTCACAGCGAAGGTTGGTAGAATCAGTGGCGCAATTTATTATCAAGATACATCGTACCTTCGCTGATGGTTTCGTGCCTTGCCCAGGCTTCTTCTCTCCCTAACTTCCTGCAGCTGTCACAAAGATTCTGCTGTAAGTTGGTGATGGTCTTATCTTGTAGTTACCGAACTTATAGTGTCAACAACAATACATATTGCGTAAGGTATCAATTTACTGACTCAGTTGTTATTAATTCTCATTGCTCCAACTTTAGTCAACGTCTTCACCTCTGTAAATATTGTTTTTTCTTTTATTCCTTGCAATATTATTTTCTGTGGATATTTCTATTCCTAGTTTAATTACTTCTGCGCTGTCAGAAATTTCGTCTAGTTTTTCTTTCCTTTCGTACAAGCATTTGATGATACACGGGTTTAAATTTCCTCACTCTTATTTCTCCAGTATCCTTCTTCCTTTCATCTTTTTGCAATGATACAATAGGACTGCTTCAACACTTTCTGCATTCTTCTTATGGACGTCACATAGCATTCCGCTGCAAACAACTAATAAACAGAAGTCTTGTTTCCGTAATACCAAATACAGTAAATGTTAGCTCTTTCGCTTTAATATATTTTCAGCACTTCTCGTCCTTCGTGTATTCTATGAAACTGTACATCGAAACTGCTGATATTTCTTCCCTTTCTCTCCTCGTGGATCTCTCCTTCCTCGTTAACTTCGAGGTATTAGTCCTGTTTGTTAATGTTAAATCACATTTCCCCCAACAATAATTTTCATTCTGTGCAGCTACAGTTACAACACTGATTACGTACACTTTATTCGTTGTTTCCTATTCATAATAGCAACCATAACCGAAGGATGCTTCGCTGTTTCAGTAATTCATTAATACTGAATTTTCCGATTACACTTTTCAGTCGATGTTTGACTATCCTGCACACGATTTCCATTTCCTAACACAGCTACAGTATTTTCCTGTTTCTTCACTTTTTTTGCTGAATCCATTTCTTAAGTTTATCTCTGTTGCCTGCATCCCTTGTACACTGCAGTTTTCGTACGTTAGTGTTTTATAAATAGACTATTAGTGATTTTAGTAAATTACATTTTTTGTTCTCTTTTCATTTGCGTTGTCGTTTCCTTTCCTTGCTACTGCGCTATATCTTTCTGAAGTCCGCTTTCTGTGATTCTTGTTAATTGATTCTGGGAACAGTCTGTTTGATAATTCAGACAAAAATATAAGTGAACTGCAGTTTTCCTCCTACCAGCCCTACTAACGACGAAACAGACGAGGCTGCGTATTCTATGTTATATCTGTTTTCTTCTTTCTCATTTCTGTATCCAAAGTCATTTCGCTTGAGAATTCACACAGACATAACTTCAGGACTTCTTGCATCAGTTTTGATACCGACTTTCAAACGGTGAGACTGCATACTTTGAGGCATCTTCTGTCCCCAGCTATATATTAGACGTAGATGCTTGGTGTCGTGTAGTGATTTTCAACAACTGAGTTTCAGTTTTGTACACCCTGATTTATTTATCCCCATAACAGTAACTCCATACGAAATCAAGTTGGACAGTGATGGTAGCTTTTAGGCAAGGCAGTTTAAGCAGAATGTCGCAGTGATTGCAATAGAGATTTTAAAAAGCTATATGAACGCCATACAGTCTCACGTAGAAAAAAAAGCACTCCGTCTTCAGGCCACAAGTGGCCCATCGGGACCACCCGACCGACGTGTCATGCGCAGTTGAGATTGCGGATAGGAGGGGCGTGGGGTCAGCACACCGCTCTCCCGGTCACGTAGAAAGGAAACTGATAAATTCTAAATTGCAACATATGAAGATCTTCTACCCCGCTTGGAAATCAAGTGAGCTCTCAAGAACTCTGAATCACCCGCCTTTCATTGTTGTTGAATTTGTATCGTCTGTTGAGAGCCAAATGATGTTTCGTATAACTTAAGGACGCTCCGTCTTTATTTTCCACTTCCTTTTGCATTTTAACTCTCTAGTGCCTCATATCTTGCCACGTGTTACCCTCCGGTAAGGGGCTGTTGACGTTTCACTTCCGGTGTAAAATCCTCGACGACTGTCATATAGAATCATGTAGAGATCATCAATTCTGAGGAGCAGTATACAACGTGATTCAGCTGCCTCTAATTATGGGTTTTATGCAACCCGCAACACCTTTAAATACCATGCATAAGATATTCATATTCTCTCGCCCGCTACACGCAGACTATTAGTCCTACAGAGAAAACGAGCGGGACCTTTCACTGGAGGCTGTAACTTTCTAATTATTCAAGGAAAACGTACAAGATTGACCTTAAAAACGCGCTTTTCGCGAGTAAAATTTTCTTTAATCTGGGAGGGATCGTGGGTGAGCGATAGTCTCACTTTACAATACGATTGTAGTAAATAATGTGCTGCTCGAACACTGCAAGCGCTGGACAGTAACTGTTTTGGAAGACAGCCGTTGGTTTCCGTTAGTGCCGAACAATGTCTGGATAGTGAAAATGTGTTAACGATACGGCAGAATATGGAAATAATGCAAAAAACTTGGGCCATTGATTTGGTGCTGAATTTTCACACATATTACTATGATTTAAGTACAATTTACTACAATATTTTAATTACGGTTTTGCAATGAATTTTTGTTTGTTAAGAACTCTAATACATTAGTGTTTAGGAGGGACATTTCATAAACAATGCACACTGTATTTTTTACTTGCACGTTCTTTTTTTTCTATATCTCTTTACACTCCTTCACTACAGTCTCTTTGCTTCTCTATGACTGAATCCTAACATCTCAGAAACTCTATTATACCATCCAGGACGTCACTTCCGTTAACGTGTCGAATGGCGTGGGTAACGGTTGCAGAAAGCTCTTCCAGTCGTGATGATTACTGGGTGATCATAAACAAAAATCATCATTAGCTTGAGCTTTATCTGAGCACATCGAAATTCTTTCTGTACGTGGAGAATCTGAAGCTCTTCACTCATTGGACTACGATTTCAGCTCTGGTTCAACGTCTCTAAACCATGTTTCATCAGTAGCAACAATTCCACATAAGAATCCCTGACCTCCACCGTAGAATAGTTGTTCGAACAAGGTTGCAACGCCCAGGCGTTTCCGCTTCACATCAGCAGTCAAACGTATCTCGTGAAAATTTTTATCTTCTTCAAATCATTTGTGAGAACACGGAATACTGATGTTGGGGGAATTCCCGTGGCTTCAGAGAGCTCCTCACAAGTCGCACTGCGATCTTAAAGAATATCTGCCATAAGTTTCACACTTCATTCATCTACTGACCTTTATGGCTTTCTGGTCTTGGATTAACGTCTGTGCTCACACCTCGACCACGAAAACGATTAACTCAACGTGCAACTGTAATATGGTCCATTGTAAACTCAGCACATACTTCATTTACTGCACTGTGAATATCTGTCGGATTTTTGAGCGCTTTGAGGCGCCATGCCACTGATTGCGCCGTTGCTCCCGCCGGAGGTTCGAGTCCTCCTTCGGGCATAGGGGTGTGTGCTGTTCTTAGCATAAATTAGTTTAAGTAGTGTGTAAGTCTAGGGACCGATAACCTCAGCAGTTTGGTCCCTTAGGAATTCATACACAAACGCTTCTCTTACCCACATTTCACCCTTTCTTTTGACGTCTAGTTTAATTTAGTTTAAGTAGTATGCAAGTATAGGGACCGATAACCTCAGCAGTTTGCTCCCTTAGGAATTCACAAACATTTGAAAATTTTTCTGATTTTTTCTGAGTAAAGGTTCGATCTTGATGTACGATCTCTGGTCTTCCAACAGTTACAGTATCTGAGACCCCCGCAGGGTCCATTTCTACCTCTCAACAATTTTATGTTAGAGTACATAGTGAAAAATCAAGAACACATGATTTTTCCTCAATCTCCCAACCATATCTGACGCAATTTTCATTGTTGTTCTGTTGAAACAATCCACTGCAATGCCAACCTGTACATTATTTATGAAATGTCCCTCATAATGCGGTTATCTGTGGAGTCCTTTCTCTTTGCGCTAATAGTTTGCGCGTAGTGGGCGAGAGAATACGAAAGTTTCGCACGTGGTTTTTTGAAGGTTTTGCGGGTTGCATAAAACCTATCGGTAGGTGCAGCTGATTCACTCTGTACATGAAGATACTCTGATCGGATCGGATACTGAATGGCCTGTCACTAACTCTGAATCTCGTACCTTTCATAGTAGCAAAGTTTGAATAATTTGTTGGGAGACGAGATGGCATTTCGTCTAGCTCCAGGATGTTCCACCTTTTCTGTCCACTGCATTTCGACTGTCTCGCCACGTGGGCGATCGTCGATCCACTTTTGCGGAGCCGGTATGGTGGCGGCCGGGCGGTGACCGCGGCTGCGCAGCCGCCGGCTCCCCCGGCGCAATTGCAATCTGGGCGCGGCGCCGCACCGCGCCGTGCAACAAGTCAGCGCGAGGCCCGCGGGTGCCCGCAATTATTCAGGCGCCGGCGCTCCCCAGATGCGGCTGCCATCACTCATTCTGTTTGCCGGCGCGGCGCGTAACACATATATTTCGGATGCGGCCGCGGTCGCGCGCCTTCATTATGCATCGCCGCACAGTGGCCGCTCGGCGTCCTTGTTTTGTTGCGCGGCGACGCGGTGTGTAGGACGCCCCGGCTTCTGCTTCTGCTGCTACTGGGGATTGAGCCGGACTTACAAGGCGAGTGCGGCTGTCCTCCTGCTCTGTCCACGTGTTTGCTCAGCCTCGCGGGCTGCACGTTACTCCCCTCTCAGCGCAGCACTGTAGTGGTCCATAAACACGATCCGTCCAGTGTTCAACTCTCTGTCACTGTACACATCTGCTGAAACAATGCTTCAGGTTCCTCTTCTTCCTGTTTGGCGTATTTTACAGTGTGAGTCAAAAAAGGACAGTACAGTTTTGGAGCGATACACACTGATGAGCCAAAACATTATGACCATCTGCTTAATAACTTGTTTGTCCATCTTTGGAAAGAAATACGAGGGTTATTAGGAGAGTGAGGAACGATCGGTCGCGAAATGGAAAATACAGTGAAAATCTGATGAAGATCTGCACAGATGCTTCGGGCACTGTGTATAGTAAGCCCGTCAATCGCATCATGTCTCTCTTTTCGGTTCTGAGCTCACAGTGATAACGTAAAGATGGCTAGAAATTAGCGTCTCCCGCCAAGTATGAGGGCCTGGAGAAAGATTTCGCCTGAAGCTATGCAATCCACATAACATGACTGTCATGCCGTTCGTTCTACACGTCTATTCTCGGCCGCACTCTGCAGGGGCAATGAAGATGCTCCTGCAGCGTTTTCGATGGGAAGTGTTTGGTCACCCACAATACAGCCCGTAATTGGCTATCCCTGAGGTTCATCTCTGCTCAAATGTTCCGCTGGCTATGAAGACAGACCACGAGCTGCAGTCCAGAGTACAAAATTGTCGAAAAGCACTGCCAGCTGTCTTCTATAATGAGGGAATTGAAAGTTTGGTACAATGCTACGACAGATGTCTAAGTCTGAGCGGCGACTGTGTAGAGTAGTAGCTGGAAGATGTAGCTAACCGTTGCAAATAAAACAGTTTTAATTTTCACTGTGGTTGCCATTTCGCGTCCTATAGTTCCTTACTTTCCCAATAGCCCTCGTACATCACTGATTCTGCGTGGCAGGGATAGTTTGTAGGTGGGTTTTTGGAGGTTTGTGGCATTAGATATCTGCGCACAGATCATGTAATTCGCGTAAATAATTTGCATACGCGGTGATTGCTTCCGATAGCAACCCAGATGGGCTCCACAGGATTTGCTTACATCAGGCGAATTTCGTCGCCGAGACATCAACGTGAGTTCACTACAGTGCTCATTCCGTTTGCCGGCGTGGCGCATTGTAGCACGAGTCTGGCTCCGGGAATGGACAATTATACTGCTGAAAGGCGACATCGTCGCCGGGGAGGACATCAAGCATGAAGTGATGCACGTTTTCCGCAGCTGTCAGCGTGTCTTCGATTACAATAGCAGGTCCCGTGCAATCGCAGGAGAATGTCTCTCAGAGCATAGTACTGTTCCCACCAGTCTGCATCCATGGCGCGCTATAGGTTTCGAGCCGCCGTTCACCTCGATGACGGCATTTGTGGAGACGACCATCGACGTAGCGTAGCAAAAATATGATTCACTCGAAGAGCCGGTACGTTTACATTGATCTAAGGTCGAATCCCGATGGTCCCGTGCCAACTGCAGTCGTAATTGACGATGTCGTTAGATCAACATGTGAACACGCAGTGTGGTCTACTGCGGAGCTCCGTGTTCAACGATGTACAATGAACGGTGTGTTCCGAAACACTTGTGTGTTCACCAGCATTGTGCTCTTCCGACAGAGATGCCACAGATCACCATCTATCCTACTTTACAGAGCAGACAAATCTCCGAACACCACGTTCAATGAAGAGTCGTGGACGTCCAACCATTTAGCGCCTAGCGGTACACTGTCCTCCTACCTCTTTTCGTAGATACTAACGACAGTAGCACGTGAACATTCGACCGTTTTGAGATACCCTTTCACAAGCTCTGCCCTTTGTCAAAGTCATTTATCGCAATGGATTTCCCCAGTTTCAGCTCATATCTTCGCTAGGGTGATCCCCCGTCCGATCTGTTCCGCTTACAAATTTTTACTACCACGTCACGTGGCCGTAACGCCACCAGCCGGCAACCAATTTCACGGTGGGCAGTAGGCATAATTCTCTGACTTATCAGTGTAGAAATTTATTGAGGTAACTTACGCAATCGTTAGAAGTGTCATTTTTTAACAAACAACATCTAGTTTTACATAATGCTGTCAAGTGTCATTCTGGTTGGAAGTCTCTACCATTTCTGATGCGGCAAAGATCCCACCGGTAACCAGTTTCTTCCCCCATTCGTTGCACTAAATCGTGCTTAACTTGTGCAACGGCAGCGTAGATTTGATCTTTCAGGTCGTCTGCATTGTTTGGTAGGGGAGAAACATACACACAATCTTTAATGAAACCTCAGAGAAAGAAATCCAGTTATGTGAAGTCTGGGGAGCGAGGTGACCATGCGACTGGCCCTTCAGAGCCATTCCACCGATCTGTGAAGCGTTTATCTACGAAATCTTGAACTACTTCCGTGAAGAAATGACACGGTGCACCGCCTTGCTGGTAGTAAACCATTCCATCACGGTCATCGTCATCGATATGTAGAATTAAGTTTTCAAGCATAGCCAGGTACACAATACCAGTGACAATTTTCTCGATGGAGAAGAAATGGCTGTACACTTTCAATTTGCTACGGTCAGCAAACACAACAAAGTTCTTGTGCCAAGAGTAAAACGTAGCTTGAAGGTTCTTTAGCGTATTCAGTGTGAAACTAAGCCGGACTGTTTTTTGCAGAATACTTTTCATGAAACACAGCGAGTACGCTCTGCACCAGTGAAAGTATCAGTTTTAAGTGTGTACAACACTGGCGCTCCTGGTGGTGGATTGGGGGACTCATGGATTTTGTGAATCAAACGTGAGGTTGTTTGCTTCAGAATGACATATTACCGATTCTTTAACTTATCTCAATAAATCTTTTTATCATTCCAAAGTTGTAATGTCCTTTTTGACTCACCCTGTATAAGACTTTTTTCCCACTCGACATTCAATATTTTCTGTATTTCCACTCTCAAAAATACCTTTACATATTTAATATCTTGTAAAATTAGCTATTTTTTTATTCTTCTTCCAAAACATCTCAAGCATAACTGTCATTGACATCGTCACATTTTTTCCCCCACAGTCCAACAACACTTACGTCTTTTCTAGTCCATAACTCCACACCTTCCATGTACCGTAGCTCTCCCCTTATACATACTTTCCATGAGTGTAGCTTCATAGAAATAAATGAAAAAATAGCAAACACTGCTTTTAAAACAGTTCCTAAATCACTTCTATTAACTTGAAAACGTTTCATGTTTACTTTTTTGAGCTCATTATTAGTCTTTAACTCTTATTCTCTGGCTGTTTTAAGAAATCTGTCGAAAGTACCTCTCACTGAAAAGGTAGAATTTTTCTTCATTCACTTGCTTAAAGCCACTGTCATTTGGCTGACATTTGCTATCAAGAAAGAGTCATCTAATTCGTCATGACCTGAAGCAATAACTTTCAAACTAAATCGTCGAAATTTTTCTTCACTCTTCGGCAGTATAAAAAGAATTTTCTCTTCACTCTTCGGCAGTATAAAAAGGCTGTAACTGACACCCACCATGGATCTCCTAGTATAGACAATACAAATATTTGTATATAGTTACGTAAGAACACTAGGAAATAATATAAAACAGTTTATTAAATCAGCTTTGTAAACCTAATAACGTTCACTTTATAAGACTTTCAGCTCATAAGCCTTTAGCGCTTATTTTTTGCCAATTTTAAGAAATCTGTATCTCTCACTCTAATTGTTGAATTTTTTCTTTCTCGTTATTGTCAAAGCCACTGTATCCAGTCCACTAACAGCACCACTTTTATTTCCAAACACGTAAACACTATGTATAACATTTCATTATTCTGTAAATACTGTTTGTCATATTTCATAACAAAAGGGTGTTGAATCATTTGTACACACACAATGTTCTCTTCTTACATGTTCCTTTATATGCTGACATCCTGTAGTGGAGTACTCCCATGAAAAATTTTCTCGCTTCCTTGGTTGTCTCTTGTACGTCATATTATTTTCACAGTGCAGAGGCGTTGCGCTAATACAACCTTCTCAAAATTACTTCCTGCTGTCACCTCCAAACTTTCATACGTAAACTAAAATTTATTCAATAACACTCTTCTGTACGTGTCACTAGTTGCCTGTAACAACAATTATACGTTCTGGGATACATATGAAAATTTAGAAGTAAATGAGGCATGAAAAATCTCCTTTTGAAATTCGTAATATTGTTTCCTTCCTTCTTGTCTTCTTATTGTTCGATGTCTTGAGTTCCGCTAGTCGCATACATCTATTTTAATATACACATTTACATATTTGGAATTTTTTCAGTAATTACTGTCTATGAATTTTTCTGTGCTGCTCACGCTGTTTTAACTGATGAAAAGTACTTCAAAATGTGAAATTCATATTTTCTCTCGCTCTAGCGCCATATTTTTGCCTACCTTCCATAACTGCGAATTCATGCTTTGTAATTTCAAACTATTATTTCCGTAATCAACTCAGTCAAATACTATTATTTTATAAATATTCTCGAGGATGGAAAAAGTTGTCATTATGACGTTGTCTTACTGTAATTTATGCTCCTTCTTCGAGCACGTAAATATGTATACGTACTGCATATTTACGAAAAAATCCATAATTCGATTTCTAACTGAAGGAAAACAACGCAGTTTTCTCTCTCCTAGCGCTGTGGTACCTGAGTAAGAAATTGATATTCGTTAAAATGTTTACAACAGAAAATTCTCACCATTTGCAGTTACTCAAAGTCTAAAACTTTTCTGATATTTGATGGTACCTCTGACACAACATGGTCATTCTATTAACCGACTTCCTTTTAAGTTACCTTTGAGTGAATAACTCGAATTACACAAACCCTAACTCAACCTGAGGGGCTCACTACACAACAAAACTGATGCCATATCTCTTGCTGTTTCCTATCCATGCCGGTCCTCTAACTGCAAACATATTTTCTGCTGGCACTTACTGAGACCGTACGCACACTTGCACGACTCCTAATTCGCTTTATCGTTTCCCTCTTTTTCTCTTGGAGACAAATAAGCAATGTCAATAATCTATATGAATCAATTACGGGTGCTATCAGTAAAATCCATCTCATCCTTTTCCACTGATTAAGACTGACGTTGTAGTATCCCGAACGTTTTTATAAAAACCAAAACATATTTTTCCGGAACAGATAATAACAAACAACGTCCACACTTCCAAGAAGCTATCGTCCGACGGGCCTATGAGGTGAAAATAAAAATAAAAATGATTAGATTCGGAATAAATTGCACGAGACAGGTTAAAAACTTATTCCTGTATAATAGTCGACAAAGTTTTAATAATGATGATAGTAACCAACCTTCCAGAATGCGGTTGTACGCTTCTTTGACGTCGGACTTGGCGTCCTTGAGAACAACGTAGATGAGAGGTAACGTCTCCACTGGGAACCGGAATGTGTCCAGAATAGCCTGGATTGATTCCCGAAGAACCTCCGTGTTTTCACCTGGAAGATAAGACGCAGTATGAGACCATATGCCACATTGAAAACAACAATGTTTTCGTAATTTTAGTAGAAGGTATGGGCCGACTATTTATAGTAGTAATTATGACTGTGGAAGGCAACTTTTGTTTACGATTTTGTCTTGGACTTATTTATTCTCGATCAAAATGCAAATTTCAGTAAAGTGAGGGTTCTGCTATGATTAAATATTTATAACAATGCACAGCGCTGAGAAGAAATGTATGCCACTTTCGAAATGCAGCACAATAGTAAACTGATGGAATTTTACTGTTTTAGTTTATTTCAGCATACTGTCAATTGGAACCAATCTACTGGCATAATAATACAAATAAACGTCCAGGTTACAATTAGTGATTTTGGTTCACTGTCGCCATAATACCTTATCCTGAAAATCCACCAGCATAAAGCAACAGCAGAATGGGATATTAATGCCTAACAGGTACATGACATATAAGTACAGAGATTTCTAGGAAGATAAAGCTGAAATTACGTTACATGCATCCATTAAGTACATCTCGTGCAGTGGCTGAGTCATGCCGATGGATGTCTAAGAAGATATCTGATTACAGTCAGTGCACCGAGACCCATGACCTATCAATAAAAAAATGAAACATGGACCGCTATTTTATTTTTGTCGTTTAAATATTTACTGGAACGCAATGAAATTCTTTGGCCATATGGTGCCCTTTTTAAAGTGGGCTTGAGAGTTAGAAGTATAAACATCGCATGTTGGCATTCCGGATATGACCCTCCACAGAAATGGGTGGATAGTTAGAAATGTGTTTTTAAAGGTGAGGAAAATAATCTATACATTTCTCAATAGTTAAGAAAAATTAAGGTCTTACGACAAAATTTTTGCCATCTTGTAAAACGACTGATTGCATTCTTAGTGTGTTGTTCAAGTCGGAGACTGTTGGACGCAAATCACTTCAGGCATGTGAAGGTATAGTTCTTCTAAAGCCGCTAACGATGTTATTGAGTACAGTTGTTCAACAGAGAGGTCTGCTTCGATTCTAATGTCCTCGGCGTCGACTCTGCATTGAAATCTAGTCTTCCTTCCAATCAAATACTACTGATGAATTGTTCTTGTGCGTTCCAGAGCAAAGTCAGGAGAACAGAATTTACCATTGAAAAATCGTTCTTAGAGTCTCATTTGCCCCGTAATCAGCCACAAATTAATCATTTTCGAAACGGTAGAGCGTGAAACGAGTCTGTACCATTCTGTCACCTGATCGCTAGTACCTGACGATACTTCTCTTTTTAATGAATCGTTGGATACCGTTCAGATTTTGATTATGTTTCTCTGAAAATTGCATATCTTACTTTCCTGATGGGACATTTCCGGACCATTATGTTGTTTGGCGACTAATATTTGAAATTCCATTTATCTTTTTATATTTTTTGCGTTATATTTTGAAAATTCATAACTTCCCCTTTCACGTTGTTTATGAGAATGTTAATTATTCTTTGAAAGTGGATTTGTTTCTTCATCAATAGCTTCAAGATACTTATTTATTTAACATTATCCAAATCACAAAATTTCATTACCAAAAATTATGCTTGTTTTTTGTCCTTAAAATACTTTTGTGTACTGATTTTTACGTTCTTTACAATTGCCAGTTGAGAACTGCTGTAACGGTACCTCACAAACTCTTTGCGGAGACTAGGTTTTCTGTCTTTGTTTCCTGCATTATAACTTTTTGAGGAGAGTCTCTGTGGTTTGTTCAAGGTGGACGACGTGGGAAGCCAAGTCTGTAACTTGCTTCCAGGTTGAATAGTGCGAAGTTTTGTACCGTGAAATATCTACGGTAAAATGAGACTGTGTCAAGAATGTCATTGTTCATATAACATCAGAGATAGGAGTAAATATAAAACCAGTGACTCTTAAAAACAGTGTTTAATTGGAAAGTCTGCATTTTTAACTAGTATTATTTGGTACGTACATAAAGAGAAGCATGGTATTGTCCAAGTCGATTTCAAGAACATGCTATGATCCATTCAACGTTGACAAGGTAATGTTCTTTTCGCAAACATGTCGAGTGCAGGTCCTATGAAGGAATCGTACTCCGAATTTCACAGGACAACTAGCCGAGCCAATAATTTCTGGAGGAATCCAGATGAGTATATTTATTGCCTGGTAATTACTGCTACGATTACTTTAGGATTAACCAATCTACAATTCCATTTTCCTACTTAAAGTATTATAGTTTCTATGTTAGATGATGCCGATAGAAATGTTGAAACTTAACTATCCTCATTCAATTACTATCGTTATTGCTGAACTGAGGGTACGGGGTTGTTAGACGCACCACAAGTTTAACTGGAGATAGAATTTCCTATAGAGTCAGGAGGGTAACGGCGGATCAGGAGAAATCTGAGACAACAACAGCGCCAGTAAAATTTGGGAGAGTGCAGCTTCAGCCTTGGGACTGGTACTGCAGTTTCATCCGCTGCCCCACAACGGGTGATTCAGTGCAGGAAGGGCAGGGAAATGGAGATGGTGTAGGGGGTGGGGATAGGTCGGAGTGTGTGTGTGTGGGGGGGGGGGGGAGGGGGGCGAGACGATACGTGCCTGCCTAGCGGCCAGCCTGGGTGCGCAGAGATCTCGGTGGGCGCAGAGAGATTGAGGGTCAGCCTCCCACGCACCAATTGCTGCAGCCGCTTCTGGTCCACAACTCGTTCCTTCCTGTCTGTTTCTATTCACGGCCACACAGCGACGACAAAGATGTGACGCCGCGAAGATCGACTGGCTCGTCGTGTCGACGGTGGCATTTGTTCAGTAGGCTCCCTGCTCGAATCCTGCCGGTCGAAAAAAGTTTTCGTCGCCAGAAGCAGACCAGCCAGCAGTACACTAGTACAGGGAAAAGAGAGGGGTTGAGCAGCTTCTGATCAAAAGAATGTAGAAAGAGCACCAGTGGTCTGGGCCAAATTCTCATCTTCTCCACAGGGTCCATTATCTCATCAACATTACATCGGTCCACGAAGTTTCGACGCTGGATTGATAAAAAGTAGACACAACTTAAGATGGTGGTTTTAATGCCTTAGGTGTTCCACATGACCTCCCACACTTGAGTACATCATACAGAACTCTAAACTGCCACAAATGTGCCGGCCGTTGTGGCCGAGCGGTTCTAGGCGCTTCAGTCTGGAACAGCGCGACCGCTGCGGTCGCAGGTTCGAATCCTGCCTCGGGCATGTGTGTATGTGACGTCCTTAGGTTAGTTAGGCTTAAGTAGTTCTAAGTTCTAGGGGACTGATGATCTCAGATGTTAAGTCCCATAGTGCTCAGAGCCATTTGAACCATTTGTCACAAATGTCCTTCTTTGGGATGCCGATCAAATCGCGCGTTGCACTTGCTTCATTGTCCATTATGTCGTCAAAGGGTTGACGCTCCAAGTGAATTTTTGCACGCTGTCGCTTTGTGGAAGGTTCGAATTGATAACACCAAGTCTCGTCACCCGTCATAATTGTTTTGCAGAAAAAAATATCTATGTCAATCAAGTTGCGGCTGTTGTTCACGCGTCGTTGTTTTTGTCCGGGGGTCAAAGCGTGCGGGGCAGACTTTGCACACCCTTTTCTCTTCTTAATTCCGGAGAATATCCTGAACACTTGATTTAGAGATGTTACTCTATTGTGATCTGAGACGCAACAACGTTGGCGCATTATGGTCACATGCCCATTACTCAATATTGTCTGCTCACATGTGACTGGTCGAAACGCATCTGTTGTTTAGAGTTGTTACTTCAGTCTGCCACAGGAGACTCTGCGCTTACGTCGCTTATACGACAGGAATAACATCAGACTCGTAAGTTTTTCGATGGGTGGTGTACTCTACCTGTCGTGAAGGTTGATGTCAAAGATTATGAGCAAGAAAAACATCACTTATAACCAGCATGGCGAAGCGCAACATGTACTACTCCTAGTCGTTCCCTTGCCTATCCCAGTCGCAAATGAACCAAGGGGAAATACAACTGTCTGTCTACACACTTCCGTACAAGCCTTATTGCTCTTATCTTGTCACTGTGGCCCTTACGCGAGATGTATGTTGGTGGTAGTAATATCGTTCTGCAGTCTGTCGCAAATTCCAATTCTCTATACCTTCCCAGTAACATTTCGCGAATAGAATGTCTTCTTCCCACCAGGTACTTTCATTTGAGCTCCGTAATCCGTAATACGCTTCCGTAATACTTTCGTGTTGCTAGAAGCTACCGGTAATAGACCTAGCAGCACACCTCTGAATAAAGTCTTTCTTTATTCCGGCCTTGTAGGGGTCCCAATTACTAAAGCAGTACTCATGAATTGGTTGCCCAAGGGTTCGGTAAGCGGTCGTCTTTATACAAGAGCTAAACGTTGCTGGAATTCTGAATAAACTTAACTCTAAAATTCGCCTTCCCTACAACCGATCTTTCGAGCTCGTTCCTTTTTATGTCGCCTTCCAACGTTACGCCTGAATATTTAATCGACCTGATGTGTCAGGCTGCACGCCACTAATACAGTATTCGAACATTACGGGATTGTTTCTCCTACTCATCTGCATTAATTCGTATATTTCTACATTTAGAGAAATCTACATGAAGGCTCTTTGAACGTGCTAAGGAACTGATAAATGAAGAAAAACTCAGACAGCTCTCACTCTACACTCAGAGCTGACAACCGCCGCTGACGAATTGAAGGCAGCCCCGCAAAACACCTAGAAAATATGTGGACGGGTTCTTTATGAAGAAGGAAGTAAAAAAGTGTAGTCTACATGGGATCTAAACTGCGTAACTTAAGAGGTATGAGCACTTGTTTAGCTTCAATGCTGTGAAACAGATCTCTTCTACTGCAAAGTCTTTGTTTCCGTATTTTGGGAGGAAGACGTATTGAGCAAAATAAGAACAAAATGTCTGGTAAACACGGGGCCTAAAATGCATATTTTAAGAGCTATGAACACTTGATCATCTTCACAAGTGTGAGATACATCTCTTCTACTGAAAACGTACTCTTAAGGTACACATTTTACAGCAGATGTATACTACCTCCTCCAAAAAAATGAGAGCCCTCGTTTACTAGACCTTTTTCCTTGTTTTGTGTAAGGAATTTATCCCTAAAGTTTGTCGGTACCTGTACGCGTTGACCCTCCAACGTGATGAGCAACCTAGATACCGTGCATAGTGAGTAGCAGCAGCACTGGTATGACTGCGTGCAAGTACTTATAACAAAATAAGCAGGCCAGCTACTAATCCAAACTCTGCACAACATCGCGTCATGGCACGTCAGGGCAGCAAAAAGGGCGGCGCGTGGCGAACCACAGCCAGACGGAGCTGTAGCAGCAGCCGGCCTTGGCTGGTCGCAGCAGGCATTGTGCAACTGGCGGTGCTGCACGTTTTGCCGAGGAAATTGCGAAATGGTATCACTTACTCTAACAGGCGCGCATAAAATTTCAAGACTAACTGCAAGGTACTGTTTAAAAGCGGGAAGGAGAATGGCATAAGCCACTGATAATGGACGCTTGCGGTCGCATAAATTACATAGTGGTTGCATTATTATATCTTACATGTATAACACACGCAGTTATTACGGTGTAAAACAAGCTGCCATTTTCATATAAATCAAGCCTACGCCATTGCCTACGTGCCAAAATTTTACTTACTGCTACTCGGTGTGAATGTTATTTCTCTCTCTATATTTGTGTGCATAGACACTACAAAGAGAGAGCGAGAGACGGAGACGGAGAGAAGAAGAAGGGAAAGAGGGAAAGAGAGAGAGAGAGACAGAGAGAGAGAGAGAGAGAGAGAGAGAGAGAGAGAGAGAGAGACAACTAAACGAAGAGTATAGAGCGTTTTCGTTCGTACGGCACGTATAAATCATCAATGAATGGTGGTAATTTTCGGTCCAGTTGTACGTTTTCGTTTTTATGCTAGCTCGTTAGAAGCTCTATTGCGACTTTTAATCATCATCATCATCATCATTTAAGACTGATTATGCCTTTCAGCGTTCAGTCTGGAGCATAGTCCCCCTTATAAAATTTCTCCATGATCCCCTATTCAGTGCTAACACTGGTGCCTCTTCTGATGTTAAGCCTATTACTTCAGAATCATTCTTAACCGAATCCAGATACCTTCTCCTTGGTCTGCCCCGACTCCTCCTACCCTCTACTGCTGAACCCATGAGTCTCTTGGGTAACCTTGCTTCTCCCATGCGTGTAACATGACCCCACCATCTAAGCCTGTTCACCCTGACTGCTACATCTATAGAGTTCATTCCCAGTTTTTCTTTGATTTCCTCATTGAGGACACCCTCCTGCCATTGTTCTCATCTACTAGTACCTGCAATCATCCTAGCTACTTTCATATCCGTAACCTGAACCTTATTAATAAGGTAACCTGAATCCACCCAGCTTTCGCTCCCATACAACAAAGTTGGTCGAAAGATTGAACAATGCACAGATAACTTAGTCTTGGTACTGACTTCCTTCTTGCAGAAGAGAGTAGATTGTAGCTGAGTGCTCACTGCATTAGCTTTGCTACACGTCGCTTCCAGTTCTTTCACTATTTTGCCATCCTGTAAGAATATGCATCCTAAATACATGAAACCGTCCACCTGTTCTAACTTTGTTACTCCTATTTGGCACTCAATCCATTTATATCTCTTTCCCACTGACATTACTTTCGTTTTGGAGATGCTAATCTTCATACCATAGTCCTTACATTTCTGATTTTAATGTCACAAAAAAATCAACTTAGCATTGCCAAACTCATAATTGTTGTCATAATATAAACAACAATGTGGGAAATACTGTACCCAGCCACAAGTTTTTTAGAAATCATTTTATGGTATCGTTACTGGTTTCGGGCCTGAACCCATCGTCAGGCAGTAGCATTGATTTCTTGGCTAGTTTAACGTTTGTGTCCTAAAACATAAAAGTTTGGTGATTACACACTTTAAAGTAAAAATCGCCAAAAAATTGTTATACTTTACGATAAAAATGTAAAATTTGCCAAGAAATGAACGCTACTGCCTGACGATGGCCTCAGACCCGAAACTAGTACCGGTACCATAAAATCATTTCCAAACAACTTGTGGCTGCTTGCAGTATTTCCTACATTGCAATTTACGTTAACAGGTGCGGTGTTCTCTAACCATGACGGATAAGATTCTGTCATAATACTCTGGGCAGGAGCACGGTCTTGTATGTTACCAAGCACTCTCATTTTATCTTCTACACTTAACGATTTTTATTCATTCCTAACTGTCTGTTAGTGTATTTTACTGTACGATATTTTAACACACTTTCATCCTATCACAGAGATTAAATTTAACACAACTTGTCATGTGGGCTTCAGCAAGCGGACGAAGCAGGCTCTGACTTCGTTGGGTGCTTGTGACCTATGGGAAGGGAGTGGATGCGTTCAGCATGTTACAGTAAATGAGTTAGGAAAGGATGCTGTTCAGTCCGGTAACGCAGTGTTTCACTTTGCGATAAAAATCAATCCGAATTATCTCGAACTCCGAATTACTGAAGTCGAAATTAGTGAGAGTTTCTATACTTCTAACAAGCATTGTTTACAGACAGTTACACATTTTATCTCACAACGTGCATTATTGATAAAGACTCCTGTAATGATATGTTTAACTATTTCCCAAGATGAAGACAATTTAAGAGGTAACGCACTACGAAACAGTTTGCCTCCTTGTAGACTTGTGACGAGTCTAAGGGTAATCACGATTTAATGATGTTTCTGATTTCTGACCCACAACTTCTTAATATTTCTATTTATTTTCTTTGCAACTCCCACTCCATCAGTGCGTTGCTTCACTCTTCCGGAAAAGCACTTCTGTATAAGTGTTCCAACAAATACACTACTGAGCACAAAACTTACGTTGTGGAAGTCATCGCAGTAATTTATTCGAAATTTGTTTCACTGAATGAAAGGAAAGCAGGACAGAAAATTTGCGTAGAAACCAGGAGGCGATGAAGAGTGTAGTTATTTGTGTCTGTCGGTTTGGCAAAGGTGGAATGAAGAATGTTGTGTAATTGTACTTTGTGTTTTTGCGCTAGGGACGTACCTTTTCCTATGTAGGAATTTTCTATGAAGGTTCAAAAATGGCTCTGAGCACCATGGGACTCAATATCTTAGGTCATAAGTCCCCAAGAACTTAGAACTACTTAAACCTAACTAACCTAAGGACATCACACACACCCATGCCCGAGGCAGGATTCGAACCTGCGACCGTAGCAGCCTCGCGGTTCCGGACTGCAGTGCCAGAACCGCACGGCCACCGCGTTCTACGAAGGATTTAATAATGTTAACTTTGCCTGCGTTGCCATTATCTTCAGCAATTACACAAATATTAGTTTCATAAATTCAGTTGCCTTTTTTTTCTACAGCCTATATTTATGTTCCAAAAGTGTTTCTCCTTTTACATTATGGCATCTTCGATGGATTTAATCTGGAACAATACAGTTATGTTTTTATATGCGATGCACAGAGATTAGAAAACAGTTCATGTCAATTTTTATTAAAAAAATCTAATTGTTTCAAATCTAATTACGTTTATTCGTTTTTCCAGATCACAACTGCATTTCCTCCAATCTGGTCATCTCGGTAGGAAAACCGAATAATTTGTAAAAATTATGGTGTGAACTGTTTTATGACCCTTAAGTATCGCACATAAAAACAAAACTTTATTGTTCCAGATTAAATACACTGAAGATGTCTCAACTAAAGGGTAAAACGCGTCTGGATCTATAAGTAGGCTGTTTAGGTTTTTATGTTGGTAACGCCACGTAGCGCTCTGTATGAAAATCACTTACTGTTGTGTGCAGTCTGTGGCTGGTTGGCATTGTTGGAATATTCGCTATTGTGGTGTTGGGCAGTTGGATGTGAACAGCGCGTAGCGTTGCACAGTTGGAGGTGAGCCACCAGCAGTGGTGGATGTGGAGAGAGTGATGGCAGAGTTTTGAGAGCGGACGATCTGGACGTATGTCAGTCAGAAAAAGGACATTTGTAAGACTGGATGCCATGAACTTTATATATATATATATATATATATATATATATATATATATATATATATATATATATATATACAGGGTGAGTCACCTAACATTACGCTGGATATATTTCGTAAACCACATCAAATACTGACGAATCGATTCCACGGACCGAACGTGAAGAGAGGGGCTAGTGTAATTGGTTAATACAAACCATAAAAAAATGCACGGAAATATGTTTTTTTAACACAAACCTACGTTTTTTTAAATGGAACCCCGTTAGTTTTATTAGCACATCTGAACATATAAACAAATACGTAATCAGTGCCGTTTGTTGCATTGTAAAATGCACCTTTTTATTGATCTTTCTCACTGACGCACATGTACATTACCATGTAATTGAAAACGGAAACCACGTGTGTACGTGTACCTCACCCCTCATGGTAATGTACATGTGCGTCAGTGAAAAAGATCAATAAAACGGTGTTAGCATGTGGACGTAATGTGCTGTTCCAGTCTCTTCTGTACCTAAGGTCCATCACAGTTCCCTCTGGATCCCTACGTAATTCGGTGCTCTCCGATACACACGATCGAACAGCGGAGGAGTGGTACTCAAGCGTCAACTTTAGGTTACAATATCTCCGGATGTAATTAACATTTTACGATGCAACAGACGGCACTGATACGTATTTGTTTATATGTTCAGATGTGCTAACAAAACTAATGGGGTTCCATTTAAAAAAACGTAGGTTTGTGTTGAAAAACATACTTCCGTGCATTTTTTTATGGTTTGTATTAACCAATTACACTAGCCCCTCTCCTCACGTTCGGTCTATGGAATCGATTCGTCAGTATTTGATGTGGCTTACGAAATATATCCAGCGGTAACGTTAGGTGACACACCCTATATATATATATATATATATATATATATATATATATATATATATATATATATTTGAACACTATTAAGGTAAACACGTTGTTTGTTCTCTATCACAATCTTTCATTTGCTAACTATGCCTATTAGTAGTTAGTACCTTCAGTAATTAGAATCTTTTATTTAACTGGCAGTATTGGCGCCCGATCTGTTGCAGTAGCTCGAGTAACGAAGATTTTTGTGAGAAAAGTGATTCATGAAAGGTATAGGTCATTGTCAGTGAGGGCAATTCTTTTGTAGGGATTATTGAAAGTCAGATCGCGATATATATATATATATATATATATATATATATATATATATATATATATATATATATTGTAGTTCAGAATAACTAGAGAGAGAAATGTCTGAGTACCTTCAGTTTTGCTCAGAAAATCAAATAACGTAAGAGGTTTATCAGCACAGTCATTTCATAATTATTCTAAGGGGACGTATCAGAACATAAGGAAAGATAGACTGCAGCAATAAAAAGCGTTTGAATTTACAAAACGAATATTTACTATGTGATGTTTAAAAGACATTTTGCTTACTTCGAGTGGAAGATATTTTGAGGTCTACGGCGTTTTCCTGCGCCTTTTTTCTGTATTTTCTACCGTTTACAGTGTTAAGAGATATATTTCTCTTGTGTCACGGTATTTTTCAGCTTCTATCTAGTAAATTTACTCTAGATGTAGCGTTACAGTATGATTCCTTAATTTCGAACATAGGCTTCGTACTAGTAGCATATTTTTTGTTGCTTGCGATTTACATCACGCATACATTGACTTTGTGATAGAATATTTTGTCTGGTGAATTACAATCTTTTTACAAGACATTTGACTGAAATACATAGAAAATTAAGTAACATGGGAATCTTAATCAGGTGATACAACATCAGGAAGGGTTTTGACGAAACGGACATCAATAATAAGATTTTATTTGATCAAACTACAGGGTGATTCAAAAAGAATACCACAACTTTAAAAATGTGTGTTTAATGAAAGAAACATAATATAACCTTCTGTTATACATCATTACAAAGAGTATTTAACGTCAACTACCCGAGGCGATGGATCGGCCGCCAGGCAGCCCGTGACAGAGCACTTCATCACTGGCCTCCAAGAAGCCCTGATCTTACCCCCTGCGATTTTTTCTTATGGGGGTATGTTAAGGATATGGTGTTTCGGCCACCTCTCCCAGCCACCACTGATGATTTGAAACGAGAAATAACAGCATCTATCCAAACTGTTACGCCTGATATGCTACAGAGAGTGTGGAACGAGTTGGAGTATCGGGCTGATATTGCTCGAGTGTCTGGAGGGGACCATATTGAACATCTCTGAACTTGTTTTTGAGTGAAAGAAAACCTTTTTAAATACTCATTGTAATGATGTATAACAGAAGATTATATTATGTTTCTTTCATTAAATACACATTTTTAAAGTTGTGGTATTCTTTTTGAATCACCCTGTATAATACTCCTCATCAGGGACTATCGATCGATACACAGCATATAAAAATGACTTTATAGATGGAAATGGGCGCTCTCAGAAAGCTCAGATCTACTGAGGCACAAATTCCACATTGTAGATTGAATAGGAGCTGGACTTAATCGCGAATAAATACAAGAAAATGTTTAGGAAGGGTTTCATAGTACCTGACTCCTAGAGCTCTACGATACAGATAAATACTAAGACATATACTCACAATCTGATATACATAGAAATACCACATAAATTATTCGTCAAGCTTTGAAGGAGAGACTGAGACCTGCTTGGAGGCTTCAGGAGAACACACGGGATTGACGCAAGCTGTTGTTGGTAACAGCGAGCAAGGCGACGCACTGCGCTGGACGCACATGCGGGAAGAGTGCGGTTCATGTTCTCGTCTGGCCACACAGATTTGGGTTCCCGTCTCGAAGTCGCTTGAGGTGATTGATGGGGATGGTTGCTTTGGAAAGAACACGACCGATTTTCTCCCTCGTCCAGTCTCAATCTACAGTTATGTATAGTCTCTAATGGCCACGTTCTCAACAGGATATAATCATCCAGTTCTTAAATCGGTATACATGAGACAGCATGCTTACCTAATATGTTCCAAAACCCTGCGCATAAAAACGGGATTTTCTGGTGCTCATACCTTTGGTTCTATTGGTGATAAAAAAGTAGCGTCAAGTGATTTGGATAAGCCTTGCACTAGGGGCCATTCGTATACCCAACAGAAGGATCGTCTTGGTGTCACTATCCTACGTACGGGTATCAGACACTTTCTCCTGCTTAAGAGAAAACAGGTTGGTTCTTTTTGCATTTGATCTGGTTTACAATGGGCTTGATGGAACCATTAGTTCATGGGCGGTTCCTCGGTAAACTCTACAAAAAGGTTTTTTTACTGTATTTTCACCGTTACCAACACACCAAAACCCAGCCGAGGATCCAAGTTGGCTATACACAGCAAATGGGTGAAGTTTTTACTTACTGGTCTCACGCAACCTTGAAAATTTTCTTGATACCTTCTCCAGTTTCCGAGATACACAGGTTAAAAGTTACCTTACTTCTACACGTAAAATCCGGTATAAGCGAAATCTAAATAATAAATAACAGCAGCAAATGGCTCAAATTTTAACTGTTTATTCTCTACGCATTTATGTGGAAGAACCATCTCTCCGTTTTCAATAATCTGTATCCATCACCGAGAAACACCCCAAAAACCTTTTTTCTTTTTCAGCACCAAAATTCAGCCGCGGATTTCGAGACCGCTATGCACATCAAATGGCTGTAATTTTTACGATGTATTCTTAAGATCTCGATCTCGAACAACCTTGAGAATTTTCTTGGTATCTTTGTCCGTTTACGAGATGTAGTGGTTGGAAGTTACTCTACTTGTATACGTCAAATTCACACGTGAAATCTCAAGTGAGGCGAGAACATAGTTTATAGAGTGACGTAGAGTGAAGAAAACTACTGTAAAGTGTCCCCATTATAATCTGGGAATCCCATGTTGCAGTACTGAAGCACATGTAAATTTCTGTTGTCCGTGCACAGCGGTGTGAAGTCTAAAGTTAGTTTCGCATTACATCAGTTGGGCATAAGTAAATTATCTAAATTTTAATGACCATAACATTTCTTTTCGTATGAGTTACATGCCCTGTTACAGCAAGGAAAAAAAGGGAATCACTGGAAAAATGCTCCTGTCGGAGAAAAAAAATTCGAATACGTTCCCGTTTATTTAGAGGATTGAAAAGTGGGGCACCAGCTGCCTCATTCTACCTTCCTCGGCACCTTTAAAAATTTCCCAAATAATTGAGATGCGAACTTATTTGTGGTTTACTATGCTGAAAGAGGAGGAGACAGTGGCAGTGGCAGAGTAACGGAAAAGTAATAAGTACTGAAAGATAGTAGACACTGGTTGTGTTAGAGAAAGAACGAAGGAGACCACGACGGGCGTGAGAGAAAGATAGGGACACAGTGGCAGCGGAACATCGTTGACAGGGACAGAGCAGTGCTAGGGAAAGAGTGAAGGAGACGGTACCAGCGGAGGGGTAGGAATAAAGAGAAAGAGAAAGTGGGCGAGAGCCACTATAATGAGAGACAGAGTACATGACAATGATAACGAGGTAGAGAGAGAAAGTGAGAGTGAGAAGAAACAGCAGTTGTAGGAAGGAAGTAATGAGATATTAGCAGTAAGAGAGAGCAGTGACAGTTGAGAGAAGATCGTAGCAGTAGGACAAAACGAAGGGGAATGTTACTGTGAGACAGGAGACAATGACAGAGACACACAAAGAGATAAAGACAGTGAGATGGGCTGAATGATCGAGTGACAAAGGGCAACTGGGATTGGATGGATATGAGTGACTTAGAGCGATGGACTAGTGTGTGTGAGCGAGTTACACTTAAGGGAGGATGTAGGGACTTGAGGTAGGTTGCATGTGAAGAATAGCGCGAATATGTTCTCATGCCAAAATTTTTGGGAAAATTTTTAAGGTGCTGAGGAAGGCAGAAAGAGGCAGCTGGTAAGCGACTTTTCAGTCAGAGTCCTTTAAATAAACAGGAAAATATTCGTATTTTTTGTGCTCCGATAGCAGCATTTTTCCGCTGGTATATTCACGCTTTAGCGAATTTGTTGAGGCCTGCGACAGTATTACAAAATTTATAAAATAATTTTCGAGCTTCCGTGACTTTCATTTGCCAATAGTATTGGCATGAGGCGTTGCGGCTGCGTCTGCCTCCATCAGGTGCCTCACTGTTAAATTTTCATTAAATTTTGGGGATAAATTCTCTTGGAGTATGATAAAGTCTATTTGCTTGGTGTGCGAGCGAACTTATATACCGAAATTCATCCCTGTCAAGAACGACTCATTTATTTCATTGTGGACTGTTACGTGTCTTGTATGCTTAAATAATCTCACTGATGGCATTACTTCCATTTTTGCTGAATAAATATTTTTTTCTGACACACAGAGCACATGAACAAACACAAACTATTACCTTACACTTTCTCCTACGGTTGTTTATGTTCGAAAGAATTCAAATATCCCAGATTGGAGCACTTTTTGAAGTATTTACGTTTGTACTTTCTAGCCCGACGATTAGTAACTCTTTGCCAAGTACTACGTCATGAATGCAAATTTTTTGCGGTATCTTGGAATGACTGGCCAGTATCCTTAATGCGGATGGGTATGTTATCTGTATATTCTTTGGAAAATTGTCTTACAAATCCTACTCTTCTTTATTGCTGATACTATTCGGACTGTTCGTAGCTCTTGTTACGGCTGATAACAGAAGTCACAGACGCTCCGATATCGTTTTAACGTGTCACATTAGTCAACAGGAAAGAGATGGAGTATACATGGAGAGGCTGTGACACGTTTTAACATGTGACATTCGTCCGTACCAAAGCGACAGAGTATACGTAAAGAGACTGTGGAACGTTGTAGTATCATCCACGATATTTTCGGAAGTCAATTTGTGCTTGATTTGAGAACTACATAGTCAGTGTGCTGATTTGTGAGAGAAGCAATTTCCGAATTTCTGTGACACGTTTTAACATGTGACATTCGTCCGTACCAAAGCGACAGAGTATACGTAAAGAGACTGTGGAACGTTGTAGTATCATCCACGATATTTTCGGAAGTCAATTTGTGCTTGATTTGAGAACTACATAGTCAGTGTGCTAATTTGTGAGAGAAGCAATTTCCGAATTTCTTTTTGAAATCGTCTAGCGTGTAACTGCACGCACAGAAGCAGTAAAGCTACGAATATTTCTTATTTCAAGTGCCTATTTCTTTACCAGCCGTCTGCAATTACTGCAATTCTATTAAAGCTACTGACACTGTCGGTAGACGATGAATATAGAGTGTTAGTACGCTGTATTCAGAGGTAATATTGTTTCTGGCCATAGTTGCTAAGGACTAACAGTTGCAATTTCCCGAGCGGTTCTAGGCGCTCTAGTCCGGAACCGCGCCACTGCTACGGTTGCAGGTTCGAATCCTGCCTCGGACATGGATGTGTGTGATGTCCTTAGTTTAATTAGATTTAAGTAGTTCTAAGTTCTAAGGGACTGATGACCTCAGATGTTAAGTCCCATAGTGCTCAGAGCCATTTGAACCATTTTTAGCTTTCTTAACTTCAGAAATCATGGCAGAGGTTTGTTGAGTTTGCTTCTCTCTGTTCACTGTGTTGCCTCTTTTTGGTATTCTGTCTATTCCGTCCACAGCAGTGTTGTGTGATGACTCTCGCGGAATGTAAAACAGAGTTATTGGAAAAGACCCACCATGCTTTCACCTGATGCTGTCAGGTAAATTTAGAAAACATATATTTCAGGCAAACTGTAAAAGAATTAGTCTTGACTCCTATTTTCCACATAATGATTGTAATGACAAGATACGGGATATTAAGTACCGTATAGAGTTTGTTGTTCCATCCTGGCTTACGTGTAGATGGGACGTGAAAGGAGGCGGCTAATAATAACCATATACTATTACTTTTTGAAAGATGAAAATTATGTGCACAGGAGGTAATAAGTGAATGTAAACGCAAAGGAAGTACGTCGTCATTATATCCATTTGTGGTAGGACAGGCAACTGGCTGACCCAGAAATGTCATTTACTTGACACCAACGCCGTTTTCTTGATGCTATTGAGAAGGTAGTATTTATTATCATCCCTACCACTAATAGATGATTTTTGTGACCACGATCTTATTATGAATGCATCTGCGCCAACAAAAGTGTGTCCGTGAGAAAATCTTTTTCGCCAAAAATATCAATCATTAATTACCACATGGAATTCCAATATCGACAGGAATATTGTAAAACGATTTTTGTTCAGTTTCACGGCATCAGTAATCAACAGTAGGAATGCCACTCTTACAGAACTGGTATAAATTTTCGTTTTCTGCCGGACTTGCAAAGAAAACCACGGTAATCTTCTGAACAGTTTGTCTGTGTTTTGAATCACTGACCTTCGCTAACACGTCTCATATTTTCCCGACGCTCTGTGTGGCTTTTTATTTTTCCGAGAACAATGACGAAGCAGTTTGTGAATGAATAATGCTGCGTCGTCCTACTTCCTCGGCTGCCAGCGGTATCTGAAACCGTTACATTTAGCAAACCTGTATCACTGTTTATGTAAATAACGTGACTCACATAGCGTAAGTGCCACCATATCGCTCGTCAGTGATGAATGCCATTTCCCCCTCACGGGCAAACAGAGTTTGTGGATATTGACGTATTATTCTACGGTAATGGACATAACTCATGAGAGCACAACCAATTACAGTGGTTTAAGACGAGAGCTTTGCCAGTCAGCGTCATTGTGATAAGCTGCAGCGTGAAATCTTCGTCTACAAAGGAAGATCCGCGCATAATTTTTTGTTCTTCCTTTTAGTTAAATACGTTACAATAGTTTAGCAGTTTAAATAGCGTAAGTCCAAACGAATCCACAAAAAAGACCTTACTAAAACCTAACGTTCCTTAGATATGATTTAACTTATTTCTATATTTTGTACCAATTACTGCTGAGTTAATTTGGTAACAACAACTAGATCTTTCAATTCGAGATCGTCCTGAAATTCAAGCCATAAATAAGTAAATGATGTCAGGAAGCCTAGATCAGAGTGGGGGCGCATGAACTGGAACATCATGCAGTAGTCTGACACAAGTACATACATTAAATACAGCAGGAAACGTGTCATTAACTTTGAAGAAATTCATGAGCTTTACGCATTTGAAAAAAATGTGAGCCACTGTACATGCCTACAAGTAACAGGGGAAATATTTCGATTACGTACGTGTGGTAAGACTTTTGGAGCCCCGAGTTGGAAAGAGAGTTAGAGACAAACAGCATATTGTTACTGCAAGGTGCCCCTCACTAATAAATTTTACCTGCATCTTCTTAACCATTCCGATGTATTTCTTCCTGCAGATATTCAGTATGGTAGCACAGGCATAGTGTCATTACAGCGCAGAATCGCGGTTTGGGGAGAATAGGGGTTGGCTTAGTGCTCGGTTCCTATTTGAACTCCGAAAATTGGGTGAAAAGTTTTTAGTTTAGTCCGGATCAGCGGCCATTTTTATATAATTCGAACATCCGGGCTTACTGTAGCAATATTACAGTAAATTAATTTAGGTTTGAGCGACGGACCGGAGTTGGCGCCCAGGCAAGACAAATTGCTCGAATCCATTGATTCCTTTCGTAAAATATTTTAATTGTACGGAAATTAATGCTCAGCTTACGGCACCACTTGTATGGGCGTCGTATAGATTTTACGTGCACAAACTTTTTTCGGGGAGTTTCTTGAAGCGCGTCACTTCTGCAATTGTAGATTGTACGAATCGGTTCAATCTTTGCACGAAAGTAAGTATATTGATAAGGTCAAACAGAATTTTTAAAATCCTATTATCTTCACCCGTTGTCAAAGAGTTTCAAAGTCGAGCTAAATGTCGTACACATTCTTCTGGGAGGTTTTTGAAACGCTCCAGGTATACGCTTTAAACTTGTACGAGTCGGTTCAAACTTGGCAAGAAGGCAGAGTGAAAAGGAATCTTTTTTTAATCCAGTAATCTTAACGTGTTGTCAAGATACGATGGTTTAAAACCAAGCTAATTTGTAGCTTGTAAAATTCGTTCCTACGTGACTTAAATGAGCGGAAAAGGTTTAAAGAGAAACAAATAAAAAATGCGTTCTTAGGATAAAATTGAAAACTTGTTTTCAGCAGTCTGGCTTCATTCGGATTCTAAGTGCAAGAAACACTTTCATGTTTCAAACTGGTGCGAATCGGTTCAAATTTTGTAATATGGTGGACAAATAAATATAAATAAAGGTCGTCCACTTGTTTTGTGAAAGCCACGATACAAGCACCATGCTTCGAAAGACAATAAAAAAGATCTATACGGAATCAATTTGTTGATTTCTGAGTGGGAAAATGGGTTGGTTTTTTGCCGGGGGGCGGGGGGGGGGGGGGGACCATTTGTCCCCATAACCAGTCCCTACCACATGTATTGTGAAGGGTGTAACAACAAATAGAGAGTGGGGAGCATGTATAATAGAAAGTACCCTAAAGGGAGGAGAGGGGGGTGTATCCATAGTGGGAAGTATACCAGAGTGGGGATAGATTGTAAGACGTATGCTTCGCCGGCGATGGGCGAGGCATGACAGAATCTCTGACCAGAGAGTAGTTTATCGTTAGTTGTTGCTTGTCGCGAGTCTGCGCTTGTCTGCGCGAGTCTGCAGTATTAGTCGGTCGGCTTTAGTAGCGAGTGGACGGTAGTAGTCTGCGGGAGTCGGCATGTGTCGGCTGTCTGCTCTGGTCGCGACTCTGGTCAGGACTCTGGAGGATGAGTATGTGATCACATATACTCTACTTGTTTCATAACCTTGCTACAGCTGACTCATGACGAATGACGTTACACATCTTCATTTGCAGCAGTAACTCAAAAGCAAACAAAGTAATTACCAGTCCCAAATAATACTACTAGTTTAAGAGAGTTCTGAATAATACTGATCAGCTCTGAATAGTATGTCACTTCAATAATGACTTCTGAATAATACAAAAAAAATGCTTTGTAACTGGCCAATGAATGCCACTGTTTATTGTAATAAGATTACCTATGATGCCAATGATTACTATAATGAGACTAATTATGTATAAATGCTATGCCAATAATTAACTCATTTTGAATAATGACTTCTGAATAATACAAAAAAAATGCTTTGTAGCTGGCCAATGAATGCCACTGATTACTGTAATAAGATGACCTATGATGCCAAAGATTACTATAATTAAGTGAATTATGTTAATACTATGCCATTCATTAGCTTGCGTTTTGAATGATGACTTCTGATGGTTTGTAACTGGGCAATGAGTGCCAATAATTACTATATTCAGATAATATTATGAACATTATTCTGTAATACTACATACGTGGTACAGAAATGTTCAGTAACTGGGCGATGAGTGCCACCAATTACTCAAATCAGTTGTTAGACTAGTGTAATTCTCAATGAAGACTACTATGTGACTTAATGTCCTTCACCTTCTGACCTAATTACCAGAAATTACTGCAATATCCATTTGTCCTGTCTATCCTCATGATCATGGAGCACTATATTTGGTTTTTGCACTAATTCTACGTTGGTCTACTTTACAAGAACATGGTGTTGACACGACATGCTGTCCACCACCTTGAGCGATGGAGGTGTTATTATGGTCCCACTGTTTGGTGTACCTAGTGTACTATCAAAATGATAGCATGGAATATTATTACGACATTTCAGTGTCTTGGCTACACTGATTAATACTTCAAGAAAAAGAGCTTCAGATTGTCTCACTTGGTGTTGTGCTTCTGTAGAAAGATATGGACTTTCAGTGCAGCTGCGTGCAATCTAAAGTGCTACAACCATGACGCAATCCTTCCCATTCCTTTCCTAATTCTTGTAAAATGATAAAGACATATACTGTGCGTGTGCAATTCCTTTCATTTGTTAATAAGATCAGTTGTCCTGAAAATACTAAAGACTTCTATAGTGCATGTGCACTTTATTTCACTCCTTCATATGTTTATTTGTTGTAAAAAAATGATAGAGAGTTCTACAGTGCGTGTGCACTTTTCCCATTTGTTAATATGTTTTGTACTCATTGTGTATACATTTTGTCTTTACTTGATATGTTCTGTATTACAGTGCGTGCGCACTTTTGTCATTTGTCAATATGATTTGTACTCATTATGTTTATTTGTTGTAAAAATATTAGAGACTTTTACAGTGCGTGTGCACTCTATGCCATTTGTTAATATGATTTGTACTCATTACGTATACATTTTGTGATTCCCAGATATGTTCTGTATTACAGTGCGTGTGCACTTTCGTCATTTTGATTAACAAGATTTGTATTCATTGCTTATACATTTTGTGATTTGCTGATATGTTCTGAACTACAGCGCGTGTGCACTTTTGCCATTTGTTAATATGTTTTGTACTCATTGTGTATACATTTTGTCTTTACTTGATATGTTCTGAACTTCAGTGCGTGTGCACTTTTGTCATTTGTCAATATGATTTGTACTCATTATGTTTATTTGTTGTAAAAATATTAGAGAGTTTTACAGTGCGTGTGCACTTTATGCCATTTCTACTCATTCCGTACACATTTTGTGATTTGCTGATATGTTCTGTATTCAGTGCGTGTGCACTATATTTTATTTTATGTTCTGCACCTATATATATATATATGTATATATTCTGTGATTGTAAAGTTAATTAATTACGAAAAATTTGTTGCTCATGGCAAGTCCAATTGACTCACCGTCGCTGCCAAATTTTTGCCCCCCCCCCAGTGGAGGGTTATGTAAGGTGTATGCTTCGCCGGCGATGGGCGAGGCATGACAGAATCTCTGACCAGAGAGTAGTTTATTGTTAGTTGTTGCTTGTCGCGAGTCTGCGCTTGTCTGCGCGAGTCTGCAGTATTAGTCGGTCGGCTTTAGTAGCGAGTGGACGATAGTAGTCTGCGGGAGTCGGCATGTGTCGGCTGTCTGCTCTGGTCGCGACTCTGGTCAGGACTCTGGAGGATGAGTATTGTTGTAGAAGGTAAAGAAGCAGCCTTGCGCATATTTGGTAATGTATGTTAATTGTAATTAATTTTTGTTCAGAAAAAAATGCCCCAATAATAATTTTTATAATATAAAGTAACTCTTTCGAAGAAAAAGCATTCATTTCAATTTAAAGAATTTTTTCAATGCATTATCATTGCTTCCAAGAATAAAAAAAAAATATGGCAGCATTGCACGAAGCTGTGTCGAAGAATGTACACATAAGAGCAGATATAGTTGCAGTTTTTATTGAGGTAAGAATTTTTGCTTTTTTACTCAGAATACAGGGCCGAAGTTCAGCGCTTCTGTCCTTATAAAATTTACCAGATATTATTATTTCTGTTAGGAGGTTACATTTCGTTCATGGTTCATTATTTAATTGATATTATTGTGGGTTTTTGGTCAATTTTCATTTATCAATTTTGTGGGGAGTTCATGCATGGTTCCATTTCACAATTTTTATTAAACATTATTTTGTCGGGAGGTTACATTTGGCACCATTTACAAATTCTCATTTATTAATTTTTGCGGGGAGGTTACAACATGTATCCTACGCTTTAGTGCCACGTTGTCTCATATTGCACGACATGGCAAATGCCATAATCGATGACAGGATGGTATATGTCAAGATATAAGAGATGACGTTATGTACCGTATTACTGTGTTTGACATGATGCATTATATTACGTGACATAGATACTAATGCTAACAAGTAAAAAAGGGCATATATGTCAAGATGTTTTGATTTAAATGTCTTTGAAGCTGCCAGTAAGTCGGAAAACTAGTTCCCTTCCTTAGCATCCCTAGCTCTGCCCATGACATATTTGCCTTTTTGTGCTGGGATAGCAGTATATTTCATTCAGATTAAGTATTTATCGTGCGCCTCTGGCAGTTTTCGGACAGTTCTAGGGAAGTGCATTATCTAACTCAAAGATTTAAACCACTGTAGAGACGAAAATCATAAAATTGAGGGTGAAAGCGATCAAGAAGTACTGAGTCGCTCAAGAATGGCTTCCACTTGCAGTAATGATCCTGTACAACGCCTCAAAATCATGCCACAAACCAAAGTGCTTCCCGAACCAAAGCTGATAGTTACAGAATGTTTCAATATCCAACTTCTGTCACCAAGCTCGAAAATGTGACTAATCGAAGAAAACTGTCTGTCACCAGTCAGTTAGAAAGTAATTTCGGCAAGGTGTAGCTAATACAAGCTATTCCTTCCATTAATCGTTAGCACTGATGCAGACACCATATGCCTACTTTGAAGCGCCGTACCTTGTTTTGAGTGGCTACAGCAGTGGCGCGCCAGCCATCGTATCTACCGTTTAGCCGACGGGAAGACGTTGCCTGCACCGACGGCCATTCTTGGCGAATCACTTCGGCTGTTTGGTCCACATAAAACCAGCTGCTGCCGCCACCCACAGTTCGATTCTGCCCAGCATGACGCTGTTTAGATTGCTCTCTTCCCTACAATGGAGCTATGATTTTATTTCGACCTCGCATTTGGACTACTCGTGACACTGTTTCAACGTTAGCTAATGACGAACACGACTCTGATACAGATTTGCCTTCCAGTTCATCTTAATAGAGTTATTTACAGCTGTTGTGACTATTCACGAATTCGGTCATCTACAAGCAAAGTGCGACCATTGATATTGTTTGCGTGTTGCATAACGATGCTCGGCTCTGCGAATGAAGCGTAAACTGCTGACATATCCAGCAATCACCAGTGATTGCTGAACTGTTCTGATAGTGATGAGCCCTCCCTTCCTTTTTGTTTATTTTGGCGTTGAGGTATACCTCCGTGGCGCCTTAGTAGCCTTCAGACACTGTCATAATCAAAATTCGTATCCGATGTAAATTGTGTAAGCAAGTAGAGCATCGCGCCGGCCACTGTGGCCGAGCGGTTCTAGGCGCTTCAGTCCGGAACCGCGTGACTGCTACGGTCCATGCCTCGGGCGTGGATGTGTGTGATGTCCTTAGGTTAGTTAGGTTTAAGTAGTTCTAAGTTGTAGGGGACTTATGACCTCCGATGTTAAAGTCCTATAGTGCTGATCAGAGCCACAAGTAGAGCATCCACACTTTTACGCGACGGCTATTCACGATGGTACCAGCGCACGTACAATACACTTCTGTAAATTTATGTATATACAGGGTGATTCCGTGATGATGCTACAAACCTTCAAGGCTGATTGAGAAGGGTCAATGTATCAATTTGAGGTAAGGGTCCCTGTACCGGAAACGAACGATTCGGACAATCGAATACATTTACTTGTAGAGGTAAAGGTGGATAAATGGGCCCCCACTCTGTTTTTTTTAATATAACACCTTTTATTTTTAGTATAATCACCTGAAATTAACATAAAACATTTCTCTAGTATGTCCTGCAATAGTTACATGTTTTGGTCCAACTTTTTAATATTTAAAACAAAATTTTATTTTTTTCCTGATACTCTGCATTTTGTTGCGTCAAGAATTTGTGCTGGTAATATGGGCCCCAAGGTAGTTTGAAATAAAAAGAAACAAAAATTGGAAAATATAATTTTACTTACTTTTTCTGTATAATGAAAGAAAGATTCACTCTGAACATTGTTAATTAGTCTACTAGTGGGATGATTTTCACAGCCTACGCCTAGCCTATTTACAATAGTCACACACATAAGCATCTTTTTAGCATCCAGCGCATTCGTTTTGAGCCCACATCTCACAGGCTATACACTGGACCCAAAGTTCGCCTTTTGTGTCCTTTGAAAAAATCCCTTCACAAAATAGACGTACAGCGTCGTCAACATCAGGGACAGAAACACCTTGTGCAAAGCTGGTAGGCCATGCGCCTGACGTCATTTCTGGTAAGGCCGTAGAATTTGGATTCCATAATGAGAAGATATTTAATCAGTTCGTCCTCAAGTCCCTGTGGTAAAACCGGTGGAAAGCCTTTGGAGCGTAGAACGAGGGTCAGAGTACACTTTAGCCGCTTTTTTCAACCCCATTTTTTTCTCTTTAATAGCTACAATAGCATTTGCCATATTTGCTTTGTTCCACGATTGCCGTTTCGATTTTTTTTGTGGTACAACATGTGTTCGAGGCATCTGAAACATAAAGAGTAGCAATATCTGATTGATTTTACGAGGCCCATAATACCAGCGGCAAAAGGGGCCTACGAATAGTTTGGTTAGCAACCGACATTAATTAACGTAAAACGGTATCCCAACAGCAAGTCAAATACATACCTTACCTTAGTTCTACTAATAACATGTTAGAAATTTGAGTTTTATTCAACTAAACACTAACCTTTCAAACTTTTGATGACAGTGAAAAAATTCACAGCACAACTACTCACAAACCATGACGTCTGCGCACTGAACAGTGAAGTTTGGCAACTAGTTCTAGTAGTTCATGTGCTCTCCGCTAGAATTCGTGGCCTGTACTTCCAAATATGTAGGGGGCCCATAATACCAGTAGGGGCCCATTTTTACACCTTTGCCTCTACTTTTGTTGCTAAGATTGTAGAGTAGGAAACTTTCAGAAGAGGTAATATGGACGATATCAAGAAGAAATATCTAGTAAAAATGAGCTCTAAGATGCTTACCTTAAGAGCTATGAGCATTTGTTCAATAGAGGAGACGTGTTTTCACACTAGCGAAGGTGAGCAAGTTCTCATTCCTCCACAGGTGTATATTTTAGAGCCGGTGTTTACTGTACATTTTTTACTTGTTTTGGCGTCCTCCCCCGGTAGGTGAGTGGACGGCCGGCACGGTAGCTCAGCGTGTTCTGTCAGAGGGCTGCTCGCCCTCTATAATAACAAGCTGAGTAAAGGAATCAACGATCATCTTGAACGCATGTCTTCTGACGTCCGGCCAGACCAAACGCAACGAACAATACAAAAAAAAGTTGTCAGTGTGACAAAATGTCAATCCTAGGGGCCCGTGTTCGATTCCCGGCTGGGTCGGAGATTTTCGCCGCTCAGGGACTGGGTGATGTGTTGACCTGATCATCATCATTTCATCCCCATCGACGCGCAAGTCGCCGAAGTGGCGTCAAATCAAAAGACTTGCACCCGGCGAACGGTCTACCCGAAGGTAGGCCCTGGTCACACGACATTTGCGTTTTTACTTGTTTTGGTGCCTACTACCACCTCTGATTGTTGTATATCCTGGAAGCTTAGCAAGAACAGTACAAGTACGTGTATTCGACCATCAGAGGTATCAGAACGGTTTTCGATTATAACTTCTGAATCTTCGTTTCCGGTGAAGGACTCTTAGGCCAGCCGGTGTGGCCGAGCGGTTCTAGGCGCTTCAGTCTTGAACTGCACGACCGTTACGGTCGCAGGTTCGGATCCTGCCTCGGGCATGGATGTCTGTGATGTCCTTAGGTTAGTTCGGTTTAAGTAGTTCTAAGTTCTAGGGGACTGATGAACTCAGAAGTTAAGTCCCATAGTGCTCAGAGCCATTTGAACCATTTGAACTCTTACCTCAAAGTGATGCAGTCATCCTTCACCATCATCGTCACGGAATCACCGTGTGTACATATAAATTTTCAGGCGCCGGCGCCAGTAACTTTGACGCTCAGTAGCTCCGTTGGACGACGTTTCCGGACGTGGATTCCTACTCAAAATATTACACATTCAGTCGCCTCTACAGCTCCTAGTTTGTAACGGGATTTACGGACACCCTGTATATTGGAAACATTAGTGGTCGTAATACGCGTCCACCGGGCACGCCCAGAAGTCTCTCCTTTTTCGTTTTTGGGGAAGTCATAACGCGATATGACATACAATGCAGGGGATGGACGCAGATAAAAAAAAATGGATGAATGGTTCGGTAATTCTGCTATAGCGCACGGGACTGTGTCGCGTACCCCAAACGCGGAAGCGATAAGGCTAGTGCAGCAGGTCGCAGGCGGAAACCGCGTAAGTTCTCAGTGTGGGAGCGATTAGCCAGAGGCCCCGGCGCACACGCGGCCAGCAGCGCCGTGGGCGGCGCGGCCGCTCCTCTGGAACACTCGCTAAACGCGCGCGCTGCGTTATAAATACCGGTCTCGCTGCACGGCGGTCGCCGTTACTCCTCCTCAGCCGACGCGCCCCGCCTGACAAACGACCCGACCGCGCGCCGGAGACGCAGTACATTTGCCGCTCGCCTCCCGGTCGGCAGTCCGCTGCTGACCCGGAGTGTGTGCACGCCTCCGGCCGCGCCAGCGAACCATCTGCTCAATTGTTTCCTCGGCCTGGCGACCCGTCAACTTACACTGGTCAGCCAGAACATTACGACCACATAACTAATAGCCGGTATGTCCACCTTTGGCATAGATAACAGGGCGACGCGTCTTGGCATGGAAGCAATGAGACCTTGGTTGGTTGCTGGAGGGAGTTTGCTCTACATCTGCAAACACAAGTCATCTAATTCCCGTAAATTCCGGGGAGGGGGGCAATGATTTCTGACGCAGCGTTCAATCACATCCAAGTCGTGTTCGATCGGATTCATGTCTTGTGAGTTGGGGGACCAGCACATCATTTGCCACTCGCCAGTGTGTTCCTCGAATCACTCCATCACAGTGCTGCCCATGTGACATGGCGCATTATCTTCTTGATAATGGCCACTGGCATCGGCAGACATGATCGTCGTTATTCTATGAATGTAGTCTGCAACCAGTCTACGATATTCCTTAACCGTCATCGTGCCTTGACAAGGCTCCACTGGACCCT
Organism: Schistocerca piceifrons; assembly: GCF_021461385.2. Lineage (NCBI taxonomy): Eukaryota > Metazoa > Arthropoda > Insecta > Orthoptera > Acrididae > Schistocerca > Schistocerca piceifrons. The sequence continues at coordinate 378,085,153 of NC_060138.1, forward strand.
TGGATGCCCACGTGAATGTTCCCCGGAGAATAATGGAGCCGCCGCCAGCTTTCCTCCGTCTGGCGGAACAGGTGTCAAAGAACTGTTCCTCTGGAAGACGACGGATTCGCGCCCTCGCATCGGCATGACGAAGAAAGTATCGGGATTTATCAGACCGTGTAACGCTCTGTGCCGTGCGGGGTAGCCGCGCGGTCTAAGCCTCCTTGCCGAGGTTCATGCGGCTCCCCCCCTCGGAGGTTCGGGTCCTCACTCGGGTATGGGTGTGTGTGTTGTCCTTTGCGTACGTTAGTTTAAGTTGGATTAAGTAGTGTGTAAGATAGGGACCGATGACCTCAGCAGTTTGGTTCAAATGTTCAAATGTGTGTGAAATGTTACGGGACTTAACTGCTAAGGTCATTAGTGCCCAAGCTTACTTCAGTCCGGAACCGCGCGACTGCTACGGTCGCAGGTTCGAATCCTGCCTCGGGCATGGATGTGTGTGATGTCCTTAGGTTAGTTAGGTTTAAGTAGTTCTAAGTTCTAGGGGACTGATGACCTCAGATGTTAAGTCCCATAGTGCTCAGAGCCATTTTACCCATTTTTTTGTTAGGTCCCATAGTGCTCAGAGCCATTTGAACCATTTGAACAAACACACACACCCTTGCCCGAGGGAGGACTCGAACCTCCACCGGGACCATCCGCACAGTCCATGACTGCAGCGCCCTAGACCGGTCGGCTAATTCCGCGCGGCTCAGCAGTCCCATAGGAGCTCACCACCAATATCCAGTTCACCGTGTAACGCTCTGCCTTGGCGCCAACGTCCAGTACCGATGCCCATGCGCCCATTTCAGTCGTAGTTGCCCATGCTGTGGTGTCAACATTCACGCATGGTTCGTAGGCTGCGGAGGCCCATCGTTAGGAGTGTTCGGCGCAATGTGTGTTCAGAGACACTTGTTCTCTGCCAACATTAAAGTCTGATGTTAGTTTCGCCACAATTCGTCGCATGTCCTGTTTTATCAGTCCGCTCAGCCTACGACGTCCGACATCTGCAATTAAGGATGACCGCCCAAACGAACGACGTCTGAACGTGGTTTCACCTGGGTTTCGCCACGTATTGAACACGCTCACCACAGCTCTCTTCGATCCCGACAAGTCGTGCAGGTTCAGGAATGCTAGGGACGAGCCTCCGGGGCGTCGTAGTGTGCCCTCGGTAGAACTCAGATAGATCGCGCGCCCTCCCTATTTTACAAAAATGATTCAAATGGATTCAAATGGCTCTAAGCACTATGGGACTTAACATCTGAGGTCATCAGTCCCCTAGACTTAGAACTACTTAAACCTAACTAACCTAAGGACATCACACACATCCATGCCCGAGGCAGGATTCGAACCTGCGACCGTAGCAGCTGCGTGGTTCCGGACTCAAGCGCCTAGAACCGCTCAACCACAACTGCCGGCATCCCTATTCTACACAAGGGCAGCACGCTCACTGATACTACATGCATCGTGCGTGTGTATCGGTTAATAAAAGGATAGCTGACTGGAGTCTAGCTTCGGTCTTCTTGTTTTTTCGTTCATTTCGGATCCCTACATCATTTAATATAAAATTCACAAAACATGCGTTTAACACATAATTAATCTTAAGGAAAATGCACTTCTTCTTGTATCTATTTGCATATTACACACAGCATTATTGAAATTTTAGAACATTTTAAATTTATTAACAACCTTTTATAAAATATCGATAATTAAGAATTTATATTTGCAAAGAAAACTGTTATTTTGTGCTCGATATGTAATTAGAAACAAGAATACTTGCACTTCTCATAAAAACCACGGTATATAAAATGAATACAAGACCATAGTCAGGCTCGAACCATCGATCCATTGCTTCCCTGATTACCCCACTCCGACGTTACTGTGTAGGACCCAATACCTATCGTAAAAGCAGCCCTATTTTTAGAGGGTTAAATTTCCTGAAGTTCCTCGGAAAAATTCAAAGTAGATTTCTTCGGCAATTTTTGATACTTGCATCGAACTCCTTTGGCATATTGGTACTTGAGTTTTGGGCTTCACGAACAATACATACAAAAAATTACTGAAATCTGGTTGCCGGGAGGTCTCTTTGTGAGTCTGTTTTATATTATGACGAGACGGCAGGCGTAAAGTTAAGTGGGGATCTGCTGTCTATTTTAACTGGTGCCGAAGACGAGTGTGGAACAACTTTTGACATTTGTGTAGGTATTCAGTTGTTTTAGTGCTTTGCGGACGCATGCTTTTTTTCCAGTGTTACAGCAGCCAAATTTATGTATGACAATAAAACCAAAAATTAGGGTTTAAGCCCATATCAGTTTATCTGTTGTCCATCATTATCATCATCATCTTCATCTTATTCTTCTTCTTCTTCTTCTTCTCCTTCGTCTTATCCTTCGTTGATGAGTTGACAGTTGATGGTTGGAGAGACGGCATCACAGTTACAGGTAGTATGCGTAAACCAGTTGTTGGCCACTGACGCATCGTGTATGTGGTTCGTGATAACCCCTTCAGCATCAACTAAGGCCTGAGGATGGCGCAGTCAAGCGCCGAAACTGGTAGCTATGCAATCAATGACAACCTAAGGACATCTGTACGTGTTTCATTTTCGTACAATAGTATCAGTAATTGTTTCATAAAGAGCTCAATATCACGAAACAGGTACTACATATAATTATTATTTTCGTGCTAAACTCAGAATCCCATTCAGTACGAAGTTTTCTTTCCTGACCGACATATGGCAATGCATGCCTGGTGTGAATGGCAATACAGTGATGCCATCGCGATCCCGGTTTGAAGTATAATCAGTGCTGTATCGTCTCATTTTTGGGAACCTGACAGTTACTAAAGGCTTTATACGTTCTGCATATACACTCCTGGAAATTGAAATAAGAACACCGTGAATTCATTGTCCCAGGAAGGGGAAACTTTATTGACACATTCCTGGGGTCAGATACATCACATGATCACACTGACAGAACCACAGGCACATAGACACAGGCAACAGAGCATACACAATGTCGGCACTAGTACAGTGTATATCCACCTTTCGCAGCAATGCAGGCTGCTATTCTCCCATGGAGACGATCGTAGAGATGCTGGATGTAGTCCTGTGGAACGGCTTGCCATGCTATTTCCACCCGGCGCCTCAGTTGGACCAGCGTTCGTGCTGGACGTGCAGACCGCGTGAGACGACGCTTCATCCAGTCCCAAACATGCTCAATGGGGGACAGATCCGGAGATCTTGCTGGCCAGGGTAGTTGACTTACACCTTCTAGAGCACGTTGGGTGGCACGGGATACATGCGGACGTGCATTGTCCTGTTGGAACAGCAAGTTCCCTTGCCGGTCTAGGAATGGTAGAACGATGGGTTCGATGACGGTTTGGATGTACCGTGCACTATTCAGTGTCCCCTCAACGATCACCAGTGGTGTACGGCCAGTGTAGGAGATCGCTCCCCACACCATGATGCCGGGTGTTGGCCCTGTGTGCCTCGGTCGTATGCAGTCCTGATTGTGGCGCTCACCTGCACGGCGCCAAACACGCATACGACCATCATTGGCACCAATGCAGAAGCGACTCTCATCGCTGAAGACGACGCGTCTCCATTCGTCCCTCCATTCACGCCTGTCGCGACACCACTGGAGGCGGGCTGCACGATGTTGGGGCGTGAGCGGAAGACGGCCTAACGGTGTGCGGGACCGTAGCCCAGCTTCATGGAGACGGTTGCGAATGGTCCTCGCCGATACCCCAGGAGCAACAGTGTCCCTAATTTGCTGGGAAGTGGCGTTGCGGTCCCCTACGGCACTGCATAGGATCCTACGGTCTTGGCGTGCACCCGTGCGTCGCTGCGGTCCGGTCCCAGGTCGACGGGCACGTGCACCTTCCGCCGACCACTGGCGACACATCGATGTACTGTGGAGACCTCACGCCCCACGTGTTGAGCAATTCGGCGGTACGTCCACCCGGCCTCCCGCATGCCCACTATACGCCCTCGCTCAAAGTCCGTCAACTGCACATACGGTTCACGTCCACGCTGTCGCGGCATGCTACCAGTGTTAAAGACTGCGATGGAGCTCCGTATGCCACGGCAAACTGGCTGACACTGACGGCGGCGGTGCACAAATGCTGCGCAGCTAGCGCCATTCGACGGCCAACACCGCGGTTCCTGGTGTGTCCGCTGTGCCGTGCGTGTGATCATTGCTTGTACAGCCCTCTCGCAGTGTCCGGAGCAAGTATGGTGGGTCTGACACACCGGTGTCAATGTGTTCTTTTTTCCATTTCCAGGAGTGTATGATGATAAACTTATATTCGACCACTGTGCTACACTCTGTAATACTCTTGAAATTTGTTTAATTTATTTATCCTAGATATCTATTTTTTGTGTTTTTATTTACGAACGAGTTATTAAGATGCGGATTTAGCGCCCCATCGACAAGGTGCTTAGCCCGAGCTAAAGGAAACTGTTCGCGTGCTTTTCAATGGAATCATTGCGGAATGTAACTTAAACGATTTAGATAGAGTAACTATAGAAAACACAAGTACGCCTCAGGACTTAAGCCCTTAGCGGAGAACAAGGTTTGAATTCCCGGTACTACCAGGGAATTATCCGTAGTGGAAGCAATGCAACAGGGTATACTCAGCCACGAGAAGACAGCTGAGTGACAAATACTGGCTCCAAAGTATGGAAAGCCGGAACAGTAAGACCATTAGAGATCTGTGTGGGTTGCTAATCGACAAGAATTAAACGAAGAAAGTAATAAGAACAAAGGAGATCAGCACCATTTGTTCAAGAATATTTTTATCACTGTTACAGCGTTTTAAATATGCTAAATAAGGTTCACTCGCTGACCCTACGAGAAAACTACTTTTAAAAATCCCAGAAGCAATATTCCATATGATAATATGATCGTGGATGCCAACAACAAGAAATTTCTGTATTTTTTACATTTCCATTTTTCAGTATGCACAAAGTCTGCTAAGCAAGCTGGTGAAACCAAAGTACTGAATTATTTCGGGGGGAGGAGTCTAGCCCAAATTTCTGTCCGGATTTCTTAATTTGACATATTCTTGAGTTACACATATCATTCTAGATTTGTATCACCAGGATGCCTTACACTAAGTGACTGTTACCCTTGCTATATACCTGCCCATCTGCGTCATTGCTTAAACAAAGCCACGGCCTATTCTATCCGACCGTCTTCCTTTCTCCTTGGCCTACTGAGCAACTACTCTATTGCTAGTGACCTCGAGCGCGACGGATGACTTCGTCACCAACCCGACGAGGTGGTTCATTGATTAAGGCGCTGTAAGCTCAGTCGAGACTAACGGCTGTCGAATGCCCACTTGGCTATCCAGTCTTGGTATCTCAGTTGTTCTTTTTACTAAGGAAGCTGGATTCCGCCAGGGCTCCCTGGAAGCTGAATTCCTGCCGAATTTTTGCGCATTCCAGGCTTTTGCTCCGTCTCTAACGACATCTAACGTGACCAGGCTTAGGTACCACTTTGATTACCCTCTTGTTTCCTTCCTAAATTTGAAGAATTTTAAAGGGATACGGTAGGAATTCACATGATCTCATTATAGTTGTAACATCCATAAATATTCTGAAAAAATTGATAATAATAAACTCCATTTGACTTCGATAGTATTTTTCAGTTGTGCCAACTCTTTGAAAATGAAAGCCGGCCGGTGTGGCCGAGCGGTTCTAGGCGCTACAGTCTGGAACCGCGCGACCGCTACGGTCGCAGGTTCGAATCCTGCCTCGGGCATGGATGTGTGTGATGTCCTTAGGTTAGTTAGGTTTAAGTAGTTCTAAGTTCTGGGGGACTGATGACCTCAGCAGTTAAGTCCCATAGTTCTCAGAGCCATTTTTTTTTTTTTTTTTTGAAAATGAAAAAAAATTCGTTCCATAGTGATCAGTTCAGCACATTCTTAGTTCCTAGCATGCTAATATCGGTAACTCGCCTAGCAGTAGATGTACGCCGGAAGAGCTGCTTCGAGGACGATACGGAAGCCGTTAGAGCGACAAGTTCTAGGAGAGTCGGCGAACGTAACGGTTCAGTCGCGCTACCCGTTGCAGGAGAGGCTCGCATAGCAAAAACTAGATGCAGGACCGGGCGGTCAGGCAGAAAGTTCAACGAAGAACTAGTCGCGGAAAGCTATCCGAGGGCTTAGCAGTACCTAATTTCCAGGTGTAACAGACATACAGGGTGGTTATAAACAAACTTTCGTAACTCGAGCCAGTGTAGGCGGAAAACTTTATACGAAAAAAATTCAGACTGTGTGCTTCAGGATTTGCTTTGTTAGTTGTGTTAACGTCATGACTTGTCATTAGTCGCCAGTACCGGTATGGCGACGTAGAGTTGAAACACAAGCCTGAGTGTGTATTGCAGTTGCAAAGAGTCAACATGGTCCTGGACAAGGTGAGCAGGGTTTTATTACCCCACCGTGATATTACTGCACGTGGCCTCCCGTAGTCGTTACTGGAAACACGCGGTGACGTTAGAGTAAACAAGTACAGCAGTGACTAAGGAAAACGCATCGCATTGTGAGTGGTTTCAAGACAGCTGTGCATATACGACGGGTATTCGAAAAGTAAGGTCCGATAGAAGGCTCTTCTCAGTTCTGAGCACACAGTGAGCACGTAAAGGTGACAAGAGCAACAGTGTCTCCCGCCAAGTATGGGTGCCCGCTGCAAGATTTCGTCTGATTTCAGGTAACCCCATACAACGAACCAGTCATACATTTCCTTCCTCAGAACAATTCTCGGCCGTATATAAAAGGGCAATGAGGACTCCTTGCAGCGTTTCGGATGGGAAGTGCTTGCTCACCCACCATACAGCCCGGACTTGTGACCTTTTGATGTTCGTCTCTGCTCACACGAACCACTGGTTATGAAGACTTCATTTGGGCACAGATAACAAACTGTAGTCCATCATATAAAGTGGCGGAAACACAAGCGGCTGCCTTCTATGACGAGGGTATTGGAAATTTGGTACAATACTGCGACAAATGTCTTCAAATCAAATGGCTCTAAGCACTATGGGACTTAACATCTGATGTCATCAGTCCCCTAGACTTAGAACTACTTAAACCTAACTAAGCTAAGGACACCACACACATCCATGCCCGAGGCAGGATTCGAACCTGCGACCGTAGCAGCCGCGCGGTTCCGGACTGAAGCGCCTAGAACCGCTCGGCCACAACAGCCGGCTGACAAATGTCTAAGTCGGAGCAGTAACCAGGTAGAAAAGCAGATTCAAGGTGTAGAAAACTCTTGCAAATAAAATATTTTTGATTTTCAGTGTGGTTTCCGCTTCGCGACCGATCGGACCTTACTATCCGAATAGCTCTCTCACTACCAAGTGTGCCCGTAAAATATGACGATAAAAAGTCACGATAAGCCGAGCGAAGCTCCCCCACTGCTAAGTGTAATAACATTGCGGTCAACTGGTACCCGTAAAACTGTTTTGTCAAAACAACAACAATAGCGCTGCTGCTCTTCGCTAGCACCGCCGTATTAAAGGAATATGGACTGTTTCTCTTTCTGCACTGGGGTAGAACAACATGATTCGGAAGTTCTAATTACTGATCGTTCCAAACTGCATGGCCCAGAAGATCACAAGATTTGAACCTTGTGATTTCTGGCTATGGGATTACCTCAATGACATGGTTTAGCACCGGGAGACTAACAAAGGTTGGGGCTTGAAGATGAGCGTAACGAGCGACGTAGCCCAAAATCCCACCTGAAATGTTTTGGGCAGTAGTACAGCAATCTGTGGTGCGATACCTGGCTGTCGTGAATGCAGATGGACTCATACTGGGCAACGCTTGTAGCCTGAAACCTAAACATAGAACGCAATTAACAAATGTTGTCCCCTCATGTGGAACTCAGAATGTGTTTCTTTCAATGCTATATTCTTTATTTTTCTTCCTTACAAATTATTCCACTTCGTTTCATTTTCTCACGACAAATCGTTTCTCACGGGGCCCTCTCAAGTACCTGGAAGTTCAATAATAACGACGTTATTGCTCAGGAAAAGTAACGCCGGAAAAGTACGGCGTCGTTAGGAAACAGTTCATTTAAATAAAGAAATCCGCGTTTTGAAAACTTCATCAGGACAATAAAATAGGCAAAATTTAATGGAAGGGACGATATGTAGCGGTTAATGTCTCGTCGACAACGATGTCATTAAAGGTAGAGATAGGACCAGGATAAGCAAACTGGTGATGGTTTTATTTAAGAAACCATTAAATTCATCGCCTCTAGTGACTGAGAAAAATATGAAAAGATTAATCCTCCTCTGTAATACGAGCTCTGTGCCTTAACCACGGCAACATCATAGTATTTTTTTTATATATGTTCATCAAATGACTATTGAAACTGACTGTGTCAACACGACTTCTACTGTCATTGCAAATATAAGTCATAGATACATTTGTAGATCAGTTTAGTTGATTAAGCAGACTGACTTTTATAGCCTAATCTTATACAAAGGTGACGGGTCTCCTCCGCAGTTCCGAACGCGGAGCTCTTCAAAGCAAGAAATATCGCCTGTTGCGCTACATTCGAAGATTAAATTAGGTACAACATCCAGTCTCAGTTGTTTGACAAAGACGAAAGTTATGCGCATCAAGAAGCATCTTCTCAAAAGCTGCAGAATCTCTCATCCCTACGTGTTGTTGTGGGCTTCAGTCCAGAGACAGGTTTGATGCAGCTCTCCATGCTTCTCTATCCTGTGCAAGGTTCTTCATCTCCCAGTGCCTACTGCAACCTACATCCTTCTGAATCTGTTTAGTGTATTAATCTCTTGGTCTCCCTCTACGATTTTTACCCTCCACGCTGCCCTCCAATACTAAATTGGTGCTCCCTTGATGCCAACCGATCCCTTCTTCTCGTCAAGTTGTGCCTCAAATTTCTCTTCTCTCCAATTCTATTCAATACTTCCTCATTAGTTATGTGATCTACCTATCTAATCCTCAGCATTCTTCTGTAGCACCACATTTCGAAAGCTTCTATTCTCGTCTTGTCTAAACTATTTATCGTCCATGTTTCACTTCCATACGTGGGTACACTCCACACAAATACTTTCAGAAACGACTTCCTGACACTTAAATCTATACTCGATGTTAACAAATTTCTCTTCTTCAGGAACGCTTTCCTTTCCATTGCCAGTCTACATTTTGTATCCTCTCTATTTCGACAATCATCAGTTATTTCGCTCCCTAAATAGCAAAACTCATTTACTACTTTAAGCGTCTCATTTCCTAATCTAATTCCCACAGCATCATCCGATTTAATTCGACTACATTCGATTATCCTCGTTTTGCTTTTGTTGATGTTCATCTTATATCCTCCTTTCAAGACAATGCCCATTCCATTCAGCTGCTCTTCCAGGTCCTTTGCTGTCTCTGGCAGAATTACAATGTCATCGGCGAACCGCAAAGATTTTATTTCTTCTCCATGAATTTTAATTCCTACTCCGAATTTTTCTTTTGCTTCCTTTACTGCTTGCTCAATATACAGACTGAATAACATCGGAGATAGGCTACAACCCTGTCTCACTCCCTTCCCAACCACTGCTTCTCTTTCCTGCTCCTCGAATCTTGTAACTCATCCCTACATAGTGCTGTATATATCTCCGACACCTTTATCACCAGTGCAAAAGAACTAGTAAGTGTACTGAAGCAGTAATTTCGATATTGAACTTGCGTTCGCGTGATCCTTGTTTAAGATCTCTTTGGTTTGTATAAATCACTTTAGGAATGTGCCCAAAGCGTCTCTAATGCCCTTGGTATCTGCAAGACGTTAAGCAATGGATATCCTTCATGTACTGTGGTCAATCTTCAGGAATGATTTTTATCTCAATGGAAAGCGTACGTTACGATATTGAATTTTAAGTGCAAATGAGCAAAGTCCAGTTTGTAACTCCGTTAATAACGGAAGTTTTGCCTACACAGATGTGTAAACGCCACAACCAGGTAGGCCACAGGGTCTGGCTCGCTGGTTACAAACGCCGAGCGGATCGGCAAGTGTCTGAATCGACTACACTTCCAACAATCCACTATTACACCAAATTTCGGGCCTGTAGCCGTGCATATTCCCTGTCTTTTACTAATATTTCGGTCGCGTCCTGCCTTTCTCGAAGTGAGTTAAGAGAATAACGACACGGTGCAATTTACGGCCTAGTGCTCTCCGTGACGGCACTGCGCATGTGAGCCAGAGCCAAAGACGCTGCTGAGCCGGCACGTACGTACCTCTTCGTCTTGTTCTACAAAATTAGGATCCACCACTGGCCCCCCTCGCCACTCCTCTGCGGACCCCCTCCACAATAGTTCCCTGACATTAGAATCCCTATCAGAAATCCCTATCACACTCTACACTGAATTAGCCCCTTTTCTAAGCACAATCTATCGTAGATCCATCGAACAAAAAAACGTGCTCAGTTCTTGGAAAAAAGCAAAGATGACTCCCATCTGAAAGAAATGTAGTAGAAGTGATCCACGAAACTACCGTCCAGTATCTTTGACAGCGATTTGTTGTAGAATCTTATAATGTATTCTGAGCTCAAACGTAATGAAGCATCTTGAACAGAATCACCTCCTCAATGCCAACCAGCGTGGATTCCGAAAACATCGATCATGTGAAACCCAACACGCACTTTTCTCATGTGACATACCGAAAGTTTTTTATCAAGGCAGTCAGGTAGAGTCAGTATTTCTTGATTTCCGAAAAGTATTTGACTCAGTAGCACACCTAATCATATTGCTGGAAGTATGATCATATGGGGTACCAAGTGAAATTTCTGCTGGATTCAGCGCTTTGTGGTAGGAAGAACGCAGCGTGTCATTTTGGATGGAGAGTCATCCTCATATGTAGAATTAAATTCAGGTGTGACCCAGGGAAGTGAATGGAACCCATGCTGTTCATGTTGTGTATTAATGACCTTACAGACAATATTAACAGTAACCTCACACTTTTTGCGCATGATGCTGCTATCTACGATGAAGTACTGCCTGAAAGAAGCTGCATAAATATTCAGTGAGATCTTGAAAAGATTTCAAAGATGTGCAAAGGTTGGAAACTTGCTTTAAATGTTCAGAAACATAAAATTTTGCACTTCACAGAACGAAAAAAACCTAGTATCCCATGAAGATAATATCAGTGAGTCACACCTGGAATTGGCCAACTCATACAAATACCTGGGTACGGATATGAAATGGAATAATCACGTAGGCACAGTTGTGAGACTTTGGTTTATTGGTCGAATACTGGGGAAGTGCAGGTAGTCTACGAAATAGATTGCTTACCAATCGCACGTGGAACCGTTTCCAGAAAATTGCTCAAGTGTACCAAATAGGACTAACAGGGGATATTGAACGTGTACAGAGAAGGGCAGCAGGTTTGTTTGATCCGTACATCTAAACCATTCAGTATGAACTGTGGCGTAAGACAAGGCTGTGTGTTGGCACCTACACTTTTTGGAGTTTTCCTTTTGGGTCTGCTCCAAGTGGCTTTAGAGAATTGCAATGTTGGAGTACGTGTGCATACTAGGAAAGATGGAAGGCTTTTCAATGTCAGTCTTCTGAAGAGTAAGACATAGCGCTACGAGATAATCGCTCGTAAACTCCTGTGTACTGATGATGCTGCAATTGTTGCGAACACCGCAGAAGAGCTACAAGAGGTACTATCAAGATTTAGTGACGCATGCCACCTATTCTCGATGAGTGTAAACAGCAGTAAGACCGTAATTATGGTTCAGGGTGCCAACACAAAGCCGAATATCACACTAGATGGCACTACTCTGAAAGTCGTAGATAACTTCTACTATCTTGGATCTACTATAGAATCAAACATGTCTGTTGACAAGGAAATTGATGCTCGCATTGGAAGAGCTGCGACAACTTTTGGCAAACTCTCTACACGTCTTTGGAAAAACAACAAACTCTCTTTGACCACCAAAATTCTTGTATACCAAACTTGCGTCCTCAGCATCCTTTTCATCGGAAACATGGACTGCCTATGCCAAACAAGAACGTCGCCTTAATGCTTTCCACATGCGGTGCCTGAGATTCATCCTCGGAGTAACGTGGAAGGACCGAGTGACCAACGAAGCAGTGCTATCTAAAACTAACTGCAACAGTATTTCAGCTATCTTGAAGCAGAGACGACTCCGCTGGCTGGGACACGTCCATCGTATGGATCCTGACAGATTACCACGTGAGGTGATGCTGGGAGAGATCTCTATAGCAAAAAGACCTGTAGGAGGTTCTGTATTGAGGTTCAAGGACTCCTGTAAACGAGATATGGAGAGCTTAGGAATCGACACAAACAGATGGGAGGCACGGACTAGCATGAGACCAGAGTGGCGTGATGATATATCATCTGGAATGTCGAAGCATGATAAAGGCTTGTTAGACAGATTAAGGCAGAAAAAGCTTCGCAATGCTACCACTGCTCCTGCCTCAGCAGCCAGATACACTTGTGACAATTGCGGCAAGAGATGCCGTGTTGCCATTGGCTTAACAAGTCATATGAAGAAATGGAACCCATAGACACACTGACACTGCAACAGTCATCTACCAAGATGTCGTGGCCAATATATACGAGAGCGTCGCAGAGATACTGAAGGAACGGAACTGGAAGAGTCTTGAAGATAGACAAGTCTGTTAACAACGTTTCAAGAAGCGGCTTTAAATGGTGACTATAAGAATATACCACGGCCCCCTGTGTATTGCTCACGTAGGGATCGCGAGAATAAAATTAGAATAATTACTGCATGCACAGAGGCAGAGCCATTCTTCCCACGCTTTATACCTGAATGGGAAGGGAAGAAACCCAAAATAACTGGTGCAATGGGATGTATCCTTTGCCATGCACTTCGCAGTGGTTCGCGGAGTATAGATGTAGATTGTTTCACCGCTGTGGCGTTTCTTGGGAGGCGACTCCCGCAGGTGCTTGAGGGCTGTGTGTATCAAGGGGCGGCGGCGGAAGTAGCGGAAGTGTCGGGGGCGTCAGATGGGATGAGAGGGAGGAGGCGGGACCTGTTGCTGGCATTCCTAGCGGCGAGCGTGCGGTATGTTAATGGCCGGCGTTCCTCGGCGGCCAGCAGCCTTAATTAATGCGCATGCGCTGCCGTGTGCACTGTCGGACGGCCACAATCAATTAAACTTGCCTCCTTCCGCCTGTCCGTCGCAATCTCCCAGTCCCTCGCCAACCAACCCCCCATTCAACGCGACACTGAATTCGCACGTCCTGGGGGAAAACGGGCCCACCGGTATATCTCGCCGAACAGTTTCCAAGTATCGGTTACAGGAGATAATTGGAATTCTTGAGTCCAAGACGGCGCGCTTCGTCTGACTGATCTACATACAAGGCGCACTACGGAATCGTCATTTAAATAATGTGGAACGCAAGAAGCACGCTGTTGAAAGAAGTGGCCCAGTGGTGATTCCGGGGAGGAGTGGCTTCTTTTGCCTCCCAACTAGTTACACTACTGGCCATTGAAATTGCTACACCACGAAGATGACGTGCTACAGACGCGAAATTTAACCGACAGGAAGAAGATGCTGTGATATGCAAATGATTAGCTTTTCACAGCATTCACACAAGGTTGGCACCGGTGGCGACACCTACAACGTGCTGACATGAGGAAAGTTTCCAACCGATTTCTCATACACAAACAGCAGTTGACCGGCGTTGCCTGGTGCAACGTTGTTGTGATGCCTCGTGTAAAGAGGAGAAATGCGTACCATCACGTTTCCGACTTTGATAAAGATCGGATTGTAGCCTATCACGATTTTGGTTTATCGTATCGCGACATTGCTGCTCGCATTATTCGAGATCCAATGACGGTTAGCAGAATATGGAATTGGTGGGTTCGGGAGGGTAATACGGAACGCCGTGCTGTATCCCAACGGCCTCGTATCACTAGCAGTCGAGATGACAGGCATCTTATCTGCATGGCTGTAACGGATCGTGCAGCCAAATCTTGATCCCTGAGTGAACAGATAGGGACGTTTGCAAGACGACAACCATCTGCACGAACAGTTCGGCGACGTCTGCAGCAGCATGGACTATCAGCTCGGAGACCATGGCTGCGGTTACCCTTGACGCTGCATCACAGACAGGAGCGCCTGCGATGGTGTACTCAACGACGAACGTGGGTGCACGAATGGCAAAACGTCATTTTTTCGGATGAATCCAGATTCTGTTTACAGCATGATGATGGTCGCATCCGTGTTTGGCCACATCGTGGTGAACGCACATTGGAAGCGTGTATTCGTCATCGCCATACTGGCGTATCACCCGGCGTGATGGTATGGAGTGTCATAGGTTACATGTTTCGGTCACTTCTTCTTCGCATTGACGGCACTTTGAACAGTGGACGTTACATTTCAGATGTGTTACGACCCGTGGCTCTACCCTTCATTCGATCCCTGCAAAACCCTACATTTCAGCAGGATAATGCACGACCGCATGTTGCAGGTTCTGTACGGGCCTTTCTGGATACAGAAAATGTTCGACTGCTGCCCTGAACAGCACATTCTCCAGATCTCTCACCAACTGAAAACGTCTGGTCAAAGGTGGCCGAGGAACTGGCTCGTCACAATACGCCAGTCACTACTCTTGATGAACTGTGGTATCGTTATGAAGCTGCGTGGGCAGCTGTATCTGTATGTGCCATCCAAGCTCTGTTTGACTCAATGCCCAGGCGTATCAAGGCCGTTATTACGGCCAGAGGTGGTTGTTCTGGGTACTGATTTCTCAGGATCTATGCACCCAAATTGCGTGAAAATGTATGCACATGTTAGTTCTAGTATAATATATTTGGCCAATGAATACCCGTTTATCATCTGTATTTGTTCTTGGTGTAGCAATTTTAGTGGCCAGTAGTTTATTTAAGAAATATTTTTGGAGCCTTCAGTTTTGCAGTCATCCACCTGTACCTTCTCCGAAATCTCGAAATTTTTTGTTTTTATCGTCTGTAAATCGCCTGCTTCTTTTTTATTTTAATGCCCCGTGGGTACACCAAGAGGCACAGCCAATACAAACTTACTGGGATGCCTTTCCTTCGAAAATATCAATCTACCGGTTTAACAACTTCTAAGATACGAGTATTTAAAACATAAATTTAGTTTACGTGGTTAATAACACATAACTAAAGACACAGGCGCCTTAGGTTAACCTACAGGTTTTCAACAAGTCGAAATAAACAGTTACACACACACACACACACACACACACACACACACACACACACAAATTGAACCGTTATCAAAACTAACTACAAAGTGCAGATTTCAGTAATTCTATTTTGTGTGATACATTTCAAAACATGTAATAACACACAATTCAAAGTCGGAATGCTTGCAACAGTAAGTGATTCATTCATTCATTGTGTCATTGCCGATCACTGCAAGGAAGAAATAAATAAAACAACAATCGTAAAATATATTCTTTACACTTTCGTTTTGTTGGCTCACTTGACGTAATGACAGTAGTTCCATATAGTAGTCGGAATCAAAGTATCTGCAGCAGTGAAGGTAAGTTTTATGGAATTTGCCTGACAAAGACCTTAAGATATCCTTTCATACAGGACGTTTCCGTAAGACGGTGCAAAAAAGTAACAGGAAGTAGAGGATGCTCCTCTGAACAATTTGAGGTAGGGAACCTGTTGTCGGAGAAACCAGCTTAAGAAGATATGGAAGTAAATTTGTCTACCGCTTTGTCTAGCATTACTATTTTCCAACTTATTTACAACTAACACGCGTAAATGTGTACACGTACTGTGCTGTTTATTTATAAGTACATCCCTTATTTCCTACAAGGAAACAAGGAGGACGAGCCTGATCATTAGGAACTCATGATGGAGGTTTTGGCTACTTTATTTGTCCATAAAAAAATGTCGTGTGACTAGCGCCTCCCGTCGGGCAGACCGTTCGCCGGGTGCAATTCTTTCGATTTGAGGCCATTTCGGCGACTTGCGCGTCGATGGGGATGAAATGATGATAATTAGGACTACACAACATCCAGTCCTTGAGCGATCCAGCCGGGAATCGAACCCGAGCCCTTAGGATTGACATTCTGTCGCGCTGACCACTTTTTTTTTAATCTCATTTTTGTTCGTTTTTATTGTTTGTATCTGCTCTGGGCGGACGTCGAAAGACACCCGTTTCAGTTCCTTGTTGATTCGTTAACTCTGTTTTTTTTATTACAGAGGGCAGATAGCCCTCTGACCGAACACGCTGAGCTACCGTGCCGGCATCACTCAGCTACCGGGGGCGGACTATTTGTCCATAAAGTGACTCTGTTGTATTGTATTTACATGGTCTCGTGACAGAATGTGCTTTGAATCAATGGCAGACTCATTCATTACTCAGTGCTATTCAGAGACATACAGTACAGTACGATGGAGTAGTACCGGTACAGTATTTCCTAGTCGCTGGATTGGAAGGGGAGCTCCTATTCCATAGCCAGCGAGGTCATCTGATCTGAACCCCCTTGATTATTTCCTAAGGGGATATCTAAAGTCAATTGTTTGTGAGGCCCCAGTGGATACGGAGTTGGAAGTAGTTGCCTGAATTTTAGCTGCCTGTGGTGTGATTTTGAACACACCAGGAACGTTTCTCAGGGTGCATCAGAATCTTGTTCGGCAATGTCATGCTTGCATTGAGGTTGATAACCGTTAACATCAGTACATTTTGTAAGATGAAGTATAAATGGGACGTTCGTTGTGTAAATGATGGTATTTGCAGTTAACTAATGTAAATAAAAAAGTGAACAGTATTGTTATTTTATTCCTGTTACCTCCTTAAGCGTGCCTCTCCGACCCCAGGTTACCTGTCTCATATTTTTCGATAAAGCATCCTCTACGTCCTGCTAAATTTTTGCACGCTCTTACGGAAGCATCCTGTATATTATGCCCCCTTAGTGCCCTTCAGTCCATTCCCCTCTTCTTCTTTTTACAATGGCATTGCTTCTTCCCTCTCGCTCTTGCCTTTCCTTGTGCTCATCGCTTTTCTTCGCGTCCTTGGAAACGGCGCCCCTGCTTGTCATGCTTTAATTACGCCACTGTCCGAAGAACGCTGCATCGGCAGAGGCAGTGTCACCGTCTAGCGTCATGTCCAAAGCAATACAGCTTTAATGTAATTAAATGGCTGAAGTACATGAGCATCTAATAGGGATCATAATTTGTTGAAAAAGTAAGTTGTTAATTCATGTGTTCACAATATCGCATAAAATTTTTCCGTTTGTCGCTGAGAGAAGAGAGTGGTGGTGATATTTGTCAGTCCGTTGCTTGGCTCGCATGTTCTATCCTCGTTAATTAGTAAATATTTAATGCTTGTAATAACTGCCTGAATTAAGCCCTCTACTTTTATATTAACTCGTCACGTTTCCTGCTATTATTTTTGCTTGTGACATTCTCTGTAGCTAAGCTGGGTCCAGGATTTCAGTTCTTCACGTAATGTTCCCTGTGCGGTATGGAGTCTTGGTCTCTGTCCAAAAGTTGTATAACGTGGAGTGATTTGCTGGCACCGCTTTACATGGGGTGAGCATCCCCTTGTCTAAAAAGTTGTAAGAGTGCTCTTCACTAGTTAATCTTTAAAAAAAAATAGAGAAGCGGAAATGAAATCGCCAGTATCCAAGAAATTCGGATGAGATGACTAGCGTATTGGCTGAAATCGGAAACTTAACTGAAAAGTGGGAGTGTAACACAGAATTGCTTAAGATCTGCAAATATCGGAGTTGTACGACTGGTTACAACAAAATAATTGGCCAGCACTTCGCAGGATTTTTCATTGGCATTGGCTAACTGCGTGGAATTGTAGGAGAGACAGAGGGAAGTCTGTTTCCGTAGATATCGCTTGATCTGGGGTTTCTGAAGAAAAGAAATCACCTGTGGATCTTGAGGGAGGCGTTGGCGATATACTTCGTCCGGAGACGAAGAGGTAGCATATTCCCGCAGTTAACAGCTGATGCGCTGCGGACTGCAGCAGATTGCGATGCTGGCAACTTCCCACAGTACTGAACGCAGAACATGATAAAAAATTGCAGCTTAGGTATGAAACCTACCGAGCGTATGTAGCCGCGTTTTAGGGGTCAAGTAGGATTCTTATGATTTCTGCGAGTGAGTGAAGGCCCATTCATGGCTCCATCAGTTACGTTTCCATAATGAGAGATGCTATTTGCATGTCGTAGTTTTTCATTCTTGTGTCGAAATCAGGCAACCACTGTGTGTCCACCATGAATATGTCTTTCCATAGCTCATTTGTAGAATCCCAGTTTTGTACCATTGATCTAGCCAGCCTTTGCCAGCTCACTTAAATGTTAAATTACAACTATTTCATGACAAAAATTATCAGTTTTCGTGTTCTCTACATTTCTCAAGATCGTATTGATCCTGTGATTATTTCTTGTACATTTATAATTTTATGAGAAATAGGAGTTAATTTGGACCAGTGTTTCATTTCTTAGTCAGATGACCCCTTGTTAATTATCTTTTGTGTCATGCAACATCGATCTCTCATGTTTGCCAGGGCTACCACTGTCCTGTTCGTTATCAGTGCGCTACGGTTTTATTAAAGCATATGGACCTATGGGGAGCGATCTGACTTTCGGCCAGTCCTACCGACGCAAATCACCCGAACAACCACAGGGGTATGTCGAAAGCTGAATTAACCGTCCACAATGGGAATTACAAAATATTATTCTCGTCAGATTTGGAACCATTCATAGACGACGATAATTTTAATGCACTTTTTTCTCAACTTGTAATTATTAATGTTCATTAAGATGGCTCAGGCTATTTCATTTCTTCCTCTGTTCGAGAATGAAAGACACTACGACCACCAGCAAATGTCTGCTGGGGAGGTAACAGCGGTCAGGAGCAGACAGTAAACGGCAACCTAACAGATCTGTACAGGTTCCCTGAGAGCTTGTTTGTAAACGCGATATCCATTTTTACAGTAACATCCATTTAGGATGGGAGCCGAAAATGGTGCCAATCACTGTCTTTCTGGGACCGGGTCATAAAATAGGATCCAGCGAAATCATTGAGTCTTACTTTTTTCTGTTCTTGTAAAACGGCCAAAGAGAATTGTCCACGTTGTGTAGTCAGTGTCCACCACAACGTGCCACGTTGCCTGAAGTCCTTTACTGAAACCACACGTACTCAGGTGAGTAGCAAGATCCCTAACACAGAACGTCAAGTTCACCGTTCGAGAGGCGCAAATTACCTTCAGAATTTGCGCGATGGCACCAATAGCAGCCTGCAGCTCCACGCGGATATGTTACCAACAAAAGGCTTGTAACACTCCGTTATGATCTACTGTCGCTTCACATTTCTCTCATTTGTCTATCTCATTCATGTCAACCTTATAGAGCTTTTGTAAATATCATAAGATATTCAGTTTGGAAATCATAATTTATTTTTAAAGTGATGACCTTATAACCACGCTCTGATCTCCGACACATTCCCGGCAGCCTAGAAGCAGGGGCTCATTAAACCATTACCTAAGAAGGAAGCTGCGAAACAGCCCTCCGACTACCCACCCATTTGCTTTCTACCAGCGTTATATAAGGCCCTAGAATACATAGTTAAAGATAGGCTTACCTGTTGCTTAACCTCAGCTAACCTTTAAGACGAATACCAGTCAGGTTTCTAAATACAATTGCAGAATTATTGCTCTTATAGAAGTGACTGACGAATTGAAGTAAACTATGGACAAAAAAGAGACGACGATTATGTGCCTTTTGGTCTCCAGGAAAGCTTTCGTCACTGTAGAGTTTGTCAGTCTACTTGCAAACTCCCACAACTCTAAATTTTTGTTCAATTGTACAACAGTTTCACTAATATCTTACGTCCCGCTAATAGTGGGTAATGATCGAAAAAAAAGGTCACAGTGGAGTCATGAAGTATCAGGGATCTGAAAAGGATCAGTATTGGGTCCATTGCTAATCCGATTTTAGAGAATCTCTACCACCCTTAACGGTAAATAGGACATCGGTAAGATTTCCTCTTTCTGCAAAGAACTTAGGGGTAGTTCTGGACCATCATTAACGTTGAACTGAACACACAACTGCAGTCTGTAAGAAGGTATCAGCATTACTTCAATTATACAGAAATATGAAATATATTTTCTGTAGAGCTTTAAAGGAAACTCGTAGAATTACTAATACTCCCCATACTTGAATATAGTGACCCCCTTATTTAAGGACTTTTGTATGAGAATTTACGCCCGCTTTAACTCGAGTTTAGTGCTTGTGTGCGATATAAATCTCTGAAGTTCGCTGTTTCGACCACAGTACTCTTGCCTACAAACGATTATTATGGGTACATGCCAGTAAGCGAAGACACTATCATACACCGTGCTTTCTCTACTGTCTTCTCAGTCGCTCTTGCTTATCTTCAACTCGGACACTACTATCTGAACAACACAGCGGAAATACTCGTTGTCACCAAATTAAAATCCTCTCTACACCACTTCAAATTACCTCAAGCCGCTCAAAATCATTTTCTGTGTCAGAAGCCTGAGTTTGGAATAATCTTTCACAAAAATCAGAGAAATTAAATTCCTCTCGAACTTCAAAAGACAGCTAGTGATACATCTCCTATCACAATAGTTATCGCTCCCATACACTTTTCCACAGCTCACTCCTGTCAACATACCTCTCCCCCCCTCCCCCTTCCCCCGCTCGCAACCCCTTTTACATCTACTTTGCTATTATAATAAAATTTTGGAAATTTGTGGTAAAGTCTCAGGGGACCAAACTAATGAGGTCATCGGTCCCAAAGCTTGCATACTACTTAATCTAACTTAAACCAACTTACGCTATGGACAACACACTCGCCCATGTCCGGGGGGAAGACTCGAACGGGAGGAGCCACGCGGACCGTGACAAGACGCCCTTAGACCACTCGGCTACCCCGCTCAGCCATTATAATTAGGCAACTATTTCCCCCCGGATTCAATAAAAAACATTCATTTTCTGAAATACACATAAATTTTTGGTGTACAACATACTTAATTATAGAGAGGCACTTAGTATCTTCCTGAATTTCCTGACCTCCATATCATTGATTAACCTTGATTAATCAACTGACTGTTTGGTTCAAATGGTTCTGAGCACAATGGGACTTAACTTCTGAGGTCATCAGTCCCCTAGAACTTCGACCTACTTAAACCTAACCAACCTAAGGACATCACACACATCCATGCCCGAGGCAGGATTCGAACCTGCGACCGTAGCGGTCGAGCGGTTCCAGATTGTAGCGCCTAGAAACGCTCGGCCAACCCGGCCGGCAACTGACTGTTTGATTCACCCCCGTAACTACGATGGATAGCGACGCTCCAGAGGTTACTGAAATCGGAATCTCGGCCTATGCTTTTCACATGCCAGCCGAACTGGTGAGCAGGATAGGTGCACCGCTGCAATCACACTGTTCTCTTGACAGAACTTCTGGCCCGTTTGAGCATATATGCCGCAGCGTGGCCCCATACATCTCTCTCTCCGTGGTTTTCTTCGCAATGGTTGCACCAACTGTTTCTACAACTGGGTATTACGACCACTTACCGCATTGGATTAGTACTTGCTTACGGTTCTCCTCAAGTTCCTCTGCTACATTTTACACACATTATTTGCAGCGTACTAGGATTTACTTTGGTGTCATTCTCAGTTTTAAAACTGTCCTGCCATGATGTCGACCAATAACCTCTACGTTTATATGCGACACGTCTTCCGAAAGCCGAAAATCGAATTTCGGATACCATTTTTCGCTGCCTTGTTTACATGTTAAGGTGTGAAACGAATTTGCTAACTCAGCTAAACATGGTGTCTAGAAAACAGCTGTTCTATATCATGATTTAGTCAGCACAATCGCTATTTCTCTTCACTTAAGCATTAGAGGTTGACAGCTTCATATTCAGTCTAATACTCCTGCTTCACCTTCACATCACAATAAGTAATCTCGTCCATATTAGTCGAATACTTTGAAAACAAAACATTACCTGGCAATCGAAGCACGTTCCAAAAACGGTTTTGCGTTTACATGGGAGCGAAAATCGATTGTCGAGCCGGCTGCTGTGGCCGAGCGGTTCTAGGCGCTTAAGTCTGGAACCGCGCTGCTATTACGGTCGCAGGTTCGAATCCTGCCTCGGGCATGGATGTGTGTGATGTCCTTAGGTTAGTTAGGTTTAAGTAGTTCTAAGTTCTAGGGGACTGATGACCTCAGAAGTTAAGTCCCATAGTGCTCAGAGCCATTTGAACCATTTTTTTTGTTAAGTCCCATAGTGCTTAGAGCAATTTGAACAATTTTTTCGATTGTCGAAGTGGAAAATCGCTATCAAGAAACGGATTTCCAGAACTGATTTTGGAGTGGTTACATGACCAACCGGAAACGGGATTGTGAAATCGGTTTACGAAAACTGGTTTTGGGAGCCCCATGTAAACGTAGTGAATGTGAGTAGGCGTACGCAGTTCACTGTATTCCCTGTGCGCTACACGAGCCAAGCCAGTTTAGTTATTCTGTCTCTTCACGACTGTTTTACGCCTGTTGCACACTTTTCCTGCAATAGTCTATAAGACTGTCTTTCAACAGCGCACAAAAGATAGCTAATTTCATCTGGCTGTCGTTACTAAATTACTTCCTAGAAACTTCTTGAAGGCCAGATCGAATTTGATGCGCTACACTCTTCTCCAAATAAGCTAAAGCTTTTATGTCGATGTCGACAGAATGTTAAATGCTGATTTTTTGTTCTGGCCATTTGTGACTAGTCGGTTCATGTCCCTCCGGAGAAAGAAATTTTAACCATCAGGATTTTTCCTACATAGTCGGCGGATGTGATAGCGTGCTGTTTCTGGCTATCACATTGCGCTTCAGTGTACTTTGTTAAACCCCATAGACATCCGATGTGTCTCATGATGCGAAAACATGCTATTCCATTGACGGTGATACCTTTGTCAAGTGAGGACTATGTTCAACATCAGCGAAGATACTGCACTGAACACAGTTTTTCTTGCCGTATGTATTTGTTTTTTCACTGTGTTCTCTAACATAAAATTGGTGAGAGGTAGAAATGGACGCTGCAGGGGTCTCGGGCGCTGTGACTGTTGAAGACCAGAGGTCGCACATCAAGATAAAAACTGTAAGCAGCAAAAACCCGACAGAAATCCACGGTGGGTTAAGGGGGGCAGGACGTCAAACGGGCTGACTTGGAGTTATTTATTTTATGAAGAAATGAATGAACTGTTACATTTTAAACTTCATGTTTAGAAAAAACTCAAGTTTTATAGTTAATTATCTCAATTTTTCCACAGTTTTTTAATAGATTTGGAAAATTCTAGAGTTTCATACACCTGTAACTACTGTTTGTATGCTATGAAAAATTCATCGAAGAATCTCTCTTACTTAGGAAGAAAAGTGTACCTATAGCAACAAATGCAGCCAGTAATAAGTGAAAAAATGATGAAATTTCATATGTAAAAAAAGGTACTTTGCTACGTTTTTGAACTTCCACTGCGGTAAGTGTGAGTCCTCAATCCTTCCTGGTCATGGTGACAAAGTTTTATGAATTCAATTGTAAAAGTATAGACAGTAGAAATTAAAATGTCCTGTGGTGACTCTCCTGCTCCACGTCGGCCCGTTTGACGTCCTACCCCCTTAAGTAAAGTTTGTGGTGAGTTTACAGTGGACCGTAGTACAGTTCCATGTTGGGGTGATCGATTCATGGTGGTCGTATGAGCATAGATGATAATTGAAGACCCGGAGACCAAAAAGTCAACAGATGAAAGAAACGTGAAACTTGTGGCAGATGCCCTTGAAGAAGATCGCAGTGCGACTTGTGAAACCACGATAATTCCTTCAACATCAGTATTTTGTATTCCGATAAATGATTTGAAGAAGAGAAAAATTTTTGCGACATGGGTCCCACACTGTTCGACTGCTGGAGAGAAGCAGAAACGTCTGGACATTGTAACCTTGTGCAAGGTCACGGATTCTTGTGTCGAATTGTCGCTACTGATGAAACGTGGGTTAGAGACTTTGAACCGGAGTTGAAATCACAGACCAATGAGTGGTGAGCTTCAGATTCTTCACGCCCAAAAAAATTTCGACGCCGTCAATCAAAGCTCAAGTTAATGGTGATTTTTGCTTGCGACCATTATGGAATCATCGTGACAGAGAGAGTCCCATGTGCAACAAGTGTAACAGCAGTGTATTATCGTAACTACGTGCAAACCCTGCTCAGAAAAACGCACAAAACCCGACCTCAGTTGCTCCAGGCTGGGCCACTTATTCTCCACGAAATGCTCGCCCGCGTATCGGCAATATAGTAGCCCAAAAACTGCTCGAATACGGACGGCAAGTGTTATAGAATCCTCCCTACAGGCCGTACACGAGTACACCAGACACTGATTTATTCCGGAAGTTGAAAAAAACTATGGCGTGGACGTCGTTACTTTTCTCTGGAAGAGCTTTCAACCACGGTTACTCGACCATTCCCCAGATGAACAGAAGAGATGTCCTGGATGAAATAATAGAGCTTTCGAGACGTCGGGATTCAGTCATAAAGAAGCAGGGAGACTATACTGAAGGACCTGAAAGAGATACTGAAAAAAGCGTATAAGTAAAAAAAAAAATAGTGCGTATTATTTTTGAAATATGCCTCGGATTCCATATAACTTTCATATATTATACAGCATTTGAAGCGAAATACTTACAAATGCTGCACAAAATAAATCTCATGTATAGCAACAATAAAAACAGTAGAATATGGTGAAAACTGATTATGGCGGCCTCTAGTGCACATTCCTTCATTTCATTCCAATACCAGCCACTCCACTGACGTACCGACAAAAAAAAAAAAAAAAAGTGTACACTATCTTCTGGGTACAGCATTCTCCCCTACTAACCGATACTGTGTCGTTACAGCATAGCAGAATGGAAACCCCTTTGAGAATATAATGTTCTGAGTAAGTCTGATGCATGTGTCGTGGGATGGTGGCTACTAATTGCTGAGATGTATGAGCGGAGATATACAAAGTAACAGGACGCAACATAAATCTCTCTGAGCAGCGCGGGCCAACTTTAGTGAGCTCAGTCACACAACATCGTAACTTGAATGAATAGGGAGCAAGTGAGGTAGTGTAGTGGCTAGGACAACGGACTCTCATTCGTGAGAACCGGTGATCAAATTCCTGTCGGCCATCAATCGTTTCTGCAGATCGCTTCCGTTGTTTACATGTTTTTTTCGTTATCTTTAGGCAGACGCTCAAGTGCGCTATAGATGTGCACAAAAATAAACGCTTGGGGATGTAATGATATGCCTTTTACGAGCATCTAAATGTTAGTAATTATAAATTATAATGCTTAAGAAGTGATTCATCCTAAAAGACAA
The DNA here is from genome assembly GCF_021461385.2 of Schistocerca piceifrons. NCBI lineage: Eukaryota > Metazoa > Arthropoda > Insecta > Orthoptera > Acrididae > Schistocerca > Schistocerca piceifrons. The sequence goes on from NC_060138.1 coordinate 378,110,563, forward strand.
TTTTTTTATGACTGTGACAGCCCAGTGTACATGTTATTATACACCTGAAAACATACGATGGAGATTCATTATACAGAAAGGGCAAAATGAAACTGACCTGCAAAATATTCTGTGCACCTTACGATAGGCATTACAAGTTACACAGTCCTTACTGGGATAGTATGATTTAAGTAAGGTTGCCTATCTTAAGGTGGATGAAGTTAACTGGCTGACAAAAAAAGTGAAGTTTCCTGAAGTGAGGGAGAAGAGAAAGGAAACTTCTATTGTTGAGATGGTATGTAATATTATTTCAAAGATTAGAAAATCGAGCGAAATTTACAGAGAACTTGCCAGTAGCCCCTTAACAGGGGGTCTCAGGTTTATATACATGCACTGTTTCGACTTGGAAGGACGTCTTAACAGCCGCTGTATCCTCTCCTGAGGCAGGCTGGCCCGCAGCTATTGTATATGGCCCTCGATGTCATGGACACTGGCACTGATACGATGTTGACATGATCTCCGAGTTGGTTGCACATGCATTTTCTATCGGAGACAGATCTGCGGATCTTCCTGGCCTCGGGACCACCTCAGCATCATGCATACAGTTCCTAGAGACACGTGCCCTGTCGAAAAATGGCACCATGTTTCTGTCTCATGAAAGGTAACACTTGAGGATTTGATTTGGTTTTGATTTGATTTGATTTATTGCTCACTTAGATGATGATGATAAAGTTTGGTTTGTGGGTCGCTAAACTGCGCGGTCATCAGCGCCCGTACAAAGTCCCAAGTTTTTCACAGTCCAATTTTTTGCACAGTCCACTCGAGCCACTGTCACGAATGGTGATGATGAGAATGAAATGATGAGGACAACACAAACACCCAGTCTCCGAGCAGAGAAAATCCCCAACCCGGCAGGTTCTCATTTAGAGACATGGTGCCTTACATTTTATAACAGATCGTTCATTTTCCAGCTTTGCGTGTAGATTACAAAACATATTCTATATTATAAACAGTAATTATTGTTTTCAGCAATTACAATGGAAGTAATAACAATTAAAAATACATTAGAAATTGAAACAAAAAACACAAAAATATTCAGATTTTAAGAAGATATTATGAAAGATTACAGGAAAGACTTGGATAGAAAGAGAGAGAGAGATGTTATCCTATCTGAGCAAGCCTCGTCTGAAAGCCTCGAAACTACTTCCGGCCTTGCAGTCCCGGTACGCTATAGTTTAATTTAAGGATTAATACTTCTAAGCACTGTTTACAAAAACACTATAACTATTGTATACACTGTGGCAAGCGCCGTGGTGTGTGAGTGTAAAGTATGTTATTTCTTGGGGTTATTAATTAACCTTCAGATCCTATATTATATGTCTTGAATTTTACCTAGTATGTTGCTTATAAACTAAGTGTTCAGTTATAAGTGTTACATCTCAACAATGGTATAATGACCGCGGGATGGATGTGCCTGCTGTTTATACTTAAGCTAGAACAGGTTTACCGGTATAAAGTTGTCTGTGGTACGTGTTGGTGAAAGTGTTCGCTATTTGACTGCGTGTGTGTTTCAGTGCTGCTGTCCGTGTTGGTGTGCGAATTGGAACTGCTGTCTTACGTGCTTAGTGTGTACTGCAGTGTCCTGCTGTACGAACGTGTCTGTCTGTATTCGTCATGTAATCTCTTTGAGACATCATCAACTGTTTTACTTATTGTCCCTCACTCCTCTTTGTCTCTTATTGCTGTACCACGTCATTGTCGTATTGCGTTTGTGTCTGGTGTGCTCGTCTGTATCGGTGACAGTGAAAAGGTATGTGCTCTGGGGATTCATGTTCCCCGCATGTCAAGTGGTACTCTGGCTGTGACCTACGCAGTGTAATTGCGCAGGGTAAGGACCGTGACCTATCAGAAAGTGAACCATACCCCGGCTGGGATTGATATGCCTCAGTCTCAGACCTTCCCTGATGTCCGGGAAGAAATGATGTATCCTATGGCCCCTATCACTCAACTCCCGTTCCCTGTGTCAAGTATCCCCCTGCCATTTAACGAGTTAGCACTTCTCGGTGACATCCGGTAATCTCAGTTACCTTATCCTGTCTTCCCCTCATCAGTCAGCACATTGCAGACTAAAACCGAATGGTTATGTCGACATGGAAGGTTCCGATCACCACGCAGAGTGATTCCACTGACCCGGTGTTGCAAATTCCTGACAGCCTTATCAGGGCACTTCTCTGCCCTCGCCACACGATGATCCTATACGACACCAGACGTACTCGCTGGGCCCAAGCACTGCCTACAAAACATACCACAGACTCAAAATGCGCACAACGGTAAATTCTCAATGTGTGTAATGGTACCGTTAAGTGTGTTATGTTGAGTCTGGCCAGCTTGTGCATGGGTTTGGCAGCCCTGTCAATCGTTGTTCTGATGTGTTCGTCAAAGGACGGTCGTTCGTGGAGTTTCACACCAAGATATCGTATTTTCCGTCGTCTGTGTAACCTGATGTCATGTAGTTTTATACACTCCTGGAAATTGAAATAAGAACACCGTGAATTCATTGTCCCAGGAAGGGGAAACTTTATTGACACATTCCTGGGGTCAGATACATCACATGATCACACTGACAGAACCACAGGCACATAGACACAGGCAACAGAGCATGCACAATGTCGGCACTAGTACAGTGTATATCCACCTTTCGCAGCAATGCAGGCTGCTATTCTTCCATGTAGACGATCGTAGAGATGCTGGATGTGGTCCTGTGGAACGGCTTGCCATGCCATTTCCACCTGGCGCCTCAGTTGGACCAGCGTTCGTGCTGGACGTGCAGACCGCGTGAGACGACGCTTCATCCAGTCCCAAACATGCTCAATGGGGGACATATCCGGAGATCTTGCTGGCCAGGGTAGTTGACTTACACATTCTAGAGCACGTTGGGTGGCACGGGATACATGCGGACGTGCATTGCCCTGTTGGAACAGCACGTTCCCTTGCTGGTCTAGGAATGGTAGAACGATGGGTTCGATCACGGTTTGGATGTACCGTGCACTATTCAGTGTCCCCTCGACGATCACCAGTGGTGTACGGCCAGTGTAGGAGATCGCTCCCCACACCATGATGCCGGGTGTTGGCCCTGTGTGCCTCGGTCGTATGCAGTCCTGATTGTGGCGCTCACCTGCACGGTGCCAAACACGCATACGACCATCATTGGCACCAAGGCAGAAGCGACTCTCATCGCTGAAGACGACACGTCTCCATTCGTCCCTCCATTCACGCCTGTTGCGACACCACTGGAGGCGGGCTGCACGATGTTAGGGCGTGAGCGGAAGACGGCCTAACGGTGTGCGGGACCGTAGCCCAGCTTCATGGAGACGGTTGCGAATGGTCCTCGCCGATACCCCAGGAGCAACAGTGTCCCTAATTTGCTGGGAAGTGGCGGTGCGGTCCCCTACGGCACTGCGTAGGATCCTACGGTCTTGGCGTGCATCCGTGCGTCGCTGCGGTCCGGTCCCAGGTCGACGGGCACGTGCACATTCCGCCGACCACTGGCGACAACATCGATGTACTGTGGAGACCTCACGCCCCACGTGTTGAGCAATTCGGCGGTACGTCCACCCGGCCTCCCGCATGCCCACTATACGCCCTCGCTCAAAGTCCGTCAACTGCACATACGGTTCACGTCCACGCTGTCGCGGCATGCTATCAGTGTTAAAGACTGCGATGGAGCTCCGTATGCCACGGCAAACTGGCTGACACTGACGGCGGCGGTGCACAAATGCTGCGCAGCTAGCGCCATTCGACGGCCAACACCGCGGTTCCTGGTGTATCCGCTGTGCCGGGCGTGTGATCATTGCTTGTACAGCCCTCTCGCAGTCTCCGGAGCAAGTATGGTGGGTCTGACACACCGGTGTCAATGTGTTCTTTTTTCCATTTCCAGGAGTGTAGTTGGAATACTTCGTAGTATTCTAGTATACAAACTGTTTTGTGCAAAGCCATCTGAAGTTTATTTTGCTTGTACCGCTGGCTGATGCTTGTGAGTGGCTGTGTTGGCCAGAAGATCATCTGCTATGCTGTCGCTCCGGTTACCCGCATCCAGTTGATACAGGAGTGCTTCAAAGGCGATATCCCAAAAGACGTGGCCACAGATTGAACATTTTTGGCAATCTTTGGTGATTATTTTCGTCAGTTTTTGACTTCCCTTGCGCCATTCAATCACCCTGTTCCTACAGTAGTCCCAGAGCCTGTCGTAGAGAGCCTTAGATTACCTGCATCTCTCTGAGTCTTGCAAACATTGCAGGCCACCAGAGATTGCCGCAGGCGCCCGAAACTCCAACTGCGTATTTGCTTCCTATGCTATTAACAATGGTTAGTATCTTATTTAGTGAGTCATCTATAGTAGATTGTCCCACCCTGAAACCGAACTGATGTGGGCTGAGGCCAAGGAGATCCCTGTGCGATTTCAAGCGATCCCATAGAAGTCGTTCCTGGCCCTTGGCCAAGGTGTTGATCAAGCATATAGGATCTGAGGAATTCTTGTCCCCTGGCTTTTTAATTATGATGGCATTTGCTGTTTTGCAGACCGCAGGTATCCGTACCAGCCGAAGCGCTTCTTTGAGTAGATCCGTCAGGTATGGAACAATCTGCGGAACGACAATTTTCAGTGTCTCGGAGTGGATGCCATCTGGCCTGGGCAATCGCAAGTGCGTCTTCCTCACACGCAGATGCAATAATGGCGGTACCATTTTCATACGGACAGTTCATTAAGGTTGGCTATCCAGCATGAATCTGTTCATCCGACTGCTGCTCGTCATCGATGAGGAGTTCGTTTAGCAGGAATTCCGCAGAACTTCTCCATCCCTCTGTTATGGTACCGTTATCGCATCTCAACGTTGCGAAGACTAGAGTCGTCTTCAGGCGCTCCGCTTTTATGTTGAGGACGCAGGATCCCCGTCATGTACCTTTGTGCCACCAGATTTCCCTCAGTCATGCCAGTCGTGACTTGAAGTCAACGCCGGCCTCTATGGCCGAGCGGTTCTAGGTGCTTCAGTCCGGAACCGCGCTGCTGCTACGGTCGAAGGTTCGAATCCTGCCTCGGGCATTGATGTGTGTGATGTCCTTAGGTTAGTTAGGGGACTGATGACCTCAGATGTTAAGCCCCATAGTGCTTAGAGCCATTTGAACCATTTGAACTTTAACTCACACCTGATGGCTCCCCACACCATGACGCCAACAGGAGCTTTTCCAAAACATTTAGAACATTGGACAAACGGGATCTTTCTCCAGGCAGCCATCATACTAGCTAACGATGATTATCCGGAGTAGTTTGGAAACGCGATTCATCGCTGGACACGTAGCGACGCTATTCATCGGCAGTCCTTGCTTTCCGATAATGGCACCACTCCAAACGCAGTCGTTCGTGTCGTGGTGTTAACGGCAACCTACGCATGGGACGGTAATTCCTCAGTTCAGATACCACCAGTCTTCAGCTAATCGTGCTGGTCCAAACAGAATGTTGCGGGAGTCCATTACTTATTCTCGGATGGCAGGCGCAGGTGTGAATGGGTACTATGTACATGATACACAATTCGGCGATGATCCATTATGATCGACAGACGTGATCGAACAGAATCCCGATGACAAATTTTCCCATACACTCCAAGGTCGGTCCACTGTCACGTCAGAACGTTCCACAAGTCTGAATATTGTACGATTCGACCTGGCTGCAAAGTGGAGACCCATGAAGACACCCCCTTCACGGTTGTGATAACGCTGTCTCACTCGTGTGCCCGGTATCTCTGTGTTCTTTATGGTGACCATTTAACATCTGACGCTGGTCACGTCGCTTACAGGGCTACTAGTCTTGATAACATGATTAAACTCGAACATCACTATGCATTGTATTGGCTGCTCTAGTTGAAACTCTAAAATCATTTACATAGGTGCCGATGGTGTGTACCTGTACAAAGTTAAAACGACATCCGACCGATTGTTTTTGCCAGGCAGTATATTCTCGGGGCAGTTTTATTTGCATTCTCTACATTTGAGGTATTACCTGGCAATCACGTACCAGCTGAAATACGCCTGTAGTGATTAATGAATTAATTAAATTTCTGATGACAATGGTGACAAATTCTTAGCCACTTTGGAACCCATAATGACTGCCGTCCTTCTAAGATTCTTAAAGCATACGTCATCTACATCTGCATCGGTACTCTAGAAATCACGTTTAAGTGCCTGGCAGAGGGTTCATCGAACCACCTTCACAATTCTCCATTGTTCCAATCTCGTATAGCGCACGGAAAGAATGAACACCTATGTCTTTCTGTACGAGCTTTGATTTCCCTTATTTTATCTTGGTGATCGTTCCTCCCTATGTAGGTCGGTGTCCACAAAATATTTTCGCATTCGGAGGAGAAAGTTGGTGATTGGAATTTCGTGAGAAGATTCCGTCACAACGAAAAACGCCTTTCTTTTAATAATGTCCAACCCAAATCCAGTATCATTTCTGTGACACTCTCCCCCATATTTCGCGATAATACAAAACGTGCTGCCTTTCTTTGAACTTTATCGATGTACTCCGTCAGACCTATCTGGTAAGGATCCCACACCGCGCAGCAGTATTCTAAAAGAGGACGAACGAGCGTATTGTAGGCAGTCTCCTTAGTAGGTCTGTTACATTTTCTAAGTGTCCTGCTAACAAAACGCAGTCTTTGGTTAGCCTTCCCCACAACATTTTCTGTGTGTTCCTTCCAATTTAAGTCCCAAAGAGAGTCAAGAAACAAGTCATGACTTATTACACAAGTCACCCATAATGCTCTTATGAGAAAATATAGAGAATTGCTGTAGCCCATCAGTCTTAGGTTTCCTCGTGCAACATCCACACCTAGAACCGGGAGGGCAGAAAAGGATTCACTATAGATGTTGAGCCATGCACCGTACAGTGTCACGCGGAGAATTAAAACGAAGATGTAGGTTTTACATCTTTATAAAGCAACTTCTGGACAGCTCGGGAGACAGCTGACTGACTTTTACAAGGTAAGCAAGCGCCGCCGGAACGGAAGTGGGGCAGCCTGACAAAAGATTGGTGCTTGGCCGCGCGGTCCGTCAGATGGTCCTCAGCTGTGCCCGGAGCATACAATGGTCCCCAGATAGCGGGCTAACACCGGAATGACGACCCTCCCCGGCGCCGGCGGCTTCCATTCGATACCAATTAATGGACGGCGCCCGGACTAACTCGCATTCTCCGGATTTAATTAGTTCCTCAGACTCTCCCAACGCGCCTGCACTCGCTTACTCGCACACAAAAAGCTGTCGTTTCTGTACTTCGTATTTAGAACTGTACGTCGCTCTTCCTACAAAAGGAAAAAAAAAACTTCATATCGGTTGTCTGAATTATGAGATTTCGATCCCTCTCTCGGGGGGAATGGAGGGTCATTGTCCAGCCGATGGAAGAAAGAAAGAAGAAAGCGGGTCGTGAGAGTTGCATTCGCAGAGTACAACTTGACGGCCGTCGCTGGACGGGACAAATCGATAGCTCATCCAAGTTGGTACTCGGCCGCCAAGCGGCTGGGTTACCGGGTCGAGAAATCAGCTGGCTGTCCCTTTAGGTCGTCATTTATTGTGCGGCTGGAATTGGTGGGCATCAGCCGCCGATGCTAAGAATCCAACACTAAATTGTCTCTGACGTGATTGTAGAATGGAAGCCATTATCAAGGCAGGAGACTGTGCTGCCGGTGTTAGCCTGATGTGATTAACCCATTACACACGCTTTCATTCACATATATCTTGTTGGGATTTGGGCTATATTCTACAGTTAACAGATTTCGACCCCAATGAGCCACCATCAGAACTAAAAATCTAGAAAAGACAAAAATGTAAAGTTTCTACTGAATATAAACAACTCTAAAAATAATAAAAAAGTTCAAGCTAAATAGAGAAATAAAGATAAATCCGTTATGTACTTCGGCAAATAACACATCAAAGATTAAATAAAAATGCACCCGGTATCTTGTCCTGGAAGTAACATGTCAAAGACGATGGGAATATTTTTATTTTGCTCTTTAGTTTGTGCATTTCAATGTTTTATTTAATAGTAATTTTTTATTTTTGTCTTTTCTAGGCTTTAGCTCTGATGATAATTCATTAGAGTCGAAACTTGAAGATATCGGTGGGAGAAAGGGCTAAACCTCTGGTTTGTAAGATATAGTCTGATCACAAACGTAAAATGTTGTTTTCAGATGTATCACTTTCTAATAACAAGTACTTCCCTATGTACCGCTAGAAAATACTGCTTATTGTATAAACTGTTTTGCCTTACAGTCCTTGTGTTTTTGTTTTTGAATTTAATCAAACCTGTAACATGCAATACTTCAAAGTGCTCTCTCAGGGATTAGCGCATTTTTCCACCAACGCCTGATATCTGCCAAATGCAATAAAGGCATTTGCGAATTAACGAGTCTATCTCAAATAGATAGATCGCATCCTCCAATCCGTCAGCAAAAAAGTTTCATTTATTAATTTTTGTCTGGTGTGCTTACGTAACCTACAACGAACTCAGACCAAACGCTCGCGTTCCACCGGCACTGATGCTCATCCTGGTTCGACCAGTGTTGTTTCTTAGCATATTTCTCACATTCAGTTTTCCATTACTTTATAGACTGCTTCATTGGTAAAGAGAATTGTCCTGATTCGCAAAAGAGCCGAGCGACAGAATTTCATGTGTCTTCTGCAGTGTCTCTGATGAATCTCCTGGCGAAGTGCCGCATGATACACAGTCTCAACATTAAAACAACGCTAGACTGAATTATTCCAGACGCATTCGTCATTGCTCTGGAGCTAATCCTGTCACTGCAGTGATAGACGAGGTGATGAGAAGACCAGTAATCATTTATTTATTTCTCACATTGTGGCCCGTTACCTGCAATCTAAACACTGCCTGCACCCAATCTTACTAAAATTATTATTATCCACAATTAATATACACCCGCAATACTGAAACTACATGTGCTACCACATCTAATATATTGCTAATTGCCATATCGAAAGCTATTTCTACTATTAACTGAGACTACAATCATCATCACAACTACCTACACGTATAATTAATGTTGCACTACACACAGGGTCGCCACTATATGTCACTATTGTACACTGTACCTAATTACACTGTAAATGGTATTATTATCAACAGTTTTAGAATTGTAAATTCCGCAGCTAGTAGGTAAGAATAATTTTTAGTGGCAACATTTTCGCCAGATAAGACTCGAAAAGTTTATTTTCGCTGATGTCTAGTTCCGACAAAATCAAAATGGAGCAGACAATATTAGTGCCAACGTTCACTTCTTCACATAACGCACAACATTGGGAAACGATAATTAATTGATCTAAGAGAAACGGTTATCGTCAGTTTGAGAGTCATATTCAAATACATCTACACCTATACTCTGCAAGATACCTTATGATGTGTTACTCTTCTAGGAACTTACTCTCTCAGAATTTTATTGTAAACCACAACGCAGAGCTGTACCAAGATGAACCTAAGCCGCTGGTGCCACTTCCAAATTTGCCTGCTCCTCCCGTATTTTTCCCACTCATATACAGGAAATTCCAAAATTCTGTAAGTAGGTTTAATAAAAGTGAAGAACTGTTGCAAAGTGTTTCTAAAATAAGCTATATCGATGAAAAGTATTGCACGCAACAGATTAAATGTATCGTTGTAATAATAAGTTACAAATCGTATAATTTTTTTTTAAATCAAATCGAACCACGGTTTTTCTCAGGCAATGGTGTTGACGTCACAATTACTTAAAGTATAATAATAATTCTATTGTGATACATTGTAATAAAATACTAACAGAATTGAAAACAGCTTGAAAATGTCTGAATTAATGTGACATTTGGAACGATAGTACTGATTAAGAATTAACTGCAATAATTCGATACTAGCAGTACGTCTACTATTGCTATTAGCATGTAGCTTTAAAGCCCTGGTCCCAGATTCTTTCAGCAATCAAACTCTCATATATAAAACAGCCTAAAGCATCAGATTAACTTACAAATGAGTTAACGTTTTAAACATTTGATGTTAAGAATGCAAGGGAGAAAAAGTTTAGAAAAGAGTTTAAAGTTTGTTGGAGGTCGCTAAGTGCTGTTATTCTCAAATACTGGGTGAGTATAGTTTGCGTAATACGTCGGTCGTGAACTACGCTGCCCCAGGACACATACGCAGTTTCAAACTGTAATAATCGTCATCATGTGTTAAATCTTTAACGCAAGATTGTACCTCTTAATGAGAATATCATCACAGTACCTTATATTTCTAAATTCGGTGAATAATTGTATGAAGTACTGAAAATGAAAATTTTGTTCGCCCCAGAAGCCGCTAGGTAGGCAACCCGCAGTCTAGATTGTGCGCAATGAACCTGTGGTTACCAGTGGTTACAGTAGAAGATACACAATATGTTTATGTGTGAAGAAGTACAACACAGACAGTTTTAAGGGACAGCACCAGCTATGCGCCCTGGGAAATGAGGACCGACTGGGGAGAGAGAAAGGTACTTGCTTGTAAGGAGGTAAGGGATACGTACAGAACAAATTCAGACATTTTAACAGACATGTCAATGGCTCTCTTTTACAGCAGGAGATGTTATTTACTTTGCTATCACAGTGAAGGAGATCGTTGCAGAATGGGTTCTTAATACTGAATAGGACTTAGAAAATGAGGATTAGTAATGGGGCCAAATATGTAGTAACAGGACCTCTTATCGCACATTATCATGGTGCTTCATGGTATTTCGAGAGCCTAGAAAATCACTGAACCTATGCATAGTAATGTACATAGATAACTCATTAGTCTCTAGTTTTTGGAGCCACGTATCAAGGTATCAATGTAAATATTTTTTAAACCATTATTCTTCTAAGTGCAACAAATGTAGAGTTAACATTACAGATTTGTCCCATCAGCTAATCAATCGCCTTCAATTGCTGTTGCTACTGGTCGTTCTGAGGAGGAAACCAAGATTCTTTATATAGGTCATCGATTCACATTGAGAGGTGGCATGAGCCCCCCTCTCATATTTCTATCTCACTCTGAGTAATTCGATTTTCCTCTCTAATTGCATGTGATTAAAAGTCGCTATTCCTCCACACGCGGACTTCCCACGCAGCGTCTCTCGTCACCCGGGTGATCTGGTGACAGGCGGGTTCTGCTGAACTTGAAAGGGTTAAGACGACTGGTGTGAGGGAGTCGAGTGGATGCTTTCCAGATGCGGACGTGTCATAAGAGCGGGAGCAACAGGCCCACAGGGGTCTGACGGAGCGGCTGAGCTAGAGATTCCGTTACTTCACAGAAACTTACTGAAAACACTTTCTGGTGGGCTACCAGCGAGGCGTGATGACTTGTTTTCCCAGGCAGTCTTGGCGGGCAAATTCTCGCGTTTTCTGCAAAATCATAACTGTGATTGGCTGGCTCAGGGGATAGCTCGGTGATGTAGCAAAATCGGCGCAGAAATTGGCGCCAAGTATCTCCATTGGTGGAATAGTAGTGCGTCGGCAATAGAGTGGAATTTTCCGCCGGTTTTCAAGTTGCTGATTGGAACGTTTAACCACGGCCACTGTCGTGAGGGCAGGAATGTTCTGTGTTCGGCTTGTACAGGTGCTCTTGAGAGAGTCGGCTCTCGCCTTTCGGTTGGGGTAGGTTACAAGACTGAGCCCTCGCTGCTCTGGACAGCCTGCCTTCCGTTGGCTGCCTCATATACTTTCATTTAATTGTAACTGTTTGACGAAGTTACGGAAGTTTCGACTTCAACGTAACTTTCTGAGTACAGTTGGCAATTGAGTGTTCTGCGTACAAGCGGCCTATGTTGTCCGTCTTGAGCAGTTTTGGCTAAAATTGACTGTATCGGAGTTACTGTGTGACTTCGCATGTTAAAGTTAATCACTACCGTCACTGATTCTGTGGCGGGCCTTCTTCGTCTCCCTCAGAGGCGCATTTGTATTGATAGGACGTCTTTAGTCTGGAACAACCAGACCAGGATAATTTGTTTCGGGCTATACTCGCGACATTATCATCACCACGACGGGACATCGAAGCAACCAGCCATCGCTTCCGGTACACCAGATCGTGTACTTGCAGTTAAGAAGACAGCTTGGTAATGTATGTCTGCAGCACTGGCAGATTAGGGAATTTGCTCTGTGATAATCAGAGCTCAGCAGAGCGCGCCTGTTCCTGTCATTTCTTACGTGGTTCTGTCTTACAAGGGGAGGACGCCAATTGTGAAATTCAGATTCGATTCACACTGCGCATAATAAAAGCTCATGGCCAGAGGTGTAATGTGGCAAAGCACCAAGATCAACTTCTCAGCTCTCTCCGACAATTAACTTTCCACAGCGTCGTGGCGCAGCGGTAAGCGCTTGGGTTTGTAATCCGAAGGTCGCCGGATCAAATCTTGCACCATGCAACTTTTTTTTTTAGTATTTGTTTCTTGTAATTCAAATGTATATATATATATATATATATATATATATATATATATATATATATATATATCAGTTGCAACAATTATGCATATAATAAGTTGTTGAAAGTCGTTTGCCGTGGAAAAACTGGCGACTTCGAACATCATTATGTTTTCCGCAAACAAAGTTGTATTTCACAAATGTTATTAATTGTCTTCATAATGTTAACCACGTATAGTTAACGGAAGACGTAGAAACGATATTCCGAAACGAATACGTATAGCGTAAGTCAAACGTTCGAATTGGAATAGAGACCCCACTAACACAAATTCGCTGTGGCGGGTATGAAATATAAACTCCGTTACTCGCTCGTTACACTTGAAGGACAGATGTTGAATGGGACGAAACGAGCCGCCGCATAACAGCGTAGTTGCGTGCTAACTTCGAAAGAAGGTAGATGCGGTCCCTAGCGCAACTTATAACATCGTCGAAAATCAGCGCGGACGGGAGAGCTTTGGTACACCCTGTTAAAAAAACGGAAAAATGGAGGCGGTACAATTGGAGAGCGATCCGCCTTCACCAACATGCATAAGCAATTCATTAATACTTTATATATATATATATATATATATATATATATATATATATATATATATATATATATATATTTGAGACTCGATCCGGGGGCCTTCGGATTACGAACCCGAGCGCTTACCGCTGCGCCACGACGCTGTAGAAAACTATTAATCGTAGAGAGTATTTCACCGCAACGGTTTCTTTTAACTGTCGATTTTCTCGACAACGGCTGAGAAGTGCATCTTGGTGCTTTGCCACATTACACATGAGCTTTTATTATGCGCAGTATGAATCGAATCTGAATTTCACAATTGGCGGCCTCCCCTTGTTAGATGTTCACTGTCTGAGTTCTCACTACTGTAGCAGCAATTAATATTGGGTTGGCTGGGTGATTCTCTTAAGATTTGAGTTGCAAGGAATTGGCTCCACATACCACTTGGTCATCAATGTCACAATCTAGTTTATGGACGTCCTCACCTTCACAGCATTTATTTGAGTATCCAATTTGACGTACTGTAAATGTTTCATGTGTTTTGTTTACTATTTTGAGTTTAGTCATAATAAATCAAATTGTTATTTTGGACAGAACTTTCATTCTGTTAATCGGTAGAGCAGCCCTTTCATTTCTCACTACGTTAATGAAACTTTCCTTTATCTAATTAATTTCTATCAAATTAAATCATTGCAGGTGCCAAACTTTTTTTTACTCCACTTGCAGGGTCGATTACTGTGAGTTCGCGTTTCTTCTTAATCCATGTGCAACAGCAAAAGTCGGAGTTAGAAAAGGGGGGGGGGGTGGCTTAGAGCATCATTTCCATATGAAGACTCTAGAAGAATTTAGTGTTAAATACACTGCTAGCCCCGGCACCTAGCAGCATTATTAGAACAGCGGTCTAAACGAAGTGCCGTGTTCCTCACAAGATGAAGCTAGTTCCTCGCGTGAGTGCGTGTATCTTGAGATGTTATCGTGCAAGTGGGACAGGCAGGATGTTGAAATACAGGTAAGAACAGGAAAACTGATACTGTAGTAGCGAGACGCACCTCCGATCGGGTGGACAGGAGAGGGGGTCGGGTTATTTAATCGCGGGGAAGGAGAGCGCTGAGGGGTGAAGCGAGACGTTTTTAGTGCCGGCGTGGGGGCGGGCGGCAGGGATGGGAGGCGGCGACCACCGCCGCAGCGACTTTACGGCCGCGTAAAGTGCGCGCCGTTAACGCCGCACCTCGCCACTCCCCGCTCCGGCCTGTCTGGGCCGCCGTCTGCCCCCGACTAAAGGGGGGAGGGGATAGAGGGGAGGGTTGGGGAAACCCTAGGCCACCGGGGCAAGCCCTGCAGCCCTGCAGCCCTGCCCCGATCTGCTCCGGTTTGCACTTTCCGAGCCGACTGCAGTTCCCTCCACGCCGCTTTCGTCCACTGGTTTATCTCATTCCGCATAAGGACGTCCACATAGATTGCTCGAAAAAAGTTTCGTGCCACCTGCATATCTGCGATCGTAGACTGAAGAAGAGCAGAGAATGAAAGAATAAGCATCATGGAACGAACAGAGGAATTACTGTAATGTGATATATACGGGCTGATCAAAAAGTCAGTATAAATTTGAAAACGTAATAAACCACGGAATAACGTAGATAGAAAGGTAAAAATTGACACATATGCTTGGAATGACATGGGGTTTTCTTAGAACTACCCCATATTGCTAGACGCCTGAAAGATCTCTTGCGCGCGTCATTTGGTGATGATCGTGTGCTCAGCCGCCACTTTCGTCATGCTTGGCCTCCCAGGTCCCCAGACCTCAGTCCTTGCGATTATTGGCTTTGGGGTTAGCTGAAGTCGCAAGTGTATCGTGATCGACCGACATCTCTAGGGACGCTGAAAGACAACATCCGACGCCAATGCCTCACCATAACTCCGGACATGCTTTACAGTGCTGTTCACAACATTATTCCTCGACTACGGCAACTGTTGAGGAATGATGGTGGACATATTGAGCATTTCCTGTAAAGAACATCATCTTTGCTTTGTCTTACTTTGTTATACTAATAATTGCTATTCTGATCAGATGAAGCGCTATCTGTCGGACATTTTTTGAACTTTTATATTTCTTTGGTTCTAATAAAACCCCATGTCATTACAAGCACGTGTGTCAATTTGTACCTCTCTATCTACATTATTCCGTGATTTATTCAGTTTTCAAATTTATACTGACTTTCTGATCACCTGGTAAATAAAAGTGCACATCTTTGAAAATCCGTTGAAAGATACGTGCCACCATGTCAGCTTCTCAAATTATTCCTTCTTATCTGTATTCTGAATTGCAAGCACACTGTAAAGATGTTCTGTACCAAGATATCGATTACAGAAGCTGTGTTATCGTCCGAAGATCGTGGCACCAAACAATAGTCGGCAACGTGCACCGATACTACATACTTCAGCGATGTCTCGCTGTAATCGGCAACAACGAATGGGAGGGCGGAAGAGGACACGCCCTTTCTCTCAGCGCTACAGCTGCCGTACATGGAGATCAATGTAGAGCCGAGCATGGAAGTGCTCTGCCCACTTCGTGCCTTCAGCTGAAGCAGTCAACATAATTCAGTAGGAGTAAAGAGTTATTCAAGTTTCATAAGGAAATGCACCTTTGTAAATGTTGAATATTGGGCGTCAAGAGAACAGTCTGTTAATTTGTGCTTCAGGTGACACTTTAAATAGTCATAAACACTTATAAATTATCAAGTCTCCCTGTGCAAAGGATTGTATAAAGTTAAGTAAATCTCAATTTTTTTTTCATGGATGGATGTTCCGTTTATGCAACTAAATGGAAGGTAGTTTGTTTTCTGCCATATGTGTTTCGTCTCTTTTATTTAAAAAGCATCTTCAGTGGCCTGTAATACAAGTTTCCTTTTGTGTTACAGAAGTTGTTTGTAATCTGAAAAACAAGAGAAAAATATGACAAAATGTAACGTAGTAACACATGGTAAGTACTACATCATGTGTAAAAAGAAACATGTACTACAAGCCACTGAAGATTCTCCATAAATAAAAGAAGTGAAACCAGTATGGCAAAAAACAAACTGCATTTCATTTAATTGCTTGGACGAAACACACCTCCATGACAATCTGAAGCAACCAAGGAACGACGCAAAATTGAAAAAATGATGGTACGTAAATCTATTTATTCATTCATATACTAAAGTGAACTAATATTCCATATGTTGTAGTTCCCATGAGTCATCTCTGAGCGCATTCAAGGAACTCACAGCTATGGCTGGACGACTGTAGTTTCATCTCGTCGTAACAGAAGGTGGTCGAATTGAGAAGGCATGCCTGACAAGAGGTAATTTGCCGAGTAGAGGGACGACTTAATATTAAGCGAATGCACCCACGTGGCCTCAGCGTTGTGTCCTGTTTGATCAATACAAAGCATTCCAGTCTCTTCCTGCCTGTCTTCCCGGCTGATATTCTATTTGTGGCTCTGGGTCTTGCTTCCATCCTTCTGTACAGACGACAGTAACTTTATTTCGACTTGCTTCCTGACAGTCATTCTCAAGCAACAAGCTGCTAAAGGATGATGAGATGGCAGCTTGCATTCCGACAGGTTGGTGTAATATTTGCTTGCAGCATTTTCAGGCCCTTGATTTTCCTTTACTTGTCTTCAAATGATCATTGTCCAGTGAGGACATTAAATGGTGAATTTAGTTTTCTTAAATCTGTTCAAATAGTAGGCACATTAAATGCCTCACACTCTTAGTTATTTAAATCATTGCAGGGCCTGGAAAACCATTTCTTGCCCATGATATGTGGGCTGCTTTGCAAAGCAGACTGATTTGGCAGTCTGACACTTTTCCCACACAACATACCTGACATGCAGGACAGCCTGTATGCCAGGGGCTGGAATACCAAGTGTTCGCCCATGTCTCCACTCCCATTGGAAGTGGGTGGTTATAACCTCATGGCACCGATATATATATATATATATATATATATATATATATATATATATATATATATATATAAATGTGTGTGTGTGTGTGTGTGTGTGTGTGTGTATGTGTGTGTTGGGCTTGAATAATACTGAAGAAATAACATAGAGACTAAGAACAAATAAAGTAATTGCACAGTACATCAATATTTATTCAGATATGAAGAAATACATGCTAAAATTCTATGGGCATAATAAAAGAAAAGAATACAATCAAGTAGATTAATACAGGAATTGTAAAAATGTACCTAAAATTGAAACAGTAAAATGGATAGGTGCAGCAAAAGAAGATCTGAAGGAAGTAGAAACATAACAACGTGATATACCTAAGAGAAAAACCCAACAAGACCATAAAAGCTTGGTCTAATGACGGAAAAAGAAAGGAAGTAATATGGGCACCAAAGAACGTATAACAAGACTGTACATGCCTTTTGTCACATATTACTTGTTCCATGCTGGTTATACTAGATGGTCTAAATTTTATGAGAGGTTAAGTTCTGGAGAAACCTCATGGACAACTTGGTAGTACCTGATGGAACAAAAAGAGGAGCAGTAGCCATATTCCTCTTGACTACTGGAAATGGGTGCTTTGCCGCCCAGTTGCACTAAATGTCCATCCTGTCGTGTCCAAAATGTCGTCTCCACAATGTTACAAGACTGATTCAATCATGAAGAAAGAGCATTTAACAAAGTAAGAATTTTAGCATGTACTTCTTCATATCTGAACAAATATTGGTGTACTGTTCAATTAATTAAGAGATAAAAATTCAGACTGGAGGACATTGTACTGGGGAGCAAGGAGGTGAATGGCGATAAGTCTACTTTCAGAACATTAAAATTACATTTATGTAGTTTAAGCATTCAGAAGAGTAAGATTACGAGTAACAGGACACATAGAATAATGAAACTGTTCCTCCATATGAAGACATTAAACTTGTAATCTAGATAGAAATGTTAAACTGCATTATATGTAGTCTGACAGCGTAGGCATAAAACTGACCTCATATTCTTCAAATTATATTTGTAAATAAGAGTAATATTATAATTTTAGCTATCAAAAAAGGAGACTTTTTGAGTTACAGGAACTGTTCGCTTCATTCTGCAAAAATTGTAATATGTTCACTTTTAAATCTTTTTAACTTATTTCCACGTTCGTTGGAATTCAGAAGTTTGTGTGCGTCGATCGTTCCTTTAGGTACTAAACCGAATGGCGTTACGTCACATTAATGTTCGTATGTATACGTTCTGCCACTACAAAAACAACTTCGGGAAAAGCATTTTCATAGCCTGTAATTTATTTGCCGAAGCCCAATATTAAGAGTAATGGCATGGAGCAAGGATACAATTACGCATCCATTAGAACACGTTTCGCCTACTACTAGTGCGAGCGCCGTATACGGTTTTCTTGTTGAATCTTTTTGAACGCAAACGGCCCACTGACGTTCGCTGCACGTCGTAAACTGTCTTTTGTAGACAAGCGCAGGCCTGCAAGCGCGCGGCAGGTGCACCTCTGAACTTGGAAACCACTCATTATTGAAAAACTCCACTTGGAGCTTCGTTAAGATATGAGTAAAAGAAAAAAAGGCGAAGTATCTGTGAGAGCTAAATGACGCGACCTGGACAGCCGCCATTGCGTTCAGTGGCCTGTATTCAGGAGGTGTCGGTGCCTTTCCTCCCACGTCTAATAAAGGAAGGAGAGCAAAGAGCGGCGGGTTTGTACATGCAGGTGTGGTTGGACGCAGTCCGCCGCTAATTACGCAGCGGAAAGACGGCGCCGGCGGCTTCCTACGCGTGCGCCGTAAATGTGCGGATTTTTCTCTCAGGGAGGCCGTAAAACGGTGGTTCCGGAGGCGGCACGCGCCGTCCCCGTCGGGAGAATTGGGATGGCTCTTCGCGGCGGCTTACCCGGTCTTTCTGCAGCCGGTGCGGAGCTGCCTGCGGCGCCGGTTCAGCGGTGTGAGTGAAACCCTTTGTTTTACGCGACTCTCATTGTTTCTCGTTTGTTTCGTTAAGATGAATTGCCTCGAAGACAGACGTCTGTTGACACATAGTCAACGCGGATTTAGGAAACATCGTTATTGTGAAACACAACTAGCTCGTTACTCACGCAAGGTGTTGACTGCTATGGACAAGGGATTTCAATTTTATTCCGTATTTCTAGATTTCCAGAAATCTTTTGACACAGTATCCTACAAGCTCCTTGTAATCAAATTACGTGCTTATGGCATACCGTTTTGTTGTGCGAATGGATTAGTGATTTCCTATCAGAGAGGTAGTAATTGACGGGAAGTTATCGAGTGAAACAGAAGTGATTTATGGCGTCCCCAAGATAGAGTTATAGGCCCTCTGCTGTTCCTTATACATACCGGGTGATCAAAAAGTCGGTATAAAATTGAAAACTGAATAAATCACGGAATAATATACACAGAGAGGTACAAATTGACACACATGCTTGGAATGACATGGGGTTTTATTAGAACCGAAAAAATACAAACGTTCAAAAAATGTCCAACAGATGGCGCTTCATCTGATCACAATAGCAATAATTAGCATAACAATGTAAGACAAAGCAAAGATGATGTTCTTTACAGGAAATGCTCAATATGTTCACCATCATTCCTCAACAATAACTGTAGTCGAGGAATAATGTTGTGAACAGCACTGTAAAGCATGTCCGGAGCTATGGTGAGGCATTGGCGTCAGATGTTGTCTTTCAGCATCACTAGAGATGTCGGTCGATGACGATACACTTGTGACTTCAAGTAACCCCAAAGCCAATAATCGCACGGACTGAGGTCAGGGGACTTGGGAGGTCAAGCACGACGAAAGTGGCGGCTGAGCACACGATCGTCGCTAAACGACGCACGCAAGAGATGTTTCACGCGTCTAGCAATACTTTATCTTTTTTTTTATTCCAATAAAACCCCATGTCGTTCAAAGCATGTGTGTCAATTTTTACCTTTCTATCTACATTATTCCGTGGTTTATTACGTTTTCAAATTTATACTGACTTTTTGATTACCCGGTATATAAGGAGTCCATTAAACGTCGCTTACAAGATGAAGTAATCAATTCTAAAGGCCGCCAATTCAACTAAATATCTTGGAATTACGATTATTACTTTAATTTGAAGGATCACATGGAGCCGGCCGTTGTGACCGAGCGGTTCTAGGCGCTTCAGCCCGGAACCACGCTGCTGCTACGGTCGCAGGTTCGAATCCTGCCTCGGGCATGGATGTGTGTGATGTCCTTAGGTTAGTTAGGTTTAAGTAGTTCTAAGTTCTAGGGGACTGATGACCTCAGATGTTAAGTCCCATAGTGCTCAGAACCATTTTTTGGATCACATCGAAAATTGTGTGTGGAAGGCGAACCATTTTATTGGCAGAACACTTAGAAGATGCAACAGATCTACTAAAGAGACTGCCTATACTACACATCGCCGCCCTCTTTTAGAGTACTGCTGCGCATTGTGGGATCCTCAACAGATAGTATTAACGGAGTGCATCGAGAAAGTCTGAAGAAAGGCAAAACACTTTGTATTATCGACAAATAGGGAGAGAGTCTCATGGACATGATACAGGATTTGGGGTGGACATCATTAAAACAAAGGCGTTTCTCATTGCGGCGGGATCTTCTCACGAAATTTCCGTCACCAACTTTCTGCTCCGAATTCGAAGACATTTTGCTGACGCCGACTTACATAGGGAGAAACGATCATTATAATAAAATAATGGAAATGAGATCTCGGACGGAAAGATACAGGTGTTCGTTTTTTCCGCTCGCTCTTGTAGAGCGGAATAATAAGATTTATTCTGAAAGTGGTTCCAGGAACCTTCTGCCAGGTATTTAAGTGTGATTTGCAGATTAGCTGTGTAGATGTAGGTGTAGACGTAGAATGAAATGAGCACGTTATAGACCACGCGACCTGAATGTCCCATATAAATTTCAATTACTTTTATCGCAAGGTACAAATTTCATGCTATACCCCGATTAAAATAACTTGATAGTTGACGCTTCACATTTTGTAGCTGGTTTCCTCCGGTCAGAGCGCTCAAAGTCATGCCCGAACCGTTCGCCGTTGCCAGACTGCCATAAAAATTGATCAGTTCACTTCTGATTGCTTGTCCGACAATCTTTCCTGCGGTGTTTGGATCCCGAATCACAGGTCTACTACATTTCTTTCATATTACATCACACATAATAGCCCCATCAAAAAGAACACACACACACACACACACAAATGGATGCAAAGGAAAGATTTTACAAATATTAGATAATAACATAGCGCCGTTTAGTATTTTTTGCGACATCTATAAGGCATTTGACTGTGTGAATCAAAGTATTCTTCTAAATAAAGTGTCGTTTTATGGGGTTGATGGTATAGATAATGCAAAAAGCTGTATTTAATAATTCCAAGCAATATAGTCTAGGGGTCTAATTCTGACTGGCGAAGTATCACGTATGGGGTTCCCCAATGTTCAAATATATAAACGATCTCACGCCTGGTACACAACAAACAGAATTAGTTCTTTTTGGAGACGATACTAATATCGTAATCAGTCCAAGCATACGTACAGAAACGGAAGAAACGGTAAACAATGGTCTTAAGAGTATCACTGACTGGTTTTCTTCGAATGGACTCACCCTCAGGTATAAGAAGACACAACATATTTCGTTTTGAAGATCTAGGGGTACTACACCAATGACAAGTGTGACAAATAATGAGGACATAATGAATAGGGTTGAAACTTCAAAATTCTTGGAGGCGTCTATATTGATGAGAATTTAAATTGGAAGAAACATAGTTTGGAACTCCTTAAACAACTTGGTTCACTCACGTTTGTGCTAGGTTAATTGCAAATCTTGGGGGGAGGCAAATCAATAAGTCGACATATGTTTTATATATTGATTCAGTAATATTATATGGAATAATGTTTTGGGGTAACCCATTCACAAGAAAGAAAGTCTTCATTGCGCAAACACGTGCTATATGAATAATATGTGTTGCTCGCCCACGATCACTTTCTAGACATGTGTTTAAGGAACTGGACATTCTGACTACTGCTTTAAGGTACATTTATTCCCTCATGAAGTTTATTGTAAATAATCCACTACAGTTCAAACGGAACAATGATGTATATGATTACAACACCAGCAGGAAAAATGACATTTATTACTCCACATTAAGGTTGTCTTTAGAAGAAAAAGCGATGCAAAACGCTGCAACAAATATTACCCAGTGATACAAATGTTTGAAAAACAGCAAAGTGACGTTTGAAAACAACTTGAGAAAGTTTCTCCTTGACAGCTCCTGCTATTGCGTAGCCCAATTTCTGTTAGTGTAATGCGTAGAAGGTGGTGGGTAAAAATTAAGAGGGTTGCCCAGAAATTAATGTACCGTATCTTTTTCTCCAATAGTTCTTTATTGAACATAATGAGAATTAAACACACGAATGAACAGTGTTTTATCTACGCATCCTATTTTTCCGCGCAATCTCCATCCCGTTCTAAGGCCTTTCTACAGATTGAAACAAGGGCATGATCCAGCACATTATCATGATGCAACATCCAAACCTGGTTTTCCCACAATTCAGGACTCTTCCTCCATACAGTATCCCTCAGGCGTGTTAGAATTCCGCGGTAGACTTACTCGCTATCATCTGGCTACGTGGTACAAACTCCTCATGGACGATGCCTTTGTAGTAAAAGAACACATCCAACACGACCTTGATCTTTGACCGACTCATGCACGCTTTCATGGAGGAGGAGACCTCTTGCCTACCCACTGCGACAACTGCTGCTTTGTTTTAGTATCATAACCATAACCCCAAGTCTCATCGCCTGTTATGATGTTCTTACGGAAATTTCATTGGTGCTGGCAGTGGCAAGCAGTTCCCCCCTGATGTCAACACGGGTATGTTTCTGACCTCCAGTTCAACAAACGCAGCACGAATTTGGCCCTGACAAAAGGCATCTCAAGTTTGTCACTCAAAATTTGACATCACGACCCCTCTGCTGATGCCCACTTCATCAGCACATTCTCAGACTTATACGACGATTCCGCGAATCGCACCATGACTGCTCTCCAAATGATTATTGTCTGTTGATGTGGAAGATCATCCAGCACTGGCGTCGTTGGCTGATACTCTGCCCTGTTGAAAACGCTTAAACCACTCATAACACTGTGAGCGACTCATACAGTCCTCCCATATCATTGGATAAGCGGTTGCATGCGTCTCTGTGAAAAGTTTGCCAAATTTGTAGCAAACACTCTTTTTTACTTTATTGGATTTCAATTCCCCCCCCCCCCCCTCTCAGAGGGAGGGTGGGGTAGGGCGGGCTGACAGCAGCGTAATATGCTGCTCTACAGCCTACAGAAAAGTTAAAAAACATAACGAGAGTAGAAACAAACAAGAAAAACAGGCGATAAAACGGTAACATTGTAAAAAACTGTAAAATGGTGGTGAGTTGTGGAATTTAAAATATAAAAACACTGTGGTGATGATGCGGATGAAGAAGTAGACAGTATGGCGACTGTCCGCAACATGGGACACACAACACTGAACACTCACTTATAACAGTACTGTACAGGTGACACGGCAGCAGATGGGGAAGGGGGGGGGGAACCGGTACTATGTACTATGATTGGGGAAAGGGGGGAGGGGAGGAAAAAAAAGGGGGAGCTGATGGAGGGAGGCGACATTGAAAAAGGGGGGGCAGCTGGGCGGACACGAGAAGAAGTGGGAAACGCAGTAGAGGGGAGAGCAGAAAGGACTCAGGGGGGGAGAAGGGAGGCAGAGAGTGGGTAGACGGGGAAAAACATGATGGAAGAGGGGGAAGAGGGAGCCCGGGAAAAGGACAGAGGAAAGGAGGGGGAGGTGAGGATCAGGGTTGATAGGAGGGGTAAATGGAGGGAGAGTGGGCATCATCTGGGAGGGGGAGTTGGCGGAAGCCACCTTGGGAAAGGGGATGAAGGGTGTAGAAATGGAGGGTAGGGGGGAAACAACAGTGAAGATGCGGCAGAGGGCAGAGGTTGGAGAGGAGAGGAGCAACCAGCGGATGAGGGGGATCAAGGTGGTGGGAGGTGTGGAGTATGCGTATATATATTCGAGGAACAGGAGCAGATTGGGGAAAGGAGTCCGGTCACAGAGGATCCACATGGGCGGCGGGAGGTATATACGGAAGGCGAGGTGGAGTGCATGGTGCTCGAGGATCTGGAGGGACTTATAGAATTTGTGGGGAAGTGGATATCCAGGCGGGACTGCCATAACAGAGGATGGGATGGATTAAGGATTTGTAGGAGTGGAGGAGGGTAGAGGGGCTCAACCTCCTTGTCCAGCCAGAGAGGAGTTTGAGGAGTCGGAGGCGGTTGTGGGCTTTGTGTTGGATAGAGCGAAGATGAGGGATCCAGGTGAGGTGACGGTCAATGGTGAGGTCAAGGTAGGTGAGGGTTGGGGAGAGGCAGACAGGACAGGCGCAGATGGTAAAGGAGAAGTCAAGGAGCCAGAAGGAGAGAGTGGTATGACCTACAATGATTGCCTTGGTCGTGGAAGGATTGATTTTCAAGGGTCACTGGTTCTTCAAGCTCTTTTTTTTGTCACTTTGACACTTATCCAACGAGAAGCTTGTGCACTTGCTCACTTCCGCGGTTGTAGCACGCTTAATTAGCGGTGACAGCGATATGCGGCAGATGACAGTTTGTTGTCTAAACCTTAGTATGAATGAGTGGTGTCTGCTGGCTTTGATGGGCAATGAATCCACAACCTTCACAACGGATGTACATTTGCGCTCGACCTCCAGCGGGATTCTAAAATTAGAGAACACGGACGGGGACTGAAGATAGAGGGCGCTAGGTGGGAATGTGGGTCGGCTGTGGAACGTGCAGAGGTAGTCTGAGCATTTGCGGTGTCTGGGTGGCGCTGTTGTTTACGCAACTGCCCACTAAGCCAGAGATCCCAGGTTCGAGACCCGACTCGGTACACATTTTCACTCGATGCTGCTGATTCCGCACAAAGTCCCGATGCAGTTGTTATCATTAAATCTTTCCTTTTCCTTCTCCTCTCTCCCACTGCAATTTACGCTGTTTGTCTAAACCTGCTGCTATATGCGCCCAGAAGCAGCAGCTCGCTCCCTATTCCATTTGGCGAGCTTTTTCAAACCTTCGGATTCTTTTTGAATATGCCTCTTATAATAAGAAGACTGAACACGCAAAAAAGAATTTGTACGAAACGGCTACGATACTTTCTTGGCTTAAGTTCCGGTGCATATGTAACCCTTGGAAAGAGGCTGAACGTCAGCTTTCTTCGACAGCCGCGAAGGACATTAGCGGTGGACAGAGGATGAAGGAGACGACAGAAGGCAGAGGCAGCGGCAGCGGCGTCCACAAAGACGGCCGGAAGGAGCGCCCGGTAACGACGTAATGGCTGCGGAAGCGGGCTGAGTGGAGTGGCCGGCCTTTGTGGGCGGCTCTGGGCGGCCAGGGGCGGCGCGTGCGCCAGACGCGGCATCCATCATCGTCGCCGTCGAGCCCGTTTGCCGGATGACCCCTGTCCTGTCCTCGCCACGCCGCTGGCTTCCTGGCCGCCGCCCGCCGCCCAACTCGACCGCACAGCGTTTTACGACGCGCCCTCCGGCCGACGCAAAGTCCACAGCGCCGTCATGTGTTGCAGCTCGCTTCATAGTGGCCCTCCTTCCCTCCCTCAGGGCGCCCCACAGGACGCCCCCCCCCCCCCCCCCGGTTCAGAAGCACCGCGAGATGAGTCAAATCTGGTTCAAAAACTCTGACTCGAACCTAGTGGTGACTGAAATTATTGCCATTGATCAACCAGATCATAATGAACACTTACCTAACAGCTGATATGTCCCACCTTCGGGACGGGTAACAGGAACGACGCGTCGTGGCATGTTAGCAATGAGGCCTTGGTATGTCACTGGAGGTAAGTGGCACAACATCTGCGCACAGAAGGCACCTCATTTCCGTAAATTCCGCGGAGGGGGGCACGAGCTCTGACGCCCCCTTCAATCACATCACAGATGTGTTCCATCGGATTCAGATCTCGCGAACAGAGGGGCAAGCACATCAATTGGAACTCGCTACTGCGTTCCTCGAAACACTCTATCAAATCCCTGGACTCGTGACACGGCGTATTATCTTGTTGAAAAATGCCACTGCCGTCGAGAAACATGATCGTCATGAAGGGGTGGACGCGGTCCGCAACCAGTGTGCGGAACTCCTTGACCGTCATGGTGCCTTGCACAACTTTTACTGGACCCATGGACGCCCACGTGAATGTTCCCTACAACACAGTGGAGCGGCCAACAGCTTATCTCCGTCCCACAGTACAGGTGTCAAGGAGCTGTTCCTCTGGAAGACCGTGAATTCGCACCGTCCCATCGGCATGATGGAAAAGGTATCAGGATTCATCAGACCATTCAGCGCTCTGCCACTGAACCAACGTCCAGTACCGATGATGAAGTATGCATTTCAGTCGTAGTTACTGATGTCGTGGTGTTCAAAAATGGCTCTGAGCACTATGGGACTCAACTGCTGAGGTCATTAGTCCCCTAGAACTTAGAACTAGTTAAACCTAACTAACCTAAGGACATCACAAACATCCATGCCCGAGGCAGGATTCGAACCTGCGACCGTAGTGTCGTGGTGTTAACATTGACACATACAAGACATGGGTCGTAGGCTGCGGAAGCCCACCGTTAAGAGTGTTTGGTGCACTGTGATTTCAGATACACCTGTAGTCTGCCCAACATTAAAGTATGATGTTAGTTCTGCCACAGTTCGCCGCCTCTCCCTTTTTATCAGCCTGCCCAGCCTACGATGTGTGACATGTATAATGAGGGATGGCCGCCCATCCCCATGACGTCTGGACGTGGATTACCTTGGTTTCTCCACGTGTTGGAGATAATCATTACAGCACACCTCGAACACGCGATAAGTCTTGTAGTTTCCCCAAGGCTCGCACCCGTTGTATGTTTCAACGACAGAAGAGGCGCCTGCGCATGAGGACTGACGCAAGTGCTGAGCCCCGAAGAAGAGAAAGTGGCAACAGACCGGCGCGCCTGATGTTATTGCAGTACAAATCACGATGGCAGACGGACGTACACTGAAACGTGGTAACCAGTGAAAGTGCGTGATGTTATCCAGTATGTGGGAGTCTAGTGTGTCCGGAACACATACAGAACGTGTATAACGAAGAGGTCATGTCTCGACAAATGGTTGCTAGCTGGCACTGCACTGCCTACAGTTCCAATCTTGCTCCATCGGACTTTCGTCTGTTCCCCGCATTGAAAGCCACACACTCGGAACATCACCTTCAAACCAATGTTGATGCGGAGCAGGTTGTGCGACAACTTATGGCATCGCAGTACACTAAGTTTTACCAGAGTGGTTTCTTCAGACTGATTGCACGCTACGATAAATGTATCAATGTCGGTGGCGTTTATGTCAGAAAATAGTGCAAGGGCTATATTTCGTAAAACCTCGTTGTCTTTCTTTTTGGCAATAAAATTTCCGTGTAGGAAACAATGACGAAACCTGAATGAGATTTTCACTCTGCAGCGGAGTGTGCGCTGATATGAAACTTCCTGATAGATTAAAATTGTGTGCCGGGCCGAGACTCGAACTCGGAAGATATGAGACGAGGTACTGGCAGAAGTAAAGTTGTGAGGACGGGGCGTGAGTCGTGCTTGGGTAGCTCAGTTGGTAGAGCACTTGCCCGCAAAAGGCAAAGGTCCCGAGTTCGAGTCTCAGCCCGGCACGCAGTTTTAATCTGCCAGGAAGTTTCAATGACGAAACCTACTTTCGGAATGTCTCTCGTAGTATCTCCTGGTGGGTATTCAGAAATCAGCACCACTTCACTACAACATTAAACACAAGAAACTTAAGGAATTATTTGTGGATTCCTCTTTTTTAGGGAGTCACAGACAATCTACATCAGAGAGACTGAAACATGCTTTGTTTCCCTGTCCACCCCAATGGAGGAAAAACGAGCTTCTCGCCAAGCCGTGAAGGCCCAAGAGAAGTCGACCGGGCGCCATATCTTCCTCTGCCTAGCGGCGTCGTGCGAATGCGGTTTTGAGGGGCATGTGGTCGGCATATCATCCATCCGGGAAGTTTTCCAGACTATCCAGGCCGTGCAGCCGCTACTATTCGCTCAAGAAGTCCTCCATCGTTAACACGAGACTGAGTGCATCCCGAACCCGTCCTTCCACCAGGAAAAATCCTTGGCAGTAACGAGCATCGAAGCCAGTCTTCCGCATGGCAGCCATCTACACTAACCAGTCAGGTACTGAGGCGAACTGAATATGGGAAAGATGTTCTAAAATATTCTTCCTACCTCAAATCCAAAGCACAGGGTACAAGGGATAGTATACTAGAGTTATGAAGGTTTTCTAACATTCTGCGTGTTATTGTAAGAAATGGGAAGAAAGAGACGAAGAAAAAAACTTTTGAGTGGTTGGTGTTAGCGGACGGAATTTCCAAATGTAAACCAACTGTACAGAAATCCGTGGAACTGCTCCTTCAACTTTACGCCATGTGGCCAGACTGCGATAGTAAAGCGACGGATTTCGACGATCACGCAAAACTGTGGATGCGACGAACATGACTGCATCTTCTGCTGTAAATCTGAGAGCGCCTAAAATAAATAAAAAGGCAGAATGCATTCCTGTGTAGAGTGTCGGGACGTGCAGAAGCCGCCCGCTCGGAACGTTATCCGTCAGGTATGCACGGGGTGGCCAGCTGAGTGTGGAAAAGCGCTCCCGCGAGCTCATCTCGTGTTTATCGCCTCTCCGGCGGCGAAATTGCTGCCCTCCACAGGATCACTAAAAATTTTAATGAATCGTATTTCCCACAGCTTTATTTTATCCGCGAACAAAAATAACAGTTTTCGTGTTAATTGTACGCGTCTTACAGCTTCGACCCAAGTATCCCACTGCGCTCTAACCTCGGAGGCGTAACGATCTCTCTCGCGCCTCTGGCAATGAACTCGATTGTCTGGCCTCCTGGAGAAGAGGGTTGGGAAGGGGGGGGGGGGGAGGGGGTATAGTACGGCCGAGACAGTGGATGCCGGCGCTCTCCGCAGATTGACGTGCTCAGCAGGAGTGGAGTTAAGTGTGTGGCGCTGCGAGGACAAGCTTGTACACCCTGCGACAGAGTACAATATGAACAGTAAAACATCGGAGTACTATCGTCAGGCTCTTAAACGGGGCTTAATAACGTAATAGATGGGCTTAACAGTTGTCCCTCCAGACAGAGAAGTCATAAACATCTAGGGAAAAAGAGTGTTAGACTAAGAAAATGCCACATCGATTGCACCGAACCAGTTAACATTCACCTGTGTGGATGCGGGCGGTCTTTTTACACTGAGACCAAGATGCTCAGTCCTCTCTGCAATTAGTTTGAACAAATGTGCCTTCCTGCCTCCTTAATATATAAATCGTTGATTTTATACATTTCCATTTCACAGTTACTGTAAGTTCAAATGGTTCAAATGACTCTGAGCACTATGGGACTTAACTTCTGAAGTCATCAGTCCCCTAGAACTTAGAACTACTTAAACCTAACTAACCTAAGAACATCACACGCATCCATGCCCGAAGCAGGATTCGAACTTGCGCCCGTAGCAGTCGTGCGGTCCCGGACTGATGTGCCTAGAACCGCTCGGTCACTCTGGCCGGCTCCTTGTTACTATGTATGCACCGACCCTCCACACACATTTCTTATATTCACACCACTATAGTGAATATGGAGTTCAATTCGTGTGGGCATTGTTGACGCTTTTTTTGTATTTATTCTTGATGTAACTTATGACAGAGAGAAGGGAAATTATGAAACGTGTATAAAAGAACGAAACGTAGCGACAAACGCAATGTATCTGACAGACTAAATCAACAACATGGTAACATGCCATCTCTCCGTAAGATACTGCGGACATATTTTCAAATTTAACTCAGGTAATGGCTCAAAGCCTGGTGATCGAAAACTTTACGTCACCACTTCTTTTCGCCTTGCTAACCAAATGCTGTTGATTAGAAATCTTGATTCATTGTTTCATTTAACAGTCAGGTTTACAGGCTCCTTCCGAGACTATCAAATCAAATTGTTCTCCTATGAAAAAAAAAGTAAAAATATATCTTTCATAAAATCTGCAACCACCTATTTCCGAGAGTGAAGAGGCGAATATAGAAATTTAAATTCACTATGGGTGAAGGTGGAATCTGCATTTCCGGTCTATAAATTTTCTATAGCACAGATCATTCAATAAGTAACGAAAATATTGCATTATGATGGATATGACATTTTAGCTTCCTGTTTGACCATCTTCATTCAGACATTTCGTAGTTTTTACCTCGTTGCCACTGGACGGGTAGTAAGATGGATAAAATTCAGTTGGATCCAACACAAGGCTGAGTGTACCCCGGTCCAGCCCTCCCGAATAGGAAAATATCCGTGCCAGTACCGGGAAATCGAGAATTGTCCATGGGTCCTCCACATGCAGGTCAGACGTACAGGTAGTTCAGCTGCTGAAGCAGATTACATATCACGCACTGTACCATTTCTGTCATTATTATCCTAACCAGCAGTACTTATAAACGAATTGGTAACTTGGGACATCCGTATCTGTGAGATTTTTCATTGCATGTTATTGTAGAGCGTTTCAATATCAGCGATTTTAATCTTTGGTCCTTTAGTACCTTATTGGAGCACTCACTCCATCTTCAGGCCCCGAGTGGCCTACCGGGACAATCCGACCGCCGTGTCATCCTCAGTGGAGGATGCGGATAGGAGGGGAGTGGGGTCAGCACACCACTCTCCCGGTCGTTATGATGGTATTCTTGACCGAAGCCGCAACTATTCGGTCGAGTAGCTCCTCAATTGGCATCACGAGGCTGAGTGCACCCCGAAAAAATGGCAACAGCGCATGGCGGCCTGGATGGTCACCCATCCAAGTGCCGGCCACGCCCGACAGCGCTTAACTTCGGTGATCTCACGGGAACCGGTGTATCCACTGCGGCAAGGCCGTTGCCAGTACCATATTGGAGAGTCAGTGAATTTCCAATTATCGTGACATGCTACATAATAAAACTTTTTTTTTAACATGATATCATTTTGTCCTTCCCTTTTGGACAGCAGTTATCTCTAGTTTAAAGCGGATTGAAGTGAGGTCTTGGTAAAAGCATATTTTTCGTCTCAACTTTTTTGTGTATCTTACATGGGCGCTAAGGACAGTTCACGAGGTGAGACTAACGGCTGCATCCTGAATCCTCTGTGATTTTGTTTACTCATAGAAGCCCAGGACAGAATAAATTCTAGTTGTTGTTACATTGGAATTTTGTCGCAGCTGTATACCTGTTACTTACATTACTGCTGTATGAATAACGGGCACACTCAGTGCAACTTTCACATCAGCGAGTTAGCTCAAGTGAATGTGTTCTGTAATCGTACCACTGAGTGCTTGCTTGTGAGTTAGGTGGCGGTGGTAAGTTCCTATGGGACCAAACTGCTGAGGTTATTGGTCCCTAGGCTTACAAACTACTTAATCCAACTTAAACTGACTCACGCACAACACACACACACCCACGCCCGAGGGAGGACTCGAACCTCCGACGTGGGGAGCCGCGCGAACCGTGGTAAGGCCCCGTAGACCGCGCGGCTACACCGCGCGGCCTGTGAGGTAGGGATATTTTACAGGGATTACTAAAAAACCAATATAATGCGGATACTCTGATAGTATTTATTTTCGTACGAGGTACATAAAATCGACAACTGTTAGTTCTACAGATAGTAAACTGAGACTTAATAATTGCAATGATAAGCCAAAACATGTCGAGTAGGCGTCTGATTCCTTTGTTTCTAAGAAAGAAATGTCGATGGCTATGTAAGACTGTGTGTAAATTACAGTCAAGCTAACCTCTGTTTCGAATTAAGGGACTCCTCAAGTTCTTTTATAGCTGACAGATGAAGTGATTAATTCCTGAGTCATATCTGATGTTTAAGCAAGACCTGAAAACGACAGCAGTGACTTCCTCGCTCTCGCGTAATTTAAATAATTATTTAAACGGAGACGAGCAAGGTAAACGGCCTCTGCCACAAGGATACCGTACAAGTGCCTTCTTGGAAGTATGTTGTAAGCAGCTGTATGCTTCTTTCACTGTATTGTCCCCTTTTAACAGTGCACTGTGGAACTCTTAACTAAGCGGTACCCATTCAAAATCATTTGGAAATATTTGCATGGAGAATCGCTGCTTGCTGTAGCAGGAGACAACTAGAACAGAAGTGAAGGAAGAATGCCCTTTGCAACTCGCAGATGAAAGCTATTATTGCGCTGATTGGAGTCGGCATTGTCTTCCAGGAGTCACGAAGAGCAACGTCCTACAAGAAACTAGAAATTCGGTTGATGTCTGCTCTCCGTGGGATAGCTTTTACACGTAAAGGAACGCGTAATATATGTCACGCCATGGTTGAAAAGCAGCTTACCGGCGGTGAACGTCACGCAGAGTACCAAATACTCGTAGATTATCTGTTCTTAGACGTCTGCCAAAGAAACTGCAGTGAAAACGCTTTGTTTGCTCCAACGTCTCGTTTAATTTATATGTAGTGCAACGTTTATAGCTAATTGTATCAGCACAGTAGGGCATATGGGCTAGTAAAAAGAAGTTTTATTTTTGTACGGTTGTACAAGAAACTATGAAGTGTACGTGCTTGTAGATTCTGATCTGAGCTTAGAGGTGAAGAGATGTGTTAAAGATCAATACATCACATATAATTAACGAAGAAGAACACTTTTTTATGAATCTTCATTGTGTCGATTCAATGAAATGGTATACTTTCAGAACACGCAACTTCGTGTTATGATATCCAAATAAGTGCTGACATCG
Source organism: Schistocerca piceifrons (assembly GCF_021461385.2). Lineage (NCBI taxonomy): Eukaryota > Metazoa > Arthropoda > Insecta > Orthoptera > Acrididae > Schistocerca > Schistocerca piceifrons. The sequence goes on from NC_060138.1 coordinate 378,143,442, forward strand.
AAATAAGTGACCATGGGATAGAAAAGCATCCAAAATCGCTGGTCAGAGGGATGGCCACTGGACATTATGGGATACCAATACGATTCAACATAGTGTATGTGAACTTCTAGCAGCAGTGTTCCGTAGATCTTAGGAGGACCGAAGCGTTCCTCGTGATTGGAACAAAGCACACCTCATTCGAACGGACGCGCAAAACTATAGACCTCTATCTGTGACGGCCGTCAGTTGTAGAAGTTTGGAACATTTTTTTTATGCTGGCGTATCATGAAATTTCTGGAGAGCTAAAATCTTCCCTGTGAGATTCAACATGGATTCTGAAAATAACAGTCGTGTGAAACCCAATTCGCTCTGTCCGTCCACGACACCCAGAAGCAGGGAGATACTGGAGCCCAGGAGGACGCCGCACTCTTCACTTCCGTAAGGCATTCGATACATTTCCGCACTACCATCTGTTGTACAAAGTAGGATGGTACGGAATATCAGACGATCTGTCTAATTAGACCGAACAGTTTCTAGCAAACAAAATGCAGCATGTCATTCTCAGCTGGCAGTTGCCCCTCAACATAAACAAGAGTAACGTATCGCGAGTGCATGGTCAGAAAGACGCAGAACAGTCAGTGGAAATCCTTCCTTCCACACAATACCTAGGAGTAAGCGAACGGAGCAATTTGAAGTGGAATGACCACATAAAATTTATCGTGAGCAGGCCTGATGCCAGAGACTGGAAGAACCCTCAGGAAATGTAATCCATTAGGAAAAGGTTGTTCCTCACAAAAAATTTGTTCGACCAATACTTGTTAGTCTGTATGGGATCCGTACCAGGTAGGACTGGTAGAGGAAACAGAGAAGATCCAAAGAACAGCGGCGCGTTTCGTTACAGGTTCATTTAGTAAGCACGAGACTGTCACAGGGATGATCAACAAACTCCAGCGGTACTCGTTGCAAGAGAGGTGCTCTGAATCATAGTGTGGTTTATTGGTAAAATTCCAAGAGCGTACGTTCCTAGAAAAGTCAACAACTATAGTGCTTCGTGCTAGGTATATCTCGCAAAAAGACCATGAAGATAAAGTCAGAGAGATTGGAGCCCACACGGAGGCTCACTGAAAATCGTTCATCCCGCGGACTATTCGGGACTGGAACAACAAAAGGAGGAAGTGTGAGTGGTATACAAAGTACTCTTTGCCACACATCACAGGTGGCTTGCGGAGTATAGATGTAGATACTATAAAATGAATACTTTTAACTAACAATAAGACGTTTCCCGTCATTTTACTGCAGCAAATAGAAAAAAATAACGACTCGTTTCGAGAGATCCTCAGTGATCTGGAGCTTTGAAACGGCGTATATTCATAGGACGTAATTTATAATGTAAGACCCACCAAATAAGGGCTTGAACTAAAATGCAATATGGCGCAAGACAACTGCCCAGTCTCTACTGAAAAGAGAGACGTCCAGCATATGACATAGATGGCGCCGTTCCATCTCACTGCACTTTCACAATATTTGACAGGCTTAATACTGTTCCACACTTTGGGAAAGACTTCACCATGTGCTTTTTTCACGCTATGACGTCAGAAACTCGACACGCTCGACGTTTATGTTCGAATGCATGATCCGTGTGACGACGGCTTTAACCTTCTGCGCAAACACCGCTGCCTGACGGCTACAGTTCTCGTACGGTTTCCAGCAGGTTCGTAAACCTTTGAACCTCGATTTCTCGGTAACGCCTGAGAAGCACATCGTATGAGAACACCATTCCTGCATCTAAATATGTACGAGAGGTGTTCAGTAAATAACTCAACATTAGCAATGTGGAATTTCTTGTTGGACATCGTAGAGTATTCCCGCCTCAGCTCCTATATTTACATGAACTTCCGATAGATAGCGTTCAAATGGGGTCTGTGACACAGGTGCGTTCCAAGCAGAGAGCTGTCTCTGTTGTTCTTTTTGCGGAAAACCAGAGAACCGTAGATATGCACAGGCACTTACTAGACCTCGCAGTGAACAAAATCACGGTGAGTCGTTGGGCGAGGCGTCTGTGATCATCGCAACAAGGCTGCGCAGCCGCACCAGGTAGTCGCGCTGTCTAGGGCGCATTGTCATGGCCCGCGCAGCTCCCCCCATCGGAGGTTCGAGTCCTCCCTCAGGCAAGGGGGCTTTTGTTATCCTTAGCGTAAGTTAGATTAAGTAGTGCGTAAGCTTAGGGACCGATGACCTCAGCAGTTTGGTCCCATAAGACCTTACCACAAAAAGGCTGTGCAAACCTCTGCTGTGACTCCTGCAATGTTGGAACGTGCGGACACTCTCATTCGAGGTTATGGACGGATCATAATCAAACACCTCGCTTCTCAACTGGGCAACTCTGTTGGTGGTGTTGACACACTTCACCACCCGCTGGGTTTCTCCCCGCCTAATAGAAGAGCATAAAGAGCAACAAAGGACCATCCGTACGGAACTACTTGCGCGTTGCGGCTCTGATCGTGATAATTCTTTGTGGGAAACCGTCACAGGTGATGAAACATGGCTTCATCACTTCGAACCGGAAACAAAACGGCAATCGATAGAGTGACGTTCCATTATTTCCCACCTCCCGACTTCCATTTGTTTGGCTCAATGAAGGATGCACTCCGCATGAAGCAGTACGAGGATGATTGGTACAGCAAGGCGTTGGTTCTGACGTCAACCACTGGAATCGTACAATGTGAGCGTACAGGCCTTTCGAATAAGGTGGCGGGAGGGCGTCACACTAAATGGGGATTACGTTGAAAAACAGGGTTTTGTAGTCAAAAGAGTGGCGAATGACGTGGTGTACTGGAATCTTAAATGAAACCAATCTAATTTCAGAAAAAAAATGTTGCATTACTTACTGAACTCTCCTCGTACTACAGTCGTGCAATGTTGTTGTTGTGGTCTTCAGACCTGAGACTGGTTTGATGCACCTCTCCGTGCTCCTCTATCCTGTGCAAGCTGCTTCATCTCCCAGTACGTACTGCAGCCTACATCCTTCTGAATCTGCTTAGTTTATTCATCTCTAGGTCTCCCTCTACCATTTCTACCCTCCACGCTGCCCTCCAATATTGAATTGGTGATCCCTTGACGCCTCAGAACATGTCTTACCAACCGATCCCTTCTTGTAGTCAAGTTGTGCCACAAATTTCTCTTGTGCCCAATTCTAGTGAACACCTCCTCATTAGTTATGTGATCTACCCATCTAATCTTCAGCATTCTTCTGTAGCACCACATTTCAAAAGCTTCTATTCTCTTCTTGTCCAAACTATTTATCGTCCATGTTTCACTTCCATACATGGCTACACTCCATACAAATACTTTCAGAAACGACTTCCTGACACTTAAATCTATACACTATGTTAACAAATTTCTCTTCTTCAGAAACAATTTCCTTGCCATTGCCAGTCTACATTTTATATCCTCTCTACTTCGACCATCATCAGTTATTTTGCTCCCAAAATAGCAAAACTCCTTTACTTCTTTAAGTGTCTCATTTCCTAATCTAATTCCCTCAGCATCGCCCTACTTAATTCGATTACATTCCATTACCTTCGTTTTGCTTTTGTTGATGTTCATCTTATATCCTCCTTTGAAGACACTGTCCATTCCTTTCACCGAGCGAGGTGGCGCAGTGGTTAGACACTGGACTCGCATTCGGGAGGACGACGGTTCAATCCCGGGTTCGGCCATCCTGATTTAGGTTTTCTGTGATTTTCCTAAATCACTCCAGGCAAATGCTGGGATGGTTCCTCTGAAAGGGCACGGCCGACTTCCTTCCCCATTCTTCCCTAATCCGATGAGACCGATGACCACGCTGTCTGGTCTCCTTCCCCAAACAACCCACCAACCATCCATTCCTTTCAACTGCTCTTCCAGGTCCTTTGTTGTCTCTGAAAGAATTACAATGTCTTTGGTGAACCTCAAACGGCCTTGCTGTGCTGGTACTGCGAACGGCTGAAAGAAAGGGAAAACTACAGCCGTAATTTTTCCTCGAGGGCATGCAGCTTTACAATTGTGCATAATATGAGCAAAATCAGTGCGACCACTAGGTGTATGCTTCCTTTGTGGATGTCACGTCGTCGCGTTTGCACAGCTCCCGGTGCGCCCCGCGGCAGTTTCGAGGCCCTTGATGAGTCTCTGGAGATGTGGACTTGGGCGCTGCGCGGACAGCCGACTGCAGCCGACCTTATGCAGCGGGCTGTTGGTCTGTTGGTACTTTCGAGGTCGCGGCGCCCGCCCCTGCGCTCTGACCTTGGAAACCTGTCTCATTCTAACCGACCACGCATACTGCTCTATCGCCGAGTAGCTGCAGCGCAAGCTGGCACGCCGTAAAAGAGTCGTTATGTGAGACGAACTGACAGTAAAGAGCCCGAGTGATTCTCACGATATATGTGGCACTTCTCGCCGACTGTGCAGTTGTCGAGAGCCTCGGGAGTAAAATCAGCAACGGGCATTACACACAAGGCGCTGCATTAATCGACAGATACATTGCCCGCTCGTGACGGTTACCTCCTTACAAGAAACTCACGGTGATAGAAATGACAGGAAAAAGCTATGTGTGATAATGTAGCAAGTAACGGTGCTTACTGCATTTCACTTGGACATAAAGAGCATTGTTCGACAGCTGTTATATAGACCGTGGATTTTTACTTTTGCATCTAAATTAGAAAACAGGGACGAGACGTTTATGTTGCAACAGTGTACCTGCTGAAAATGAACTTTTCTGACAGAGTAACAATCACTGGTGCTGGGGCTGGTGATCTTCGATTATCCCCGACAGGACTGTACCAACTACGCTTCGAAAAACTTAATCTCATTTAAAAATTACCATTATTAACTATCACAGTTCACTTGAAGATGTCTCCATGTCAGGTGGTGCAGCAGTTGCTTCAGCATATTTTTCCCTGCTCTTATCTAAGATCAGTCAATCCACCATTTGATTTCCTGTCTATTGTCTTTTCTCGGTCCTTCTCTGTCTCAAGCACCTCAGTGGCTGTGTTTGATTGATGGATTTCTACACAGAAACTTGCACAACTGACTTTTTCTCCCAGAGACTTTTCAATGTACACTACATTTTCGTACACCTATACACTATACACATTTCCCTGAAAATTAGTTAATGCACTTTGTGTTCAAGTAATGAATTAGTATGGTAGTCAGTTATGTATTTCAAATATATTTAATAACGCACTTAACTAGAACTTACTGAAATCTGAGAAGTGCTGTCATTGTTGCCAAGGAAATCACTGCACACAGTTTTCAGAATTTAATTAATTATCATAATTAAATGTTTACGGATCTTCCCCTTTCCATGGTACATAGGGTGTAAGTATAAGGTATAGGTATAGGAAAACGTAATGTATAGGTATGGGAAAATGTGTATGGACTTTCCTGCCTATTGTCCTTTGCAATGGACTCACATTACCTGAACTCGGTAGTTCCTGTGAACTGGCGCTGTACGTTGGCACTTCTGAAGCAACTTCTTTGATAATGGTTCAAATGGCTCTGAGCACTATGGGACTCAACTGCTGAGGTCATTAGTCCCCTAGAACTTAGAACTAGTTAAACCTAACTAACCTAAGGACATCACAAACATCCATGCCCGAGGCAGGATTCGAACCTGCGACCGTAGCGGTCTTGCGGTTCCAGGCTGCAGCGCCCTTAACCGCACGGCCACTTCGGCCGGCCTTTGATAATGGCTCAGATACCAAATCTTTTCGCTGTGGCCAAACGGTTCTAGGCGCTTCAGTCTGGAACCACGCTACTGCACCCAGTCATCACGAGGCAGAGAAAATCCATGACCCCGCCGGGAATCGAACCCGGGAACCCGGGTGCGGGAAGCGAGAACGCTACCGTACGACCACGAGCTGCGGACAAGTAAATAGAAAATTTGTGATAAGGACTTATGCGACCAAACTATTGACGTCATCGGTCCCTAAGCTTACGCACTACATAACCTAACTTACGCTGAGGACGACACTCACATACACCCATGTCCACGCCGTAGACCGCGCAGCTATCCCGTGCGGGTATTCTTTAATGTATTTCGGGTGTGACTGCGTTCCTATTTAAAATATGTAGCATAAAAATGCATAATTAATGCTTAGCGTAAAAGAGCAGGACTTTTCTATTCACTACTCATGGGAGTCGTTCACTTCCTATACCGCACACACAACTTACAATACGTTCTGTTCTCTTAGGGGGTTCAGTAGCGCATGAACATGGCGATCGCTAGCTGCAGCACTTAACCTAGTATGAAAGCCACGTTTCTCGCAGCCTTGACCTAAAGAAGGCAAGCTCTCCATCGGTTTAAGTACTGTCTGCACAGCGCACCCGACTGGGCCTCCGGCACGTGGCGCTAGCAGGAACACTGCTCCTGGCTCTAGACGCTTCAGTCTGGAACCCCGCCACCGCAACGGTCGCAGGTTCGAATTCTGTATCGGGCATGGGTGTTTGTGATGTCCTTAGGTTAGTTAGGTTTAAGTAGTTCTAAAGTCTAGAGGAGTGATGACCTCAGACCTTAAGTCCCATATTGCTCAGAGCCATTTGAACCATTTTTGAACACTGCTCCTCTTATTTATCGATAATAGACGGTATTAGCGCTATGTCCAGCGAGACAACCATCACGAGTTGGTTTATGATAGTCAACAGGTTTCTTACGTCCAAGTGGTCGTCCAAGAGTGTGCTCAGCGAGGCACAGGGGAGGAGAGCTGCCATCTGTAATTAACGGTAGCTCCGTTTACTGGCTAACTATCGTTAACTGCCAATCATCTACCGTAAGACTGTAATATCTTGCTACGTACGTATCAGTGACATGAACGATACAGCTGTCGACCCAGATACCTTTGAACGTCTTTATATCTACGTCAAATTAAAACCTAAAAGCATCTTACGCCTATGTTACAATGTTTGCGCCTGTTAAGATCTGACAAAACATATTACTGACTGATATTTCATGAACGTCCTGCACTGATATGTACTAGTATCTCCTGTGGTCGAAATTCGATCAGTTGTGTTTATAACGTGACGAATGTCCAATTTCTTTATGTAATTAACTGGATTTTATACGATTTTTAATTTCTTACCTCAACGCTATAAGGAAAAGAGTAAGAAATGGCGAAGATCAACGAGTGTCAATGTCATAAAAATATAACTGCACATAATATGGTGAACGATCATATGCAGAAGTATTTGTATCTGGTCTGTGATGTAAAATGTGTCTGAACTTTTAGCCTTAGAACTGCCCATAGCAGTTGCTATATTGTACCTACAAATATTATTGAAATAATTCTTTGGTTTCTCTTTAATTGTTCCATCATTTCTAGTGAGTCTTTGATACAGTCCGCTGAAAAATTTTGGTCAACGGCGACAGCTAAGCTGTTCCCTTATGACAATACTTTGTGAATGCTGTTGTATCACCCAAAGTAACCCCAGACGCAAATTGTTTTGCATTGCAAAACCTACACCGCAAATACACCAAACTGCATTTATGAGTCTCAAAATTATTTGCAATTACGGTCAGTGAACATTTAAATGTATCTTTCAAAACAACAATAGAATTATCATTATCAATGCCAAAATTATTACTGTTACTTCATCTACGCAAAAATTCTCTTTCTCTCTGACTCTTTTCCTTTCAATTCGAGCAATCAGCATTCTCCTTGTAGGCAATAGTTTCCATACAATAAGGGAAGTCGGAAGTTGTAGTTATTCAAAATTCAGAAATTAAAAATTAGGAACTTATTTCAAATTTTCTGGTAACAGCGGCGAATGATCACATGTACTCTTACAGAAAAGTAAGCGAAATAACAACGCCAATATACAACTCTGTTTACAGACTTCGTTACTATAATATTTTCATTTCCACTGCTGACGGTATCATCGACCTTGCACTTGTCGGATTTTAGCTACCTTGTATACGTGTGTTATTGCAAATGAACCATTTGAACATGAACGTTCCTAGAAAGTGATTTCACGAAATGTTGTTACTTTCGGGTGTCATTTCTACCACAGAACCTAATAAGTATGCAGGGCAGAACTTGGTAGCTCTTAAATTTTCGATGTCCACATGCGTGATACAAAAAGGTATCATCAGAGAAACATCTACTCCCTTTTACCACTCTTAACGGCTACGTACACACATGATTTATTTTTCTTTGTGCACATCTGTGGCAAAGTACTTTTCGAATTATATAAGTTTCATCGGCCTTTTTAATAAATGGTTCAAATGGCTCTGAGCACTATCGTACTTAACATCTTAGGTCATCAGTTCCCTAGAACTTAGAACTACTTAAACCTGACTAACCTAAGGACATCACACACATCCATGCACGAGGCAGGATTCGAACCTGCGACCGTAGCAGTCCCGCGGTTCCGGACTGCAGCGCCTAGAACCGCACGGCCACCGCGGCCGGCCCTCTTTAATAATGAATATTAAAAATCTGTACTTTAATTTCATGTTCAAATATTAATATTACTATAATCGTGAGTCTTATATGTTTGAAAATGCATATTTGCCGCTTGTTTATTTGTGACTGCGCATAATGGCATAACACTTTAAAGACACCCAATACTACGTCGATAATGAGGCAGTCTGGTACTGTCTCCAGTGCGATGGATCGATTTTCACCAATTCTGCACCTTTTCGTCGGCCAACACCCGTTGCATCGCCCACCTAGTAGGAGTGGTGATGAAGCTGAGAGACGACTCATCGTTTTAAGGGCGGCATCTGGTGGTCTCTCCGAGTCTCGCCCGGCAGTCAGTTATATATGTCTGACCCACTGTGACTTAAGACTGTTATCGAATGTCAGTGGGTGTTTATCGGTGCCACACCGACACTACATGTCTGCAAATGGCGAAGTGACGATTTTGATTGGCATTGCCACACGTCTGTCAGATGCCGTGGTCAAGTTCTCCAAACTACTACCTTCACGGGCGTTCCCGGGTCTGTGTGAAGTGACTTGACACCATTTGCAATCTACAGAATGTTGGCCGTTGATGACTGGCACGGTTTTTGGAACTGATCCAAGCAAGCTGAAGAAGTCACTCCGCTGCTCTTATGAAAGGTCAGCATCGCCTGTGTTCGATGCATCGCCGTGTTAGTACTGTAACTGAAGGTTAATGCTTTGCCGATCAAGATTGCTTTAACGTGTTTCTCGGACAGGATTTCTCTTACAAGAAGTCATAGGGCTGTACATTTTTGTAAACCGTATACTGCACAGTCAACAGCTTTTACGTTGCCTGTTGTTCTCCCTGTTGTGCTAAACAAACAGAAAGAATGTATAAATCAGATCTGTACCCTCGACTATCACTTAGTTTTACTACTTTTATTGCAAATGTTTTAACAGTTCTGCTACTGCTCTACAATGGTTTCAGTTTCCTAACGTTTTCACCTATTTCTTTCAAGGTTTATGGTCAGTCACTTACTGATTGTTACTATGTTTCTTTAACTCGTTTTAGGATGTCATTCCTAACGGAAAGAAGTCTTCAGACGTAAAAGTAACTTCAGGCGTACCACGAACGAAGTGGCACTTTTCACAGTGTGTGCCAATGGCTTAGTGTATAACGTCGCAAGTTCCATGAGCCTGTCCGCGGATGATGCTGTTGTATACAGAGAATTCGCAACGCTAAAAAATCGTAGACATGCAGGAACACCTACATAGGATCGACATAAACAAATGTAACTCATCGAGCCTTTATTGTATGATTACACGACTGCAGAACCATCGCTGGAAACAGCGACAACCATAAAATATCTAGGAGAATGCTTACGGAGTAGTTAAAAGAGGAACGACCACATAAAACTAGTCTCAGAAAAGGCAGGTTCAGTGGAAGAAGCCGCGCGGGGTAGCCGCGCGGTCTGAGGCGCATTGTCGTGGACTGTGCGGCTCCCCCCGTCGGAGGTTCGAGTTCTCCCTCGGGTATGGGGGTGTGTGTTGTCCTTAGCCTAAGTTAGTTTAAGTTAGATTAAGTAGTGCGTAAGCTTAGGGGCCGATGACCTCAACAGTTTGATCCCATAAGACCTTACCACAAATTTCCACAAATTTCCAAAATTTCCAGCACGTTTCGTTACGGGTTCATTTAGTGTGCTCGAAAGTGTCACGGAGATGCTCACCCAACTCCAGCGGCAGACGCTGCATGACTGAGCGGTTCACTGTTAACCCATTACTTGCCAAAACTTTTTATTACTTTATTTTCTGCAACCATTTTACGTTAGTATGATACTTTGAGTGACAAATGAGAAAAAGCAGTTTTAAAAAATTTCGGAATATTAGAACAAAAACTACAGACCGCCCCATTTTTGAGATATTGGCAAATTGAGCTATAAAAATGCACCACATTATTATCAATGCATAAAACTGTTAGAAACAACGTGAACGAAATAAAAGCAGTGTGTGTAATGTCATTGAGTGTTTATTCAGTAAGAAATGAAACAAAACACTTCTCATGTACCCAACATTGCACCTATCACAAATTTTTTGTCGTTTTCTTCTTGCAGTACGCACTCTCTTCCATGTTCTACTTGGCACAACGAAGTAGCTAACTGGATCTTGTCGTACACTTATCCTCACCTGCCCTGCCATGCTTCCTTGTGGTCCTCTGCGTTTTGAAGTTGATCATGTTGTGTTCGAAAGTTACATCACTATTCACCGTCGGACATCCAAAAGCGAAAGCTTCTCATTTGGATTAGCAATCTGGTATGTGCGCTATGTGTTTATCACGCAGAAATCAGTCATCGGTGTCGATAATGGCCACCACCACATCTTTGATCTCACCCTCGTCCTATAAAGTGACATCTCCTTGGCCAGTAGATCAGCGCCATCCATACGGGCAATCTACTCTTCAATGACATGTGGCACTGTAACAGATATTTTCTTTTTCTTTACCCGTGAGTGTCTTTCGGCAGAACTCAGAGGAGCAACAGTGGCGTAATTTGTGGCTACATATACTGGTTTATTGCCCTCCATTCCGCTACCAGAACTTTATTCTCTTTGTGAAACTTATAGTCATAGAATCCTCCTTCATTTTCTTTCGCTCTTTTTTCGTATCAACCAAGGGACGTGCGTTAGCTTGCATTCCTCTAATTCCAGTAGCTTTCATTTTTCTATTTCCCAATGTGATGAGTGTCTACACTGCTAGAAAGTTATCAAAGAAAAGCTTCTGATTCGGATACTTTGATTCTGGAATCATGCAGCTTAGTCCATTTATTACCCACGCACGTAAAGCTTCTGTTTCTTGCAGTCTTGCCACAGTATGGTGAAAAATTATGAAGAAAGCTATTGTAACTCGTACGACGCCAAATTTTATATCCAAGTTCGATAGATTTTGGCATGAAAAACATCTTAGCTGAAAATATTTGCCATAATAACCTACCATCATTTCATCAAAGGAGATCTCTGAATGAAATACGCCAAATTTACCAAATTCCTTTTTCACCATTCTTAAAGTACAACCTGAGTTTGTACGTCGTGCCATTTTTAGTTATTCTGGAGTTGCCTTTCAGGTGGATAAATCTTTTTATTTCCCGAAAGCTATTTTTTGGCATGGAGTTGAAGACTAAAGGAACATCAACTTCTGGAACCCGTCCCCAGTACTCTCGTGGGGAAGCTTATGATATCCATTCAGAAGTTTGTCAATAAAAAATTTTAGTTCTGTATTGACAGGTGTAGATTTTTCTTCGCTCCATAATAGTATTCACCAGTTTCTCAGAAAAAGTCCTCAAACAGCTATGGCGCTGTATTATTTGTTAGATATTTTGCAACATAATTTTCATTGCTCTTACCTCGTTCATTAGTGTTTGTATACGTTGGTCCACGTTTTTACTACTTACATTTATGTATTTTTGTGGATAGCGCACCACTTTCCACTCCCTCACCTAATGCTTTTCTTGTCTTTGGTTTCGAAGGTAAATCGATAACGTCAGCTTCATCCCTGCTGGTTATAAGTTCTAACGTACCGGTTACATCATGTACAGTAGAGTTATTGTTCAGAGCAGTTTCGTCAGTGTCTTCTTCATCTGTTCCTTCATCTTCATCGGTGGGAGTAATCACTATTTCTAAGGCATCAGCTTCATCTTCACTCACTTCATAGTTCTCCTATTCCACTAGAATTTCTTCAACTGTAAATCCACGGCCGCCCGCGGTGGTCTAGCGGTTCTAGGCGCTCAGTCCGGAACCGCGCGACTGCTACGGTCGCAGGTTCGAATCCTGCCTCGGGAATGGATGTGTGTGACGTCCTTAGATTAGTTAGGTTTAAGTAGTTCTAAGTTCAAGGGGACTGATGACCATAGATGTTAAGTCGCATAGTGCTCAGAGCCATTTTTGTAAATCCACGTGGCATATTTTTTTTCTGTTAGAATTGTAAAACGCGAAAGAGGGAAAATCTCATACAGTGTAAAGAAAGCAAATGACGATAATGTAAATAATTACTTCTGTGCATAAGACATGTATACGATAATGGAGCACATTAACGAAAGGTTGATTCTGTAACGTGCCCTTGTCCTCTTATTGAGACGCCAAAAGTAAATTGATGGCGCACTTACTTCAGGAAAATTGAAAAATACTGAACGTTATGTGGACATCGGTATGTTCATAACACACCCAGACAAGTAAATCGCAGTCGTTGTTGTACAGAAACTACCATCAGGCATTCCATGCAGCAGGAAAGGGGAAAACTGACAACGGTACACCAACTACTCTGCATCTTACACATTATTGCGGTTTGCGGAATATAGATATAGGTGTAGAGCAAGGCGTATGTCAGAAATGTAATGTATTGTTTATGGTTTACTAAAAACACAGTTGTACAGTCTCCTGTTAACTTTACGTACTTACTCTTGTCGTAAAACTAGCGTTCAGTGTGCGCACAGGCAGTATATTCGCAGGACAGATAGGTGTACGCTTGCTCGTGTGATGGACAAGTAACCTTAGCATTTAATGACTCCGTTTTACGAGACTTCGTTAGCTAAGGTAATAATAGCTTGCCCACCGAGGCACTTGCGACATGTGTCACAGTTGAGTCTTCTGTGTACGACCCCGTATGAATCTTTCAAGAATAACTGTGGCTGTAGAAGCTTAGTTCGAATCTAGCGCCTTATACGCTCACGCGTACTCATCGAAACCTAACAGGAAAACACTGATACATGGGAAACACAGGGCAACCTGTCAGGTTAAACAGGGTCCGTTGACTCTAAGAAAGTTTTGTGTTACCGTACGATTCCAGTAGCACGTTAATCTCTTATATTGGCTTATAGAGATATTTTTCACACTTCATTATGCAAAAATCTTGAGACTGTTTATTTTTCTCGACAGATTAGTTTCCTAGAACTTCTCCTATCTAACGGTTTCCTTATTTTAAAACTGCTATGGAGATTTATCTATTTTACATTATTAACTTACCATTGGTTTTATGAGAAAATATGAAACTTCTCGATTGCAATTAAGTATTTAACAGAACCATAAGATTAGGAAATACACTGCTCAAATATTTCGGCTGTCTAACAGAACTGATTCGAAAATGCCTCTTTCACATGATGGACAGGACACTTCTAGCAAACAAGATACAACGACCGTTGTCTTGGTTTTGGAGCTGTTGTCGATTATAAGAGATGGCAATAAACCAAGTTTAGATTCGACTTGTATATTTTGGTTATCTGTTTAATTACTAAATCTCTATTGTCACATGCATAGATGACTTCGTCTAATGCCTCTTCATCGCCTATTTTCGTACAAACACAGTTAGTATTCTCTTACTAATAACCAACATATAGAATAGGAACGCGGTTCTACAGAACAATGCCGAAGATACGATGGTGCGAACGGATAACTAGTGAAGAAATGCTGTATAGAACTGGAGAGGAAAGAAAAACACGTTACAACTTGACCAAAAGAAGGGATCGGTTATTAAGAAGCAAACTGTGGCGTCAAGGAATAATTCAGTTAATTCAGTTGTAAATTGAAGGAAGTGTGTGCGTGGGTGGGAAGCGGTGGTCTGGCGTAGAGTGTGGGGGGAGGGGGGAGCTGTAGAGGTAGACCAAAGCCTGAATACAGCGAGCAGGTTCAAATGGATGTATGCTGCATCATTTATGCAGAGGTGAAAAGGTTTGTACGTGATAGGCTAGCGTGGAAGGCAGCATCAATCCAGTCGGTGTACTGAATACTACAGCATAAGTCCGAAATGTTCAGTGGTCACATTACAGACCCAAGGTATGACGTGGACAGTACGTATTCGAGAAAATTTTGTACATCCATAGGAACGTTGAAAATGTTTCTTTGTTCGAGACGCTGCCAAGCTCTTTAATCCCCTGTTTGCTTCAAGAGAAACAGCAGAAATATACACTGGTGTGCAAAACTTAGCGACGGAAGTAGCTTCCGCATTATGTATCACTGCCAAATAACATAGCTCGATGGAACTAGGAACACAGATAGAAAGAACCGGTATAGTAGAGCACGAAAGGTAGCTGAAAGATAAAACGTAATGGCACTTTTACCCAATGACAGTAATTCACTGGAAACGCCGCGATTTATGGTGACCCCCTGTACATTATAAGAGGTGGGACATGGTTCTTAATAGGGTGTGTGGTCACCATGGATGGGAATACATGCTCTGCAAAGTGCTCCCATACTGGGCACAAGCTTTTTAAGGAGTGTTTGTATGGAGTGCTTGCGTTAGGGCGTTCCATTCCTTCATCAGCGGAGGAGGTCGTTCGCTCAGTGGAAGTTCAAAATGGTTCAAATGGCTCTGCGCACTATGGGACTTAACTTCTGAGGTCATCAGTCCCCTAGAACGTAGAACTACTTAAACCTAACTAACCTAATGACATCACACACACCCATGCCTGAGGCAGGATTCGAACCTGCGATCGTAGCGGTCGCGCGGTTCCAGACTGTAGCGCCTAGAACCGCTCGGCCACCCCGGCCGCCTCAGTGGAAGTGCCATAATACGTCTCCCAAACGCATTCCACACGTGCTCTATGTGATTCAAAACGGGGAATCATGCAGGCCAGTCCTTTCGACGAATATCCTCCCTTTCATGAGCTCTTACATCCACGCAGTTCGACGCGGTCGCGTAAGCACGCAT
Organism: Schistocerca piceifrons; assembly: GCF_021461385.2. Lineage (NCBI taxonomy): Eukaryota > Metazoa > Arthropoda > Insecta > Orthoptera > Acrididae > Schistocerca > Schistocerca piceifrons. Next base: position 378,158,529 of record NC_060138.1, read on the forward strand.
GAAGAGACACAAGTGGGGAAGGAGTGCAACGTCACAATAATTTTGACTACTGAGTGTATCGTGTTGAAAGATTTGGAGGTCAGTACACCCATGCAACATTATGCCTCTCCACGCCACAACACCTTCATTAATAAACCGATCACGTTCGGAAATGTTCCTGGCTGCATTACATGTTCCCACCACTGTGGGCACGTCCGCAGTCGTTACGCAGACAAACTGCTCTCATGCGAGAGAAGCATGCGAACTGACTCTTTCTTGGGTCACACCCTTCGCTCTTGACATCACTGCAATTCCTCGAACACTGGACACATACCGGTGTTGGTGGAAAATGGAACGCCCTACCACAAAATCGTACCAACCTTGTGGTCAGCATAGGAGCACGTTGCAGAGCATTCATTACTGTCCGAGGGAATCACACACCTTATTTGTAATGTGCCGGGGACCGTCATAAATGGCAAGTGACTTCAATGTAATTATCATCTTTGGATAAAACTGTTATTTCTGTTCTTCTCACCTTGTAGTTATTTCAGTTGCCTTCTGTAATATACTGCATCAGTTCTTTGTATGTATGTTCTATGTTTCATCGAGCTGTTTTACTTGGCAGTGATACACAGTGCGAAAGTTTCTTTCGTCCTTAAGTTTTGCTCATCAGTATACGCGTGAATTAACAGTAAAAGTGCAACACTTCTTTTTATGAATCACAACTGCTGAGAACTGTTTACCTTTATTGGTCAAACCCGTAGTTTGAATGTGAGGCGGTTTACTTCAAAGGGAAATTTCTGAAATTCGGATGTACGGCGTTTTTCAAAGTGTAATGCCTATTAGCCACCAAGCTTATCAAGTCGTTGCTACAAAACAGAGTTTCCAACAGATCAGAGATTGCAAGACAATCCGAATATTTATGACCACTGAACAATTCTCTTTCGCTCGGTAATAGCCAACTCCGCGTCCAGAGCAATGTATTACTTGTGTAAATCATTGACGGATACAGAAAAACCTCAAGGAGGGGGCGCTAAAGATATCTCGAGTTACCTTTACTTTTACCGTAATAAGGAATAATCAAGTCACATGCAAAGTTTAAGAAAGTTTTATTTAAACTGGTTATACACATATACAAGACAATGCCATCTTATGACATAAAAAAGTTACAATTCTGGTTTTCTTATTTAAATGATAAATTCTATCCACCTATTCTTCCTGGCAAGTTGGTTAATTACATCGTCAACTGGACAATCAATGTCAGAGCGAGTGTTCAACAGAGCTACGCCATTAAGTCGATCCTCCTTCACCGTCGACCTCATCCATGTCTTTGTACGCCGCAGTGTTGGAAAACTTCATTCTACTGTAGCAATAGATGCAGGTAGGCAAGCAAATATTTTGTACAGCTTGTGCAAAGTTGGGTAGTCAGATCTAGGACACACACACAACGCTTGCAAAACAGATCACGACCATTATAGGGCGTTTATGCTAGTTTGCTTTTATTGAAGAATCTCTCCCATTAGTCTCTTTCTAATCACAAAACAGTAGAATATTCGCAGCTTTTCTCGAACAAATGCCAGACAGAATAACGTATCGAGATCACTAGAATGGCCGCGACTTTTCTCGTAGGTATGTGTTAGCTATCTATTTGCCAAACAGAAACGTATGAAATACGATGATACGGACGCGCGTGCTACATAGGAAAGTACAACTACTCGATAACTCGAATCAGTCGAGTCGACTGACGAAAGAAACGATCGAGTAGCGTGCGGACTGACTGGCGGGGGCTGCGCTGGTGGCAATGTAGGCAGCCCAGCAAGGGAGTGGGGGGAGCGGAGGGCGCCACAACATCATGTAATATACTTTCGGAACGATACGTCTTGAGTCAAAGTCTTTGTCCGTGCTCTTTGGTTGGATCCATAGAATTTCAGCCTTAACTCCTCGACGTTGCCACCCTCAGGATTCAAAGAGTATATAGGGAGTTGGACCATACCTGAGGAAACATCTTCTTCTTGCTGTTATCAGCAGATCAAACAAGAGAACAAATCATGTCACTAGCGGGTCTACCAGGTATGGCTAATGTGTGTGTGTGAAATCTTATGGGACTTAAGAGCTAAGGTCATCAGTCCCTAAGCTTACACAGTACTTAACCTAAATTATCCTAGCGACAAACACACACACCCATGCCCGAGGGAGGACTCGGACCTCTGTCGGGGCCAGCCGCACAGTCCACGACTGCAGCGCTTTAGACCGCTCGGCTAATCCGGCGCGGCTGTCTGGCTAATACATAATCCAATTGCATTATGGGGTAACGCGGGTAGGTGCTAAAAAATGGTTCAAATGGCTTTGAGCACTATGGGACTTAACATCTATGGTCATCAGTCCCCTAGAACTTAGAACTACTTAAACCTAACTAACCTAAGGACATCACACAACACCCAGCCATCACGAGGCAGAGAAAATCCCTGACCCCGCCTGGAATCGAACCAGGGAACACGGGCGTGGGAAGCGAGAACGCTACCGCACGACCACGAGATGCGGGCGGTAGGTGCTATCTCGGATCGAAAGAGTGTATCGGATCGGCTGTCGTAAACCTGGGTGTGGCTTCAAACCGGCTTTTCACACCCATACAGCCAAATCCGGCGCTTGCGACCACTTTCCGCACCATACCCCTCGCCCACAAACGCATCAGTTTTCTCTTTCACTGTTTTGCGCGGCAGTCTGACTAACCGGGCCACAATGTGACCGACACAGTTACTTGAATTAGTGAAATGCTGGTATTCGGATGAAGCATAGTTTACTGAGAGTCAATCTGCAACGGAGTGTAGGTTGTACTGACATCTTCCAACAGGTTAAACAGAGTAATGGCCGGACAGAAAATACTTCAGCATAAGTTGAAAAATGATAAGTAACAGATATCTGCTAGGTAGGCCTTGCTTTTTGAAGGAACTGGTCCTACCCGCTAAGTTATCCAAGCTTGTTTCGTAAACCGATTCTCACCTCTGTTAGCACATCTATCATTCAGACCCAACAGACTCCTGTACATATCTCTCTGTAGCAGCATTCCAGGAAGAAACAGTTGGTCAAAAAGTTGTCCCCAACCTAAAGGTTACTGCCAGATTAACTCTTTTACTGTGCACCAGAATACACAGGGCGTTTGAAATTCCTAATACATGTCTGTAGGAATTGTAGAAGCGGCTTATTAAATAAAGTTTTAATAGAGATATAAAGTAAGTTTTAAAATTTGATGACTTTCAAATATCCCGCTTAACGATACGCCCATAGTCTGAAAGTTACGCAATCTTCGAAATTGTTTTAAATCCAAAGGGTATATTTCCGGACTTGGGCACCGTATCAAAAATTTATCTACTAACTCCCCTTTACAAATCCTAGACGTCTGTAACAGGAGTTGTGGGGGGTACCTTAGCCGCATCTATATCGATCTTATTCTAAATGGTAACCTACATAAATCAGTATGCTACGAGCTCCCAATAGACTAGCTATACTACGGGCGCAATAAGGAGTCCGAAGGGTCCCCAGACATTAATCGTTAAAATTCGGCGCCATTCGCAACAATTAGTGTTGACAGTTCTCTGTTTCAGCGTAATTGTCTGGCACAGAATCGTTGTGTTGTCTGCGTCACAATAAATAATGATAATAAAACAGTGCACACGTCCAACTGAGTCCATTCCACCTAACTCCTGCGAAAAAACGGTTCACCTGTCGTGCCTAGGCTTACAATGTTCACATCACATGACAGGTGCACAGGATCGGCGCAGGAAAGAAAGTAGATCACCCGTAATTTAATCATTTTTAGTCTCTAACAAAAACGAATCGGGAACACAGAGCATTTTGTCCCTGAAATTGACTCCAAAGTACTTTCGCGCTAGATCAGGCAGTAGCGCAATTAAAAAATTACGTTACATTATTCATACGGCCACATAAACTTTATTCTAATGTCATTAATGCCATTCGAAATGACGAAAAGCCTGTGAGCCCCTTCATTTCCGCTACCTTTCACGTGCCATGTCTATGTAAAAGAATCTGCAGGTTCGTTCTCGAACCTGGATTTTTATTCACATTAAGTGGAATGTTAATTAATGAGATTTTTAATATTGTATGATTCAGACATTTATATTTCAAGTAGTTCGTCTTTGAAAACGAAGCTTCAAAAAGGTGCGTTGAAGGAAGTTAAGTTACAATAAACTGTGCGCAGTACTATAAATTTTTATAATTGGTAGGCACACACCTACAAACCTCAGTGTACTCCTGCTTTTCAAGACAATTTGTAAATGGGGCTTTGAGCTGTGAATCGTGTTGGATTATTTTATTTACCAAATGAATTTCATGAGACTCAGAATGGCAGAATAACTTGAGCTCATTACGATCAACATGCCAAGGGTTCTTTCTCAGAATGAAACAACCACGCATATTTCTGACACCTTCAAATTTACTTTTTATTCTTCCGAATATTCCTACAAATATGACGCCATATCTTGGTAAATACTTTCAGCAATAGTTAAGTCTGATAGGAGCATAACAAGAATTGGAAAAAATAGATCGTTGCATTTCTAAATCAAGTTTTTTGAATTATTGTGTAATAGCAGACAAAAAACGTGTACGTGCGCGGCACTCATCATTATCAACTTCAGCGTAGTTTTTATCGCTGTGTTATAAGAATAAAATAATTTCAGATTTCAAACTGACAAACGGTTCCGGCATTTTCTTCTGCTTAGCCATCTGCCAGAAGGATGTAAGACATCTTTGTAACAAGCCTGTAAGTTCTCCTGTTGCTCTTTAAATTTTCGGTGATTAAGTTCACGCACACGAATGAAATTTATGATGGTTTTCACAACAGTCTTCAATTTGTTATTTGAAATTTGATACGTCAAACTTTCTCGATGCAGTAAGCAGTGAATGGACAGTAAATTTGGTAAATCCCATATCCTCTTAATCACTGAACTGACATTAAATTGCTCATAGGTAAGCCATTTTTTTCCGACAAAATCTTCAATTGCATCTACAAAATCTTAACCTTCTATGAGAGCTATCGTGCTTATAATTGCTAGAAAGTCTTCCTCTACCATCCCGTCATTTGTGCAGTAACGTACAAATAATGAAAATTGAACCATCGAATTATCTGTACTGGAATAAGACTAAAGAACTTCCCCGTTTATAATTTATTAAACGTGTTGAAACATGTTCTACGCTGGAGTGACAGGTAGATTCCGAAAGTTTAAATTTATTTGTTTCAGCCAACATTTGTTTACTGTTTGAGGGACGTTGAAACAATGTTTAAGTTATGATGCATTGTTTGACTAATTCAGCGTCAGTTAAAGGTTTAATAATTCTTGGAAGAATGTGGCGTACTTCGTATAATGCTTTCGTGGCAGCCTCATATATTTTCCCTAGCTGCTACTGTTGTTGACGACTGGCTGGTTGGTTGAATCGGGGGGAGGGGACCAAGCAACGAGGTCATCGGTCCCATCGAATTAGGGAAGCAAGTCGGCCGCGTCCTTTCCAAGGAACCAGCCCGGCATTTGCCTGAAGCGATTTAGGAAAATCACGGACAGCGTAAATCAGGATGGCCGGATGCGGGTTCCAACCGTTGTCCATCTGAAAGCAAGTCCACTGTGCTAACCACTGCGCCACCTCACTTGGTTTGTGACAACTCTGAGTTGATTTTAGATGAGCAATTTTTCCATTTCTTTCGTTTCAACCTAATGGGAAAGCTAGTGTAAATGAGGTATATTCACTTGTGTAGTAGTGAAATAAATTATATCTCTGCATTCCCACAGCCGTTTTCCAGCATTTATTTCGTCCACTGTAAAACAAAATTCTCCTTGCCATTTTTCTTGGAAAATTTTATTATATTCTCTTCACTTCTCTTCCTCTTAATGACTATTTTAGGTGTTACACCTACTCACAAAACGAAAAAGTGCAAATACACTTCAACTTGAAGAGCGCTCAGGAGTACCGAAAATTTGAGCGCGACTGGCTGACACTGAGAAACATGGCGAAGCTGAGGGGGCGGTGGACTGGACGCACGGACTGTGCACCCCCTTTCTCGGCGTTTCCCTCGCGGCTCACTTCACCCTAGGCATGCCCGTAATGTTAACGTGCTTTTGTGATGGGGATTCGAACGCAGGTCCCGATAATGAGACCATTCTTGTCACGATAAGAGCTTACGAAAAATCGTAGAAGATACCTTTCAAGCTTTTCAGTTCTTTGTAAAAATGACAATATTTCAGAGTAACAATTACGTAATGCTCGATAAACATAGAAGCTGAAGTAATGAATTAAAATTTGTGCCAAAACTGGGACTCGAACCCTGGTCTCCCGCTTACGTGGAGGATGTGCTGGCCACTACACGACGCTAGCATGGTGCTTAACACCTCTTCGTAGCCTACTCTTCTTTAGTGCACCTTCTAACAGAGACTTCAGTTCATGCCTCAGTCCATCTAGATTTCCCCTTGTTAAATCGTCAGCACTGCCGAGAGTTTCCAATATTGAAATAGCTCACCAACCTTGTAAGTAATGGAGAAATCCTGCAGGTAAGTGGGATGCTATTTCAGTATTGGAGAGCCTCGGCAATACTGACGATATAACAAAGGGAAAATAAAACTGGGCTGATGGATGAACTGCATATTGTGTTACGGAAGGCTTTGGACAAAGACAATGCTTGCAGGTGCGTTAGTCACATCCGGACGTGGTGTAGTGTACGGGACATATGCTGTAGTAAGCAGTATACTATGGTTGAAGTCCTAAAATTAACCCAAAATTTAATTAATTACTTCAGTTTGTATCATTATCGAAGACAAATACGAGATTCAATTTTTCTCTAGGAAAAGACAGTTATCAGATCAATTGCATAATTGATAAAGTTAGGATCCAGACGTCAAGATCCGAATTATAATGGTTCAAATGGCTCTGAGCACTATGGGACTTAACATCTGAGGTCATTAGTCCCTTAGTCCCCTAGACTAAGAACTACTTAAACCTAACCTAAGGACAGTACACACATCCATGCCCGAGGCAAGATTCGAACCTGCGACCGTAGCAGAAGCGCGGTTCCGGACTGAAGTGCCTAGAACCGCTCGGTCACAATGGCCGGTTCCGGATTATATAGTTTAGGTCAAGAGTTAATGAAAGAAAAATTGTAGAATAAAGGTACTTAATAATTCTCACACATTTTAGCATTGTTTTGGAAATATTTAAAAATTGCAGAATCACGTTTCGTTTAAGGTGAATCTAAAGTTAAATAAAAGCAGAGAAATGAAGGAACAAGGTAAAAGAAGAATGGCTGATGGAGATTGGCGAAAAGTGTGGTGTCTTTAGTTTCTACAGGGACAGGGTCCAAGCAGTTACAAGTTAACAGGCAAAAACTGATATAGTCCCTCCTGTTCTTATATTCTTCGTATGTGAATGGCTATGTAATGGTCTTGAATCTATATATTTTCTAAAATTGCGAACTAAGTTATTATGTCTAATACTAGGATAACTAAAGCTGCAATAAAATATAATTCATCAGGAAAGAGAAGGGTTGGACGACCCTTAAACAGAAGAGTTGGACGACCCTTAAAGAGATGGCATGAACACTTCTGAGGCTGAACAGATCAAAAGACCTGATCCTTGAAGACGATGATGATGATGACGACGACAAACTATATTTAAGTATAAAAATGTTTAATTAATGTACCTGTGATGTACCTCTTTCGTATCTCGCCCATATTTTCGCCTATTCGATGGCATTCGATCCTCATTGCGTCTTCTAAACGCGTGATACCTTTGTCTGTCATGTGAGACAGTATTCTCATTACACCGCGATTAAAGACACTTTGCACCTGACAGCCGACGGAGCAGTCGCGCTGCGTTGCTATCGGTCCCGGCGCACCGACAACTGCAACAGTGTGTGTCGGGCAGACGGCCAAGTATTCAGAGTACGCACAGTGTGTTACCTTCAAGCAGGCCGATCGCTCCCTAGTCTTCAATCTGTTGAAGTCTGTAGAAGTGGGCCGGCTTCAGCCGTTAGTCATTTCCTTTTGGCTGCGAACAACATTAACTTGTTGATTGTATTTCGTGGTGTTTCCTTTTCTTGCGATAAGTGTACGCAATATTTCAGTGATTTCCCCTCACTGTGGACAACGCAGTGGCCGACGCCCTCTATTAACGACAGAGAGAGACGGCATTTGCGTGGAGTTTTCAGTGCTAACAGACAAACAACACTGCATGAAATGACCACAGAAATCAAAGTTGGAGGCACGACGAACGTATTCGTTAGGATAGTGTGGCTAAATTTGGCGTTTATGGGCTGTGGAGGCAGATTACCGACGCGGAAGTCTTTGCTGCAGCACCTTTCCTGGGCTCGTGACCACATCGGTTGGACCCTAGATGGCTGGAAATCCGTGGCTTGGTCAGCCGAGTCCCGATTTCAGTTGGTAAGGACTGGTTCGGGTGTAGCGCAGACCCCACGAAGCAATGGAACCAAATTACCAAAAAGGCACCATGCACGCCGGTGGTGGCTCCATAATGATGTGGGCTGTGTTTAAATGGAATGGACTGGGTCCTTTGGTCCAACTGAATGGATTATTGTCTGGAAATAATTATCTTCGGCTACTTGGAGATCATTTGCAGCCGTTCGTGGACTTCATTTTCCCAAACAACGATGTCATGTCACTGGACCACAATTGTTCGCGATTGGCAAGAAGGACATTCTGGGTATTTCGAGCGAATGATTTGTCCACCCATATCGCCCGACATGAATCCCATAGAACATTTATAGAACATAATCAAGAGGTCAGTTCGTGCACAAAATCTTGCACGGGCAACACTCTGGCAATTATGGACGGCTATAGAGGCAGCAGCGCTCCATATTTCTACAGGGGACTTCCAACGATCTGTTGTCACGTCGAGCTGCTGCACCACTCCGGGCAAAAGGAGGTCCGACACGATATTAGGAGAGCAAATTCAAATGCCTCTGAGCACTATGGGACTTATTATCTGTGGTCATCGGTCCCCAAGAACTCAGAACTACTTAAACCTAACTAACCTTAGGACAGCACACACATCCATGCCCGAGACAGGATTCGAACCTGCGACCGTAGCAGTAGCGCGCTTCCGGACTAAAGTGCCTAGACCCGCTCGGCCACAGATGCCGGCTATTAGGAGGTATCCCTTGACTTTTGTCACCTCACTGTACACTAGACTGCAAGACGTGACTGGCCCAGTCAGATACCACTGAAGACGTGAGCTGAACTATCAAGCGCACCGACCTTAAAGATTTTTGTTTCTATAATTTGAAGATCGCTCACAAAATTCCGCGTCTAGGTAATTTATGTAATTGATAGCATCGTTCTATAGTAGAGGCGTGAAAAGTTGGCCGGCGGCCTCGAAGTACTGATCGCTATATGTCGGCACCATTTGGAACACTTCGTGCTGACTGTGGTTTCAGATTGCCGACAACATCTGCAACCTAACACTTGTGATAGACAGTACAGCTGCGTGGTAAAGTGTCGCTTTTACTATTTGCGAGAATGACTTTGGTTAATAATAGTAATTTATTTGCACCTAGATTTGAAGGCACTATTGAATACGACATTGTCACAAAAAGTTTGATAAATGATTTGAATGTCAGTTTTTTCTGCTCACTATGCGTTGTATTACAAAAGCCTTAATTAATTTAATGTTCCTTGCTACAAAGAAGTATTGAACTTTAAGATGACCCTCTCTGTAATGTGCATTAATGAATCTATGGTACTTCCGTGACAAAATATATAATATCTAATCGGTACGAGTCACGTATGCCCATTTGTCGTCAGTAATAGAAGACAAGCAATTAAACATGATTCCTCTCACATCCTCTTAACTGCACAGTGGTCGCGTTACATTTTCTCCTCTCTGCCGCTGAGGCAAGCGGTCAACTGTACTTAGCTCATGCCGAATTCACCAACGTAAATTAAAATTAAACACATCTTAAAATGTTACTGTTTCTGTATTTATGTTTCTTACTAACCACGAAAACTATGCCCTTAGGAAGCTCTTAACGTTAGGTGACGTTCTTGGTTTCGGCTGTTTCTTGCTAGCTGCAGATTACTATAAAATACTGCTGGGAAAGCGGGCAGCACGAATACTAAATTCGGGCCGCAAAATCACAGTTTGACGTCCACTGCTTTAGATGCTCCACGCCGCAGTAATTACCAAGTCAGATTTTCCTACTGTTGCTGTTATTACCACGACACCATAGTTGCTGTAACGTTTTTCCGTCAAAAATATTCATGACATTCCACTTGTTTGTGCGTAAGTCCATCCGTCTACTATGACTTTTAGTTTTTATTACGATATACTTCGAAAATATTTGCCAACTAAAGTGAAGTGAAACATGATCACCTTTCTTTATGCATTTCTAACGTTGTGTTGGTGTAAAGATCAGCAACTTAATTTATTAATAATTTATTAAGGTTTCCCTCACAGTTGCATTTAATGGTTTCTATTAGTGACTTGTTTCGAAGCGTTTCGTCAATTTTCAAACCATTACCTGCTTCTAAAATGTTGAGTGATTTATACCAAAGAAATTAACAAACGACGGATCTGATCCCCCTTGATAAACAAAAAAGATCAGAATATTGTAGCAAGAAACAACGAAAAAAGCATGCCAAATTTAAAGGGACTCAGAACCCCCAAGATTAGTGATCTTTTACAAAGGCTCGAAATATTTCGCGGACGTCAGTGAGAGATGCTTATAATAGTTTCCGCAACGAAACTTTGTCTCGAAACCTGACAGTAAAACCAAAGAGATTCTGGTCGTACGTAAAGTATGTTAGCGGAAAGACACAATCAATGCCTCCTCTGCGCGGTAGCAATAGAAATACTATCGATGACAGTACTGCTAAGGCAGAGTTACTATACAAAGCCTTCCGAAATTTCTTCACCAAAGAAGACGAAGTAAATACTCCAGGATTCGAATCAAGAACAACTGCCAGCATGAGTAACTTGGAAGTAGATTCGATTAACCCTTTGTCAGGCACTTACGTGTGATACGAAGAGTAGCCATGTAGTTGTAGAGGTAGACGTAGAAGGGCCTGCAGATCATTACTCGAACTACTACCGCTGGATGTCCTCTGCACTCACCAGCACTGGTTACCTGTCTGATTAAAAGTTTATGTTGAAGAGGAACATTCAATCGGACCGTGCCCTTTGGCGGCTAAAAGCCATGACAAACTGATTTATCCAAAAACGCCTCATGGATCAACTCAAGGCTTTAATCTGCTATTAATATCATTAAGTGTAAGAACTAATAATCTTGAAATTTCCCTTCCCCTTACAGATTCAGTAAGCGGGAAAATAAGTAACTGAGCAGGTAGTGTTGCACGAAGCATATTAACTTTGTTTGCTGTATGCCCGCATCTGTATATTATCAGAAAGTATTCATGTATTCAATCTGTGTCATCAGCCTCCTGTTCGATTCCGCCTGCTGTGATTTCCTCTCCTGTCCCATTCTTTCCATCACAGAGTAGCGTTTACACCCTATGCCCTCAATTATATCTTATACATATTCCGATCTGTTTCTTTTCCTTACTGTTTTTCACTTTATATAATCCCCTTTAGTACCATGGAAGCTTTGAATGGTACTAAAGGGGCCCGTGCAAGGTATTAGATTGTAGAGAAAAAGTCGGACTGGAATACGTATACCAAATTGTTAGGTACGTTGACTGTAAGAGCTACTCTGAAATGAAGGGAATGGGGCACGAGAGGAAATCATAGCTTACGCAGTCAAACCAGACCTGTACATGCAAGATGGTCAGAAACAATCTGAAAAGCTTATAAGTGTGTTTCAGCAGAGGCCGCTAAGAAATAAATTCGATACGTTACGCCGTTTCAGAGTTATTTAGCGTTAAAGTTAGCCAATCCCACCGCTGCGCGCGCAAATTCAATCAACCTGCCAGAGTCAGTGTCGCCACACGCATCCTCTGTTTGGTTTCCTAACTTAAATTTATCACTTCCGAAAAAGGCACATTACAAATGGTAAAGAGCAGAGGAATAAGTAGAAACTCACGGACCCATAAATGTCCGTGCATTACCGCATTTTAGCACGTACAAGTAAGTAAGTAATAATGTTGCCATATTTAACCAAAATATTGGTGGATTAAAGAAAAAAGTAGATTCTCACAAAAGTAAAGTATAAATAATGTTACCATTTTTCACCAAAATATCCCGGGACTGAAGAATAAAGTAGATAAGCTCCTGGTTTGTTTAGATGACATTGAAACTTATAATGTAATAGATAAAATGCCTGTCTGAGTATCACATTGCGTCTGATATGGAAAAGGTAAATATCAGTGGTTATAAACTAGCTGCACATATGAGTAGAGAGAATAAGGTGAAAGGAGGAGTTGCCATATATGTCAAAAGTTATCACTGTGTAGAAAGGATAGATACAAAAAAGTTTTATCTAAAACAACATATAGAAGCATGTGCCTGTCAACTTAAACTGAAGGAGGGCTCTTTTATAATTGCTACAGTATATAAGTCCCCTTCAGGAAACTTTCATTCATTCCTGGAAAATTTGAATGCCTTATTGTGCTATCTGTCGGTAGGGGTAAGCAAATTATTATTTGTGGGGACTTCAATGTTGATTCACTAAAAGAGTGTAATAGGATGAATGACCTGGAAGTGTTGCTCGGTTCTTTCAATTTGACGTCTGTCATTAATTTTCCAACTCGGGTAGTAAAGGACAGCAGCACATTGATACATAACACTTTTATAGACCAAGACAGGTTTAAAATCATAAATTCTTGTCCTGTTGAGAATGGGCTTTCTGATCATGATGCTCAGCTAGTTACAGTATATGACATAGCTCCATTCAGTAATTCAAAATTACCCTCCAAAGTTGTGCGTTCAATTAAAAACTCAACAATTAGAAATTTCAGAGAAAATCTTCAGCAGTTAGACTGGGATGAGGTGTACAAGGAACCCGATGCTAATTTAAAATATAACTTATTTCATGATACACTTGTAAGAGAATTTGAAAACTGTTTCCCCAAGAAAGTAGTTAAATCTAATTATAAGAAACCATGCAAAAAACCTTGGCTTACTAAAGGAATAAAAATATCTTGTAACCACAAAAGGGAACTGCATCTAACAACAAGAAAGAGTAATGACCCAGAAACAGCCAAATATTATAAAAACTACTGTGCTACATTAAGAAAGGTTATTAAAAAGTCCAGAAGCATGTGCATCATGTCTGAGATTAATACCTCTGATAACAAAATCAAAACAATTTGGAATATCATTACAAGCGGGACAGGGCAACCAAGAGTACAGGATGATGGTATCACCATCAAAGCTAATGGAAACTTGATAAACAACAAGCTGGAAGTCGAAAATGTTTTGAATAATCATTTTTTAAATGTTGTAGAGAAAATAGGGTCTAAATGTTCATTAGAAGAAGCAAGGAAGTTAATGGAAGAGGCCTCACCCACACCATTTGGTACAATTGAAATTCCATCCACTTCTCCTGCTGAAATTAGGAAGATAATAAACTCTCTCAAGAAAAAAGCTCACATGGAATTGATGGCATTTCCAACAGGATAATAAAAGCTTGTTCCCAAGAAATAAGTGGGATTCTTAGCCACATATGTAATAGCTCTCTGAAGCAGGGTATGTTCCCAGACAGACTGAAGTATGCCATCGTTAAACCACTACATGAAAAAGGGGATACATCTGATGTCAACAACTACCGTCCAATCTCTCTTCTGACTGCTTTATCCAAAATTTTTGAAAAAGTAATGTATAGTAGAGTAGCTTCACGCCTTTGTAAAAATAAAGTTTTAACAAAACGTCAGTTTGGTTCCCAAAAGGGGTTTTCAACGGAAAATACTATATATACTTTCACTAATGAAATATAAAATGCTCTGAGTAACCAAAGTCACCCGTTGGGATTTTTTGTGATCTATCAAAGGCTTTTGATTGTGTAAGTCATGGAATACTTCTAGACAAGCTCAAGTACTGTGGCATGAATGGGACAGTGCTCCAATGGTTTAAATCATACCTAACTGGAACAGTGCAGAAAGTTGAAATAAGCGGTTCACATAATATGTAAAAAATAGGTCATTTCTCAAACTGGGGAACAATCAAGAATGGCGTGCCGCAAGGTTCGGTCTTGGGTTCTCTGCTGTTCTTAGTATAAATTAATGACTTGCCATCCTATATTCACGAAGATGCAAAGCTGGTACTTTTTGCCGATGGTACAATTATAGCTATCACACCCAACAGACAATAATTAACTGGTGAAATTATAAACGATGTTTTTCAGAAAATCATTAAGTGGTTCTCTGCAAATGGGCTCTCATTAAACTTTGACAAAACACAGTATATACAGTTCCACACAGTAAATGGAATGACACCATTGATAAATATGGACTTCGATCGGAAATCGGTAGCTAAGGTAGAATATTCAAAATTTCTAGGTGTATGCATTAATGAGGGGTTGAACTGGAAAAAACACACTGAGGATCTGCTGAAACATTTGAGTTCAGCTACTTGTGCTATTAGGGTCATTGCAAATTTTGGCGATATACATCTGAGTAAATTAGCTTGCCACGCCTATTTTCATTTTCTGCTTTCGTATGGCATCACGTTCTGGGGTAACTCATCAATGAGTAAAACAGTGTTCATTGCACAAAAGCGTGTTCATCCAAGATCATCCTGCAGACACTTATTTAAAGAGCTAGAGATCTTCACTGTAGCCTCACAATATATATATTCACTTATGAAATTTGTTATTAACAATCCGAACGAATTCAAAAGTAATAGCAGTGTACATCGCTACAACACTAGGAGAAAGGATGATCTTCACTACTCAAGGTTAAATCTAACTTTGGCTCAGAAGGAGGTAAATTATGCTGCCACGAAAGTCTTTGGTCACTTACCTAATAGCATCAAAAGTCTGACAGATAGCCATATAGCATTTAAAAGGAAATTAAAAGAATTTCTTAATGGCAACTCCTTCTACTCATTAGATGAATTTTTGGATATAGTAAGTGGGTAATTTCCCTAACCCCCCCCCCACACACACACAAAACAAAAACAAAAATTAAAAATATTAAGTGTCATGTAATATTTTGTGTAATGTACTATCTTGTATAGACAGCTTTTATTAACCTGGCACGTTCCACATCACTACAAAGTGTCGTATTCATGATCTATGGAACAAGTACTAATCTAATCTAATCTCTGATCTACCTGAATTTGTGCGCGCGACCACCTGATTCGCTAACTTCAATGCTAAATAATTCGGACACGGGGCAATGTGTGGGATTTTTTTCTTAACAGTAATTTCTCAGCACAACCCCCCCGTGTCTATTACGCAGGCCACTGTACAGGGCATGGCGGGAGTACTTTGTACCAATATGGCGATTTTCTGTCGGTTCGAAACCCTGTCTGATGTATTAATACATGCAACATACAGTCTATCACGTGCTTTCTGCTTACTAGTGTTTTCCATGTTGCTTTTCTCGTCGATTCGGTACAGAACCTGCTCAATTCTTAAACTCCAGTCCACTTCATTTTCACCATACTTCTGGATCGCCACATCTCAAACGCTTGTATTCTCTTTTTACGTTTTCTATCAATCTGTTTGTATACTACCTGTCGAAATAATATGTAGTTTAGTCACTTCTTTCTCCTTTTGTCAGAATATCTGAAAGACTAGCTATAGGAACCTGTTTCTCTCATACATAACAATAAATAACAATAGTCTTTTCCAACTGAATGTCATGTAACTCAATGAACATTAGAGTAGATATTTTAAGTTCTGTACTAGTGTTTCTATTGTCCTTATCTAATAACACAGACCATCATCTTTTATGTTGTCTTTAGTTCACTTCCTGTTTACATTCTCTGAACTGAATGTAAGGCAGTAGCACATTTTACAACTTGTCTGTTTTGTATCGTCAACTCTGTACTGCCACACCACTGTTATTTTCGAACGTGCTTAACTCGTTCTCCTTGCACACAGCTACGGTAACTTCATTCCACCCGTTCACCTTGAGTTTCTTCATTTGTTTTACAAATACACTGATCTTTCAGTCATTCATCACAGTCGCACATAGTTAATGAACAACTTCTTATCTTTTCCTGCCGCTCACAATGCCAACTATATGCATCAATTGTGTTCATTCTTTCCGTCTTGTCTCATTAACACTTCTTTTGCTACTCAAGAGAAGGTAAATAATTCATTGATTTTGCTGCCTCCTCTGGGCACTTTGTATCCAATCTTTTTTATCAACTGCATCTCTTCTACTGTTTCGCAACAAAATATATCACCAATGAGCAGTATTCAATGTTGCCTAGTACTAGAGATCTCGTTAGTTGTCTCTTTATTTTCTGCTGTAATGGTTCATGTATTGAAAGCCCGTAGCTTGATTGTCTCTTTTGTATTCCACTCCACACAACACACAGTCTCCGTGCTTATTGCTGATCCTGTCACTGTCTCATTTGCAAGGGCAAGGGAAGGAAGTCATGAACGAAAGACCTCTCTTCAGCATTCCATGCTGTCAATTTAAGAGCCTTATTTCACTGTATGAATTACGACCACAACTTCATAACATTATGTAAACTGAGTATACACGCTCTGTCGCTTACGACCTTAATATCAGCAATGGGTTATCCAACACCAGCGGAAAAATTTAATATCTTGTGTGCCATTCCCTATCATATTTTAAGCAACTACTATGTTG
The DNA here is from genome assembly GCF_021461385.2 of Schistocerca piceifrons. Classification (NCBI taxonomy): domain Eukaryota; kingdom Metazoa; phylum Arthropoda; class Insecta; order Orthoptera; family Acrididae; genus Schistocerca; species Schistocerca piceifrons. The sequence goes on from NC_060138.1 coordinate 378,175,244, forward strand.
ATTCGACATTTGAGCTTCGATACCCAACGGATTCCACTAAAGCACTAGTACTATGAAGACAACAATTATTCCTAATAAGTGTCAAGACAACGTTAGAGTCAAGACACAGTTCTCCAACAGAATGACGAATCCACCACATGTAAAATCATATGAAGACTTGTGCAACCACGAGAAAAAAGTAAAGCAACGTACAAGGATTGAGATACATAACAAAAGTTTTACTGCTTTTGTGGAGAAGTTTCTCCACTCCATAACGAGTTGTGCAACAAAGAACCACAATTTTAAGTAAGTACGAATGGGTTGTACTACAAATCATACTTTAATTACGTTGCTCCAACTAATGCATAGTAACTACGCATAAATCGGTGAAGATATTTTATGTCTTTATTTTCTCACCCCACCCCATGAACCATGGACCTTACTGCTGGTGGGGAGGCTTGCGTGCCTCAGTGATACGGATAGCCTTGCCGTAGGTGCAACCACAGCGGAGGGGTATCTATTGAGAGGCCAGACAAACGTGCGATTCCTGAAAATGGGCAGCAGCCTTTTCAGTACTTACAGGGGCAACAGTCTCGATGATTGATTATTCTGGCCTTGTGATATCAACCAAACCGGCTTTGCTATGCTGGTACTGCGGACGGCTGAAAGCAAGGAGAAACTACAGCCGTAATTTTCCCGAGGGTATAGCTTCACTTCAACCTGTTTTGTGCAGTTAAACTGATAAACTAATCATTTGCATATCAAAGCTTGTAGAATATTTAATGCCAACTTCACGTTTGTTGTATGCCGCCTTCACGGTGTTGCGGCTTTACTAGCCAACAGTGTAGCTTCGGGTCTTGAAGACGGATTGTAGAGGAGATGACGGACGTATGATAAAGAAGGGTCTTGAAAAAAAATTTGGTTTTGGAAATTAGTGGACAGAAGACAAGGGAAAAGGAGAGAAGGAAAATTATTGATGTGAAGGAGAGGAATGGAGGAGGGGTTGACGAGACAGATTGAGGAGGGAAGGGAATGGGACTAATAATGAGTGTAGGAGAAGGGAGGAGAGATAATGAATTTGAATGGGGGGGGGGAGGGGAGAAGGTTGGGTGGTTGGGTGGAATGGAGACAGGAGGAGAAGGTTGAAATGGGAGAGAAAGTGAGAAAAGGAGGGTTGAAGTAGGGCGAAGAGAGAGGAGGATGGGGGAGTAGTAGGTTAAAATTACTTAGGGACAGGACGTGGAGAGTGATGCTGCAACGCTGGGAAGTCCTGTTGTGATAGATGTTGCTTATAACCAGAAGTGCACATGAAACTGAAACGAAACACTTACTTAATATCAAATATAGAAGGAAAAGCTTCAACTGCGAAGATCGCTAGCTATAACTTTATTTCTTACGACCATCTTCGGCAATGTAAGTTGATGTTATCGAATCTTAAGCAAATATACCTCAATAAATCTGCGTCATCTGTACAACACACCGTGTCACATCATAATAAAGCATCCAGGAACATGAAGCATGTGAAACATCGGCACGTCAATCATTAAACTAGAGGTTTACGTAAAAAACATGCATGTTGCACCGACTACACAAGCTAGTGCTCATACAATAGATGAATGTACCACATTTTCATGTTCCTTGAATGATGAGACACGATATATTGTACCGATGTTGGAGATTCGTTGAGGTGTATTGGCATAAGATCCAATGGCTGCAACTTAGATTGTCGAAACCGATCATCAAAAGAAAGTTATGGTTAGTGATCTTGGCTGTTGACGTTTTTACTTCTATATTTCATATTATTCTACACTGGCCCCATACTTGAGTGCTGTCTATGAAACACTTACTGGTAACGAGGAGAGATCCCCAGGGTTGGGATCGACTTTTTGAATCCATTAATAGCCTAAAAAAGGTATTGTTCTGCCTTCTGGTTGCGTGGTGAAATGGCCAGTTTAATATCTTCATATGCAGGAGATCGTGAGTACAAACCATGTTAGTTAGTTGAAATTTTCATCGAAATGACTTGGAACATAATTCTTTTCTATTAATCGGTGTAAATGTAACTTTTTCTATTCCTTTGTCATATCATTTTAAATATCGTATTATCTTCTTCATTTGCTCTCATTTTTCTTTCTATCATTTGGCCACTTGAAATCTTTGTTCGTGGTATTTTAATTAATTTCTATCGCTTTATCACTCTTCTTTTTGCCCATGTTCCTGCATTCATTATATCTATTTCTGATTTTTCCTGAATTACGGTTTAAGTATAATCTCTTCTTTTATTTAAATCTTCATCTGTGTTATTTGCAATAGTGCAATAGGAATTTAGGCTATATTTTAAATGTTTGTATGAAGATCACCATCCAAAAAAGTGCCTATCTTTTAATGAAAAGTACATTTTTGACACTATTGCACAGACAGTATAAATACATTATGCAGCCTTTTCTTTTTTAAACAATAGATCGTCATTTTCAAATATTTAAATACTGTAATAGATAAGTATAATTAAATCCACATTCACAAAAATTCCGAGCGCAGAAAGAATGACAAAAATAAACAACGAGAACAAATAAAAAAGTTCGTTTAAAACGACGTGATACAGAAAGTGAAAAAAATTACAATTAAAGCAATAAATTGAACAAAAATAATGATCAAAGTCATTTTGATAAAGATTTGAAAAAGAAAAGAATTTGAGACACTTCACGAGATTTCTTTTTTTTTTAATTGGGTATTGTTCGTTGCGTTTGGTCTAGGCGGACGTCACAAGACATCCTTTCAAGATGATCGTTGATTACTCAGTTTTCTTATTACAGAGGGCGAGTAGCCCTCTGACCGAACACACTGAGTTACCGTGCCTGCAGATTCGAACTCACAGTCCTCTGCACAAGAAAGTCTTGCCCTATATATTACACCACACAATCATCCTGCAAACCTGTTTTTTTTTATTCTATTGAACGTCACATAAAATTTCCGACATTTTTAACCTAGTACTCTAAAATGAGTGGCTAGCAGGGTGAATGGTTGCAAGGTAAGACACCTGGGATTTTAATCTGTATCAGCGTATAGATGGTTTCAAAAAGTCAATACCAGCGCTGGGGGATCTCTCCTTATAAGCTAAGGGACGTGTGGTACGAATATAGAGATGACTGAGGAATGTGACGAGCGATTGACAAGTTAGTAAGGGATTGTGTGCAATTCGTCTACGTCTACGTGGTTACTCTGCTATTCACAATAAAGTGTCTGGCAGAGGGTTCAATGAACCACCTTCAAGCTGAATCTCTACCGTTCCACTCTCGAACGGCACGCGGGAAAAACGAACACTTAAATTTTTCCGTTCGAGCCCTGATTTCTCTTATTTTATCGGGATGATCATTTCTCCCTATGTAGGTGGGTGCAAACAGAATGTTTTCGCAGTCTGAGGAGAAAACTGGTGATTGAAATTTCATGAGAAGATCCCGTCGCAACGAAAAACGCCTTTGTTTTAATGATTGCCACTCCAATTCACGTGTCATGTCTGTGACACTATCTCCCTTATTTCACGATAATATAAAACGAGCTGCCCTTCTTTGTACTTTTTCGATGTCATCCGTCAGTCCCACCTGATGCGGATCCCACATTGCACAACAATACTCCAGAATAGAGTGGACAAGTGTAGTGAAGCAGTCTCTTTGGTAGACCTGTTGCACCTTCTAAGTGTTCTGCCAATGCATCGCAGTCTTTGGTTTGCTCTACCCACAATATTTTCTATGTGATCGTTCCAATTTAGGTTATTTGTAATTGTAATCCCGAAGTATTTAGTTGAATTTACAGACCTCAGATTTGTGTGACTTATCGCGTAATCGAAATTTAGCTGATTTCTTTTACTACTCATGTGAATAACTTCGCACTTTTCTTTATTCAGGGTCAATTGCCACTTTTCGCACCATACAGATATCTTATCTAAATCATTTTGCAGGTCGTTTTGATCATCTGATGACTTTACAAGACGGTAAATGACAGTATCATCTGCAAACAATCTAAGACGGCTACTCAGATTGTCTCCTATGTCGTAAATACATATCAGGAACAATAGACGGCCTTTAACACTTCCTTGGGGAACGTCGGATATTACATCTGTTTTACCCGATGACTTTCCGTCTATTAGCACGAGGTGTGACCTTTCTGACAGGAAATCACGAATCCAGTCGCACAACAGAGGCGATATTCCGCAGGCACTCAGTCTGATTAGAAGACGCTTGTGAGGAACGGTGTCGAAAGCATTCTGGAAATTTAAAAATATGGAATCAATTTCACATACCCTGTCGATGGCACTTATTACTTCATGAGTATAAAGAGCTAGTTGCGTTTCACAAGAACGATATTTTCTGAATCCGTGCTGACTGTATGTCAATAAATCGTTTTCGTCGAGGTATTTCATAATGTTCGAATACAGTATATCTTCTAAAACTCTACTGCAAATCGACGTTAGTGGCCTGTAATTCAGCGGATTACTCCTAGTTCCCTTTTTGGGTATTGGTGTGACTTGAGCAATTTTCCAGTCATTAGGTACGTATCTTTCTGTGAGCGAGTGGTTGTGCATAATTGCTAAATGTGGAGCTATTTTATCAGCATACTCTGACAGCTGCAAAATACTAACGCGAATTCCTTACAGACAGATGGAAAAACTGGTAGAAGCCGACCTCGGGGAAGATCAGTTTGGATTCCGTAGAATTGTTGGAACACGTGAGGCAATACTGACCCTACGACGTATCTTAGAAGATAGATTAAGAAAAGGCAAACCTACGTTTGTAGCATTTGTAGACTTGGAGAAAGCTTTTGACAGAGTTGACTGGAATACTCTCATTCAAATTCTGAAGGTGGCAGGGGTAAAATACAGGGAGCGAAAGGCTATCTACAATTTGTACAGAAAGCAGATGGCAGTTATAAGAGTCAAGGGACTTGAAAGGGAAGCAGTGGTTGGGAAGGGAGTGAGACAGGGTTATAGCCTCTCCCCGATGTTATTCAATCTGTATATCGAGCAAGCAGTAAAGGAAACAAAAGAAAAATTCGGAGTAGGTATTAAAATTCATGGAGAAGAAATAAAAACTTTGAGGTTCGCCGATGACATTGTAATTCTGTCAGAGACAGTAAAGGACTTGGAGGAGCAGCTGAACTGAATGGACAGTGTCTTGAAAGGAGGATATAAGATGAACATCGACAAAAGCAAAACGAGGATAATGGAATGTATTCGAATTAAGTCGGGTGATGCTGAGGGAATTAGATTAGGAAATGAGACGCTTAAAGTAGTAAAGGAGTTTTGCTATTTGGGGAGCAAAATAACTAATGATGGTCGAAGTAGAGAGGATAAAAAATGTAGACTGGCAATGGCAAGGAAAGTGTTTCTGAAGAAGAGAAATTTGTTAACATCGAGTATAGATGAAGTGTCAAAAAGTCGTTTCTGAAAGTATTTTTATGGAGTATAGCCATGTATGGAAGTGAAACATGGACGATAAATAGTTTAGACAAGACGAGAATAGAAGCTTTCGAAATGTGGTGCTGCAGAAGAATGCTGAAGATCAGATGGGTAGATCACACAACTAATGAGGAGGTATTGAATAGGATTGGGGAGAAGAGGAGTTTGTGGCACAACTTGACTAGAAGAAGGGATCGGTTGGTAGGACATGTTCTGAGGCATCAAGGGCAGCGTGGAGGGTAAAAATCGTAGAGGAAGACCAAGAGATGAATACACTAAGCAGATTCAGAAGGATGTAGGCTACAGTACGTACTGGGAGATGAAGAAGGTTGCACAGGATAGAGTAGCATGGAGAGCTGCATCAAACCAGTCTCAGGACTGAAGACCACAACAACAACTCTGAGAGAAAACTGACTGGTATACAATCTGGACCGGAGGCCTTGCCTTTATTAAGCGATTTAAACTGTTTTGTTTCACCGATGATATCTACTTCTATGTTTTTCATCTTGGCAGTTGTTCTTGATTGGGATTCAGGAATATTTATTTCGTCTTCTTCGGTGAAGGAGTTTCGGAAAATCGTGTTTAATAACTCTGCTTTAGCGGCGCCGTCATCAGTGACTTCGCCGTTGTTATCGCGCAGTGATTGTATTGATTGTGTCTTGCCACTGGTGTGCTTTATGTATGACCAGAATCTCTTTGGGTTTTCTACCAGATTTGGAGACAGTATTTCGTTGTGGAAATCATTAAAAGCATCTCGCACTGAAGTACGCGCCATATTTCGAACTTCTGTAATACCTTGCCAGTCTTGGGGATTTTGCGTTCTTTGGTGGCATGGGGAGGTTATCGGATCAGTACGCGAAATGTGCTGTACTACTGACTGCTCACTCATGCACAGTGTGTAAACAGCAGTGCACAGACGCCTACAGTGTTGACGGGTGGACAGGAAAGATTACAGCGAGGTGTCGGCATTGCGTGCCTGCGACTCCCTGCGGCGTGTGGTGTGACATTCTCGATGCAGACAGGTAACGGTAGATTAGCGCCTCGGCGGCTCACGTAACTGGAAGCCGCGGTTACCCGACCCCGGGAGCGGCGCGGCGCTTTCGCGCGGACCGCCGTCGCTATCTGGCGCAGCATCGGCCGCTCGGCGCTGCAGCTAGCCGATGATAAACGTCTACCAGACGGCGCGGCCGCTGCCGGCACACTGCAGTTACGACACACCGAGTCTGGGTTCCAGTTTCCTTAAGCAATTAGCTACACGCTACTTCACTTAGCAGCACAATGTAGCCGCAACTGCCGAGCCGCACTTGCACTCGTGTGTGAAATGAGATAGTTGTACCGGGCTGCAAGAACACCCTTGTTTCTCGTCAGACACGCGCAATAGCGCAACGCCAACGCAGAATAGTGGATTTTCGAGATCCTTGAATGAAGCAATGATACTCGTGTTTTGGTTGTGCTGGGGAGACGCGGACGAGATAGCAGATTGTAAGAAACGATGTAGTTGTTGCAATGAAACTGTGTTCCAACGAGCGGCACTTCGCCACTTTATTATACGGGAAATCAATGTTGAGCGTTTTAAGAACAGATCTCCTATCCTTTAATGTTGGGACGAGACTATATATCACAAGTGGTAGCCGCTTCACTGTAGATGTTTCTTATCTTTACGGAGTGATTCATATGTCCCTCCTGGAATTCCAAACGTAAAATGAGTGTTCTCGCAAAATGACTGCTGTTTTTCATAACCGTAGCCAATCATCTTTCAGCATCTCTGGATCATCGTCATTAGGCCATAACCTCTGATACCCCAATGAAAAGAGGGAAACATTTTACATCAAACAAAGGTGCACAAGATCGCGTGAATAAAAACATTACACTTCTTTAAGCTAGTTTCGTATATATCTGAACACACAGTCATCGACAGTAAGACGAATACAGTGATTTTTTGGCGGGCCGGGGTGGACGAGCGGCTCTAGGCGCTACAGTGTGGAACCGCGCGACCGCCACGGTCGCAGGTTCTAATCCTCCCTCGGGCATGGATGTGTGTGATATCCTTAGGTTAGTTAGGTTTAAGTAGTTCTAAGCTCTAGGGGACTGATGACCTCAGCAGTTAAGTCCCATAGTGCTCAGAAGTCCCATAGTGCTCAGAGCCATTCTTTGACATTGTATCTAGGACATGAAAATGTGCTTCATGCTAATGGACCTAACATCACGAAATGTATTAGCAATTTACGGATATATGTTGAAGTTAGTAGTTTGCGACACATGAAAATATGAGCCAGACTCGGACTCGAACCCGGATATCCCGCTTATCGCGAGCGTTCGCCTAAACGACTTCGGCCATCCGTGCACGCCTTCAGGACTCACCCAAACCTTCACGTGCCACGTGTCCTTCAAAGTAGTCACCAGCGTTGTGTAAAACCCGTTGCCAGCGATGTGGAAGGCGTAGTATACCGTTCGCAGAGCCTGTTGTGTTGATGGTGCGAATGGAGCGGTCTACTGCCTGTCGAATCTCTGGAACAGTTCTGAAGCGAATGCCACAATGTGGTTGCTTCATCTTCGGAATCAAATCAAGGTCACAAAGATTTAAGTCCGGGGAGTATGGTGGATGGTACAGTACCTCCCAGTACCATCGACCGAACAGAACAGCCACAGCTTGCGCTGTATGCGCCCGCGCATTGTCGTGGGTGGGTTGCGCAGAAAGTGTCACCGCTTCTTTCGCAATGCTAGTGGCAGGTGATGCTCCTAAAACGCGCAGTAATACGGCTTAAGTCCTTGTGACTTTGATTTGATTCCGAAGATGAATGAACCAAAAAATGGTTTTGAGCACCATTGAATTTAACATCAGTGGTCATCAGTCCCCTAGAACTTAGAGCTACTTAAACCTAACAAACCTAAGGACATCACACACATCCTTGCCCTAGGCAGGATTCGAACCTGCGACCGTAGCAGTCGCGCGGTTCCGGACTGACGTGCCTAGAACCGTTTGGCCACCGCGACCGGTCGATGAACGAACCACCTCGTGGCATTCGCTTCAGAACTGTTCCAGAGATTCGACAATCAGTAGATGGCTCCATTGGCACCATCAACAGAACAGGCTTTGCTAACGGTATACTAAGCCTTCCACATAGCTGGCAACAGGTCCTACACTACGCTAGTGACTACTTTGAAGGACAGTAACAGTTGTAAACATGTAACTCTTTTGTATCGGTCCCGAATAAATAGTTGCCACTATTGAAATTCCAACGCTCATAGCTAAGAAAAGTCTACATATTTTATTTCTATTTCTAATTGGTACTTACGTAACAAACACGCCTCGTACTTTCGAGTAGGTGTGTAATTACAGCTCACTCTGCTGAAAGCAGTAAAGGAAAAGAAATCGTTTGGAAGAAGTAATTCGGCAGCTGTGGCCGAGTGGTTCTAGGCGTTTCAGTCCGGAACCGCGTGACAGCTACGGTCGCAGGTTCGAACCCTGCCTCGGGCGTGGACGTGTGTGATGTCCTTAGGTTAGTTAGGTTTAAGTGGTTCTAAGTTCTATGGGACTGATGACCTCAGATGTTAAGTCCCTTAGTGCTCAGAGCTATTTGAAGCGTTTTTTGGAAGAAGTAAAAAATTAGCTACGAATGAGGAATCCCTTTATTCTGTTGAGGACAGATCTGTAGTGACTCCTCTCTCTTCGACCACAGAATATAACCAAAGAAACCGCACTATCCGTAGCGCCACGGACGTTTGTACCGTACATATAGCGAGAGGGCCGCCCCTGCTTAGAGCCGAATCGGAGTGGAGGGCAGGGTTACCGGTCGGACCCTGCCTATGCATCTGCTGCTTGTGCCGCTGCTGGAGGCTGTGGCTGCGGCCGTGTTGCCTCCCGCAGAGAGCACCTGTTGCGGCTACCTTTTTGCAGACGAGGCGTCAGCTCGTGGATTACGCGGCTACCGTTACCTGTCGCCGGCAGTCGCACGCGAGGATGTAACCCTGTCCGGCCTTGCTGTATGCACCGCCACCTCCTTCGACCGCTCATTATGTTGGCTATTGCCTCCGTCCAAACACACGTGTTGCACTCTTATCTCCGACACAGCCCCATGTAAAACAAGTTGAGTGACCGAGCGTGCCTGCATAGCTCAGTGAGAAAGAGCACCGTCTGCGAAAGGAAAAGTTCCTGATTCGAATCCCTGTCGGACACAAAGCTCTAATCTGAAGATTGAAAACAGCACACACTCATCGTGCAGTGGATGATTCATTCTGGATTTCGAGAAAATTCTACATGATGAAGCACCAGGCAGATACTTATCCAATTTTGCGGATATCTTCATCACATAATTGATATTACGATTTCTGTTCATTAATTAACCACCGATCGGCAATTAAAGTTCAACAAATGCTCCTGGGTTCATGGCGTTTTGTGGGAAAGGAGACTTTGAACGTCATCTTGTGTCAGTTAGCTCTCTGATGATTTCGTCGGTTTGTAATTATCTACCAAATGAAACGGACAGCGTTATTATGCCTCCCAACAGTTGCGAGGTACAGGGACCATATAAAAATATGGAAACACCGCCAAATATGCACGCTTGAACATAGATGCTAGCCAAGATGCGCTGTTGTATACGACCACGAACCACACCTGCTCAACGTTCTCGATACGTTGCAAGTGTCAGTCATGGTCACAATAGCGTTTCATGTAGTTGTCAGTATTTTATACCTGAGTTAACTGAATTCGAAAGTGGGTAAATTGTTGGTACTCCGTAAGTAAGGCAACGGCCTTGCCGCAGTGGATACACCGGTTCCCGTGAGATCACCGAAGTTAAGCGCTGTCGGGCGTTGTCGGCGCTTGGATGGGTGACCGTCCAGGCCGCCATGCGTTGTTGCCATTTTTCGGGGTGCACTCAGCCTTGTGATGCCAACTGAGCAGCTACTCGACCGAATAGTAGCGGCTCCGGTCAAGAATACCATCTTACGACCGGGAGAGCGGTGTGCTGACCCCACGCCCCTCCTATCCGCATCCTCCACCGAGGATGACACGGCTGTCGGATGGTCTCGGTAGGCCACTCGTGGCCTGAAGACGGAGTGCTAAGTGCTCCGTAAGTAAACTAGCCGAAACTCTACTGACACACCAGTATTTAGGAAGAAAATTGTCCAAGAAGATTCACATCGCACGCAAGAAGGGAGATTGGATTTAGCTTTCTGTCCACATCGATGTCAATAGAGACGTAGCACAAGCTCGGATGTGTCAAGAACGCGGAAGGAGATTGGAAGTGCCCTTTCAGAGGTACCATCCGGGCAATTGCCTAGAGAGATGTAGTTAGGGAAATCACGGGAAACCTAAATCCGGATGTCTGGAAACGGGTTTCAGCTATCATCCTCCCAAATGTGAGACTAGTGTGCTAACCATTGCGCCACTTCGCTCGGTATGCCGCATGCAGGGAAGCAGAGGAACATATCCGCCAAGTCACAGCGCAGACGAAAGTGGATGTTGAGTGATGCAGATGATCATTGAGAGGTATGTGACGAAAAATCAGAGGACGACAGCTGCAAAACTCACTGCAGAATGGAATGTTGCACTCCCAAACACTGTCAGCAGCAAATCAACGTGAACGGGGAACTGAAGGGTGAGCTGGAATTCCAAAACCACTCATCAGTGATGCAAATGCCAGTAACAGGAAAGCTTGGTGCTGAAACCATGAAACCTGGGCTGTGTAGACCTGTAAGAATGTTATTTGGTCGGATGAGTTTTCTTGCACACTATTCACAGCTTCTGGTCGAGCTTACGTTTTCAGTGTGAAAAGCGGGGAATGGTGGGGGGGGGGGGACGTTTGTATGATAAGGGCAGTTATATAGTGATATAGTGGGGGGGACGTTGATATGATAAGGGCAGCAATATCACAGGGGGGTGTTGATATGATAAGGGCAACCATATTGGAGGGGAGGGTGTTGGTATGATAAGGGCAGCCATATCGCAAGGGGGGGTGTTGGTATGATAAGGGCAGCCATATTGCGGGGGGGGGGGAGTGTTGGTATGATAAGGGCAGCCATATCGCAAGGGGGGGGTGTTGGTATAATAAGGGCAGCCATATCGCAAGGGGGGTGTTGGTATGATAAGGGCAGCCATATCTCAGGGGGGGGGGAGTGTTGGTATGATAAGGGCAGCCATATCGCGAGGGGGGGGGGGGGTGTTGGTATGATAAGGGCAGCCATATCGCGGTATCCCATGGGCCCCGTGGTTCCTTTGCAAGGTCGCATTACGGCCAAGTATTATGTAACCATTTTGGCTGATCAGCTCCATCCCATTGTACAGTGTCTGTCCTCCAATGATGATGCTGTACTCGAAGACGACAGGACCCCTTTTCACACAGCTCGCGTCGCCTGGACTGGTTTTGTGAGCACCACAATGAATTTTCGCATATCCCGTGGCCACCACAGTCACCATATCTCAGTATTATTGAGCCTCTGTGGTCTATTTTGAACAGAAGGGTGTGAGATCACTATCCCCTTCCGTCATAGACACCTGAACTTACCAGTATTTTTAGGAACAATGGTGTAACATTACTTTGAAGAAAAGTACGGGACCTGTATTTATATCTTCTGCAAAGACTCGAAGCTGTTTTGAATGCCAACGGGCTTTTACACCGCACTAGGCTGGTAATTTGATTTTCGTCTTCCTATATTTCTGTTCAACCTCTGTACCTCCTACAATTCACTTCCTGCAGGCAGAAGGAGTTAATTCCCCCGATATTCATCACTGATTCTATCGTATTTATAGTGACCGGACAATGAGTAGTGATGTATGTTGTAAGGATGTGGTCCAGAAAAGCCTGATCGCAGCGATGGCCATCTTGAAAGTCGTTGAGGAAGAATTGCAAATGTGTCTAATAAACTTGTTCATCATGTTGATGTAATTGTGCGCCTGAGGCGTCGATTCACAATTTCCAAACTTTCTGAAGTTTAACGCTGTCATGGAGAGTTCGAGGTTATGCTAAATTTTGTGCAGGAGGAGGTGTCAAAATGTCTAAGCGATGTTCACAAAAGTGAAAAAATGATTTCGGGCTTGACATTCCTTCAGCACTACAATGAAGACGGGATTATTTACAAACAGAATAGAGACATGGGGAGAGACATGGGTACAGTACGCGAATACTGAAATTAAGGCTCACTTCAAAAAGTCAGTGCACACTCGTTCTCCCAGAAAGCCCTAAAAACTTAATTAGACGCCGAAAACGACAAAATGATGGTTACGGTTTTTTGGGATCGATTTCATGAAGGTAATGTGTGAGAATATTGCGTCATCAAAAGTTTACTGAGAAGGTCAGTCCAGAAGGAAGAGCACGACCCATACTTCGAATTCAACGAAGGAAAAATTCAGATTTACAAGGCCATCTTCAGACATTTACTGAGTATTATCACCAAAGAAGTTAAATGTTAGCAGACAACATTGGAAGAGAAGTAACACATCTAGAGTGAAGTAGAAACATACAGTGAGTAACATCTTTGCAATGAAATAGTAAAAACTGAACAGTACATAAATAACAATGGAGTTGACAGGAAGACCTTTAGCACAAAATAGGAATAACATGCCTACATAACAGTTTCTATTAATAAACAGAACTAATGATATAAGATAAAATTAGTACTAGACAAGGCTGCATCAAGAGGTATGAAACATGGAGAGTGATACACAACCAATTAAAAAAAAGGAAGAGACAGTTGTCAATGTAAATACAGAGTACACGAGGAACTTAAACAATATCAATAAGATAAACAGAAATTAGTAAATGCAGGAAAATTGACGTGTTTGAGGGAACCTACAGTTTGAGAGTGTGGTTGTACTGCATTTTAACATTAACACTATAATCAAAGCAGTGGCTGTATACCAGTTTACATTAAATAAATGAGCAAAGTAAAATATGAACAGTATTTGATGAGACAACTACAAGGGGAGTTAAACACGGACAGTAATACAAGTACAAGTTAAAAGCAAACCCTTAACTATTGAAACTACAGCATATGTGGAATACAAAGACAACTGCAACAAATAAAACAACTTAATGACTACAGGAAAATGGGAATATGTAGGAAGAGAGACTGTGGGAAGTAATGAACAACAAAGACGATTATATGAAGTTTAGGAGAGGGGAAGTGTTGAGTTGTGTCTGGTCATTTAGGATGAGATCTGGACTGTGAGCAAGATGTTTGTTAATTTCCAGGGCTTCCAGCAGGTTGAGTTTATGGCCTTTGTTTGCTAAGTGAAGTACATGGGACACTGGCTGGTAGTTGTGACCCTCACTCAGTACATGCTCAGCAAATGCAGAGTCTGAATTCTGCAACCTCCAGCTGCGTTCATGTTCAGCCAGCCTAGTTGATATGTCTCTGCCTGACTGACCAATGTAAAATTTGTCACAATCAGAACAGGTGATTTAGTATACCCCACTGTTGGCTAGTAACTGGATCTTGTCTTTGCTATTAAAAACACACTGGGCTGTAGTGTTCCTGACATAGTAGGAAACCCTATACTTGCAGGATTTCAGTGCTTTGGCTACAGTCTGTGATACCTGACCTAGAAATGGTAGAGTACACCATTTTTTGCAGACAGTGGATGTGGAAGCAGGTGCGGCATAGAGGAGGGGTATAATTTTCTGTTTTTGTTTCCTGTGCAAGATGTGGTCAATAAGAACTGGATTGTAGCCATTGGCTGAGGCAATAAATTTTATTGTATCTAACTCTGCTTTAAAATCATCTTTGGACATGGGGATAGATATGAGACGGTGTACCATTGAGTGGAAAGATGCATGTTTGTGAGCTATGGGGTGTTGTGAGCAGGAAGGTATTACTGTGTCTGTAGTTGTTTTTCTGTAAATTTTGAAACAATGTGTGTGTGTACTGATGTCAATGGTGAGATCTAAGAAGTTTATGGATTTGTTGCCAATTTCCATAGTGAGCTGGATATTTTTATGTTGACTGTTTAGGTTTTTCAAGAATGTGTTGAGTTGTCTTGTAGTACCAGTCCACATACACAGGACATCATCTACATATCTAAACCAGTAGTTGATGTTTGCACTCAAAGGTTCTGTTTTTAGAAAATTTTGTTCAAAATGGTCCATAAATATTTCAGCCAACAGTGGACTAAGAGGGGATCCCATAGCTAAGCCATCTAATTGTTTATTATGATATTTGTAGAACAAAAGCAAACTGGTGCTTTTCATTTATTATTATAATGTTGTTCTACCAACAACCGACGGAAGATTCTATTAATATGAAAAATTCAGACTTTCTGGCTGGGAGATCTTTCAGTATCCTCTTTATAATCTCAACTTGCCACCGAGCGACTCCCATGTCTTCTCGAAGGCTAAGGCGTGGCTGAGTCCTCAGCACTTTATGACCGACGATGAGCTCAAGTATGTTATTGACAATTGCTTGAAGCACTTGGCTACAGAATTGCTTGATAGAAGCGGTAAGTTATCTGGTGTGACAGTACGGCAAATGCTTAAATTTGCATGATGACTATGTGCAGAAATAATGTGAACATGTTGAAAGGGTACAGTACCGCCCTACATTGGAAATAGGTACAACATTCTTCGTTATTCTTGTCAGAACAACTTATTTTTTTTAATAATAACTCAATTTCAATTAATACAGCGAAGCCGGATACCAGTGCAGGAAAGAAGGACAATTTATTTATTTAATTGATTACATGTGCACTCCCACAAAATAAATCCCTACATCTAATTTGGTGAGATCTGCGAAATGAATGAATGTATGGTCGTCTGCTAACCACAGGTAGTGAATGTGCAATATATGATCATCTTTGAGACGGTCCTTTGGTCACCTTTGGTGGAACCAAAGAGATGAAATTTACCTGAGCTTTGAGCGCCTGAAATGTGGCTGACCAGTGGGTAGCATGGTCTTCCCCCACCTCGACGGAGGTGCGAGATGACCTGAAGAACGGCCATGTTTCAGTACTCTGCCACTGGATCTAGTGTTGGTAAGACCTGTCTTAGGTGTGCTCCGTAAAGACAAAAGAGTGGAGATGTGGTATGCGTGTGAACAACTTAAGAGTAGTTTGGAATAATAATTTCTCTATTTCAGGAACTTTTGTGGGGAGCATTAAATTTCAGGCAGGTGATATTAAGGGGATCGTAGTAATCTTCGGAAGTGACCAATGGTCACAATGAAACCACATGTAGCAATAAGTTGAAATACTTCTGAGTGCTTAAGTTAAGCTGAATTACTAGTGTTTGTACTATAAGTTGGAAATATTTAAGAAATGGCGTGTGCAGGACTTGAAATTAGAGACGAGTACTTCCATGTGGTGAGTACTGTGTGAGTCTCAATCTTTTGTATGAGACAAAGGATAAAGAGAAGAACTCGTCCATGGTATCAGTTGAGGACTCGCGTATGTGATGAATATGTTCTTAATATTACTTTGCGTGTTATGTTTCCGTGTGACGCTTGATTCAAACTATAATACTTTGAGAGAGAAGCAAGGTGAGTCAGCCGTCTATCCAGCAACGCCACTTGGCTTGCATTGCACAGGAAGACGTGCATATATCCTCCAGAGTTGATAGTAGGAAAGAAAAGTTACGAAGTGGGTCAGTGTTGTGTGAAACTGGGATAAATACTAATTGAAGTGGGAAAGCTGACAGTGATGTGATTATAACGTTGTGACTATTCTTTGTATTGTATGTTGCCAGTGTGATGTATTTCATGAAATTTAAGTATGTATGGTTGGCATGGGAGAGTATCAAGATAGTTTAAGAGGCAGTGGGTTATGCATGTTCCTTTTTGTACCACTCGGTCTGGAGGAAATTTTCGTGATGATGGGTGTGAGAGTCGAAGTGTGAGATATAGCAAGAGATCCACCATCCTATCCAGAAAGTGCACTGTAGCGTTAAATAATTACGAGACCATAAGATAGAGAATCACCAATGTAAAGCCATGCCCACTGGGCGGAATTTCTCATGTGTTATTGTTGTAGGTTATAGAATTCATGTGTTTAGGTTATAGAATTTGTCGGAATAAATAAGATAGTGAAAAGGAAAAGATTGGTGGCCTTTTCCTTTGAATAGTATCTTGTCATGATACCCAGGATTTATAATGTGTGCGTCATTCATATTCAGTGTGATGGCCACGTGTTGATCAAAGCCGTTAAATAAGAAAGAAGATGTGGTATTGCCAGTATGTAGTGAACAGTCAGAGTTGTGTAAATTACTAACAGTCAGATGTGCGTTTCCATGTCCGTTGCGTAATATTCAAACAGGAGAATAACTTTTAACTTAATTGTGAGTACTAGAGTTCATGTTACTCGATAAATAAGAGCCGGCCGCCGTGGCCGTACGGTTCTAGGCGCTGCAGTCCGGAACCGCCGGACTGCTACGGTCGCAGGTTCGAATCCTGCCTCGGGCATGGATGTGTGTGATGTCCTTAGGTTAGTTAGGTTTAAGTAGTTCTATGTTCTAGTGGACTGATGACCTAAGATGTTACGTCCCATAGTGCTCAGAGCCATTTGAACCATTTGATAAGTAAGAATGAGTCCACTAGCTTGGCAGACCACTCATCTTGCGGGCCTGACTGCTTGATGCCACAGTATGAGCAAGGCATGTGGGTGCCTCTCATAATTTCGATCCTGCCAGGATTGTGCTGTTAGGGTTTGCTGTTAAGATTTCTTTTTTTTTTTTAATGGGATATATTGTGATAGCGGTAAGAAGTAAAATTTTTTGTTTGCAATTTCTTTCTGGATTGGTGAGGATCTTTTATTTTTTTTTATGTAATTAATTGCTATATCGTCCAAGGCTGGAAGATCGTTGTATAAAACTTTTTTTGCGTAATGTCCATAGTAACTAGGTTGCAGTCGGAAAGTGTAGTCACCATGGAGGAGAGTGATTCTGGGGTGAACGTAGCAGTGGAACAGGAATTAGGTGTCGACCTTGGGTTAATGAGCGAGAACGGCAAACACTCGGAAGGGGCTGAATTGGTCAGCGGACCGGGGCTGGGTGATCCTTTAGGCGGCGGGCTTTGTCCACAATCGGGGGCTTTTCCCAACGACGCGGGCGAGCCGGGACTAGGTCAGGTATGCAGTGAAAGTGTAGCTACCCTTAGCGAAGCTACAGTTTCTCAGACGAACAAGGTGAGCGCATCGAAATTAGCAAATGACAATGTGCTACTGCAGTTTTTGCAGAGGATGGATAAAGATAATAAGGAGAGAGATAGGGAGACTAAGGAAAGATTGGGAGCGAATAAGGAAAGATTGGAAGCGATGGATAAAGATAGTAAGGAAAGATTAGAGGCAATGGATAAGGGAAATAAAGAGGCAATGAGGAAGCTACACTCAGTTATCAATGAGCGTCTGCCCACAGTTTATAATCGATTAGATGAGGGGAGAAGAATCTGAGTGTGTTGAAGCAAGTATGTGACGCCGTGAAAGAAAAAGCCAATAATTTGTAGGTACGAATAATTGCAATAGAGAGTGATATTACAGACCCTAGGGACGTGTTGCCGGATGAGCGAATCAAAGAGGTAGTGGAGGACTTACTTACAGATAAACAAGGGGCATTAAACAGCGTGGAAGCTCAAGTCACCCGGCAGGAAGTGGCGCTAAATGAACAAAAGGATGAAGTTGCGGAGGTAGTGGTCAGGATTAATACGATTAGTACAGATGTAGAAAAGATCAGTATAAGAGGTGAGATAGGCTCTGACAGTACGCAGCGAGAGGTTTATGCCGACCAGGAGGAGATACAATCACTATTACAGCTTAAAGAGGCGCAATTAGAAATAAGTAGGAAACATTGGGAGGACCTAGCACAGTTGCAATTAGCGTGCAGTAGCGAAGGTGACACACCACCAGGTAGATTTCAGAGGGAGAGGGAGATAAATTCAAATAAATAAAATGGGCAGAAAGAGGAAGACGAACTCAGAGAGTTAGAAGAACGGTTGTGTCGGATAAAACAGGTGGCAAACCCAGCTGGGTATAGTCCAAGGCTGTCTCAATTTCAAGATTCATTACCTTCATCCTGGGGACCGCTCCTCAAAATGAAGTTTGTGTGTAACCATTTGCGGGCTACAGCGAAAATGCAGGACGTTATTAAAGACTGTAGTAGCTACAAGAAATTTTGTGACAAGTTTTTAAATGAGTTCTGGTCGAAAAGTAAGCAGGACCAGGTTAAGCAAAGCATATTGATTATGCCAAATTGTAACGAAGGTGGTATAAGAGATCCATTGGCGTGCTATCAGGAAATGCTGAGACGAAATAGGTATTTGGATGTGCCATACGAACCTGGGGACCTCATTAGGATCTGTATAACGAAGTTGCCAGTGAAATTGCGCAGAGATATAGCGATAGCAGTCAGAGGCTTACACGATTCTGCGTCATTTCAGCGCTTGTTGCAAGAATTGGGTAATGGAAGCAACATCGTGAACGGAAACACGACTCATAGGTCAGACAGTGTCGCGGATAGGAACGGCAGAAACTATCAGAATGACAGGAGAGCATGGAATCCTGGCATTTCTTTCTTGTCGTAATAGATTGATGGATAGGAGAAACTAATCCAACATATCAGCCCTTAGCATGTTGCCTTAGAACACTTGGCGCTGGCACTGAAAATTGTCTATGTAGCAGACATATTCTACTAATATGTAGGAATGCAAATACCATACTTCTCATCATAGAATAAAACACCAGTAATGGCAACTGTTAGGCTGGTCTCTCAGAGCAAAATTTGAAAATTTTTATTTGGAACACTAAAGTAAAAGGACTGTTTCCTCAAAAAGTAGTTGCTAAATATGTTATGTAATAATGCCAATGAGTCCAGTTTAATTAGTGCGATTTGACTATTGCAGGTACTTAACACGTAATGTAAAAAGTCAACAGTGTGATCTGTATGTCATGGGGTACATTTATACTGCTGTTACAGGTAACACCAGCAATGTGGTCGAAGTTTTTAAATTAGATGCCATCTGATCTATAGTATGTCATTGTCGTGGTGACAGTTATAATGAAGTGATGCGTATGGATGCTCGGAATCTGGTGTTAGGGAAAGAGGCCACTAGCACCAAAGTTTCTAACACTTGTACTGTACCCTTTAATGTAAGTACAGACTGTATATAAAAAACTACTTCTTTCATTTTTAACAGCAGTTGGAGGTCAATATATATAGAGCCATCATAAGTAATTAAACTCTCCTTCCACTCAGAACCAGTGTTCAGCCTCATTACAATGAGGTGTGACCATATGAGTACGAATGCATTCTTGAATTCACTCTGGAGTGGAAGCATACAGCCTCCTCAAGTGATGACGACTCTTTTGGCATGCCTGAAACACATGCTGTGTCAGTGCCTGTAAATTGCTGGCAGAATTCTTGTATGAAAGAATACGCCTTCTCGTAGTATCTCAGAGTGATCTAGTGGGGACAAATAGAGAACTGAGTGGGCAGTGAAGGATCTGTACATTCTTCAGGGCTTCAATAAAATTCTTCAGGGTATCAGACCGCATCGTCATAATTTTAAAATGCGCCAACGTTTCGGCCAGCGTTGCAGCTAGCCTTCATCAGGGCCTTACGTTAAGGCCCTGATGAAGGCTAGCTGCAACGCTGGCCGAAACGTTGGCGCATTTTAAAATTATGACGATGCGGTCTGATACCCTGAAGAATTTTATTGAAGAAGACAACGGCCGCGGAAGCCTACGCTTACATTCTTCAGGGCGTTTGTGGCGCAAACTGCAGTTTTGGGTCTTGCATCATCCTGCTGGAATATGCTGGTTCGTATCCCTGCCACGAAGGGTACGACTGAAGGGTTATCATTCTAATCACATACTGGGGAACATTCAACCTTCCTTCACCGATTACCAAACTAGTCCTCGATATATGATCATTCCAGTAATCTCGAAAATCGCGGCTTTCAGTAGGTCGTATATGGACAATTTAGCGCCGATATGACCTCCTGAAACAGGAACGAGACTCACGGCTCAACAGCACAAGAAGCCACTTGTGTTCCCAGTTGGCTTTTATACGATTCAAATACACTGTAGAACACGATTAAAGGGCCACTTTTTCGGAAACCCGTAGTCGACTCCCTTTTGGGACGTATAAATTTGGAATTTGGCTCAAATGTGCCTACAGTCTTCCCCTGTAATGGCAGAAAAGCGTGGCGTCCTGCGACATCATCCCCGGGATCGACGACGCTTCAAACACCAAGACGTCGACAAATACGAAAAAAGGCCAGAGCTCAGTAGTTCATGCGACGTGTAACGTGGGCTAAAGATGCTACATTGGCACCAAATTCCAGCGCAATTCTGCCCATCGCCACCGTGGACGTGACACACGCTGTGAAGGTCGTGAGACCCCCTCTCACCCACATTTCACCTTCTTTTATTGACGCCTTTGCCATTGAGGCCAGAACCGCGATATCCAGCGTTGAAATCGCGCGGATTCCTTATGGGTTGCCGAGGAAAGGATTCAGACGAACCGCCCTCAGACTCGACACGAAAAGGCCTCAGAGGATTGCATAAAGGGCGTCACTGAAACCACGAGCCCTTCCCTAGGGGCACTGATTCACGCACATTTGGCGGTTCTCACTGCGATGAGCAACTGGTCAACGTTCTTGCCATCCTTTGACGCTGCTGACACCCGCGGACGGTTCAAACCCTCCCTAACAACACTGTGAAGCTGCATCCCAATTCAGCACCCCTTGGAGTGCAGGGAAATCGCTATTTTTGCTCGTCTCAGCGGTTTGGAACCACTGGTCTTCGTTCAAAACAGTTTCATGAATTTAGAGAACGATCTGGAGTAGCAAATCTGCCAGGAAGTTTCGTAGCAAAGAGTACTTGTGATTTTTCAGCCTTCCTGTTTTGCATTCTCGTGTGGCAGGATCACAGTTGTGTGTGGCATTGACACATGCGTGAATACATGGCTAAGAGTCTCTCCAACAACCCCTAGTTCGGCAAAACCTTGGGTGGCACCCGCCCGCATTTACTGAGAATTTTAAAAATGTGTCTTTACAGAGAAAACCTGCGAAGTAGCCCTAGGCGCCTGCAGGCAGGCAACCACTTGACACCCTTCCGATGTCAGTTAATGTGGCTTCGTTAACCCACGTCAATCCTCGCATGAACTTCTGAGCTTTGGCCTTGCTGTTTAAAGCGTCGTCACGACCGAGGGCGACGTCGCAGGGCTCCGCGCTTTCGTACCATTACAGCGGAAGGTAATAAGGCTCTTTTGAACCAAAATTCAAGCTTGTAGATCGCAATGGGGACAATTACAGGTTTTCTAAAAGTGGTCATTTAATTGTTTTGCGCAGTTTATAATGTTGTATCCGGTATGGCGCCCAAGGTAAACGACGCATTGCAACACGAGATCTCAACCCAATTTACTGTAATCTGTTCTCAACGGTTCGTGGTGATACTCTTCCTGTGACCTCTGTCTGGATATTATCTGTTCTCATCGATTTACTCGTCAGAAACTGTCGAACAATCCTACGATATTTTTAAAAGAACCGAGCCAGCTTTTCTTGCAACACTGCTGTCGTAAGTCCGTCTCGCCACGACTAGTTCTGCAGTCATTGCAGCACAACCAATTTTCTACGCTAACTGCCCGTAAGACATCTCCCATTCCAGTGATTCGACCTTTCTCAGAGTTGAAAGTTGACGATAATCTACACAAGTGCGTCCTCTGAGCACGTCGTGTTGCTATTACCAAATTTCGATAAAAGTTAGACACATTGAACAGCCATCATGTGCTCACGCCGTTCTTCATTTGTATGAATAGGTAAATTCTGTACTGAAAATAAGCTTTCATCAAGATGAAATTTTAAACAACGTATCGTACATTCATGGTAACACTGAGGGTATCACTTTGATAGCGTTCGGTCTTGGTGTTACGGTGTAATACTTGCAATTTCCGCCAAAAAATTCACTGAAAGCGCATAAATGTCGCTGAATAAGCCGCCTTCCAAATCGATGCATAATACAGTCTCGTTACAAGAAGTCTTCCCCGTGTATATTACAAGTCGTTACCAAATAATGAAACCTGATATAACACGAATTTACTGGAGACTCTCGAAGTTCGTGGTTTGTTTGTGTCAGCCGTACTTGGCGTACTTAACAGATAGCCCAGGTTTCCCTGTTTCCCCTGCCGTCACCAGAGACAATCTGAAGTGGGAGCCGTCAGACCGGTTCATCGACTTTCCAACAGTCAGTGCCAACCAAGCAGAAAAGACAACAACAGTACTTGACATTGAAGGAAAGATTACGTTCACCCCATGAAATCGCTTCGACACGTACATGACACAGTTCCACGATAAAGCACCGCTAGATTGCTTAAAAATGTGGGGTGAGTCATCATACATTAATGAGACATGAATTTTTATTCATCCCTGTTGAAGACGTCGGGACGATACTTTCTGAGTTTGAGACTGCTAATATTCGTCGTAAAAGAAAGAGAAAACTCACTCACAAATCAGTGCCACTAATCTACTCGTGCAGTCGCTTTAGTTGCGCAATATGTTTTATTTTTTTTGTAGATTAATGGAGTCATTCGTGTTCGGTAGGTATATCATTTTATTCTACTATTCTCAATCAGTAGAGTGATCGGTAGCATATCTCGTTTACCATTTCTCCCCATATTATGCAAAATTCTTCAGTGTACAGTTGGACGTCATGCGGCGAAACAAACCCGTAATCGTTAATAAATGAAGTGCCACATTAGCTGTAAAACAAATTCTCCATCACGTCTGCGACTGTATAAACGAGATGCGTATTGTTATGTGGTAAACTGACAAAATCGGAAAGCATTTTGAATGCTGTAACTTAATTATAAGCAGTAAATATCATTTAGTTTCCATTAAAATTCAAAATGTATAAAAATTGGAGTTCGTTCAAGTTATTAGGAATCTAATTCCTCAACATACACTGTAGCGCTAAAGAAACTGGTATGCGCATGTGTAATGAAATACATAGAATACGGCGCTGCCGTCGGCAACGCCTATATAAGACGACAAGTGTGTGAGCAGTTTTTAGACCGGTTACTGCTGCTACAGTGGTAGGTTATCAAGAGTCTGACGTGGTGTTTTAGTCTGCGCACGAGCGATGGGACACAGAATCTCAGAGGTAGCGATGAAGTGGGGATTTTCCCCTACGACAGTTTCACGAGTGCACCGTGAATATCAGGAATCCGGTAAAACATCGAATCTCCGACATCGCTGCTGTCGGAAAAAGATCCTGTAAGAACGGAACCAGCGACGACTAAAGAGAATTGTTCAACGAGACAGAAATGCAGTCCTTCCGCAAATTGCTGCAGATTACAATGCTGGGCCATCAACAGGTGTCAGCGTGCGAATCATTCAACGGAACATCATCGATATGGGCTTTCGGAGCCGAAGGCCCACTCATCCACCCTTGATGCCTGCGCGATGCAAAGCCTCGGCTGGGCCCGTCCGTACCTTCTGGTCTAGGCACTGTTCCAACCGGAGACGTTAGTGTCCGTAGTTAACGGCAGCTGCACATGGCGCGGTAATTCCGTGGCCGGCTGCTGCTAGTTTCCGACCATTGGCGCAGGATGACAGAATGTTGCATGGAGTACATTACTCGTTCTCGGATGCCAGCCGTAGATGTGGAGGGGCTGTGGTGTGGTCGGTGCACAATTCGACGCTCCTCCCATTTTCGTCGTCAGATCCGGTCGACCGGGACCTTGACGTGTTTGCCTGCAGCTACGCCCCCACGCAGTCCAGCATCGGACCGTAGTCGCAAATCTGTATGATGCGTGATTCGACCAGCCGGCCAAATGGAGAATCTTGATGAAGCCCCTTTCAAAGTTCGGGGAGTGCCGATAGCGCTGTCTCACACCAGCACGCGGCATCTCTGTGTTTCTCACGATCATCACTCAATATCTGACGCTTTCTACGCCCCTTATATTCACGTACCCCAACAGGCCTGGTAACAACATTAGACAGGAACGAGACTAATGGATTATGGTGGCCATTCTACCTGCCACAGAGAACTGCAGTTCGAATCATTCAGATACTCGCAAATGTGCGAAGTTACATTTACATCCGGCTATGTCGGTTTCTAGACGGTTCCCTTCTTCCGTTTTCCAATAAGACACTGATACCTTACGTAAAGCAGCACGGTTTTAGGAAACGGCGGTCATGCGAGACACAGCTGGCCCTCTTCGTGCATGATATACAACAGGCTCTAGATGCTGGCTTCCAGGTTGATGCCATGTTTCTCGACTTTCGAAAGGCGTTCGACTCAGTTCCGCACTGTCGCTTGCTACAAAAAGTGCGCGCGTACGGTCTATCCGATGACATATGCGGTTGGATAGAATGTTTTCTAACAGACAGGGAGCAGTATGTCGTTCTGAAAGGAGTGACTTCAACAGAAACAAGCGTAACTTCAGTTGTGCCCCAGGGCAGCGTAATAGGTCCTCTGCGTTTTACGTTTTACATAAACGATCTGGTTGATGGTATTGACAGCGGCCTTAGACTGTTTGCCGATGATGCTGTAGTCTACAGGAAAGCAGTATCACACGAAAATTGTGAACGAATCAATGAGGATTTGCAGAAGATAAATGCGTGGTGTAATGACTGGCAGTTATTTCTCACTATTACTGTAGGAAGTGTAACCTACTGCGTATAACAAGGCGAAAATCGCCAATTAATGTACGAGTACAAAGTAAATGCCCAGTCTCTGGAAGCGGTAACGTCCGTCAAGTATCTGGGTGTGACTATTCGAAATGATCTCAAATGCAATGATCAGATTACACAAGTAACGGGTAAGGCAAACTCTAGATTGTGGTTTATTGGTAGAATTCTGAAGCGATGCACTCTTTCAACAAAGGAAATAGCTTACAATACGTTAGTTCGTTCAGTCTTGGAGTATTGTTCGTCTGTATGGGTCCCTTACCAGTTGGGTCTGATTGAAGAGATCGAGAAGGTCCAAAGAAGAGCGGCAATATTCGTGACTGGTACATTTAGCAATCGCGAGAGCGTTACAAATCTCATAGATAATTTGAAGTGGGACACACTTGCAGATAGACGAAGCACTAAACGGAAGGGGCTGCTCACTAAATTCCGAAATCCGACCTTGACCGAGGATGTAGAGCATATATTACTACCACAAACTTTCAAATCGCGTAATGATCACCATTCAAAGATAAGGGAAATAAGAGCTCGTACTGAGGCGTTCAGACAGTTGTTTTTCCCTCGTGCGATCTGCGAGTGGAACAGAAGGGGGCAGAAGGGGGGAAATATGACTTTGGCGTGAATTGTAACCTCCGCCACACACCGCTTGGTGGCTAGCGGAGTATATATGTAGATGTATGTAGATGTAGATGTAGGAGAAAGCGATCGTTATGAGCTGACGGCCGATAAGCACCACACCTAAAGTATTGGTAACGCGGGTGCGACCTTAACTGATTGAAACTACTCTACGCTTATTTATGAAAGTCTACACTATGCTACGGTTGTTTTACAACTCCAACTTCAGCTATACGCCACCACACCAGTATCGGCGCCAAATACCAAGACGTGACACGAAAACTACCAGTAACGTAAATCTTTCAGTGCGCAATCTGAACACTATTCCTTTCCTCCTTTAGAGTTAGGTACCCATACGATAAATAGTTTACCGTCACCACTGCATCAAGTGTCGAAAATGTAATTATAACCACCCCGTATTTAAAAACATTTTAAAAATATAAATGCCTTTGTTTAAAAGGTTATCCGGGGGGGGGGGGGGGGAGGGAGGGAGGGAGATGTCGTGAGACTCCCTCTGCTCAGGATCCGCGCTTGGTCCACTGCAGACACAACGAATGACGCGGATTATTATTCTCCCGTCTTTCATGCCTTCAAACGGTGACCTTGTTAAGGCGCCGAGGGTTGGAGCTCGCTGCCCCCAACGGTTGTGCAGCAAATGAAAGGGTGGTGAGGGTAGGGGCGTAACGATAGGTGAGCTGGCGGTGCTCGTAAAGGGGTGCTAACCCTGGCAGGCGGCCACGTGCGAGCAGTAAAGCGTCTACCTGCCGGCTCAGAATCCCAGGCCCGTTGCTTTGTCTCGTCGCACTGACCTCTTTTCTGCGAAACGTGCTTTCCACTTTGACAAGCTCAGACAGAAGCCGTGCTGCCCCCACACTGGCATTCTTACTTCAGATTAGTTTAAACGGCACGACTGTCACTGCAAAGAATAATGCACACATTGTGTGTACTACTTACGAATTAATATTATGTCTTCTACATCTACATCTACATGGCTACTTTGCAAATCGCAGTTCAGTGCCTGGCAGAGGGTTCACCGAACCACCTTCACAATAACTCTCTGTTATTCCACTCTGGAGTAGCAATCGGAAGAAGGGTACACCTATATGTTTACGTGTGAGCTCTGATTTTCCTGATTTTATTGTGATGATTGTTTCTCCCTATGTAGACCGGCGTCGACAAAATATTTTCGCATTCGGTGGAGAAAGACTGTGATTGAAATTTTTGAAATTTCGTGAGAAGATTCCGCAGTAAAGAGAAACGCCTTTGTTTTAATGATGTCCACCCCAAATCCTTTATCATGTCCGACACTCTCTTCCCTATTTCTCGATAATGCAAAACGTGCTCCCTTCTTTGAACTTCATCGATTTATAGCGTTAATCCTCTCTGGTAAGCATAGCAGTACTTCATAGGAGGGTAAACAAGTTTACCTAGGCTATGCAGTCTCTTCAGTAGAACTGTTGCATCTTCCAAGTGTTCTACCAATAAATCGCAGTCTTTGGTTCGTCTTCCCCACAGCATTTTCTGGGCGTTCTAACTAATATTGTCCATAATTGTAATTCATCGATATTTAGTTGAGCTTACGGCCTTTAGATTTGACTGATTTTCTCGTATCGTGTAACCGAAGTTTAACGAATTTCTGTTAGCACTCACATGGATGGCCTCCCAGTTTTCATTATTTAGGGTGAATTGCCAATTTTCTGTCCATGTAGATATTTTATCTAAATCGTTTTGCAATTGGGTTTCAACTTCTGATAACTTTATTACACAATAACAACATAAGACGGCTGCTCAGATTGACTCCTAAATCGTTTATGCAGATAAGGAACAACAGAGGGCCTGTATCACTACCTTGAGGAACGCCAGAAATCACTTGATGACTTTCCGTCAGTTACTACGAACTGTGACCTCTCTGACAGGAAATGACGAATCCAGTCGCCTAACTGAGATTTGGCAATTTGATTTCAAGCCGCTTTTGAGGTACGGTGTCAAAAGCTGTCTGGAAATACGGAATCAATTTTAAATCCTTCGTCGAGAGCATTCAACACTTCGTGTGAGTAAATATGTGTTGACTATGATGATAAGATTTAAGTCCTACTATATTGCGCTGGTCAAAACTATTTCTAAGAGGACGACTGCTAATTGGCCAGTTCTTCCCATGGTTTCTTCTCGTGTGCTTCCCCACAGCAGTCAACAGACCCTGTTCTTCGACGAGTTAATTCCTTGTGAAATCCTATACGCTGGGGATTTGAGAGCGCCTGTATTCGTACACTGCTTGACTATAGCCAAGGAACATAGGGCACTTGCTAAGGAACAACCGCCAATTGCTACGGAACAACCGACAGTTGTTACAGAACAACCAACCATTGATAGCAAATGGAAATGTAGACGGCGAGACGTGTTATCTGCAGCGAAGCATTAAACATTTCATGCAGTACGGTGTTTGACGAAGGTTGTTGTGAAACCGGTTAGTGCGACATTCCGTGTGGTGCAGTAACATGTCTGCGAGACGCCATTTGCGTGGTTACGATCGTGGATGAGCATTTGGACGCCCCAAAGTAGGTCAAAGTATCACTAATGTGGCCACAGTAACGGGTGCGTCCAAAACTGCACTCACGCGACTAAAAAAGTCAGTTGAAAGTGAGAATGCTATCCGAAAGCACGCCGATGTTCGTAGACGCACCACCACGCCGCAAGAGGATCGGTATTTAGCAGTAGTGCCAAAAAGAAACAGAACTCCTCGGCAGATCGCTGCAGATCTTGAACCGACCACGTACACCTGTCTGTGCCAGAATTATTTCGCGGCCGTTATATCAGACTTGTTTATATGCTCGAAAGCCACTCAATGCAACCTACTTCAACCACACCATCGTTGCGAATGAGTTCGTTGGTGTAGGGAATATGTTAGTTGGGGTCAACGACAGTGGTCCAGAGTTATGTTCTCCGACGAATACCGCTTCACTGTGGCAAATGATCCTATTCTGATCAACAGTTAATGTGGAGAGAGAGGGGAACACGTGACACACTACAGAATCCTCTTGAACGTCACCGGCATGGCCTAAGTTTTAGGTTGAGCAGGCTCTATGCACAATGGCCGAACACCGCTGCATATCTTCGCGAGAGGTACCGTTACAGCACAGCGGTATTGCAGGGGCATTATTCTGCTTGATGTCCGTCTGTTTTGGGAGTGCGGTAGGTGCCAACGATCTGTTTAAGGACAACAATGCTGGCCCGCACAGGGCCGCTGAGGTATCGAACACAGTGGAAAGTGAAGGAATTGAACCTATGGAGCATGGCAGGGATGCTTTTTGCAGTGTGGTTCGCAACGAACACCATTCCCCGAGCAGTGCAAGAACTGAAAAACGCCTTGAGAAAGTAGTGAGAAGTATCGCCCAAGGATTACTCAACATTTTGGTAGTCAGCATAAATAACATGCGCAAAATACGCATCAGTGCCCGTGGAGCCCATTCCTTGCCGAGAGTTCCATATCGACCACTATGTTGGGAGTCTGACCTGTTTCAAACATGAACGTTATTTATGTCTGTTATCCTTCTTTCTCATACGGGGAATCTGTAGCATTTTTGTTACAACCTCTTTTACGAATGCACTGTTTTCCACAACGACAATCATTGCCCGTGATTATCCCTTTCCAACAATGTCTCTGTTTCTTAGTAAGTGTCAAGC
The DNA here is from genome assembly GCF_021461385.2 of Schistocerca piceifrons. Lineage (NCBI taxonomy): Eukaryota > Metazoa > Arthropoda > Insecta > Orthoptera > Acrididae > Schistocerca > Schistocerca piceifrons. The sequence continues at coordinate 378,204,579 of NC_060138.1, forward strand.
AGTATATCCCATTGCCAATTCTGGTGCTACGCCGATATTCGATAGAATGTAATAACACTGTACCAACAACCGTTATTTTGATATTGTTTTATTAGGAAATCAGTTTAGACGTTCTAGTCATCTTCAGCCTTGTCGCGTGAATAACACCAAGTACCACTCACGCACGTACAAGACAAGGCACCAATATCCGGAATTCCTGACCATGTGTGTTCTTCACATATGTCACAGTTGCTGTCACATGTGTGAAGAGTATACATGGTCACGAAGTTCGGATATCTACGGAACCGGGTACGAATATTGGTGCCTTGTCTTATACATGCACGAGTGGCACTTGGTGTTATTCACGCGACAGCCCTAAAACGACGTGACTGGAACGTCTATACCGGCTGCCTAGTAAAACAATATCAAAGTATCGGCTGCTGGTACAGTATCATTACGTTTCACTGACCCGCCTCTGCTCAAAGCTCCTGAACCCCGGATGGAGTTATGTCTACTGCTTTACGATAACGGTAACGTTGTCTTTAAACGTCATATTTTGACTAACATACCAGCCGCCCTGCCGGCCGCGGTGGTCTCGCGGTTCTAGGCGCTCAGTCCGGATCCGCGCGACTGCTACGGTCGCAGGTTCGAATCCTGCCTCGGGCATGGATGTGTGTGATGTCCTTAGGTTAGTTAGGTTTAGGTAGTTCTAAGTTCTAGGGGACTGATGACCACAGAAGTTAAGTCCCATAGTGCTCAGAGCCATTTTGAACCAGCCGCCCTCTGATGAACCAGAGAAACCAATCTACACCTAAATATACACTCTGCGTGGCGGAGGACACTTAGTGCACGACTGTCGATTCTCCAGTTCCGTGTTACAATCTCGGGATGAAGGGCTGTTCCTAAGCCGCTGAAGGAGCTCGAATGGTTCTAATTTTACTTGTGCCATCTTTTCGTGAGATGTACTTATTAGGAAGCAATAATTTTGTTCACTCTTGTACGAACCTACGCACCCTTCACATGTACCGTCTGCCGCTATAGTTGGATAAGCATCTCGTAACGCTTTCTCGTTTACTGAACGAATCCGTGACGAAACGTGCTGCTCTTCTTTGGATGCTCACTGTTTCCTGTACCAATGCTACCACGTAAATGTCCCGGATTGAGGAGAAGATGCTCTTTTCGATCGAAGGAAGTTTTTGTTAGCTGTCTCCTCTGTGCGTGGACTACCCTTCCTGTTCTTTCAATGAATCTCAGTCGTGCATCTGCCTTACCTGCGGTTAATTTCGCGTTGTAGTTTACTTTAAATCACTCCGTATGCATACTCGTAGATACAGTACGGATGAGACTGCATCCAGTGACTGTTCTGCAATCGTGAAATCATACCATAAAGAGCCTTTCTTCTTAGTTCTGTGGAATAGTTTACATTTCTTTATGATGAGAGTCAACTGCCAATGCGTGAACCAAGCGTCGGTCCTCTGCAGGTCGTTCTGCATTTCGGTACAGTTCTCTAGGGTCGCTACTTGTCTGTACGTAATACCACCACGCGAAACGACCTCATTGTACTTCCGACTTTGAGAACGGTGCACACATTTGGGGCACGTCCCAAGCTAGTATTATGCCTACAGACTTCTTTCCTTTAACAACTACATGCTGTGTTCCATTTGCTACACACATTGCAATCTAATCACAAATAAGCTATGATATTCTATACAGGCACATTTTAAAGATTGACTTCTTTTACACCAAGCTGTTCTTTTAACTTAAAATAAGCACTATTCGCTGGTTTCGAGCTACACAAAGGATGTGGGTACATCATCCCCGTAAACAGCATAAAACAGACATCAGGTACGCATGTCATGGTGCTGAACATGTTTGATCTCGGAATACACTGTCCGGTCAAAACTATCCAGACACTCTAACTAATGCAGAATTTACCAATATATGTAAAAGAGGTGCAACAGTCATTAGAGAGGCAGTAACAGCAACATAGTTCGGTCACTAGAGAGCAGGCACTTCGAACGTGGACTAGTCAGAGTATGTCACAATAGATGTCCATAAGGAGGGGCATTTGGCCCTCCTGTAGTCTCAGAGAACAGACCACATTCTTGTTACAAAACTAGCATTTCTAGCGGTTATTGTCCAAGATCCCACTAAACCACAAGTTTAGGAACAGGGAACGCGATTGGATTAGTGTGATTTTTAAAGTTTTATTCTCTTTCTGTTTTTGAGGCGGTGTAAAGAGGGGCGCAGCTGCGCAATGGATGAATGGAAACGACTGATTTCGAGCGATGAGTGACGGTATACTTTGCAGCAATCCGATGGGATGGTTTGGATTTGGTGATGGCTTGGAGAATATGGTTTTCGTGATAAAGCTACGGTCCCCTATTGCGCTTAAGAAAACGGTTACTGCACTGGTGTATGAAGACATTTTACATTACTGTGTACTGCGTGCAGTAGAGGAACAGTTCTGAGTTGATGAATGTTTGAATCAGCGTGGCAATGCGTCCTGTGCTACGGCAGCATCTACGAGGCAATGGTCTGCGGACAATAGCATTGCTGAAATGGATTGGTCTGCCCAGAGTTCCAGCTTGAACCCAGTGTAGTATCCTTGGAGCGACTTAGAGCGTCGACTTCTCTCTAATTTCCTTTTGAACAGGTAGTGTATTCTGCAGCTCCTCGAGACATTTCCTACTAGGCAACGGATACATCTGAAAACCTCGATTCGGAAGTCTCAGACCGCTCCTCGATTATTCCACAACTAGGGTAGACATGAGAACATTATGCCCTCTAACATGTCATCTCGTCAGTGTACTAAGAAATATATTAATTATGGTAATAAATATTTTAGAGGTCTACAAAAAAGGATTACATCAAAGTTCATTAACGTCAAATTACTTTCCATTAGGAAAGTAGAAAGGGCTCCGTAACTGTGACAAAACTTTCAAAATGGTGAAGAGTAGCAATCAGCCGCCGTTTCCACTCTAGATCCAGATTTCGGCTAATAATTAGCCATTATCAATGCAACAAACACATACGTCACTCCGGTTTCCAAAACTCCTGTCGATAGACGTTGACTGTAGTTACTGTATCACAGACACAGTCCCTCTGACTCTTCAGAGGTGTCACTAAACTCACCCAAAAATGTAAACAACCATGCATGAGCAGAGCCCATTACACGGAGGGGGTCCGATAGCCGATCAGTTTCAGTCATTCCACCGGGAAGGAGGTACACGGCTCTTGTTGACTGTAGTTCAACCATGCCTAGACGGTCAATACCGCGGTTCGATCGCATCCACATTGTTCCTTTGTCCCAGGAAGTCTCTCAACAAGGGAATTGTCCAGGAGTCTCGGAGTGAACCAAACCTTTGTTGTTCGGACGTGGAGGAGATACAGAGAGACAGGAACTGTCGATGACATGACTCGCTCAGGCCGCCCAAGGGCTACTACTACAGTGGATGACCGCTACCTCCGGATTACGGCTCGGAGGAACCCTGACAGCAACGCCACCATGTTGAATAATGCTTTTCGTGCAGTCACAGGACGTCGTGTCACGACTCAAACTGTGCGCAATAGGCTGCATGATGCGCAACTTCACTCCTGACATCCATCGCGAGGTCCATCTTTGAAACCACGACACCATGCAGTGCTGTACAGATGGGCCCAACAACATGTAGAATGGACCGCTCAGGATTGACATCACGTTCTCTTCACCGATGAGTGTCGCATATGCCCTCAACCACACAAACGTCGGCGGCGTGTTTGGAGACAACACAGTCAGGCTGAACGCCTTAGACACACTGTCCAGCGAGTGCAGCAAGGTGGAGGATCCCTGCTATTTTGGGGTGGCATTATGTGGGGCCGACGTACCCCGTTGGCTGTACGATACGTGACTGCCATCCTACGACCGATAGTGCAACCATATCAGCAGCATATTGGCGAAGCAATCGTCTTCATGGGCGACAATTCGCGCCTCCATCGTGCACATCTTGTGAATGACTTCCTTCAGGATAACGACAGCGCTCGACTAGAGTGGCCTGCATGTTCTCCAGACATGAACCCTATCGAAGATGCCTGGGATAGATTGAAAAGGGCTTTTTATGGACGACGTGACCCACCAACCACTCTGAGGGATCTACGCCGCATCGCCATTGAGGAGTGGGACAATCTCGACCAACAGTGCCTTGATGAACTTGTGGATATGCCACGAAGAATACAGGCTTGCATCAATGGAAGAGGAAGTCCTGCTGGGTATTAGAGATACCGATGTGTGCAGCAATATGGACCACCACCTCTGAAGGTCTCGGCGAATGGTGGTACAACATGCAACATGTGGTTTTCATGATTAATAAAAAGGGCAGAAATGATGTTTATGCTGATCTCTATTCCAATTTTCCGTACAGGTTCCGGAACCCTCGGAACCGAGGTGATGCAAAACTTTTTTTTGGTTTGTGTAGAAGAAGTACATAGCTGAGCATTGTACACAAAAATTACAGCTGATGACATAACTTATATCGCTTGTACACTAAATTACATACCAGTATTTCGGAGTTGTTATATACGCCCTACTAGGCCCTACATCTATATCTGTTGTTCAGGCTCTTGTCACAGTTCATTAAAATCTACTGTGTAATGAAGGTAACCTTTCATGGAGAACAGATCAGTTGGCTGTATGTCATGAGTTGTGATTTTTGTGTTATGATGCTCTGGCTATGTGTTTCTTGTATTTTTGGCACTGATAATGGCTAGTTACTAACCGCAATCTGGATCTGCTCTAATAAACCGAGATCACAAACGACGGCTGATTGCTGCTCTTTACCATTTTGAAAGTTGATGTCTGTCTCATGGCAAATGAAATATCGGACTTGTTTGTACGAGCCAATAGCTTCTGGAACAGTTCTCTCGTTATGGGCCACTCTCTCGCCTCAGTGTTCACGCTGCTGCCAGTGCAACTCTTACCGATTGTTTGTTACTTTTCTGAAAATGGCTTGCGCCTAATGAATATTAACACCTGACCTAATTAACGACACAGAAACGGACGTAAACTTACAGCAAGCCCGTAAAGTCACAGTAACGACTTTGGAACAATGCTCCAAAACATAAAGCAAACTGTTGAACGCCCAAAAGTGTATTTACAATTAAATTACTGCAATTTTGCAGAAATTGGATTCGCCAGGGAAGAAGGATATAACGTGGCTTTTTACAGCCCTGTCCGAGCGCTGTAAAGAAGCGTTTCGCAATTACGCAGGTGGCGTCTCCTCAGCACAATGGCTCATTACCGCTATGCGGCATCGTGCCGATGCGTTTCCGTGCTAATGCATTCGCAGGAAGTCGTAAATGTGGCCAACTTCTCAAACACTTTGCAGGCACGCCTCCTCTCACGGCTTTAGTTACTGCGAACCCTGTGCTGTCTCCTTGTACCTCCACACGTTTCCTTCCCCACCAGTTACTAACTTCGCTGACGACTTGCGTGTCCCCACTCGACTACAGTCTTAGCTGCAGCTATTGCTACGATTCCGCTGTATCGGAAAATTTGTCAATTCGAATAAAGTTTTTTTCTGTAAGAAGCGTTTCCGTCCCATTGCAATGACAGTCTCCGAGAGTCACTGTTTTGATTTGCAGAGGTCAGTTGGCATTCTAACAACAGAGAAATTTGCACAAATAATAAAAAAATTACTATCCACATCCGGAAAGTCTGTTATTCATATCCGTATCCAAAGGTATTAAAATTTTGTAAACCGCCATGGATTGGAGGAAAACCGAGTAGGATGTGGTGCTACAGAAGGATGTGGAAAATTAGGTGGACTGATGATATAAAAAGTGAAGAGGTTCTTCACAGAATCGGCGAGGAAAGGAACATATGGGAAGCACTGACAAATGTATAGGACACGGTGATAGGGCACCTATTAACACATCAAGATATAACTTCCATGGTACTTGACAAAGCTGTAGAGGACAAAAACTGGAGGGGAAGAGAGAGATGAGCTGCAAATGCTACCTTAGATGAAGAGATTGGCACGAGAGAGGGATTTGTGACAGACCACATCAAACCAGTTAGAAGGCCACCGAAAAAAAAACTTTAACACGTTACCTATGGCGGTGCTGTGATTGTCGCTGAATTTTGGTGTGCTGCAGCTGCGCTTTGTAATTTACATTCTCTTACTAAGAATGCAAAAGCGGATCATTACTAGTAGTTTGTTTTGTCTTCCTTTAAATTGTGTTAGATGAAGTACCAATTCCCTAAAGCTCAGCACCAACTTGGTCCCACATCAATTACAAACAGTGTTGTTTTGACGAAACTATCTCCAGATGCAAACTCGAAAGCTTATAAAGTGTTTTCTGGCAAGACTGATGAGTTCGCTTTTTGCTGTGCTACATTTGTATCTGGTTGAATTCCAAGAGTCTTAGCATAAATTGATACTATTCTGTCAAACCTCACAAGTCGGTGTCTGCTGTGAGAATACACTATTTTAAACGCAAAACAAGCACTTATAGCTTTGAAATACACATTGTGGAATTCACCTTAATGATCAGATTGAAGGTTGTCTAGGCCATGATTCGTCCCTGTCTGCAGCAACTGTACAAAGAATCCTGCAACTTACTTACCAGTCTTCATAGATAGGGCCCAGGCGAAATTGGAATAGGTGTCCACAACCTTTAAAATATACTTGAAACCTTTATTCACTTGCGACCATTGCCTCATATCGATTAGATCTTTCTGCCATAAATCAGACAACCCACACATAATAACACACCTGCATGTGAACGTTTTCCGCGATGATTTATGAAGCTGTTGGGCGACCGTCGCTGTAATTATTCAAAAATGCTTCTTTCGCAAAACTCTGAATTGATTAATATGCTATGCGAGCAGTATACACTGCGGCAGACGATGCTGTGAGCACGAATAACTGTTCCATGATTTCGCTAGGGTCATTGTAATGTACGTACTTCACAGTTCGATTGTTCTTTCTCTTATGGTGGATGTCTTTGTCTTTATCCACAGCATGTACAGCTTTTAATTTCTTCTCGTTGCCGTGAAAAACGTAGCCGAATTTCTGGGAAATCGTCGATTTCAGTTTGGTGCTGCACTTCCATTAATGGCAACACTCCAAACACCTTCAAAAAAGACTTTCTAGAACATTGACTTATGTTCAGTGTCAACAAATTTCCCTCTTTCAGAAACGATTTTCTTGCTATTGACTGTGTGCATTTTATACTCTCTCTAGCCGTGTCAGCGTAGGTTATTTCGCAGCTCAAATAGTAAAGCGGATCGACTACTTTTAGAATGTCATTTCCTAATCTTACTTCCTGAACATCGGCCGACTTCATTCGACTACATTCCATTGCCCTTTGTTGATATTTGTTTTATAACCTCTTTCCTAGCTACTATTCACTCAACTCAGTTGGCTTTCCAAGTCCTTTGTCATCTGAGAAAGAGCTGCAATGTCACTTATATAACACAAAGATGTACGCTGCACAACGATATAAATTTTGTTACTTGGAGAGTGAAGAGAACTGTTTAACGTCGACAGCTGTAAGAAACAAGTAGAGTATTTCATGATGTGCCTTTTATTTGCAGTCAATATTGCTCCAATACAGAGAACTACTTTTGGTTAGCATCAGTTTACGAGATAAGTGATACGAACAACACGGCAACAGAGAAAGGAGCAAAGGTTAGTTACAGCAGTAACGAAAAGAAACAGTCGCATGTTGACGCATTCCGCCAAACCAGTTTTTGGCATGATGCCCATCTACAGTGGCTTAATCCGTTTCTTTTATATTTATTTTATGGTCGGAAAAGTGTGGAGACGGTCTGGAGGGACATTCTAGCGTTGTGCTACGTTTGAATAAAAGATAAAAATTACTAAACTGAAACTGCGTCATGACGAAAGGCAGGGAAGTAAGGTTGGAGGAACGTCATTAAACCAATTTTCATTGCGACGTTTACTAAATACCAAACGCGCTCTCACGCCATTGCATGATTTATAGCGTAAGCAAAACGTACTGCACGTATAACGAATGAGAAAAACATTCGTTCACGGCCGTTTAATTGACAATGGATTCGTTTCAGGGCACTGTAATATCTCCATCTCTCGTATATTCTCTGAAGCGGAGTACTAAGAGAAAATATGTTATACAGACTGTCCGTCTGTGACGAATGAGTGGCAAAAACACGAACTCTGTGTGCAACTGCACACGACATTTAAGAATCAGCAGCTGGCAAAGCATGTCATATGATTTGTGCCGATGGCTTCTATTCTGTGGAAATGTGACATGCCTTTCCACCATGCTACAAGAAACTAGGATGGGAGCGTGTTCTTAGGACATAAACAACCACTGCTTTGTGCGCTATAAGTGTTTAAAGTGAGCGATGAGCCCGTCTTGTGTTCCAGCAGAAAAAAACTGTAAGATGGATACGTATATACGGTTAATTATGGCCAGACGATAAAGAATTTAAGTTAAAGTTAGTCTTTAAAGTTTCATTCTCAGGCTTCAGTAGTACGCATGGTCTTAATTCGTCTTACAAGTTTCTTTGCAGTATTCTTAGACGTTCTCCAACGCATGCATTGTGCAAATGTACGTCCTTAACTAATACACGTTGTCTGAGCATGATACATGGTGAGTATCTGTTTCTGGCAATAATCTTCTTCTTTTTCATGGCAGACATACTTACTGTGTGAAATAAGGTATTTATCTCGGTCATACGATGCGTTCCAAATATTTAACTATCCTCTTAAGGTAGTTTTGGTCTACGTTTGGTCCACCGCATCTGGGCTGGCACACGTCTGGAATACATGCTCTTCAGACTGCTATTTATCTTTACTGATAATACTTTGGGTAATACGAGGGTCACTCCAAAAGAAATGCACACAATTTTTTTTAAATCCATCTTTTATTCTACATTTTTGAAAGTTTTACAGTGTGTAGATACATACTTTAGGAACAATATTTTCATTTCTCTATGTAATTTCCATCCCTCTCAACTGCCTTACGCCATCTTGGAACCAGCACCTGTATACCCGCACGGTAAAATTTTGGACCAACCTGTTGGAGCCACTGTTTGGCAGCGTGCACAAGGCAGTCATCATCTTCAAACCTTGTTCCACGAAGAGAGTCTTTCAGTTGCCCAACGAGATGATAGTCACATGGAGCCAGGTCAGGACTGTAAGGCGGGTGTTTCAATGTTGTGCATCCGAGTTCAGTGAGCGCTTTCATGGTTTTTTGACTGACATGTGGCCGTGCATTGTCGTGCAACAGCAAAACATCCTGCTTCAGCCGATGTGGTCGAACACGTCTCAGTCGAGCTTGAAGTTTCTTCAGTGTCGTCTGTCAGCGGTCACAAATTTGTTAACTCTCTGCACATTGTCTGGAGTGTGTGCAGCACGAGGCCTGCCGCTGAGAGGACAGTCCTCAATATTGCCGTGTCCGCTTTCATCACATAACCCGCTTGCTCACCGACTAACTGTACAGCAGCATCTCCATACACCTTTTTCAACCTCTTGTGGATGTCTCCCATTTTCTCGTTTTCACATCACAGGAATTCTATGACAGCACGTTGCTTCTGACAAACGTCAAGTGTAGCAACCATCTTGAAGACATGCTGTGACGGCGCCATTCACGGGAACAGGTTGAACTAAGTTTGAAAACAAGTGGGAAGGATGTATCTACACACTGTAAAACTTTCACAAATGCAGAATGAAAACTGTATCGTTACAAAGATAGTGTGCACTTCTTTTGGGGTGACCCTCGTACAATGCAATCTTTAATCGAAGTGAGGAAGACTGTCACTTCGTTCGCAATGAGGTTTTACCTTACATTTAGTAACTTCAACATGTCCTTGCCCAGCGCCGCAACAGAATCGCACAGATGAACAGCAAGGCAAAAGCTATAGACTAGTCTGACTTTACGTCAAAAGTACCTGAAGAGGAGGATTGAAACCTTGAGAGTCCTCAGATACATTTGTGGCTGATTATGAATTTCAATTTATTCTTTCCAGAAGGTCAAGTGTGGGAAAACTAAACATAAAAATGTGTGCATCTATTAGTTCTAGAATTTGACAATGCTGCCACTTTCTTACAGATATAATTCATTTGGCAGGTTGCGAAGATGCAAAAGAAGAATGGTCTGTTTCCCTGCAGGCTGAACGTGCAGGAGAACACACCATTCTTCTTCGCATCTTCACTGTGAGCACGAGGGCGTCGTGAGGGTGCTCAACTCTACAAAGAGCCGTAGTGTCTCACGGAGAGGTTTGCAATTATAATTCCGTGAGCGTGCAAGGTCCGGCTTACACGATAAAAAGTAGGACCCCCTATAAGGGGCTGAGATAGTCGGTACTAGTGGCAGACAGGCGACGGCATATATCCTCAAAAAGGGTCACGTACTGTATATTACACCACTAAATCCGATCTTCAAGTTGACAGCCGCTTTATTTAACTTTTGAGTCGCTAAACATTAACAAGAACTATGATTCAGTATATAAAGACCAGCGTCTTAGAGCCCAACCAAATATTTGCTGCGCAGCTTTATTAGTTGCACACTGTCACAGTGCTTTGAACACAATAAAAAAACTGAAGAATTTTTTTTTTTTTTTTTTTACGTATTACAAGCGCTCCAGATGTCTCCCCCTACTAATTTTGCAGATTTCTAGCCGATAATCAAGTTCTTATCACGTTCGGCGTAGCATGTCCCTATCAGCACTATCGATACCATGTCGCAGTTGTGGTAGGTTTGGTGGCCGAGTGGTTCTAGGCTCTACAGTCTGGAACCGCGCGACCGCTACGGTCGCAGGATCGAATCCTGCCTCGGGCATGGATGTGTGTGATGCCTTTAGGTTAGTTAGGTTTAAGTAGTTCTAAGTTCTAGAGGACTGATGACCTTAGAAGTTAAGTCCCATAGTGCTCAGAGCCATTTGAACCTGGTAGGTTTGTCGGTAGAATCTTTCTTGTAAACACCACATACAAAAAAGTACATTAGTTTATATCAGTAGAGCATGGAGGACATGACATGAACTGCTAATAATCAATTCCAGTTTCCTGCTTAAGAATTCACGAATATCATGATGGAAGTGGGGGGAGCACCATCCTGTTCGCACACAAATTCCACACGGTCAGCCTCCATTGTGACATGAGCCACTTTTCCAGCATCTCCAGATATACGTGTCCTGTAACGATTATTTCGCAGAAGAAAAACAGATCGTAAACTTTAATTCGCAAGACTGCACATATGGTTCAAAGGGCTCTGAGCACTATGTGACTTACCATCTGCGGTCATCAGTCCCCTAGAACTTAGAATTACTTAAACCTAACTAATCTAAGGACATCACACACATCCATGCCCGAGGCAAGATTCGGACCTGCGACCGTAGCGGTCGCGCCGTTCCAGACTGAAGCACCTAGAACCGCTCGGCCACCACGGCCGGCGAGACTGCACAGAACATATTAACTTTCGCTGAATTTTGAATGTGCTGCACAATAGCGTGATGATTCTCTCGCCCCCAGAATCGCACATCGTGCCTGTTCACTAAGCCATTCACAAGAAATGATGTGAAAGTATTTCAAACACAACATACACTTTCTCAGTACCTGACGTCATCTTGCCTAATTGCTCACTCTCGTGGCGGAAATATGAGGTGTGACTGCAACAACACAAAAGTTTTTTGTACAGTTTTTCTACCTGACCGTTGAGTTTTGTGACAAAACGTCAGTCAGTGTAGATACAGTGTATTTATGGAATTGCTTCGGTCATTTATACTATCTTGTGTAATGTCCTCACAGGGGTCCTGCCGGATAGTTGTGCCTTCGCGGAACAATATTTCGGCAACGTTGCTATCATCATCAAGTACTCCTTGGTGTACACAAAGCGTGAGGAAACCTGAAACAGCTCCGAATCCTTTCAATCGACGTATCTCGGGTTGTTATGAATCCTCCGCATTAAATTCTCAACATTCACATTAGGTGATATTTAGAACAACCATGGGTCTACCAAACGATACAGAGAAAGCCCATTAAATTTTATATGAAAACAAATTTTCTGCGCCATAATCTCTAAAATTCACTAGAGCAAGAACGCTCAAATTCTCTCCATAAAAGGGGGATAATGACCCTTAGGCGACACTTAGACTACACGAACAGCAAAACTGTACACAAATAATATTTGGTATTTTTTTTCTAATCACCTGTAGCAGAGTAAGAGGTCAAGGGCACGAAGGCCTGTGAAGCTTCTACTGTCATAGTGGTATAGAACTATGGAGATGACTATGTGATCCGTTCTACGAGAAAGGGATGGAGAATACCTTGCTGTCTGTCTCTGTCCCACACGTCACGCTCCAGCCGTTGCTCTACCTTGGTAATTGGCAATGCTGGAGTGAACGCCAAAGCAAGCCACTGTTTCTGCTTCCGACTCTTCCTAGAAGAGTTTATATACTGGGAAAGCTGCCTCCGTTCCTTCATAGCGTAAAACTTGTATTTGTTTCCTGACACCCATGACAAACAGTGCAATAGCTAAGTACGCTGACCGTAACTAAAGTAACATGAAAATCAACGCTTAAGCTGTCCCCATACGCGATAAGAAGTGTTCGTAGACGAGCAGGCGGTCGAGTTTAGTGACCTCATAGCGTGGAATTTCACGTTCCAAGGCATTATGCAGCGTGTAAGACTAAAGAAGACAAATCAGAGTTTTGCATTATGGAGAGAAACATGGCCAATGAGGCCAATGAGATATAAGATCGCGTTCTAAATCACACGTTGCTTGGGAGACAACGTACTGGATATTGTTGTTTCCAATTGAAGCCTAATATTGGTTTGATTATAGCTCTCCATGCTACTCTCTCCTGTGCACGTCTCTCCATCTCCGAATAACTACTGCGATCTACATTCTTCTCCACCTGTTTACAAGATGTTTTTCCTGCCATTGACAGTCTACAGTGTACATCCTTTCTAGTTCGGCCGTCATCTACTACTTTTAGTTACTCGTTTCTTAATCCAATTCCTTCAACATCGCCTGACTTCATTTGCCTACATTCCATTATCTTTGTTTTGCTTTTGTTGATGTTCATCTTATATCCTTCTTTCAAGACACTGTCCATTACATTCAACTGTTCTTTCAAGTCCTTTGCTCAGTCTGACAGAATTATGATGTCATGCAAATCTCGAAGTTTTTATTTCTTCTGTCAAACTTTAATAATTTCTCCAAATTTTTATTTGGTTTCCTTTACTGTTTGCTCAAAGTATAGATTCAATAAGATTGGTGATAGGCTGCAACCCTGCCTCACTCCCTTCTCAACGACTTTACCAGTTGTATATAATCTTTCGCTTCCTGTACTTTACCCCTGTTACCTACAGAATTTCAAAGAGTGTATTCGAGTCGACATTCTCCTATGAATAGATGCTGTTTCAAAGCTTCAACACATTGAGAGAATCTCGAAACCTCACTGTTACTGGTGTTATTTGTTGTAATAAAATAGCGGTAACCATCACACTGGTGGTTAAAGACTCTCTGTATTTGGTTATTTTCGTATTATTACTTGTATGTTATAAAAGTATACGTTTGAATGCAGAGGTACATTGTGATTCATAAAAAACGAGATGGTCTTGATATGATTTCTTATAATTAAAAGTCAGTTAAAGACATGTCAGCAGTTACAGTCTTCAGGAAGCCATAACATAAAAGACGTGACTGTACGTTGCACAAGTTCAGTATTGTCTAGTGGACAGAGCTGCAGACTTATGAAGAAAAGTGAAGTTGGTTTATGTCCTGCTGTACACAAAAACCTTTTTATTCACATTTGTGTTTTCTAAAGGGTTCTAGGAGTTTCTTGTTAATTTAAAGGATTCTGTTCTGTAGTAATCGAAGAGCACACTTTCTCAGGAGTGAGTTTGTTCGATTTTGCAGACATGCCAAAGAAAATGGACCAACAAACTGCAAGACTACTTTCTACATCACTGCCTGATTCTGTTGCAGTGTGGTAAGATTTTTGTCGTTCATAATCCCTTTATAAATATAACATCTCTCTCTCTCTCTCTCTCTCTCTCTCTCTCTCTCTCTCTCTCTCTCTCTCCCTCTCTCTCACACACACACACACACACACACACACACACACACACACACACACACAGACAAAGTACAGAAAGCAGCACTGCCGAAAATAAATGACTTTTTGGCTTAATCTACAAGGAAAGTTCGTTGCTAGCAGTAGAATACTTTAGACTTTTTGTTACAAATCTTACGTTTCACATGATCTAAAAATACTGATGCTGATTAAAAACAATGATCCAGGAAGAATGACATGATGGTTTTGCTATGAAGTGAGAAAGATGAAACAGTTTTTTTCTGATGTGGAAGAGAGTTGTAAATTTGGATTTTTATGAGCTGATGTCGTTACTGACTGGACAAGGAACTTTCCTTTTTGGCTTATAAAATGTCCATGTATATTGAAGTTTTTATTCGTGTATAGTAGGCACAGAACAACATGACTAGTATATGGACGAGGGGGGAAACGAGCATTTTAATACAGCTAACGTAGGAATTTTAGATCCGACTATTTTCTTAAACAAACTGTGTTGTGGGGCAGAAACAGGCGGCAGCAGACGCTGGAGATGTTGTAGTCACTAATCACGATGAACAGCTCTTCCTATGCGATGCACCAGCTCGTTTCTAAGTTTGCACCAACCACGATGTCAACCGCGTCTGGTGCGCCCTACGATTAGAAACAAGTCGCTAGTGAGGACGGCTTTAGTGATCTACGCGCATCCTGAAGCGCAGGATACGGACGGACGCGCCAGAATGACGCTATTGGCTAGAATGTCACGTGGTACAAAGCTCCTTGGCATTGCCCATCGCCCCGCAATCCGTTTTCTTATGTTCAGGCTAAAGCTGGGACATTGAAACGTAAATAACGATATTCGATGTAGTCTAATTTCACGTTACTAAACATTGATATCGACAACTAACCGATTCAAAAATATTTACATTTCGGTATAAAGGTTCCAAGATTCCAGATTATAAGTTATGATTGCATGTCTTATTTATAAATGTGGGTTTTAAGAACTAATAAAAAATTTAGGAAAGCTAAATTTAATTATACAGTATTTTACATATAAATAGAGAAACCATAGGAAACACAAAACAGGTTATAATACAAAATATGAAGAAACAGGCAGAAAAAAAGCACTCAAAATGCAGATAATATAAACGTAAAAATTATCAGATGGGAAACTTATTTTCTAAATAACTTAAAAAATTAATTTATCGACATTTTCTGTTTTTAATTTACTCCTTTCAGCAGAAATCACTTCACGAGCTTTTAAAAATAGTTTTTCTGCTCTAACTTAAGTCCCTACAATACAAAATATTTCCTAGTTATCTAATAAAGAGTAGAATTAGATCGAGACATTTCCGTCCAGAGTGTGAATGGGTTACCTCCTAACTGTCCAGTGGGTGGCATTCTTAAATTTATTGGTAATTCAAGAGAAGTGTCTTCAATTTCTGCAGTTATTCTCTTTCCTTTTTTAGCTTCCACGTTTCAAATATTTCTAGAAACATTAATTCCGAGTGAGATGAGGTTACACAAATACGCAACTGACAACAGTGAAAATTTCTCCCAGATCTTCAAAGTAAAAACCTGTAGTTACCGTTCTCACATTGTAAACATTTCAACACTAAAGAGGAAATAGAGTTGAGTTTTCTGTGTTATGAGTTAGATGATGATGATGATGGTAGCAGTAGTATCCGATATATCAGAGCAAAATATCGATTTTACCGAAGTATTGCCTGGACAGACATCGATGAAAAATATCGCAACCTTATTACAATGCATACAGTCGCGTTTAAGTTGTTTGTTTTTATTTTTAGATAATCGGTTTCGATATTCTAAGAGATCGTATTCGTGTGTTATATTTCTTGATGACCGCAGGAACTGTTAACGCGGAGCAGGTCGATCTGTGCAGTGCTCTCCATGCCTGCAGAGATGGACCTGCTCCGCGCCAACAGTTCCTGCGGTCATCAAGGAATGTACGATCTGAAGACCATCTCTTCGAAGATCGAAACAAAACATCTAAAACTAAAAAATTAAAAAAAAACTTAAATACGATCTTGGCTTTGTGCATTGAAATAAGTTATAATAATATAAGTACCACTGTTTTTTCCTGGAACAGTGTTCCAAAAATTTTAGTCGCATTATCGATTATCACATATAGCTGCTTCGATGTGTCGCTATCCGTTATCCCAATCTTAGTTCAGACAACTAAGGTAGGACCATATCGCTTGTAAGGTAGGTGTTTGATGCTCCAGTACACTGTGCAAATATTGTGTCAAGAAGACACAATAACCCTAGCGTACAGGCAAGAACATTAAACACCATCAACGCGGGCCAAACATGACATTCTAGAGAAAAATCACGTTGCATCACGCCTTGTACGTAACGTTTATGACGTGCCGCAAACCGGAGGAAACATGCGCACGTATCTCGAATAAAACGCAAATACAGTACTGGCGATTAAAATTGCTACACCACGAAGATGACGTGCTACAGATGCGAAATTTAACCGACAGGAAGAAGATGCTGTGATATGCAAACGATTAGCTTTTCAGAGCATTCACACAAGGTTGGCGCCCGTGGCGACACCTACAACGTACTGACATGAGGAAAGTTTCCAACCGATTTCTCATACACAAACAGCAGTTGACCGACGTTGCCTGAAGATACGTTGTTGTGATGCCTCGTGTAAGGAGTAGAAATGCGTACAATCACGTTACCGACTTTGATAAAGGTCGGATTGTAGCCTATCGCGATTGCTGTTTATCGTATCGCGACATTTCTGCTCGTGTTGGTCGAGATTCAATGACTGTTAGCATAATATGGAATCGGTGGGTTCAGGAGGGTGATACGGAACGCCGTGCTGGATCCCAACGGCCTCGTATCACTAGCAGTCGAGACGACAGGCATTTTATCCGCATGGCTGTAACGGATCGTGCAACCACGTCTCGATCCCTGAGTCAACAGATGGGGACGTTTGCAAGACAACAACTATCTGCACGAACAGTTCGACGATGTTTGCAGCAGCATGGACTATCAGCTCGGAGACCATGGCTGCAGTTACCCTAGACGCTGCATCACATACAGGAGCGCCTGCGATGGTGTACTCAACGACGAACCTGGGAGCACGAATGGCAAAACGTCATTTTTTTCGGATGAATCCAGGTTCTGTTTACAGCATGATGATGGTCGCATCCGTGTTTCGCGACATCGCGGTTAACGCACATTGGATGCGTGTATTCGTCATCGCCAGACTGAGGTATCACCCGGCGTGATTGTATGGGGTGCCATTGGTTACATTTCTCGGTCACCTCTTGTTCGCGTTGGCGGCACTTTGAACAGTGGACGTAACATTTCAGATGTGTTACGACCCGTGGCCTTAATCTTCATTCGATCCCTGCGAAACCCTACATTTCAGTAGGATAATGCACGACCGCATATTACAGGTCCTGTACGCGCCTTTATGGACACAGAAAATGTTCGACTGCTGCCCTGGCCAGCACATTCTCCAGATATCTCACCAATTGAAAACGTCTGGTCAATAGTGGCCGAGCAACTGACTCGTCACAATACGTCACTCACTACTCTTGATGAACTGTGGTATCGTGTTGAAGCTGCATGGGCAGCTGTACCCGTACACGCCATCCAAGCTCTGTTTGACTCAATGCCCAGGCGTATCTAGGCCAGAGGTGGTTGTTCTGCGTAGTCATTTCTCAGGATCTATGCACCCAAATTGCGTGAAAATGTAACCACATGTCACTTCTAGTATAATATATTTGTCCAATGAATATCCGTATATCATCTGAATTTCTTCTTGGTGTAGCAATTTTAATGGCCAGCAGTGTAGGTAAGCGTGACGATAACTGCCTGTTCGCCAATTAGAATTTTGAAGCCGAGTCGCCGTTTCAGTAAGGCTCCACGACACTTCGGAGGTCGTCCGGATGAAAGGCTACCGTGAGGAGCACAATAGGAAGCCGTGCAGCCGCTGATGAATACACAGTGTGGTGAAGCCGCGTCGACCGGACAAAGGCGCTACACGTGTGCGGGGTGCGTATTGACAAAGCAGTGCGTAGCACGCACCGTGACGGCGGCGTCGGCGTCGGCGTCGGCGTCGGCGTCGACTGCGGCATTTATTCGCAGCGGCACGCCGGCGGGGGCCGTGATGGCCAGGAGCCGGTCGCGTCGCGTCGCGTGAGGCAGTAAAGGTGTAAAGGAGTGGCGGCGTGGTGAGTCACCGCCGCGGCTGTAAACCTTATCCCGACCCCGGATCTCCGACACTTTGTGCTCTTTGCATCGATCGCCGTTACTGACCTCCGCTAAAAGCAGAACTCTGCAATAAAAGCGCGGCTGTACTTTAATTCTGTCTTTTTGTCCGTGTGTTTACGAGACGTCGTTAGAGGTTTTATTTGCATATAATTACACGACACTCGACCAACAGTCCGGTTGCATGGCAAACCCTTGATTATTTGAGCTGGAGTGTAAAAATGGGCCGCCCGAGTCACCGGCGTGCAGATACCTCCTACGGCAATTTTTACAAAAATTTAGTTCGAAATGGTTCAAATGGCTCTAAGCACTATGCGACTTAACTTCTGAGGTCATCAGTCGCCTAGAACTTAGAACTAATTAAACCTAACTAACCTAAAGACATCACACGCATCCACGCGCGAGGCAGGATTCGAAAAATTTAGTTATCTAGGCATGTCTTCCGGTGAATCCCTCACCCAGTGGAAAGTCCCAGGCGATTGGAAAAAAACGCTGGCGACTCCAGTATATAAGAAGGGCCAAGCAACAGACCAGCAAAATTACAGACCAATACTCTTCACGAGGGCCTGCTGCAGAATTTATGAGTGTATTCTAAGTTCGAATATATTTAGTTTCCTATGCAGGCAACATGGATTTAGAAAACATCGTTCGTCAGAAACTCAGCTTGTCCTTTCTCGCGTGGAAATCACACGAACTTTGAATGAAATCACAAGAGCCTTGGATGAAGTGTAACTAGCAGATTCTATATTAAATTTATTCCCATTTGCGATTATGGACAACCATCAGCTGTGTAATGGAATAAGACAATGAAAATTTGCGCTGGACCGTAAGTTCACATCATCTGGAAAAACTAGGAGAAAAAATAGTTACATAGTTTAAAATTTACTTGTACAAAAAAAGATGGAGTACAACCACATACTATCCAATTCTGCTCTGTCCCATTCCGCCACAAGACTACATTCCAGATTAACAATTTTTATAGGGTGCAAATAACTGACAGACTTAAGCGTGTTATACAGGCTGTAACCGGTGTGCCGGCCCTGGTGGCCGAGCGGTTCTAGGCGCTACGGTCGCAGGTTCGAATCCTGCCTCGGGCATGGATGTGTGTGAT
Source organism: Schistocerca piceifrons (assembly GCF_021461385.2). Classification (NCBI taxonomy): domain Eukaryota; kingdom Metazoa; phylum Arthropoda; class Insecta; order Orthoptera; family Acrididae; genus Schistocerca; species Schistocerca piceifrons. Next base: position 378,223,961 of record NC_060138.1, read on the forward strand.
GTCCTTAGGTTAGTTAGCTTTAAGTAGTTCTAAGTTCTAGGGGACTGGTGACCTCAGAAGTTAAGTCCCCTAGTGTTCAGAGCCGTATGTAACGGCTGTAGGTATAGATTTTCTGTTGGTGACTAAATAACTTTACGTCACTATTTACGTCATTTGCACAATAATCATTATAGGCATTGCAAGTTGTATGTTTTTAGGTTGTTTAAAGAGAAAGCCATTAAGGCTTATTTTCGCCTGGCCAGCAGGTCAGGTGTTGAAGTGTAGACATGTGGACGCAAAACTGTTAGTCTATACTTACAGGTCTGCACGTAGTCTAGTTATTGCTGCGGTACGATCGTGCAGAAAACATCGGGTAATAAAGTTTGTGATGTGTTTATAGGAAGACTGACGCACAGAAAGAACAGCCAACGCACTGCTGTGTGTACATATTTACGTACCACACATGTAAAAAATATCTGTACTTACACTCGTTACACCCTTTATAACTGATGTAAGGCAAGAGGCATTCACTTTAAGATTACATGATATTTAAGGGTGTGCAATTAACAATCAACGGCGTAACTTCCGTTGAAATTAGCCCAAAGTTATAAAAACGCAACTGTAAACGTTAAGGGCAACCGATCACTGTGAAGTCTCACTCGACACTAAATTAAAATTGCTGACGCTCCTTCCGTTCCATTCAGAGATATTGTTACATGTCGCTACAATTGATTGCGGCACCCTTCAGTCTAGAAAATTGGACAACTCATTGTATCCCGCTATTCCGTTCTGTCCAGAGCACCCACAAACACTTTATTTCACCTATAATCTAAAAAGAAAAAACATATTTATTCGCTTTACTTCTAATAACAAGGATTCACAGGGACTCAGTCTTGTTCCATCCCTCAAGCAACTTAATTATTTCAGTGTTCAGCGAAGCAGTGATAGGAGTTGCCCGATCTGTATGTACCTGTGATGTATCTGTGGCCCAAGGACATTTCACAGCACGGCATGATCACTGTCGTGTTTGTATGGCATAACATACAGCTCAGTCTCACCCACACTCAACGCTGTACCTCGCCAAAGGTGCGGGTCCATGTGTAGCGACTGCTGCGGTGTCCTGAATCTTGATCTGAAGCGCCTGACGTCCTCGCACCGCACTCTCTCAGGTTTGGAGACTATGTACAGTTCTGCAATCCTAATCATGTGTGGACCGCCGTGTACCAAATTCGTGATATCAAGTTCAGTTAAGTCGCGGACAGTGATCACGGTGCTGCAGTTTTCGCTAGCATGAGTGTATTATTTGGTCCAATCTCTTCACCCCATGGGATAAATAATTTCAGGGATGATGGAGAAGGGAAAATATATATTTTGGAGATGGAAACTATTGAATCGATGTTAGAAGCCTACGATGATACATAACTTTGCCAGGAAGTACAGCAACGCAGTAAAGAGAAATACTGTGGATGAATACAAAACATTTGTGTATCAATGTCGCTTCTTTCCTCTCCAGTTCGAGTCGCGAGGTTGTTGGAACGCTTCCGAGTTCTAGTCTCTCTAATTTTACCTTCGTAGTCTTTTCGTGAGACGTACATCAGGGAATGCAATATATTGGTTGACTCTTGAAGGAACTCTCGACATTTTAACAGGAAACCAGACAATTACTCTGCAATTCAGAGCCGAAGTTTCGTAGAACCACCGCCAAGCTTTTTCTGCACCGTTCCACTGTCGAAAAGCGTGCGGGGAAAAGGAACAGTTAAATCTTCCCGTGCGAGCCCTCATTTCTCTTATTTTATGATGATGACCATATCTCCCTACGCCAACAAAATATTTTCGCATTCTTCGGAGAAAGATGGTAACAGCAATTTCATAAGAATTTCCTGCCGCAAGGATAAACCACCAATTAACAATCGTATTCATGGCACTCTCTTTCCTGTTTCGCGCTAATACAAAACGAGCTGCCGTTCTTTGAACATTTTCGATGCCTTCCATCAATCCTATCTGATGTGGCGCAACAATACTCCAGAATAGAGCTGAGAAGCGTAGTGCAGGAAGTCTCTTTACTAGACCTGTAGCACTTTCTAGATGTTCTGCCAATAAATCCCACGGAGTCTTTGGTTCGCTTTCCTCACTATACTATTTATGTCAACGCTGCAATTTAAGTTATTCGTGATTGTAATCTCTATTTAGCTGAATTCACAGCCTTTAGATTTTGCGTGATTTCTCTCGCAACCATAATTTAGAGGATTCCTTTCGGTACTCACGTAGATGACTTCACATTTTTCATTATTTAGAGTCAACTGCCACTTATCGCACCATACAGATACATAACTTAAATCGTTTTGCAATTTGTTCTGATCATCTGACGACCTCATATGAAATTAAATATCAGCATCATCTGCAAACAGTCCAAGAGGCTTACTCAGGTTGTCTCCTAACAACAAGCAGAGGGCCAAGAACGCAGGATATTACTTATGTTTTGCTCGATTACTTTCTGTCAGTTACTATGAAGTGTGACCCTTGTGACTGGAAATCACAAATCCACTAGCACAACTGAGACGTAGGTACAGGTACAAAATAACAACTGGAAATTTAGACTGCTGAAGGTGCTGTGATTCGACGTTTTACAAAACATAACGGTCTAATCTTTACTGATTTGACGATTAGCATTTTCTGCTGCCAGCCGTCTCTCTTTACCAGCTTGTCTTGAGTTTAGGAGGCAGTTTTTACATTAAACAGGAGATCCATGATTTAAATGCGGAGATGTGTTCGTTGACTAAGTTTTTGGCAGATTTTTTAAGCGAACAAGGCCGCGTTGGCTTCCATCCTAGAGCGATCAACGGTTTGGCTGGTGTCATCTCGTTCCCAACGCTCCCCTAACTCGCAAGCTTCATTCCACAGGACCACGTAAAGAGAGCAATTCAGCTCTCATAATCAATCGTTTGTCGGGTACAGGGAGTAACGTTAATATTCGGACACCATGAGATTTTTTCCTTTGTAGCATCATAACTTTATTCTTAAAAAAACAAACCAAAAAAATGTAACCATGTATTATATTGAGTTATATCTCTTATAAATAATACTACAAACTTTATCAACACGGGTTAGGAACGTTCATTAATAATACGATTTAAATAAAACTCGATCCTGTTTCACACTACTTTAATATTCGGACGCTTTTCAGAACTAATTATTTCAAGTTTCTGTGAAAAATATATTTTTCAGTATCTTGTCGGGTAGCAATTCTGTTGTATCACTCCTTTCAAACCCTGAAACACGCTGTTAATCATCATAGACCTTCCTGTTATTTTAATCGACGCTTCATAGGTCCTTTGGAAAATATTGGTGTTTTTTTCTAATACGCTGCTCTAGGTCTTCCCACACATTCTCAAAAGAGTTGAGGTCTGGTGACTGAGTTGGAGGTTGAAAGATTTTGAGGCTGTTGTACAACAAATATTCCTGCATAACGCGAGCCTTATGTTTCGGTTCATTGGCCAGGTAAACTTGAACGTTTTTAATATCCACATTTTTCATCACCATTGTGACCATAGTTCTTTTAATACGTTCAGGTAGACATATTTTCCCATATTATTGGTGATGAACACTAATTCCAAATGTGTATAAAGAGCCGCAGACAAGAACGCTGCACCTCTGTGCTTTACAGTCGGCTTAAAATATGTGATTTTAGTTTCTTTATTCTTCTTCTGCCACACCATCATTCGTCCATCCAACCCAAAAATGTTAAATTTACTTTCGTCGGTATAAATGTCGTTCCATCGAGTTCCTTCCTTCGTAATTAACTCATTAGCAAAGCCAATCCCCCACTGTCTTTCAGTGTTCTTCGAATATTCTGATGAAGCACCTTTTTTCCAGTCTCGTTGTAAGATGGCAAGAACTATGCCCCTTACATGAAGTCATTAAAGATCACCTAACTCACGTTGAGCGAACAGTAGGGCTGAACAAAATGACTGACAAGGCACAATGCATCTTGTAGAGGGTATAGTATGGACGTATTGGAATAATTAATGTTAGGTGATGTCAAGTAATTCACACGACATGAAAACTTTGTGGAAATGAGTCGATTTACTGGACGCTAGTTTACCCCAGGGAAGTATTTAGAGTTGACCATGGCTGGCTGGGGAACGGCGAAGGGAAGCGACAATAGGCAGCTTAGGGCGGCTCAAGCTCTGAGAAAGCGGTAACGCGGCACAGCCTCCAGCCGCCTTAAGATGAGTGACAGCATGGGTGGTTGACCCCGACCCCATGCTGGTGCACCGGGAAGCAGACGGAGAACTTGTATGCCTGTTGATAAATGTCCGTCGTCCCGTTTTCAGGGAAACATGCGAGAAAGCCGTGCAAAGCTACGGTGGAGCAGTCAACAGAGGTCAAAATATGCGTGTTCGTGACTATAGCAACTTCACGCTGAATTCACGGTCTGCAGAGTCTGAAGTAAATCAGGTGAAGAGCGACAGAATGAAATACGCCAGCCTCCGATGGGAACGTAGGACTGAGGAATTTGAAGTACCCTCCTGGGAGCCAGAATTCCGGAAAAATTGGTGTTTATGCAGATGCTAACCTTGAGGGGTGGCATGGGAGGAGCTAAGTAGAAGAAGTTGAGAGGAAGGGAAATTTTGTGGGAATTTGTTCACTTCCCAGAGCAGGCATTGGTCGGCGCTGGGAAGCTACGCATAATTAATGCGACTTGCACTGCAATTGGCGTAAGTGATTTTGCTGGAGGGGAAACCGAGGCAAAGAGCGGACTGGGAGAAGTCCCCGTAGAGGTCTTCTGTTCCCAGCTTGCCTAGAGTGCAGACGTGGCATTCTTTACTCAGCTTGCCTGGGAAAGAGTGAGCATCTCTGCAGTTTAGGACCTAGCAAATGGAACGATTGAGCTTGGAGGAAGGAAATTTTGGTTCAGCTATATACTGAGCTAGATAGCTAGGAGTGAATAGACGAGCACAGCCTTGCAGCACCATGAGGTCGGCCGACGTCCACACAATGACGCTGCTCTGCCACGCTGAATTCGGTGATATTGCGCCCTCTCCGGCCACTGATTAATTTGTTGGATCACGTCGGCAAAGTTTGCACGAGGGTTTCATGGGACTTGTACTGTAGAATTCTTCTCGCACTTCACATTACGCCTGGGTCAGTCGATAGGAATTACTTTTGAGTTACCGTGCTTTACTCCACGGAAACGCAATTGATTACCACTGCCTGATAGGAGAGTCTTGTAATGTGATGATTGAAGGTCGGGAGTTAAAATAAATTTGTGCTAATCGACTGCATCTGTTTTCAATCAAGTAGTTGAACTCCCACGTCACTTTCTTAATTAATTTTATGTTCAACATTTGCATCTGGTGTTCAATAGCTGAATATAACATCAACGTGCACACCTTTTTAATTAAAAGTGATCAATTCTGAATAAATTAATGTCAACACTGCCACCGCAGTTCAATCAGGAGTCACAGGGCCATATTACTTTTTTGCGTTATCCGATATTGCGGCAGTTTTGCACTCTCTGTTGATCCGTTAGTCAATTAGTTGGGATGAACACACGCCAAAACCAGCTAAGTGACGGGTGGCGTGTTACACCGTTTAATCTGGGTGCACTGATTGTAGGATCCTCCTTTAGTTTTCGTATTAGACTCCTCTTCCCATGTGTATCCAACTTCTTTGGATTGCCCCTTTTTTCCGGCCGCTGTGGCCGAGTGGTTTGGGCTCTTCAGTCCGGAACCGCGCTGCTGCTACGCTCGCAGGTTCGAATCCTGCCTAGGGCATGGATGTGTGTGATGTCCTTAGGTTAGTTAGGTTTAAGTCGTTCTAAGTCAAGGGGACTAGTGACCTCAGATGTTAAGTCCCATAGTGCTCAGAGCCATTTATATTTTTGCTGGCCCTTTTTAAGGTATATGGTCCATATAGTCGTCGTTTTTGAATCGTGTGATGACATCTGCAGCAGTACTCTTAGCCACGTTGAGGACGGGAGCATTTTTCTATACGATTTATCTTTCGCGTTATGAAAAATCAGGTGTCGTATATCAAAAGCGGTATCATCGTTGCGCGGCATTATACCTCCTTGACAGTCGTCCGCTCTTCTAAACAAACACTGCCTTCTGAATCAGAATATGTAACTTGGCGTGAACGACAAACTGTCAAATATTAAAGTAACGTGAAAATTCAACAGTGTTTTTTTAAATCGTGTTATTTAACAACTGTTATAATTTGTGTAAAAATTTCACATTGCGAGGGGCGTTCAATAAGTTAGTTTTATTCAGGATCCCAGTACACTATATTATTCCCGACTGTTTTGACCACGAATTGTATTTTTTCAGCATAATCTCCGTTCAGTGCGACGGCCTTACGTCACCATACTCGGAGGGCCTGCATACCTGCATGGCACCTGTTTACTGGTCGATGTTGGAGCCAAAGTCTTGCTGCATCGATAACCTCGACATCAACCAAGTACTTCTTCCGTGGCATTGGGTTAAACAAATGGAAGTTGGGAGGTGCGAGATCCGGGCTGTCGGGTGGACGAGGACCAGTGCAATGAAGTTCAGTGAGCTTCTCTCGGACGCGCAGACTTCGGTGAGACCTTGCGTTCTCAAGGAGAAGGAAAACGTCTTCAATTCCAGTACATTTCAGAGCTGATCGCTGCACCATGAAGGAGGACATCAAAGAGAATAACCGCTTCAGAGTCCCAGAAGTTAGTCGCCATGATTCTAATGGCTAAGGACGCGGTTTTGAACTTTCTCTTCGGAGAAAAGATGGTGTGGCGCCGCTTCATGGCCTCCCATTTTGTTTCCGGTTCAAAGTGATGAACGCATGTTTCATTGCCTGTTACGTGTTCGACAAAAAATTGTCACGACCAATATCGTAACGCGCAAGAAATTCCGCACAGATGTTGCTTCGTTGCTATTTATGGTATTGTGTTACTCGGCGAGTAATCCAGCGGGCACACTCCTTTGAGTACGCTTGCTCGTGGAGGAGTGTGTCAGCATTACCAACAGATACGTCCAGTTGGCATCGAGGTGTTTGACTGTGATCCGTCGAATGACAATGCCCTCAGGTCCAAACACTGCAGGAGTCACAGCCGTGTGCTGCCGGCTGCCACATGAGAGGCCGGTCAGATTTGTGCGACCTTGTTGCGATGTTGGCAGACGCCTCGCCCAGCGACTCCCCGTGCTTTTGTTGACTGTCAGGTCTCCGTAGACATTCTGCTAGCGCCTATGAATATCTGCGATGCTCTGGTTTTTAGAAGATAGAAAATCATGACAGCTCTCTGCTTGTGAAGCACTTCTACATCTACATCCATACTCCGCAAGCCACAGGGTGTGTGGCCGAGGGTACTTTGAGTACCTCTATCGGTTCTTCCGTTACAGACGCCACTTTGAAGGCTACGTATAGCGCCGCCAACAAACGAAACTTCATGAAACTGTAGAGCCTGAAACGGGGATAATCCTCGATGTCCCACAACAAATTCTGCATCTTTTCAAACGAAACTGGCCGAGAAAAACCGGGTTGCACTACTCACTGGATGCCCTTCATATTGTTGACTGGACGTCTACATATAATACTTGATTACTTCTTAGTTTTGTTTTCTTAAGAACAAAGCCATGATGCTACAGAGTAAATATCTTATAATGGCCGAATATTATCTTACTCACTGTACCTCTCTGTCACTTGATTTCCACTTCTGCGCCAGACTCACTATGAGCGCAACCTAACAATAAACTTGTTGTCACTTCGATATATGTTCCATTCCGCTATATTGGTGAGCTTATTACCTTCACTATCATTAGATTTGTTTTTGGAGAGGATCCGCCTTGAGAAAAACACAAAGGCCGCGAGGGGTACCCGCGCGGTCTCAGGCGCCTGTCACGGTCCGCGCGGCTTGCCCCGTCGATGGTTCGGGTCCTCCCTCGAGTATGGGTGTGTGTGTGTTGTCCTTAGCGTAGGTTAGTTTAAGTTGGATTAAGTAGTGTGTAAGCTTAGGGACTGATGACCTAAGCCGTTTGGTAAAATAGGATCTTACCACAACATTCCAGATTTCCAAAAACAAAATTTCTATTTCTTCTTGTCTGTTTCTCTGAAGCTTCAGCATCTCTCTTGTTGCCACATTCTGTGATTTTCCTGGATTTTTATATTTTTTATTGCAGTTTGTCATTTTTATGCAAATAACGGCAATGTTGTTGTGGTCTTCAGTCCTGAGACTGGTTTGATGCAGCTCTCCATGCTTCTCTATCCTGTGCAAGCTTCTTCATCTCCCAGTACATACTGCAACCTACATCCTTCTGAATCTGCTAAGTGTAGGTCTCCCTCTACGATTTTTACCCTTCACGCTGCCCTCCAATACTAAATTGGTGATCCCTTGATGCCTCAGAACATGTCCTACCAACCGATCCCTTCTTCTAGTCAAGCTGTGCCACAAACTGCTCTTCTACCCAATTCTGTTCAATACCTCCTCATTAGTTGTGTGATCTACCCATCTAATCTTCAGCATTCTTCTGTAGCACCACATTTCGAAAGCTTCTATTCTCTTCTTGTCCAAACTATTTATCGTCCATGGTTCACTGCCATACATGGCTACACTCCATACAAACACTTTCAGAAACGGCTTCCTGACACTTAAATCAATACTCGATGTTAACAAATTTCTCCTCTTCAGAAATGCTTTCCTTGGAATGTCAATAAAAACAAAACAAATACAAAAAATAAGAAAAGCATAAAATGCAGGAAATGTGCTAACAAGAGAGCCCACTGGTGATGTTGAAACTTCGGCGAAACATGTCTGTGAAATAAAGGAAAAGATAATGATTGTGTTTGGGTTGATGGGTTGGCTTGTTTGGGAGAAGAGAACAAAGATCGAGGTCATCCGTCTCATCGGATTAGGGTAGGACGGGGAAGGAAGTCGACCGTGCCCTTTCAAAAGAACCATCCCGGCATTTGCCCGGAGCGATTTAGGGAAATCACGGAAAACCTAAATCAGGATGAACCGTAGTCCTCCCTAATCCAAGTCCAGTGAGCTAACCACTGCGCCACGTCGCTCGGTGATAACGATTGTGCTTTGCTCAAAGCGGACCCTCTCCAAAAACAAATCTATTTGTAACACGGACAGAAGAGCTTCAACCTCGAGACAATTGATATCGCTGTGTACGGTATCACTTTTAGCTGCTCGAACTGAGATGCGACAAATGGTCCGGGAGGTGCCAGTGACCCCTCGGTGAGAGGCCGCAAGCGGCGCAGTTGCGTGCTCGCGCGCTGGCAGCCAATGTAAGCAGCGTGCAACTGGAATGCCGTGGGCGGATTTCGGCGGCGCTGGGCGCGGTGCGGCGCGGCGCGGAGTGTGGTGCGCGTGGGCCCGCGAGGTCATCGCTCCCCGCGCAGCCGCGCCGGAGAGTGCTCTGGCAGGGTCCGCGTGCGGCAGGTCAGGATCGGGGCCGCCGCCGCCGCCGCCGCCGCCGCCTCGGCCTTTGCCGCTCCACGCCGCGTCTCCCTGGGCCGCCCGGCTATTTGCGTCATACTTTCTGGCCGCCTGCCGCCGACAGCTGCAAAAATCCCCTCCCACGCCGCACCGCCTCACCGCCCGCATTGTCTCGCGGTACTCAGCTCTCTCACCGTACGCGTCTCGTCCTCTGAATACGCCGCCTCTGCGAAGAAAACGGCTGCTGCTAAGCTTCTCCGGCGACTCGGTTTAGGTGGCGGTCGTGTTTGGAGGATATACTACGCGTTGAGTCCGTCAACTAGATCCCATGCTTCCAGGAATATTTAGCTCGTTCGCGTCTGTTTGTCTTTACTTAGTGGCGACTTTCATACACAAGCTGGGCACGGTAACATGGCAAGTTATTAATAACACGTTCAACCACCTCTTGCTCTTACTGCATTTTGCGTTTGCGACGGAGTGCACAGGATGTACACTACTGGCCACAACAATTGCTACACCAGCGTTGGTCAAGATCCAATTACTGTTAGCAGAATACGGAATCGGTGGGTTCAGGAGGGTAATACGGAACGCCGTGCTGGATCCCAACGGCCTCGTATCACTAGCAGGCGAGATGACAGGCATCTTATCCGCATGGCTGTAACGGATCGTGCAGCCACGTCTCGATCCCTGAATCAACAGATGGGGACGTTTGCAAGAAAACATCCATCTGCACGAACAGTTCGACGACGTTTGCAGCAGCGTGGGCTATCAGCTCGGAGACCATGGCTGCGGTTACCCTTGACGCTGCATCACAGACAGGAGCGCCTGCGATGGTGTACTCAACGACGAACGTGGGTGCACGAATGGCAAAACGTCATATTTTCGGATGAAGCCAGGTTTTGTTTACAGCATCATGATGGTCCCATCCGTGTTTGGCGACATCGCGGTTAACGCACATTGGAAGCGTGTATTCGACATCGCCATACTGGCGTATCACCCGGCGTGATGGTATGGGGTGCCACTGATTACACGTCTCGGTCACCTCTTGTTCGCACTTTGAACAGTGGACGTTACATTTCAGATGTGTTACGACCCGTGCCTCTAATCTTCATTCGATCCCTGCGAAACCCTACATTTCAGCAGGATAATGCACGACCGCATGTCGCAGGTCCTGTACGGGCCTTTCTGGATACAGAAAATGTTCGACTGCTGTCCTGGCCAGCACATTCTCCAGATCTCTCACCAACTGAAAACGAGTGGTCAATGGTGGCCGAGCAACTGGCTCGTCACAATACGGCAGTCACTACTCTTCATGAACTGTGGTATCGTGTTGAAGCTGCATGGGCAGCTGTACCTGTACTCGCCACCCAAGCTCTGTTTGACTCAATGCCCAGGCGTATCAAGGCCAGAGGTGGTTGTTCTGGGTAGTCATTTCTCAGGATCTATGCACCCAAACTGCGTGAAAATGTAATCACATGTCAGTTCTAGTATAATATATTTGTCCAATGAATACTCGTTTATCATCTGCATTTATTCTTGGTGTAGCAATTTTAATGGCCAGTAGTGCACTACGAGCTGAGTCCGTCAACTAGATCCCCTGCTTCCAGGACCTCGTTCACGTCTGTTTGTCTTTACTTAGTGGCGACTTTCATACACACGCTGGGCACGGTAACGTGGCACTTTATTTATAACACGCTCTTACCGTAGTTTGCATTTGCGACGGAGTGTACGGGATGTAATTTAATTAATATGGAAAACTGACGCGAGTGAAAATCACAGACGCTACAGCAGAGGCGCTCTCCAAATAACGGTTCTACAACAAAATTCTGTCTCGAAATCTGGCATAAGACCCAAACACTAACTGTTCTTATGTAAAGCACACCAGCGGAGAGACTCAGTCTGTACTTTCACTGCACGACAACAATGGTAATCTTACTATTGACAGTATCACTACAGCAGGGTTACTAAACTCAGCCTTCAGAAACCTCTTCATCAAACAAGAAGAAGTAAATATTTCAGAAATTGAATCAGAACAACTGCCAACATGAGCAAATTAGGATATGCTTGGTAAAGCGAACTAGCTTATATCACTTAATAAAGACAAGGTCTCCGGTCCAGATTGCACACAAGCTACATTCGTTCCAGAGTATGCTGATACAATAGTTTAACACTTAGCAGTCATACACACCCAGCCGCAAGTCGAAAGATCGTAAAAACTGGAGAGTTGCGCAGATCACAATAGCCCAGAAATGAAATAGGAGTAATCAGCTGAATTACAAATCCATATCACTAACGATTTGCAGTAAGATTCTGGAACCTATACTGAGTTCAGACATTCTGATTTACCTCGAAGAAAACGATTTGTTGATAAACAGCCGACACGGATTCAGAAAATATTGTTCTTGTGAAACACAACCAACTCTTTATTCTCGCAAAGTAATGAGTGCTATTGGCAGGGGATGAAAAATTGGTTCAGTATTTTTGGATTTCCGATAGGCTTTCGACACCGTTCCTCACACCGACTTCTAATAAAATTTCGCTCTCAAATAAAGTGCCAACTGGAAGTTTAGACGGCTGAAAGTTTTTATGCGACATTTCTCAATGAACAGCTGACGCCCCGGAATCATCTCTATAAAGAGGGGCTTATAGACGTTATCTGTTGTAGTTTGGAGTTTACCACATTCCGATAGGAAGCAGTTCACATGTAAGGTTTGAATCCAGTATCTACTATATAAACTGTTCTCTCTTATTGGATCTGTATCCTTGTTTTCAAACTTAATCAAAAATGTGACATGCAATAGCTCAAAATATGCTCTTATGCGGTAGTGCTTTCTTTCATCGACACCTTCAATTTCTTTCAAGGCCGCAGTAAATATAAAGCTACACTAAAAGCTAGTGTGGACGCAAGAATAGGCTCCTAAATGGCTGGCAGAAGACAATATGAAAGGCCAAAGCACTTCGTCCTAGACATTAGAGAGATATTATTGCATAACGTAGGTAAGACGTTTGTCAGATACTTTTGATCCACTGCTGTTTGTTTTTCCTACCCAGGAACAATTTGTGGCCTAGTCGTTTTAGTGCAAATAGTGGCTGCAAAAATGTAAATAGCGATTTTGCAAAGACGTTCAGAAATGTATTATACGTGGGGTGCCACAATTGTAATGAAAATCGGTCCTATCCTGACTTAGGTCTGTTTATTCCATGTTCGAAAACTGGCAACGACCTTGATGTTGTTACATATTCTGTACGCAGGGTGTTGGATGTGTAGGCAGGGTACACACGTCCAGGTATAGGTGAAGGGTCAATTGTGTTTGAGTATTACAAAGCAGATTTCGGTCCCTTGCTTTCCGCAGCTCATGGAATCAGCATGGGCAAGCACAATACAGCAATATCATTTTAAACCTCTAATGCACACACCTGATACCATCGCACCTGACGAAATACAGAGTGTTTCAAAAAGAATATACGCATTACAATATATTACGTTGTCAAAACTTTCAATCGCTGCGCCAGTACTCGGTAATTGGAAGAACAAATACATTGTCTAATTTATATATGTTGCCAACAGCTGCGGTTGTCCACTGTTTACTTGGTAACAGCCACTTATTGCAGAATGGCTACTCCGCAGCAGAAATCATTCTGTGTCGTCGAGTTTGTGAAGCGTAATTCCATGAGTACAGTGCAAAGACGTTTCATATTGAGGGATGAGACTGATTCTCCGAATGGCTGGAACACCCGGAGGTGGTATCGGAAGTCTGAGGACACAGGTAGTAAATGTAAAGGAAAGATACCTGACCGCCTTCGTGTTACCGACGAAATCGTCGCATGGATGCAAACCGCTTTATTTCTACAAAATCAACTTGTCGGGTGTTACAGCTACCTACGGTAACAGTCGGGCATGTTTAGAGACGTCTGTTGGTTATGAAGCAGCACAAGTTACAAGTTACAGCTGATATAGATCTTACATCATGACGACAAACGTAAATGTGTGGCATTTTCTGACGAGCTTCAGAATGCTGTTGACAACGATTACACCTCACCACACGGCATCGTGTTCAGTGATGAAGCGACTTTCCACTTTAGTGGGAAAGTAAACAAGGACAATATTCCAATTTGGTGCCTAAAAACCTACATGCACACAATGAACTTGTAGAGATTCACCCAAAGACAGTGCGATATCGCATTCAACTGCTTTGGTCCATTCTTCTTTGATGGAAACATGGTTAACCGTCAGCAGTATCTTGCTATGTTAACAAATTGTTGTTGCCGTGGAGGGTTGACAAGGACAACTTCATTTTTCAACAAGATTGGCCTCACCCTCACTGGGCTTGTCAAGGGCGTGAATATTCCAATGAAACCCTAAAGAGCCGTTGGACTGGTTATCTAAGGGCCGGCCTTTTAGCACTGGCCTCCATGGTCATCGCATTTGACGCCCTGTGCGACTTTTTTCGGTGCGGTATTACTAAGGACAACGTTTACGCTCCAGCACTACCACAGAACCTAGAATAGTTGAAGAAACGGATCCGTACGGCCGCAACATCAGCAACGACGTGCGTGCTTATCCGAGTATGGGAGGAATTCGAGTATCGATGTGATACTGTTCCTGTCGCTGGTGGAGGACATACAAAACATCTGTAATCTAGAGGGGTTCGTAAATATAGCTTTAGTATTCTATACAGAAAGAGCGCCGGTTGATGTGATCGAGCAGTTCTAAGCGCTTCAGTCTGGAACCGCGTGACCGCTACGGTCGAAGGTTTGAATCCTGCCTCGGGCATGAATGTGTGTGATGTCCTTAGGTTAGTTAGGTTTGAGTAGTTCTAAGCCTAGGGGACAGATGACCTCAGAAGTTAAGTCCCATAGTGCTGAGAGCCATTTGAACCATTTGAATATATGTCTCAAGTTTCATAGCTGTATGTATAACAGTTGTAAGTAGGCTGTTTATGTTTTCTCTATGTAAGTAGGCTGTTTATGTTTTCTCTATGTAAGTAGGCTGTTTATGTTTTCTTATTGGCAACGTTACGTAGCGCTCAATATGAAAATCACTGGCTGTGCTGTGTGCAGTCTGTGGCTAGTTTGCATTGTTGTCTGCCATTGTAGTGTTGGGCAGCGGCAGCTGGCTGTGAACAGCGCGTAACATTGCGCAGTTGGAGGTGAGCCGCCAGCAGTGGTGGATGTGGGGAGAGAGATGGCGGAGGTTTGCAGTTTGTCATGAACTGATATATATATATTATGATTTATGATGATATCAAGGTAAATACATTGTTTGTTCTCTATTAATATCTTTCATTTGCTAACTATCCCTATCAGTAGTTAGTGCCTTCAGTAGTTTGAATCTTTTATTTAGCTGGCAGTAGTGGCGCTCGCTGTATTGCAGTAGCTTGAGCAGCGAAGATTTTGTGAGGTAAGTGATTTGTGAAAGGTATAGTTTAATGCTAGTCAGGGCCATTCTTTTGTAGGGAATTTTGAAAGTCAGATTGCGTTGCGCTAAAAACATTGTGTGTCAGGTTAAGCACAGCCATATATAAAATGTTCAAAGGGTACGTTTCACAGTGTAATAAATATATGCGTTCGAAATACTTATTTTATCATACCCTGTACTAGTAATCCATGTTCTAGTATAAGCGCAGGCGTCCCAACAGTGCTGCATTACAACGTCGGCGCGGGTACTGCACGGGTGGACGGTGGCTCGATAATAACTGGGGAAGCAGAAAGAAACGAAATTCGCCGTGCGAGTCAATCTGCGAGAAGCAGAAAGTCCAAAACCGCATAGAGACGCGCACTGGGCTAAACTCAGCACCCGGTTGGCGCGGGTGGCTGGAAATTAAGCCCTGGGCGAGGTGCATGGTGGTTCAACCGAGACCCACAAGGACAGATCGTGGCGCATACGTCACAGAAAGCGACACTGCATGTCTTATGAGTGCTAGCAGCCATCTACGGCGATAGCGTGTAACTATTTCAGACGAGAATGAAACTTTCACTCTGCAGCGGAGTGTGCGCTGGTAGGAAACATGGGGGGAGGGGGGGGGTGACAGATTAAAACTGTGTGCCAGACCGAGACTCGAACCTTTCGCGGCCACGTGGTCCTCTCAAGCACAACCCACGACCAGTCCTCATCACAGCTTCAGTTCCGCCAGTACCTTGTTTGCTCGCATGGGGAGAGATAAGAACTACAGGGCGGGTGCTCGAATGTCTCCCATTTGTGATGGTCCGTAGTGGATGAGCGCAGATCGATTGGCGTCTTCCGTCGAATCGCGATCAGCACGCAACTTGGCGCACCATTCCATAGTGGTGGATTTCGACAGATATGCAGCCCCATACACATTGATCGTTCTCCAATGGATGCCTACCGGTGTTTGTCCTACGGTGGCCAAGAAAAGAGTAACAGCATATTGATCCCGTTTGGACACTTGTGATAGTAACACCATCATAGTTCTCGTTTCCGCATTAACCGCGGGCACTTCAGAAAGACAGGACTGCCACAGTAATTCCTTGCCTACATGCCAGTGTTTTTGTAGCCGCATCGGAGTCGCACTACGCTGCATGTATGTTGCAGCAGGGTTCTCAAACGGAAATTCTTCGATCGCCCCCTTTAGAAAGTCTACTGCTTCTGCGCCATGGGAATTGTATTCGATAATGTGCTCAACGCGTCTGAATACTTTAAGTCGTTTCTGGTACCAGTAGAGTTTAAAAAGATAGTAGAGGGTATATACTGAGCCTCTGGCTTGAGGGCAGCCTTTTGTTTCCTGTTCAGTAAACTATCATTTCTGTTCCTCAAGATAATGGATAGGGTCTCTTCAGTCATCTCAATGAGCCATAGGCGCAGTTTATAGTTTTGGGTTAGAATCTACTCTTTTATCGTTCATTTAGAAGCGTCATGTTACTACTGGATTAACTGGATGCTTTATGGAGGTCTTCCAACATATTATTTCAATTTAAATGCTACTCCTAGTAACACCATGACGGTTTCTGTTCTCAGTTTGCTGCCCTTCTCCCATTTCAAAGATTTCTAACGTCAAGGCATCTGTACCGTATTTTCGTGGATGGTTACTGTTCTCGGCCATCTTTATCACTTTCGAATACTGTCGACGTCAGATGTCCCCATTAAGCCGTGCACACACATCTACCATTTCTTCTCCCCAGCCGGTCCTTCGTCTATCCACTTCATGAATCTTCTAGCTAACGTCGCACAGACCTCTCTCTTCTTTCGGATCGGATGCTTTACAGAAAACGTCTTTTTCACATTTGTCTAACACAGGGGTTCCAAACAAAATTTTCTCGAGGACCCCCTTATCGAGCATGACTGGTACCTTGTCCTATCACAGTACCAAGTACCTAAAAAAGCCAAATTAAGAGTCTTTTTATACGTTTTCTATCTTTGGTACTTAGAAAAAACATGGACATATTCCTTATTGAAAAAAATATTGAGCTTAAAACTTTTCCAATTTAGCCACCATGGTTATTGTTAAATTTTTGATTATTGCTCAAAATCTTTGTCTTCAAATCTGGGTGTTTAGTATAACAAACTCCTTTAAAAAAATAAAAATTGAGTATGAATTGAAAATGAAAGGAAAAAAAATAAAACTGAGTGTATTGGTCTTTCAAGTGTACTACACTTGAGATTGCATTGAGTAGACATGTGCGAAAAATAAGAAAACACTAATTACATACAAGGTATTATTTATTTGAAAAAATACAGTTACAACAGAGTACTCCATCATAAGCGGCCAAAACAAAAAAATCTGTTATCATACGAAATATATTTAATATATTTTTTATTCTAATAGCATCTTGCGGACCCCTCTGGCATAGCTCGCGGACCCCTGGGGGTCCGCGGACCACCTGTTGGGAACCACTGGTCTAACATATGCTCGTTCACTTCACTTCCAACACTGTTCTGTGTTAACACACCTCAAAGTCCTACTTCCTAGGTCTTCCCACGCTTTGTTCCTCACGTCCAGACAGTCCTATACGTCAAACATCAGACTGCACAAGCATCTCGATCGGGAGTCGAATGAGATTTTCAGTATTTCAGGTAAAGGGTAAACGTTTTTCGGAAGATGATAGGAAACGAAAAAAAGGAAAAAAGAACGTTACAAGCCATACCTGTACGTAAGTGTATCATATCAAATATATTCAAGTCAGTGCTTATTGCCGTCGAAGGAACAACTTTATGAGCGGTCGCAATCAAGCATTTTCAGGAATCAAACAGTCCACCGAGATAATAAAATATGTTATTCCCAAATGAAACCATGTACTGTATGGTGCTCCATTCTAGCAGACTTGGAAACAGGAGCAGAATGGGGTGACGCATGTTCACGTTAATGGTGAAACTTAGAAAAGATGTGAGCTTTGTAAATATTGGATTGTAGCGTGAAACTTCGTTGTAGCAGAGTTTCGGTCTCCACAGTTGGCACTTTGTGGAAACAGCGTTAACTTTTTCAAGCCACATAACACTGTGCATCTCTTTAAACGGATCTTCAGTGACCTGAAAAACTGCACATTTAATTAAAAAAACATCTTCTGCAGCATCTCTCTGGTTTAAAAGTTTTAGAGTTTTAATCAAAATCCCAAATGTTCTGTATGTAGTATTACATGTTGCAATCCTCGTTCAATTATCGTGATTTATTGATACACTTATAACGCCACGCAAGTTACGTGTACGATGGTTATACTGAGGTTATCAAAGACCAGCAGTAGGACCAAGCATTTTGGATTGCAAAGACTTTCATTTGTCCTCCTTTCTCTGTTTGGTTCTTTCTTGTATTAAACATAAAACATCCAAGATAGTGAACTACAGGATAAAATTACAGTTCGCATCGTTGGGAATCCGAGCTGATTTTACATTGAATTTTATGTCCTCGCTGGTCGGATCTGGAGGGCTGAACTAGTGCATGAATTTTTACACTTTCTCTAAACACTGAACTGAACCGAAACGCGACAAATAAACGACAAAACTCACGCTTTTGCCATAAAATACTTGGATCTTCCTCTTAGATGGAGAAATAATTAGTGAACATTAAGCGTAAACTAGGAAGAAAGCTGCTGCAATGGTCCAGTAAGACTGAACCTGTGTTAAGAGCGCACGAGTGGTTAGCCTTATAGTGCCAAGTACAGCAACAGTGAAATACTTAACGACCAACGTGCTTTTGAAACTCTTGCAACGGTGTGCCATTACCCGTTGCGAGAGATATAAACCACGACACAGGATTGCAAGAGAGACGTAAACGGCGCACAACTAGTTCTGGCAGGAATTACGGATAGACTCCAGCCCGCGACACAGCGCAGCCGCTAGCTCACTTGTTGGCTAGACGACCAGCCAGTCCTAAGGCACTGTCGATGTGATAAATAGCCGATACAGTTACAACTAACGGACGGCGAGACCCGCAATGGACGGGAAGGCGTTTGTCACTTAAGGTATTTTAATTAACGCCACCTTGACACTTTGCTTGAGTACGAACAACAAGGCATACGGGCGAGTGTGGGGAATCACACATTACCCTTGCAGATATTACACTTGAACACGTTAAAATTTTTTATCTCACATTTACACTTCTGGTAATGTCTTAGTAATGTCATTAGCAGCAAACCAGTTAACCACGTCCATACCACATGAAAATAGACCTGCTGTGCGATGTGGAGTGCGAAGCGTAAAGCGCAAGCATACCAACCAACAGTACTAACTGTACTACTGTAACGCATACCGGAGACAGAAACGAATGTAGACAGACCACCAAAATAACTTTTTGTCCAGAACAAAACAAAAAAGTGTACCAAGAAAATGTTTGTCCTGCAGAGTCTAACAACCCTACCACAACTAAGGTCAAAATTTTAATAACAATTGTGGTGTTGCTCACGCTACTAAATACAGCATTTTCGGGCAACGTCACTCATATTATGTGGCAGGTGTCATTAAAACACAGTTAATAGTCATTTCCCACCCAGGTCTCGTCGAAAAATCATGGCTCAATCGTTGAAAATCTAGGTGGTTATGATTCCAAGCTCGGATGCAAAGAGGCCTAGGTTTTATTCTGCTATATTCAAAAGCTTTTGTAGATACGCTTCACAAACCATCCTTGAAGATTACACTTTTGCTGGACAATGGTGATGTAAAAAAATAATCAGCACTCCGAGTTTAAGTTACACTTCCTTTTAATTGCAATATCACGTAACACACAAAACATAACTTCACAATACAAAACATACTTGAAAACATCTTCCTCACAGTCACTGTTAAAGTTCACATTTCATAAGCTGACTACGTTATGCGTCTTTCCAGCATGATGTCCAACACTTGACTTTTTCAAGGTCCGATTCTCTAACACGTTAACAACTAACTAACTAATAATCGCTTACGCGCTCAAAAATCAGAGTCACAAGTACGTCGAAGATCATAGTGACAAAAGAAAGAATACAAATAAGAATAATATCATTGCAATATAAACATATCGATGTATCACAAATGAAATCAAATCTGAATGTTGTCTCAGAAATATGTTAGCTACTTCACAGAAATACAGTAGAATATAGCTGGTATCGAGAGGTTCAGATGAGGTGCCGTAATGGTTACGTAATTCAAGTACCATTACAAGGGGGACATTAACCAGCATGATTACCTTTGTTGTAATTTGGTTAGTTACGAAGATATGAACGACAGTACGTCTTTTTAGGGTTCCATAGCTCAGTCTCTGAAACCGAATCCTTAAGGGATCATTTTATTGTACGTCCGTCCTTCTGTCTGTCTCTTTTTACGACCCTTAAGGAATGGGTTGATGTATCAAGTTGACATTTATGTAAGCTACTAAGGTCGTCGATCGCTTGTCGCTGCAAGAAATTTAAATAAACTTATAGATCAACGGTATCATAAGAAACGGCCACTTATGTCACATAATTTTGACACTCGGAAACTCATTCATCAAAATCTATAGAGTACTTTGACTTAGAATAATGAAATTTGGCAAGAAGCAAGCTGTCACAGCACAAATAAAGGAAAAATCCCAAAATGTTTAATTTCTACTTACACCACACGAAAAATTTATTTATTTGTCATTTGTTATCGGTCCGTCTCTTAAGACAGGTGGATGTGTCAAGTTGAGATTTATGGCACGGGCTTAGGCTACAGTCCCGTGGCGGTGTAGAAAATTTAAACTTCTAAGTCAGTGCAGTCAAAAGCTATAGCCATTTATGTCCCATAATTTGACACTCGCAAACTCACTCATAAAAACCTGTAGTGTACCTGCCGTTGATCTGGAATCACGAAATGTGAAGTATGGCAAAAAGCAAGGTTTCACAGTACAAGTAAGGAAGACAAAATCTGAAAATTGTTAATTTGCACTTATAAAACGAAAACTATTTTTTTTTCTTTTGTTGTCCGACTGTCGGTCTGTCCGTCCGTTAAGACCCCCTTTTCTCTAGAATTACAGTAGCAATTGCGAAATTACAGAAATATTTAAAATTAAGGTATTCTTGAAAGTCTTGGAATTACCGGGACCCAAATCTTGCCAGTATCGATATCGATGACAGGCAAAAATCGTGGAGAATCTCGATTCCCGCGTCGGATTAACTACCTATATAATTAAGTTTGACAAACTGCCTGTTGGCTTCTTTCTCGAGTTCATCGTTCGACGATCGTCGGATGATTTTTCTGACGTTTCGCCAGCACGGGTGTCTGGCATTGTCAAAGCTTCACTCTCCATTGCTGGTGGTGGTCTGGACCCGCGCTCGCGGCCGCAGACTATATGCACTTGGCGCGCCAACGTCGAAGGGCTTCTCCGCGGACATTTTCCGCGCGGTTCTCCTCTCGCTACCTGCCACGGTCGTTCGCTGCAGCATGGGAAGCCAGGATCCTTTTATCTTGAGGCTTCCTTCTTTCTTGCTGAAGCTACTCTCGTGTTTGTGTATTTCTATAGTTTATCTGAACAAGCGGGTGTGGTAGCTCTTCTCTACAGCCGGAACTTGTGTGTCGGCGAATTTTACTATGTGGCCGGTCACACCTTACAATATTGCCCCAGAAGTTGGACCATCACGGAATAAGGGGAGTAGCTCACAATTGGTTCACCTCTTACTTTAGCAACAGGCAGCAAAAGGTCATTATTCACAATGTTGATAACGAATGTGATGTGGGATCTGAGTGGGGTACTGTCAAGCAGGGGGTGCCCCAGGGATCAGTGTTGGGGCCGCTCCTGTTCCTTATTTATATAAATGATATGCCCTCTAGTATTATGGGTAACTCTAAAATATTTCTGTTTGCTGATGACACTAGCTTGGTAGTAAAGGATGTTGTGTGCAACATTGACTCGGTTTCAAGTAGTGCAGTACATGACCTCAGTTCATGGCTTGTAGAAAGTAAACTAACGTTAAATCACAGTAAGACTCAGTTTTTACTGTTTCTAACACACAATTCAACAAAACCTTACGTTTTAATCTCACAGAACGGGCATATGATTAGTGAAATTGAACAGTTCAAATTCCTAGGTGTTCAGATAGATAGTAAGCTGTCGTGGAAAGCCCACGCTCAGGATCTAGTTCAAAGACTTAATACTGCCATTTTCACTATTCGAACGGTATCGAAAGTGAGTGATACTTCGACACGTAAATTAGTCTACTTTGCTTATTTTCATTCACTTATGTCGTGTGGTATTATGTTTTGGGGTAACTCTTCCCATTCTAGAAGGATATTTTTGGCTCAGAAACGGGCGGTTCGGGCAATAAGTGGTGTGAGTTCACGAACATCTTGTCGACCTCTGTTCACGAGTCTGGGTATTTTGACATTGGCCTCTCAATATGTATATTCTTTACTGTCGTTTCTTGTTACCAATATTAGTTTATTTCCAACAATAAGCAGCTTTCACTCGGTTAATACTCGGCAGAAATCAAACCTCCATTTGGATCGGACTTCCTTAACTCTTGTGCAAAAAGGTGTGCAGTATATTGCTGCATCCATTTTCAATAAGCTGCCACTCGAATTCAAAAATCTTAGCAGTAATCCAGGCGCTTTCAAATCGAAACTGAAGAGTTTCCTCATGGGTCACTCCTTCTATTCTGTCGAGGAGTTCCTTGAAAAATTAAGCTGATTCTCATAGTATTGCTGATAGCGTTTGCTTAAACTTATGGACTGATTTTCTTTCAGGCTCATGAACATTTATTTTTATCTGTTATTACTTTTACGTTGTAAGTTCATGTACTGACACGTTCCATGACCTTGGAGATTTGCTCCTCAATTTGGTCCTACGGAACGTGACATGTAAATAAATAAATAAATAAACACAGCGCGTACTCTGCTACGGCCGAGTTCACAAACTGTGTCTTTCCCTATAGTTTTCTTCCTCTACGGCTCCCTCCAGCACAATGCAGGTTATGTCATATAATTTCGTACCTTCTTTTAGTCAGTTTTCCGCGAAGTCATTTCCTCGCCGATTTCTTTTCAGCATCAACTTCCAACATCCTTCTGTAACACAGCACCTCAAACGCTCTGATTTCTTCTCTTCCGTCTATTGATGCAGTTCATGATTCATTTTCATACAATGCTGTGCTCCAGAGGAAAAGTTTTCACAAATTCATTCTTTAAATAAGAGAACTCCGATCGTTTACTATGCAAGCGACGTTGTAAACGATGCGTGCATCTTAAATTAAGGTCTATGCATGACAGAATTAAGCTTCTTTTAGCGAGGAACGTCATCTTTGCCTATGTTACTCTGCTTCCTATATATTCCCTGCTTCGTTCAATCTTACGTTCGTTTGCTTCCAAAGTAACAGAATTCCTACATTTAGTCTATCACGTAGTCCCCAATTTTGATGATTTTATCGCTTACCTCATTTCTGGTACACATGATCACTTTCGCCCTTCTTTCGTTTATTCTCAGTAGATACTATGTGCTAATTCGACTGTTCTTTCTACTCTGCATATCCTGTAATTCTTCCTCACTTTCACTAAGGGTAGCACTGTTCCACGATACGAACAGTAGAACCAAAATCCATTTTGTATCATGTGAAATCTTCTGGGCATGCTCCTTTTCAGTGTTCTTCAGAAGTCGACGTTTCGACGCCTTTGCTGGGACTTTATTCAGGGCTCTTGAGGTGCCTTCGACTGCTTGAATACAAGTCAACAGGGAACGCCACGAGAGTCTTCGCAGAGAGGGCGAAATGTCGACCATTGAAGAACTTTGAAAAATTACATGATGCGGTTTAATAATCCGTGAAGATCTACTTACAGGCTACACTGTATCATTCACGTGCTTGTCCGAGAAGACCCCACAGACACATGTGGCAAAACAACGTTAGTGGCTGAGGCATCACATGGCACACCAGCCCTTGCTACCACCTGCCTTCTTGTATGCACATCACAGTCAGTAACTAACTAACTTTTTTCCTCGAAAAACGGGCATCTCTCTCTTCCCACTGCCTTCCCCCACCCGGACACCCTCCTTCCCCCAGTCCCCTCACCCTAAACCTCGAGAGGAAGGAGATTCTGAACGAAGAGAAAATCTGTGGGAAGAGAATGTGGCGGGAAGTAGTGCTTCATTACGAATTATTATAGTCTGAACAAGGGTAGATGCCCCGACATATTGTGGCGAATCTGGCGAAAGTGGATTGGCTCAGTTCACAATCGTGCACTTGGGTGCAATGCTGAGGCCAGCCCGCATAAGCCGCTGGGCATTCTTGGTTGCGATTTGATAGGAGGTGCTCCGCGAGGTGGAGTGCAGACAAAGATGAGCAACGATTCCCCATAGGTGTGGTACCACACTTGGATGAGTACCTACGATTAGATATGTAGATAGTTTGCTGGCATTTACTTGCCTGTTTAATATTTCTAAGATGTATTTGTAAATACTTCGTAGTAAATTTACTTACATTAAACATTAACGAATGTTTGTTGTGCCTCACTTTACAAAAAAATAATCTCAACTAGGCAGCTGATACAATATGCCTGGAGGAAGCTTGATTCGCTGCTCTGACCAGGGCATGGAGTGCAGTAGCACTTACTGATTTCTTTTCTTGGTGTGAAAACCTAATGGCAGCCCTCTTAATGTGCTGTTTAATTTAGTAGTATTCGAGAGTTACCAGTTATGTAAGACGTCTTGGTCTCCTGACCTTCATTGCTTACATATTCTGCCCAAACAATCATATTCCGCACATCAAGACGCTTCATTGGAACCCAAACTCGATAAGATAAAGTCATTGTTGTATGAATTCATGTAAACGATATACAAATAACTAGTAAATCGCAAGTGCACACCGTGGTTGAAATAGTCGAGGCTGGCGTACACACACACATTCAAGACACGACAGTCACAAAAGCTTTTAGCTCGGGAGAAGCAAACTGCACGCCAGGAGGCCGGTCCCTTCAGAGGACGAGTCAATGCCAAATGCCAAGGCGACTGCCCATAGAGCAGAGAGCGTTTGCCTGAGTGAAAGGAAGAACGACCCTGTGTTCGGCTTAAAAGCAAATTCCACTACATTGTGTGAGAGCACCCAGCCTACACATTCTTTACAAACATAGCACGCAGTTTCAGAGGTTTTCACAGGGAGACAGCAAACGCCAAACGCCGATACTACAGATTTCCAGATTGGTCGCCTTAAACGAAACGTCATTCTCCTGTTTTAGAAGAGCAATGCTTATTGACAGACGATATTTCTGACGCCTTGAGCTAAAGGAGTAATGGAAGAGACTGAAAGATATACCCCTTCACGTCTGGCGTGGAGAGGGGCCGTTCCGTTGTCGCTCTTGGAGCGAGAACATTAAACGAGAGCGTGTGCGCTAGTACGTGTACTCAAAGAGCGAGGAACAAGTCTCTCCTCAGTAATTCACTGGGAGAGCACCTCTGTCGAGAGCGAATCGGAGTGCGACTCTGTATTGAGTCCTTGCGATTAAGCGTTGTTCACTGTGTTGGCCGCCACACTTATTGTGTGGTGTGAACTGACAGAGTTACAGTTAAATGCTTGTGAGCGAATTTTTGAGTGGCATCGCGGTGGACTGGTTATCTGACCGGTGTACCACGCCAATAGTCAGACTAGGGGCGAATAGGAGTCCTTGACTTCATCAAAGCATAGGGAGAGTTTGATTGGCGAAGGTCAATCCAGATGGAACGAGAGTTATCTTATTTGTCAGCAGCGAGCGGCGCAGACAGCAGTCATCGCAGCTTACGGTATTGTGCGCTGCAGCTCTTGCGAGCCCCATATTTCCTCCACAACAGTACACTTCACTGCATTTCACAAGCGACAGCCTCGACCATACCTAGCAACATTCTAGCGCATAATTAATCAAGTTGAGTAGGCACAGCTCCAGTCATTCTGCCAAGTCAATAACAATCTTAAACTTTGTTTAGAAATTTCATTAGCGAATCCTATCCTTAAGAGATAACTTCACATTCCAAAAAGAACCAGGGTATAACTTGTTCAGTTCATAACTAAAAGTGCCGTTGTGATTTCTCAGAATTTTTGCAAAATAAATAATAATTTTCGTTAGTTTCATGTTTTTCTTACACTAACTAGCACTGCTGCAGTACCCAAATATCTCACTAGTTACGTAAGAAATTTTGTGAATATTTGGGTCATTTCCTTACAGCAGACGACTGCAGAAAATATTTATTGCTGAAAGTTTTTCAGGCATTTCTCTTTAGAACGTTAGGAGCGTCTGTCTGACTTCTGTAGTAGGGGCGGGGGGGGGGGGGGGGGGGATGGAAATTGCATCTTGCAGGAGCCACAGGGTAAAGGGTACATCTCAGATTAATCCGTTGCGCAGAATGACAGAATAGCACCCACAGGCTCACAGTTGACTTGCATCGGGCCTGAGTTAAAACCTAACGAGCGGAAGAGAAGTGGAGGTGCCAAGGCAACAAAAGAGTTGGTGCTGAGAAAGACAAAGACATAACCAACCCCCACTGTTCGCGTAACCCCACAACGCTAGCCTTCGTAGTGCAACACGGACGAGACTCGAAGCCGCGGCGCCGCCACGTCAGAACAGGAGCGGCGGCGTCGGCGGGCCGAGCGTGGCGTGCGTGAGGTTTTGAACGTCTGTGAGGCGAGACGCCAAGGCCACGCCGTAGTCACGGCCGTTCGGCGACTCGCGCCGCGTCGGCCCAGTGGCCTCCCGCCTGCCTCACGTGGCCCGCTCCGAGCAAGTCACACGCCTCACTGCACGAGCGCACCGCGGATGACGCGGCTGTTTCTGACGGCCGCCGGGAAAAGCGTGGCTGGCGATAGCAAACCCACCGCTGGATACAATGCAGCGAGGCGCCTCTACGGGTAAACAAACATGCAAGCCACTCGACAGTACAATTCGGAGGATATACCGCACCAGTGGTAGCGCACCCCGTCCTGTTCTATTCATGCACGAAGCGAAGGAACAGTAATTGTGCACAGAAATTTCCTAGCATTGAAAGAATAGTTCAGATTTTCGCTCGTCTTTGACTTAGTACCCTTTCGGGTCAACACGCGTTTCCACTCCCAAAGTGCGAAGGTGGAATGTCACATACGAGGCGTGTTTTTTAAGTAAGTACCGTTTTGCCACACCGCGGTCGCAGCGCTGAGGTCGGCGTTCTGCGCATGCGCACTGGGTACCTACATCTGTTGTCTACGCGCTAACGCCATTACAGTCTGATTCTTCCTTGTTTATGATGCCTCCGATAATCGTGAGTCCCGCCGACTGTGAAGTACGGGCTGTTATAAGATTCCTTAAAGGCCTAAAAGCGATCGATATTCATCGTGAGATCTGTGCAGTTTATGGAGAAAACATTATGGGTGATGGAATGGTAAGAAAGTGGGTGAGAGCATGTAAAGATGGCCGCACAAATGTGCATGAGGAACAACGGAGTGGGCGTACTTCAGTCGTTAATGAAAGTTTGGTGCAGGAAGTGGACAATAAGGTGAGAATAACAGATACTTTATGATTTCCTACTTTCCAAATGTTTCTCGTAGTGTTGTGTATGGCAATGTGACCGAGCACTTGAATTACCGAAAATTGTGCGCACGTTGGGTACCGAA
Organism: Schistocerca piceifrons; assembly: GCF_021461385.2. Classification (NCBI taxonomy): domain Eukaryota; kingdom Metazoa; phylum Arthropoda; class Insecta; order Orthoptera; family Acrididae; genus Schistocerca; species Schistocerca piceifrons. Next base: position 378,251,337 of record NC_060138.1, read on the forward strand.
AATGTTGACGGATGTGCACAAAACCAAACGTTTAGACAGTGCACTGACTTTCCTAGAGCAGTACCACAATGTCGGTGATGATTTCTTAAGCCAAATTGTTACGGGCGATGAAACATGGGTGGCCTACGTCACACCAGAATCAAAGCAACAGTCCATGGAATGGCGGCATACAGATTCACCCAGAAAAGTGAAGTTTAAGCAAACAATTTCTGCCTGGAAAATGATGTGTACAGTTTTTTGGGACAGAAAAGGAGTATTGCTTGTGTAATTTCTGCCGAGACAATCAATGCAGCAGCTTACTGTAAGTCATTGCACAATCTGCGCCGGTAAGTTGAGCAAGGACATCGTTTTGCTGCAAGACAATGCCCGTCACATATGGCGAATCAGATCAAAGATCTCATCGAACCTTTGGATGGGAAACTCTAGATCATCCTTCGTACAGCCCCAATCCTGCCCCCAGTGACTACCATCTGTTCCTGCACTTGAAGAAACACCTGGGTGGTCAGCATCTTCAAGACGATGACGAAGTCAAAACAGTGGTGATGCAGTGGTTAACAAGTCAGGCGGCAGACTTCTATGAGGAGGGTATTCCAAAACTGCTACAACGTCATGACAAGTGCCTCAATATTGACAGAAATTATGTACAAAAGTAGATTAAGGTACAGGCTTTCATGTAAAAATAAAATTATTGAGATATCTTAACACGTCCTTTTTTAATTTCAAAACAGTACTTACTTAAAAAACACGCCTCGTATGTACAGGCAACTATTAAACAGCTACAGCAATAACTCCCTCATTCCACCATAATTTTCTTCAGATTCAGATGGAGATGGTGTCATAAGGTGCCATATCTAATTGGTATACATGCGACAACATACGCTACCTAATATGTTCCAAAACGCCACACATAAAAACGGAATCTTCCCGGGGTTCATATCTCGGCTTCTGTTGGCGATAGAAGGGTGGGATCAACTGTTTTGGATAGCCCTTGGGCTAGTACGATTTAAACACCCAACAGAGGGGTCGTCTTACAGCATCTATCCCACAGCACAAAGTTTGAATATTACACACTTCCTCCAGCTGAGGCAACTGGAGAAAATCGGCTGGTTCTTTTTCTCATTGGGTATGTTCTACAGCGCTCCTTACGTGGATTACTGAGGCATCATTTAGTTCGATGTAGTTCTTGAGAAAACCCGGAAAACATGATGTTTGAATACCAAAAGCAAACATCAGATCCAAGACGACGGGCACAGCAAAAGGCTTAAATTTTTGCTATAAACTTCTGATATCCTGATCTCGAGCAACCTTACAAATTTTCTTCATAGCTTTATCCCTTTCCAAAATACAGAGTTTCAAAGCTGCACTTCCTATAAAGGTAAAATCCAGTGTGAGGCCACTCCGGGTAGCCGTGGAGTCTGAGATAGCTTGTCAGTGTCCATGCGGCTCGCCCCGTCGGAGGTTTGAGTCCTCCGTCGGGCATGGGTGTGTGTGTCATCCTTACCATAAGTTAGCTTAAGGTAGATTAAGCAGTGTGTAAGCTTAGGGACCGATGACTTCAGCAGTCTGGTCCCATGAGCCCTTACCACAAATTTCCAAAAACATTTCCAGTATGAGGAGAAAATGTAGCGTATTAAGTGACGTAACATGGAGAAATGTGACTCCATTATCATCAGAAGGGTACTGGAAACCCCATGTTGTTGTAGTACAGGTGCACATGCAAAACTTTCGTATAAGTAATAAATAAGTTTATTAAAGTACTCTGATTGACAAGTGGGGTACCAGCTGCAACATTCTACCTACTTCAGCAACTTTAAAAATTTTCCCACTTTGCCCATCTCCTCTCTCTCTACCCACTTCCTCCTTCCCCTCTCTCTTTCCGCCCCCCTGTCTCTGTCCATCTCCACCGTCTCTCTCTGTCAATCTCTCCTCCTCCCTCTGCCCCTAGGGGACTGATGATCTCAGATGGTAAGTCCCATAGTGCTTAGAGCCATTTAAACCATTTGAACCCTCTGCCCATCTCATCCCTCATCTCTGTGTCCATGTCGTCCTCTCAATGCTCTGCCCATCTCCTTCTCCTCCTTCCCCTCCTGCTCCTCCTCTTCTCCTCCCCCCTCCCTCCCCATCTCCTCCCTCCCTCTCTGCCTCTCCCCTCATTCCCACTCTGTTTCTCCACCTCCTCCTCCGCACATAAAAGCGGGAGTTTGGCGGTTTTTACCCCCACAGTATTTCTTTCCAGATAGTAAGTAATACATGTGCTAAGTTAGGTTGAAATCAAAAATGGTTCAGATGGCTCTGAGCACTATGGGACTTAACTTCTGAGGTCATCAGTCCCCTAGAATTTAGAAGTACTGAAACCTAACTAACCTAAGGACATCACACACATCAATGCCCCAGGCAGGATTTGAACCTGCGACCGTAGCAGTCGATCAGTTCCAGACTGTAGCGCCAGAACCGCTCGGCCACCCCAGCCGGCAGGTTGAAATCGAAACAGGGGTTAGGAAGACACGTAGAATATACACTGATCGGCCATAACAATGTGACCATCGACCTACTATCGATATAAATCCGCCCAAGCGATAGCAGCGTCACTTGGCGAGAAATGACTGCTAGTCAGACACACACACGGTGCATGAGTTCCAGAGAGCGTGATGTCGCTGTGTAGAAGGGACAAAGTGCATGATCTATCTGAGTTTGACCGAGTGCAGATTTTGAATGGTCCGGAGCCTCGGCACGAGCATTTCAGAAACTGCACGACTCGTGAAGTGTTCGAGGAGTGCTGTGGTGAGTGTCTTCAACACGTGGCGAAACGAAATTGAAGCCACGTCCAGACGTCCTGGGGTCGGGCGGCCACACGCCTTTAGAGGTGTCGGAAGTCGTTGGTGCTCATTACTCACGTCGGACGTCATAGGCTGGACACACTGGTAAAACACGACAGGTGGCGAATTGTGGCCGTTCTAACATCAGACTTTAATGCGGGGCAGAGTACGAGTGTGTCTAAACACGCAATGCACTGTGTAAAGACACTCTAGTTTTATATAACAACGCTCATTGGCTGTGCCTGACGTCCTATTCCCCCATCTAAAGAAGCTATATGACACTACCAGGATTTTAGGCGCATAGTATACATAATGTGATCATTAATATCTTAATATAACCAGTTCGCTGTCTTAGTTGTCTTTTCTCTGCGTTTAACAATCTTACCACAACCAAATCATATATTTGGCCATCTGATGTTCTCTGTACCGTCATAACTGCACTGCAAAATGGAGTACGTGTGTCAGTATAGATTTCCCTTTTTGCATCCAGGTTTCATATTACAACACTTGACCTCCTGCCCAGCGGATCACAAATTTTAATGGCTGTACTTGAAAGTATTAACCAACCAGGAAACCAAACTACTCGTAATAGCTATAATTAATAGTCTGCAAAAGAGGTAAATACTGATGTCGTCAGTCATCAACAGAAGTATCTGCACTGATACCCCTAGCACCCTGTGTGTTATAAAAATGCGTCATGTTCCACATCTTCAACACCACTGGGTGGATTTCAACCAATCTTGATACACACATCACTTACTATCTGGAAAGAAGCACAGTGCGGGTCGGAACCACTTAAGGGGAGTTGGAATGCCGGAAAATGGAAAAAATTCACATTTTCAGTTTTTAACCTTATAACTTAATTTGAAATTTTCTGCTTAAAATGGTGCAAAATTTGTTAAGAAATTCCAATTGGAAGTATTTTTATTTAATTTTTCAAAATTACATGTGCGCCCAGCAAAGTTACCCATCTTGTGATTTGTACACATTTAAATCTTCGCATTTCCGAAAACATTACATATAGAAGGCTGTGGATTTCACTCTTCAGTTGTAGAATCTTTGATCCTTCCATAGGTACCATTGTTTTTACGACTAGCTGTGTTTATTGTTCAGTTTTTGATCTGTGAGTGTTTGTTTTGAGCCTCGAGTTTAGTTTGTCGCTCATTTGGAGTTTGTTATCTGTCTTGTTTTGACTTTCAGTGGTGAGTGCGTAGTTTCTACGATGCCTAGGAGTGCATCATTATTTAAAAAGCGAAAGTTTCGCGGTAATAGATTTACAAATAACGTTTGTTCAAGTGATTCTGCTTCAGCACCTGTTGATGCTGGTGAAAGTTCTGACGTTTGTACAGCTGAGATGTGTGAAGGAGACACGCCCACCAGTGCATCAAAAAAGAAGTTATCAAACTGTGCAAGTGAAATTACAGATGAAGCTTCTAATGAACAATATGTTTTAGTCGACTTTCCTGTTTTTACTGAGTTTATGAAGAAATGTTTGTGTTGTAATCTTTGTGGAGGTTCTTTTGATATGAACATAACAAAATCTATAGGACTTTCCTGCAAAATTGCTATAGTTTGTGCCAGTTGTGAAAATGAGACCTGTTTTTGGAGCTCTAAAACATGCAGTAGCAATTTGTTTGAGAGTAATATCAGGCTAATGTATGCAATGAGAGCAATTGGTAAAGGACATACTGCTGCTCAAACATTTTGTGCCATAATGAATCTTCCACCTCCACCTGCTAAAATTGACAATTACACTGAAGTGATAGGAGATGCTGTTCAGTCTGTAGCAGATTTATCAATGAAAGCTGCTGCCAGTGAAGCAAAATATATAAATGAAGGAAACCCAGATATCCCTGTTGCTTTTGATGGAACCTGGCAGAAAAGGGGTCACACATCCAAAAATGCTGTTGCTACTGTTACTAGTGTGGACAGCGGTAAAGTTTTGGACTATGAAGTGCTCACTAAACATTGTTACCATTGTGCATCTGGTAAGATAGAAGCAGCTCACATATGTAGCAAGAATTATGAAGGTACGAGTGGAGGCATGGAGGCTGCCGCTGCTGTGAAAATGTTTAGCAGATCAGAAAAAGAACGGGGAGTATTTTACACAAAATTCCTTGGAGATGGGGACTCCAAGGCATACAAAAGTGTTACAGAATCCATGCCATATGTCAATAAGACAATAACTAAACTAGAATGTGTCGGTCATGTTCAGAAACGAATGGGCACTCGTCTAAGGAAACTGAAACAGAATCTGAAGGACAAAATTTTGTCAGATGGTAAAACCATTAGAGGTCGCCTGTCAGATAAAATTATAAATGAATTACAACAATACTATGGTATGGCAATAAGAAATAATGCAAATAATTTGCAGGAAATGAGACAAGCTGTATGGGCCACATATTTACATCGATCATCAACTGATGATAATCCTCAACATTTTGCTTGTCCAGATGGTCCTCAGTCATGGTGCAATTATAGAAAATCTCAAGCTACTGGGGATCCTTATCACCATAAAAATTATATTCCATTGGCTGTTATGGAAGTAATTAAACCAATATATAGAGACTTGGGGCATCCTGATCTTCTGCGAAAATGTCTTCATGGTTGTACCCAGAATCAAAACGAGTCGTTCAACAACCTCATTTGGACTCGTGTACCTAAGAATGTATTTGTTGGGATAAAAACATTGAAATGGGGAGTCAGTGATGCTGTTATTTCATTCAATGATGGTCATATGGGTAGGCTAAAGGTCATGGCAAGGCTCGGCATTGCTCCTGGTATCAACACCATCAGAGGTCTTCAGCTTCTGGACAGCGTGCGAGTAAGGAAGGCTCAGTATGCAGCTGAATTTAATACAAAAAAAGCAAGGGCAGCAAGGAGAAGAAAGCTTCTAGGTGAAGAAGAAGAACTAGAAGATGACCCTGATTACTCTGCTGGACACTTTTGATAATAGAATAAAAGGTATTTGTGAATTTTCATAATAAATTACTTTAATCGCATTTTCTGGCATTTGACATTTTTAGTGTTACATGTACCTTTATCTCATAAACCACTCAACCAACAACATTCAAATTTTCAGAAATGCTGCAAAACAGTTCAAAGAGGCCACTGAACTAGAATCATGACAAGAACTGGCTTATTCTCTGAACTAGGGAAGTTTATGTTATACTTTTTCCAATAAAAAATGGCTTAATGGTAAAAAATTCATAAATACTATACCAACAAAAAGAAAACATTGGTTCTAGTTCAGTGGGCTCACAATATATGCTGAAAACCTCTGCCAGAATTTCAAAGTTCTGAAGATAATAGTTCCAAAGAAAAAGGTACACAAAGTTAGCAAATTTAACATTGGCGAGATAGGGCATTCCAACTCCCCTTAACCCTCCAACGGCTGGGGTCGACGTTGGAAGAGAAGCGTAAATCAGTGCGTGAAAATACATTTGAGAATGGGAGCGCTTCGCAACTTGCAACAAACTTTAAACATAATTTAAATACTTGCCAAATTTCTTTTCGCTTTACAGCTTTAAGTGAAATATTCAGCCGGCCGGTGTGGCCGAGCGGTTCTAGACGTTTCAGTCTGGAACCGCGCGACCGCTACGGTCGCAGGTTCGAATCCTGCCTCGGGCATGGATGTGTGTGATGTTCGTAGGTTAGTTAGGTTTAAGTAGTTCTAAGTTCTAGGGGACTGATGACGTCAGGTGTTAAGTCTCATAGTGCTCAGAGTCATTTGAACCATTTTTTTTAAATATTCAACGCATTAACTGTTTCATAGAGCGTAAACCGATTTTTTGAAGATTGAGGGTTTACTGGTTACTTACTTTCTGGAAAGATGTGCTGTAGGATTAAGGACCACATGCATCCACTATCCCTCCCGAACAGGCCATGAAAGCCCAATGGTACCGTCCGGCCACCGTGTCCTCCTCAGCCCATAGACGTCACTGGATGCAGATATTTAGGGGCATGTGGTCAGCACATCGCTCTCCCCTCCGTATGTCAGTTTCCGAGACCGGAACCGCTACTTAATCAAGTAGCTCCTCAGTTTACCTCACAAGGGCTGAGTGCACCCCACTTGCCAACAGCGTTCGGCAGACCGGATGGTAGCGCATCCAAGTACTAGCCCAGCCCGACAGCGCTTAACTTCGATGATCTGACGGGAACCGGTGTTACCACCGTGGCAAGGCCGTTCGCTACATCCACTACGGGTACGAAAATATTGAGTGTAAGATTCTCTACTACCACTATTGGTGGCGGTGTGGATAAGAAAGGGCGACGTAAAATGTTCAAAACGACCGGATGGCATTTAGATTCTGCATTTGAATGCTTTTAAAAATGTGGAACGCAAAATGTCTCTTATTTGTGCTGTTCATTGCGTCAACGAAGTTACGAGAATGAGTACTGTAGCGAGCGAACAATTTCGTCAACGCGTTAAGGAACCTAAGATCAAGCCACAGGGATGACTACCACAATAAAGTTAATATTCTCTATGGAGCAGTATGGTCTAAAATCAGATGTATAGGTGTGATATGTATGTCACATATCCTCAAACTGATCAGCCAGAAATATGACCACCTACATAGTGGCCGGTATGATGTGTGTTCAGTGCGCTTTTCTCGTCACAGATCTACAGCTGCAGTTCGTGGGAGTCCTGCATAGCCTAAACAGAAGAGTTTTAGAACTTTCATTCAGTAAGGAATAGCTTACAGAAGTGTTCCGAGGCGAACACGCATCTCGGAGATGTAATGTACATATTTTGTGAATTTGGGCTAGCACTGTAATATTTCTCTATTCCAAAACCCTAGTTTTATTTTGTCCAAGATATACTACACGATATTTCTCGATGATTAATGTGAAAGGCCTCTTTCAAATTTCTGCCAAATTTTGGCTCGCTCGTTTCAGATTTCTAAAGATTTACACTTCCACCGTGCCGAAATGTGAGGAAAAGTAGAAAAAGAAATAGAAATAACTGGTATCTGCTGGCATATAGCCCATCCATTCTGCCTCTTCCTCTCAGTTTGAGGTAGTAACAGTTATGACAATGAGTGAACGACTTTCAAAAAATCCCGCCACTTAGCAATGCCGAGAGCCTTATTTCGGTGTAAGCAGAGAGATCACTGACCAGAGGGATCACTCGCTTTTTCGTCTGAAGAGCAAAGATTGTCAGCGTTGACGTGTTTTGCGACGATCGTTGTGAAATTGGTGCCCTGTTGAGTTAGAAAAAGAACGGGCGCTATCTCATCACGCTTGGTTGAGGTAGGAGCAAGTGGGTAGGTAAGCTGCTGCTCCGCTGTAAACGTTCGTTAGACTAGGGAATGCCGGCCGATGTGGCCGAGCGGTTCTAGGCGCATCAGTCTGGAACCGCGCGACCGCTACGGTCGCAGGTTCGAATCCTGCCTTGGGCATGGATGTGTGTGATGTCCTTAGGTTAGTTAGGTTTAAGTAGTTCTAAGTTCTAGGGGACTGATGACCTCAGATGTTAAGTCCCATAGTGCTCCGAGCCATTTGAACCATTTGAACTAGGGAATCTTAGGATGAGTGGTTCGATAGATGCAGTCAATTATTTCGTTGTCTTCTGCACTTTAAATCTGCTCAACAACTGTTTCTGCGTTATTTTTCGGTATTTGGTGATTTGTAATTCTCAGAATTTTCCACTGTGTCTTTCTGATTGTAACCGAGCATGGCCAGTTTGGCTTGGTGATGTGTGGTAGTTTTGACTGGGCCTATAGAGTGTGTCACACCCGACATACTCATTTTACTAACGTTTCTACAACATTTGTGATACTTCCCGTTCTACAATTTCCGCATTCTGGGGCTAGCAAGAGTCTTGCGTAATTCAGACGAGTTAAATCATCCCACCGTACTCCTCCATAAATTGAAATTATTTCAATAGTGCTTTCTAAAAAGAATTCTTGAAATGAGACGTATTTTCTTTGTGATGAGCTACACATGGATTAGATAGTATTCCAAATCGCTTACAATACCAAGTAGATGCCGAATTGTTGAGTTTGATCCCTTTCTCAATATTGATCGGAATGTGAGAGATCGTGCGCGATCAATCGCTGTTAAAATTGGTCCGATTTTTTTGGTGTTTCCTTTAGATGGCCACTCACATGGAACAAGATGAAGCCTGCTAGCCAACCGATTGCTATTAATTTGTCCTGCACGTCACGACTGCCCAGAATAATTATCCCTATGTAAATGTGTGAGCAGTCAAGCCAAATAAGGCGCCTGTGGCCACCTGCAGTCCTCTGACGTACTATCCGTGAACGATTAATAGCTCTGTTGTGTCAAGCCTGATGTTTCCTTCTACAGTGAATAAGGAGTTGGGAAATTATAATATTGCGAATGAGATTTAGCGTACGTAACCTGCACTTGAATAGATGTCGAATGATTTGGACTTCCACACTTTCATTAAGTTACAGACGGCGTTCTCACTTCACTTGCTTTGGTGAATAAATTGAATACGTGTAGAGGCGGATCTGTTATTTTCGTAAGTTAGGGCCACATTTTAAAGTAGAACAGGTTCTTAGTTGTTGCGTAATGGAGTGGCAGAGAGTGTACTAGTTACTGCACAATCCAACAAGCATTGTGTCCAAAGTGGCAGTATGGCCAAGTCTCAACCGATCCCTCGCAACTGCTCCTACTGATTTGTCAGAAAAGCGACCTGCTCGCAAAGTGTGACGCACCGCACGCTAACTTGTGAGTGAACAACAAGCACGCCGAATCTGCTCAGTGGATAATACCTCGCCTGAGAGTGGTTTTTAGGCGGTCTCCCCCGCTCGTTTACGGAAATACTTGGCTGCTCCAGAAATCTCGTCTCAGAAAATACGATACAAGAACAGTGAAAATACAACGACGCACAGTACGACCTTTAAGGGAGTTAGATGGGTGGGGCACACGACTTCCCTCCTTTAGTTTACCTTGATGACTGTGTCGTCGGGAAGTGCTTCCGGCTACGAAGTTAATTCTGTATAAGTAAAAATGTCGTAGATGTCATTTGTTCAAATCACGAATCAGCGAAAGTTTTTCACCATTTGCTTTGAAATTGTGACACACCTTTGCATTCGAATACACGTGTGTTATTATACACGTACTGAGGCGTCGTATGCAACGCTTGTAGGGATGTTGCAGGGCAGACAGGGCAGACTGTACTGAGACAAAAACGCTAAGGAAAAAATTATACTGCTGTTTCCGAGTTACTAGCATTGAAGTTAAGCGATTAGGTCGCCAGGGCGCAAATTCGAGTTTCTGTTAACGAAACAAAGCATTCTTTCGGCAACACCGCCCCTGATATGCTTGAATGTGGGCGCGCAACGCCCCTATTGGCTAATCTCAATTCTAAATAACTCGGAAACGGCGCAACGTGCCAATTTTTTTCTTAACATTTATCTCTCAGTACAGCCTGCCCTGCAACATCCCTACAAGAGATTAGTTTTCTGACCACCCTGTGACTACATGCCGCTCCAGTACGCATACAAAAACATGCAGCTGTTCGAATGCAATGTTTTGGTAAAAATTACAAAGCATTCGATAAACAACTTTCAGAGATTTATGATTCTGTACAAACAAACATCTGCATCAAATGTGTGTGTGTGTGTGTGTGTGTGTGTGTGTGTGTGTGTGTGTGTGTGTATGTGCGCTCTTAAGACCTTAAACTCGCAAAATTCTTCATCGATGGCTCTGAAATTTTGACAAAACTTTCATTTGTACACGCGAGTGTTTTTATATACCTGCTAAAACGTTACATGTAATAGGGGAAACAAAAAAAATGCAAATTTTAGTTTGCACAGTATCATAAATCTCTGGAAGTTCTTTATCAATCGCTTTGTAATTTTGACACGATGTTGCATTCGAATATGCACGTGTTGTCTGTGCCCATTAATTAATATATATAATAGATAAATAAATATGTACCACATAAAGTAGAAGGGCTCTTACGAAAAATCTGGACCAATATTCTAATGAAAATTCTCACGGACATAGACTATATGCAACAGAAAAGGTGGAGGAGATGATGGACAGATAGAGAGGAAAGCAGAAAGAAATGGACAACGAGATTGTGAGGAGGAGATGGACAGAGACAGGGTGAGGAGATGGTTAGGATGTATATATAGTTCCCATAGACTGAGCCACAGGAACGTGTGGTGGGAACAGCTAGTAATAAAACAAAATTTGAGAAATCCTTAAAACGCAGAATCCTCTTTTAGACGAGGTAAATGGCAGGGAAAAGAACGAAGAAATGCTATGATTATAGGAGTAACAAAGCCCATAAAATCTGTTGATTTTATTTCTACGTCATATTAGAGAAATTACTCACACATCTGATCAGTATAAAAGTCCTTTGTTTGGAGTTACAAGAACGATAGTTCGTCGCAAGCCAACGACAAAAATTCAAGCAAATTTACTGTCTCGTAATTCCAATTATTGATTTCTTGAATATAAGATCCAAGAAATGTCGCAAATTTAAGTTCCTTTTCACTCACTGCAATCTGCTAGAGCCTGATGTAACAACATAACGCTGTAGAATGTTGCGTCGTGGCTTCAGATAAGTCTAATGGTCCAGTTCCGTCCCACCAGAGGATAAAGCTGTGTAACCGCTCTCGCCTGTCTCATTTATCTTGGCGCAATTAAATTCATTACATTTAAGCGACCGTTACCAGTTTCAGAGCCATTTTACGCATGATACAGTCAGCCGTAAAGAATACCACGGGACGAGGTTACAACCTTATCCTCCCACTACGGTGAGATAAAGCCCTGTCGCACTAGTACTGGTAGCAAAGCCTGCGCACAGAAGTGTGTATACGTAAACACTAGTGAATAGATTCCTTGACTAATAAAATATAATGCATACTTCATTTCTTGCGTACACTTAAGTTTTACTACGTGTTGGCAGAGAAAAGGGAATTCATGCGTCATCTCGTACTGTGGTCACAGTTGACGCCAAAGCAGGCAGTAACAAGCCGGACGGGGCAGGTATTGCTAGATGCATGACATTTAGAGAATCCCGGGAAAATCTCCCGGAAATACCCCCACCAAGAGTATAGCTTTACATGGGAGAGCCTGACGGTTTCCGTGCCGCTAACGTTTCGCATCTGCAGATATAACGGGCGTTCTACATCGGCGACATCGGCCGCTTAGATTCCTTTAGACCGCCGATAGGCGTGGATTACGTTGTGTACAGCTGCAGAAGAACAAGACGCTAACGGGAACGCGAATGTCAAGTACCGAAACTGTCCTCCTTAGGTAGCTGTGCAGTCATCACAGCGAATTAATAAGCGGTGGGGCCCAGGTTGGATTCCCGACCGGGTTGGAGATTCTCTCCGCTTCTGCATTGGATGTTGTGTTGCCCTTACATCTGAATCGTCATACTGAACATTACTATTGAGGTGGATCCCTGGGCACGGCTCGAAAGCAAATAAATTGGAAAAAGGTATCGAAACTCAAAATGGGCGAACAGGGCCAAACGTTTCCTTGAAGTCCCTGGTCCAGGTGGTTAAAGTGAATAAAATTGTTTGTACGTTCCACAAGTCACCAAGCGATTTAATCAGGGCTCACTCCCCAGTCGTCTCCACGGATACGTTGAAGAAATTACCCTCATTGTGAATATGACAATAATAGATATAAAACAAAGTTTTTTCGAATGTATATCAGTCAGATTTGATTACTTAGAGCAGTTAATCAGATACAATCAATTACTACTCACTAATATGGAAATTCTCACTCATCAAAATAATATAATTTCAGAAATTGTTACGAGTATCAACGTAATATGTTCAATAAATATAGTCTTACCCTGCACAGCTGTAAAGAAACCCTACAACACACATTTCTGCATGGCCTGCATTAAAAAAAAATTTAAATCAGTATTGGCTATTCTATGGAGCTGTCGAAGAGTTATTCATGCCTGCCCACCTAAACGCGTTGTTAAAGTTATTCTGACTTCCTGTTATTGACCCACAACGCAACAGAAACGAATAAACCGTTTCAGACATGAAAAATTTTGGTAAAGTGCTCAGTAATGATACTGAGATTGCGATGTTGTATTGCTTGCACATGAATTAGAGGAGAAGGGGAGTATTGTAGTATGGAATACTTTTCCTACTTTCGCCTCTGGAAGTTCAATATATTTTTTTATTCCAATTGTAAACAATAACGTTCAGGCTTTGTCTGGTGCAATATTTTTTTTTTCTGAAATTACAAAAGTTTCTCCGGAAAAGTAAGTTCCTGCAAATGTGAAAAAAATTCCAAGGAACAACATGGTCTTGTACCTAGTAACAAATATTCTATTGAAATATGTAAGTACTGCACTCGAGAAAATCTTGTCAGTATTGTATTTAATTATCTGTATGCCGCAGTACTATTGTAGTATGCAACAGTAATCAGTAACTGACACCACATTAAGCAGGAGTGTTATCAGAAACCAGTTACAAACTAAACACATTCGTAAACAGGAGCTATTGCGAACTACCACAAAATTTCAAGGCGGGTAAAATTATTAAGAGCTTGAAGAAATTCGGTTAATTTGCAAAAATCACTTGCTCCATGGTAAAAGACCTCCTTCCGTTTCGAGGTACAGGATGGTGCGCGAACGAAGACGTCCACACGCCATATTACTGTTTTTACACTGAAGTGCCAAAGAAACTGATACTCGTGCCTAATATCCTGAAGGACCCCCGCGAGCACCCTGAATTGTTGTCAAAGGACGTAGCGTGGACTCGACTAATGTCTGAAGTAGTGCTGGAGGGAATTGGCACTATGAATCCTGCAGGGCTGTCCATAAATCCGTAAGAGTACCAGGAGGTGCAGATCTCTTCTGAACAGCGCGTTGCAAGGCATCCCAGATATGCTCAATAATGTTCACGTCTGGGAAGTTGGTAGCCAGCGCAAGTGTTTAAACTCGGAACAGCGCTCCTGGAGCCACTCCGTAGCAGTTCTGAACGTCTGGAGTGGCGCACTGTCGTGCTGGAATTGCCAAGCCCGTGGGAATGCACAATGGAATTGAGTGGATGCAGGTGATCAGACTGGATCCTTACGTATGTTTGACCTGTCAGAGTCGTATCTAGACGTATCAGGGGTCCCACATCACTTCAAATGCACACGCCCCACACTATTACAGAGCCTCCACCAGCTTGAACAGTCTCCTGCTGACATGAAGGTCCATGGATTAACGAGGTTGTCTCCATAACAGTACATGTCCATCCGCTCCATACAATATGAAATGAGACTCGTCCGACCAGGCAACATGCTTCCATTGATCAACAATCCAATGTCGTTGTTGACGGGCACAGACGAGGCGTAAAGCTTTGTGTTCATGCACTCATAAAGAAAACACGAGTGAGCCTTCGGCTCCAAAAGCCCATATCGATGATGTTTCGCTGAATGGGTCGCACGCAGACACTTGCTGATGGTCCAGTACTGAATAATAAGCTGTTTGCGGAAGGATTGCACTTATGTCACGTTCAAAAATTGGCTCTGAGCACTATGGAACTTAACTTCTGAGGTCATCAGTCCCCTAGAACTTAGAACTACTTAAACCTAACTAACCTAAGGACATCACGCACATCCATGCCCGAGGCAAGATTCGAACCTGCGACCGTAGCGGTCGCGCGGTTCTAGACAGTAGCGCCTAGAACCGCTCGGCCACTCCGGCCGGCTCTGTCACGTTGAACGGTCCCCTTCAGCCGTCGTTGATCGCGTTCTTGCAGCATCCTTTTCCGGCAACAGCGATATCGGAGATTTTATGTTTTACCGTATTCCTGATGTCTACGGTGTATTCGTGAAATGGTAGTACTTGAAAATCCCCTTCTATTCGCTGCCTCGGAGATGCTGTGTTCCATCGCTTGTGTGCCGCCTATAACACCATGATCAGAGTCACTTAAATCTTGATAACCTGCCATTGTAGCAGCACTAGCCGATCTAACAACTGTGCCAGACACTTATCTTATATGAGCGTTGCCGACTGCAGTGCCGCAGTCTGCATGTTTATGTATATCTGTATTTGAATACGCAAGCCCATACTAGTTCCTTTCACGCTTCAATGAGAAAATATATATAATTTAACTTGTCATAAAATTCTGTAAAGAAGAACTAGCAACGTCTTCCAAATACTTTTAATCCTTTCGCTGCTAGACACGTGCTCTCCGCATTCCATGCCGAGTGCCGGTTTGTTGTGGTTGTACTGCTTCCCACATGCTTATTACCTGTACCGAGGAGGGGCGTTTTTACCACTACGACATGTCCATCGTCCGATTTTAAGAAAACTATTCGCTGAAAATATTTGATTTTTCACACCTTACAATCTGATATCTTGCTTGATAAAGGGGCAATTTTTTTTCGTTTGTACGTCATAGCTACTGCGTTGCTTCAAACGAAGTAAAATTTAAGGAGTCTGCAGTGGTAGAAACGCGCTTCCAAAACTTTGTGAATGGTTGATTTTAGCTCAAACATTGCATTATATATAATGTATATGAGATATGGAATTTGTATTTAAAATTAAGAGCGGAATGTTACCGTCCGCAGCTCGTGGTTGTGCGGTAGCGTTCTCGATTCCCGCGCCCGGGTTCCCGGGTACGATTCCCCGCGGGGTCAGGGATTTTCTCTGCCTCGTGATGACTGGGTGTTGTGTGCTGTCCTTAGGTTAATTAGGTTTAAGTAGTTCTAAGTTCTAGGGGACTGATGACCATAGATGTTCAGTCCCATAGTGCTCAGAGCCATTTGAACCATTTGTTACCCCACTTCGCTCTCGAGTTACAGATTCAGTATGTCCTCCTTAGATATTCTTCAGTATTCTTTTGTAACATCACATTACAAGAGGTTCTATTATCTTCTTGTCTGAAAATGTCATTTCTGTAGAAGGCTGCACTCCAGACCATTCAGAAGAGCTATTCAAACACTTGCATTTGTATTAAATAACAAATTACTCTTTCTCAGGAAAGCTTGTCTTTTTAGTGCCAGTCTACATTTTATATCCTCTCTACTTCGACCATCACGTGTTATTTTACTGCCCAAGTATCAAAACTCATCACTACTTGTAGTGTCTCATTTCCTAATTTAATTCCTTAGCATCGCCTCATTTAATGTGACTATATTCAAATATCCTGGTTTTGCTTTTGTTAATATTCATCTTATTTTCTCTTTTCAAGACACTGTCCATTCCGTTACAGATTCTCTGCTATCTCTGACAAAATTGCATTTTCATTGATAAACCTCAAAGTTTTTATTTCTTGTTCCTGAGCTCCAATTCCTTCTCCAAATTTTTCTTTGGCTTCCTCTACTGCTTACTTAGTGCACAGGTTGAACAACATCGGAGTTACGATACTGCCCTGTCGCACGCCCTTTTCAACCACTGCTGCTCGTTCAGGTCCATCGACTTTTAAGTGTATAAAACTAAAAATATTGACAAATTTCCCGCAAATAGGAACAGCAAATAACAACAGAAAATGACTGATACTGCTTTTGGCGGTGTCTAATGCTTCTGAAATCATTCACTAGATTGACTCATGTCTTTGTAGTTACTCTATCCTGAAGGTACAAAGGTCTCCCCAACTTTCTCATTTTGTTTTCCATGAGGTATTCTTTCTTCCTACATAAACAAAGAGTTCTGACGTAATCCAGCACAGATTTTTAACCTGTTCCGTCGTGACTCCTCGGACGGCCTATTATGTTCATATCTCCTCTGGAAAGCAATTAACTGTCAACCTACAAATGGAGCCATGCTCCCAGCTCGTCAGCCGGAACATGCGATGCCCGCAGAGCTGAACAGCGCGGCACGCCATCAGCTGCGGACCACAGAGTAGTGTGCACCCAGACTCTAAAGAGAATTCTCGATCAGGTTGACACCGGCCGCGCCGGACACTGAGCCCCTTTCGCCACACGCGCTCGGGAACCCCAAGTTCCAACCACGACAGCTTCACAAACGGATAGGCGGTGTCAACCCCCCGACAGCGCACCAATTAACCCAATGAAGGAGGGTGCGGTGGAGAAGCGCAGGGAGCTACAGCTGTGGACGGCCTCTGGTGAAGCCCGACTAAGCTATCCACATGGTACCGAGCTTCCAGCTGATAAACAGCCTCATTCGCAATGGAAGGTTTGCGCTTTTTAGATTTCGCCAAGCCACTTCATTAGGTTCCTCTGATATTCCGTTGTATTGATATTTATACATAATTTATATGACATTATTGAAGTGGTTATCTCCGTCAAAATGGCTAAGCGGGGATGGCTAGAGGACAAATGTAAGGATGCAGAGGCTTATCTCACTAGGGGTAAGATAGATACTGCCTACAGGAAAATTAAAGAGACCTTTGGAGAAAAGAGAACCACTTGTATGAATATCAAGAGCTCAGATGGAAACCCAGTTCTAAGCAAAGAAGGGAAAGCAGAAAGGTGGAAGGAGTATATAGAGGATCTATACAAGGGCGATGCACTTCAGGACAATATTATTGGAATGGAAGAGGACGTAGATGAAGATGAAATGGGAGATACTTTACTGCGTGAAGAGTTTGACAGAGCACTGAAAGACCTGAGTCGAAACAAGGCCCTGGGAGTAGATAACATTCCATTAGAACGACTGACGACCTTAGGAGAGCCAGTCTTGACAGAACTGTACCATCTGGTGAGCAAGATGCATGAGACAGGCGAAATACCCTCAAACTTCAAGAAGAATATAATAATTCCAATCCCAAAGAAAGCAGGTGTTGCCAGATGTGAAAACTACCGAACTATTAGTTTAATAAATCACAGCTGCAAAATACTAACGCGAATTATTTACAGACGAATGGAAAAACTGGTAGAAGGCGACCTCGGGGAAGATCAGTTTGGATTTCGTAGAAATGTTGGAACACGTGAGGCAATACTGACCCTACGATTTATCTTAGAAAATAGATCAAGGAAAGGCACACCTACGTTTCTAGCATTTGTAGACTTAGAGAAAGCTTTTGACAGTGTTAACTGGAATACTCTCTTTCAAATTCTGAAGGTGGCAGGGGTAAAACACAGGGAGCGAAAGGCATGAAAGGGAAGCAGTGGTTGGGAAGGGAGTGAACAGGGTTGTAGTCTCTCCCCGATGTTATTCAGTGATGTACATTGAGCAAGCAGTAAAGGAAACAAAAGAAAAATTCGGAGTAGGAATTAAAATCCATGGAGAAGAAATAAAAACTTTGAAGTTCGCCGATGACATTGTAATTCTGTCAGAGACAGCAAAGGACTTGGAAGAGCAGTTGAATGGAATGGACAGTGTCTTGAAAGGAGAATATAAGATGAACATCAACAAAAGCAAAACGAGGATAATGGAATGTAGTCGAATTAGGTCAGGTGATGCTGAGGGAATTGGATTAGGAAATGAGGCACTTAAAGTAGTAAAGAAGTTTTGGTATTTGTGGAGCAAAATAACTGATGATGGCCGAAGTAGAGAGGATATACGATGTAGACTGGCAATGACAAGGAAAAAATTTCTGAAGAAGAGAAATTTGTTAACATCGAGTATAGATTTAAGTGTCAGGAAGTCGTTTCTGAAAGTATTTTTATGAGTGTAGCCACGTATGGAAGTGAAACATGGACGATAAATAGTTTGTACAAGAAGAGAATAGAAGCTTTCGAAATATGGTGCTTCAGAAGAATGCTGAAGATTAGACGGGTAGATCACATAAGTAATGAGGAGGTATTGAATAGAATTGGGGAGAAGAGGAGTTTGTGGCACAACTTGACAAGAAGAAGGAGCCGGTTGGTAGGACATGTTGAGGCATCAAGGGATCGCAAATTTAGCATTGGATGGCAGCGTGGAGGGTGAAAATCGTAGAGGGAGACCAAGACATGAATACACTAAGCAGATTCAGAAGGTTGTAGGTTGCAGTAAGCACTGGGAAATCAAGAAGCTTGAACAGGATAGAGTAGCATGGAGAGCTGCATCAAACCAGTGTCTGGACTGAAGACCACAACAACAACATCTCCGTCAACTGCATACAGGTAGCCTACTGCTTGACATTACTTTTAACACGGATTATGTGGTGCTTTCGGAACATAAATGGCATTTGATTATTAAGAAGCTGTTAACATATGTTGCGAATTTTCACAAAATATTGGTAAGTCAGCTACTTACTTTACTTTAGTAACTCTTCTTTTTTTGGATACACTCATATTACGAGTATCCCTTCGAAGACTCGTGAATCTCATTTTCTCCAATGTTTCGGCAGGTATGTGTCATTCCTTCTTGCGCTCTGTAGCTGGAAAACTGCTCGTCATGTCGTCCACGCGTCGAGCGATATTGACGGAAAACATCGGTTTGTTTCCCTTTACAAACAAAGTGATTTTTATAAAGTAATTTTTCTTAGTCATTAGACAAGGTGGTCCCAGATTAGTCTAGTGCGATATTCGTTTTATGGATATGTGCTAAGAGGGACAGTAAAACACGAAGAGTAACCAGTACTCCAACATCGACTGAGCAGCGCTACTGTATGGCGGTAGCAGTTAGCGCGGGTCAGGGCGGTAATGTCGCTGCTGGTTATTCTCCGTGTTTGTAACGGGACAACAAACCGCCGCTTTCGTCGACAATGGGCGTCGCATGAAAGACGTGATCAGCAGTTTTTGCTCGGGATGACTCCAGCTACACATCGCAAAGACGAAATTTGACATACCTGCTGAAACACCAAAGAGAATGCACCTGAAGACTCTTATGAGGGAAAGCTTACACACAGGGTGTCCAGGAGCGGTCAGGATTCAGGGATATGACACAAACGTTCTTCGAAGCAAAGCAGTCTACTAAGCATGGGCTCTGCTCTAAAGTGCGTGGATTAAGAGCTATGAGCACTTCATCTTCGATACTGTGTAACAAATCTCTTCTACTGCAAGCTTTTTTCGTCTCATTTTTTTTTTATTTTTTGAAGGAGGTAATGCACTAAGGTAAGGTAATAAAACGAGGAAAAATAGTCAGGTTAACATGGGCTCTAAAATGCATATTGTAAGAGCTATGAGCACTTGTTCAGTAAAATATATATGTTTTGACACCAACAAAGATGAAAAACTGCTCATATCTCTCGAGGTGTGCACTACAGATCCCAAGTTTTGTAGACTTTTTTGATTATAAAACACTTCCTGTCACATTGTACGACAGCGGTCCATTTCAGGCCTTCTCCTAGCACTTTCCTTATTTACGTACTGAATTTGGGTTCGAAATTGTTCCTGGTGCAACTACTTTCCGCCTGACAACTACGCCACCTGGATACTTTGAAACCACGGTAAAGGCGTTTAAATAAATCTTTCATTTTGCAAGTGACTGGTTGTTTATTAATGCTACAACAAGATTTCATTCCTCAGTTGCTGCTGCAGCTACGCACAAAATATTAAAATTGTATTTCTCTTACCTTTTGTCCACACCATTGTGTTCCCGTTTCGTAGCGATAACGTATGTATTTTGTAGCTTAAATCCAGAACTAGTTCTGACACAAAGAAAAAGTTAAATATTTGCATAGGTGAAAAAGTTCCGTATTCATTTAATTAATTTAAGACATTAGTATCCACAGGAAAAAAAAATACCCCCAAGAAGGGTTCCCCAGTGGTCAGATCGACTTTTGAAACAAACTGTACGGTACTGCAGGCTAAGGCCCCAGGTATCACACAATGCCGTCATTCACCCTGTTGAGCCCTCGTTTCCGGGTAATCGACGAAGCTAAATTTAAAAATTTCGCATCATGCTCAGTAGCTTTAAAAAAGAAAAGTTATGCAGATCTGTTGCGTAGCGCAATGGTTTTTGTACAAGCCTCATATCCTATAAGTTTTTTTTTAATTTTTAAATCTTTATGTCTTCGATGGTCATTTTTAATGTCTTACTGATTTTAAATGTGTTGTTTTTATTTCTGTTCCTTCGTCAGCTTATTTTAATCACCGTATTATCTTTATCAATTGCTTTCAATTGTCTTCATGCAATTGTTTTACCGCTTCGAACCTTTGTGCCTGTGACTCTAATTATTTCCGTGCATTAACATCGCTTTAATTTCTTCCCTTTCATCATCCTGTATTTTCATCCATGTTATTGCATTCACTATTCATTATGTCTTTTCCTCATTTTGCAGGAATTTCGTTTCAACTTATAATCCCTTCTTTCGATTATATCTTCATCTGCGTTATTTCGTCGATAGTGCAACGAGAATTATGTTTTAGTCTTTACCATCTAAGATAACGTTCATTTTGTGACGAAAGCTGAATTTTCGACACCACTGCACGTATAACAATATTGTCTTTTTTAACCAATAAAAGTCCATTTTGAAATGTTTAAATATTATTTTAGATAAATAAAAATAATAAAATAATTAAATTCACATTCACAAAGATTCCAGATGGAAAAAGAATGATGTGAAGAAGAAATGAGAGCAACTGAAAAAATTAATACCATGGTTAAAATGACGTGTCAAAGGTGCAGCAATACAAAAAATGTATTGAAATCCATTAACTGAATAAAACTAATGATCAAGGTCATTTCAATAAGGATTTAAAAATAAAAAAAATGGTTCAAATGGCTCTGAACACTATGGGACTTAACTGCTGAGGTCATCAGTCCCCTAGAGCTGGCCGGCTGGTGTGGCCGTGCGATTCTAGACGCTACAGTCTGGAACCGCGTGACCGCTACGGCCGCAGGTTCGAATCCTGCCTCGGGCATCGATGTGTGTAATGTCCTTAGGTTGGTTAGGTTTAAGTAGTTCTAAGTTCTAGGGGACTGATGCCCACAGATGTTAAGTCCCATAGTGCTCAGAGCCATTTGAACCATTTTTCCCCTAGAACTTAGAACTACTTAACCTAACTAACGTAAGGCCATCAGACACATCCATGCCCGAGGCAGGATTCGAACCTGCGACCGTAGCGGTCGCGCGGTTTCAGATTGTAGCGCGTAGAACCGCTCGGCCACTCCGGCCGTCCTAAAAGTAAAAAAAAAAAAAGTCACAGCATCTAACGAGATTCGAACTCATGACCTCTTGCATCTGTTTCTAGAACTTTTACCATTATGCTACACAACTAGTCTCCATAAGCTTATTTTTTTAAAGCTGTAAAGTGCCACGGGAATTCTTAACTTTTTTTGTCCATTACTCGGATATATAGGCCCATTACAGTGAGCGGCTGCAGGATGTGATACATGGGATCTTAACCTACAATAACGCGTAGGTGGTTTTAAAAAGTCGATTCCACCACTGAGAACTGTCGGCACCGTGTTAATATCTGTCAGTGTCAGTACTTGTTATGCAGAGAACAGTGCGTATGACGTGCGGGTGTAGATACGAAGAGGAGATGTGAACAGAATACACAGAAGCCGTGCTCGAATAGGAGTAAGAAATCCGAACTGGAAATGAAGCGACTCGCCGAAAGACGGGTTTTCGGCGAGACGGAAAGAAGTGGCCGGGCAGCGGGTGCGCGCACTGGCCGCCCTCAAGGATCTCGGATTTACGACCTGCATTCCATTCGCGTGTGCATTCCCACCCCCGCCGAGGGGGGCGCCTCGTAGCGCAGCGGAGGCACTTTTACGAGAGCGGCCGGGCGCTGGGCGCCGTCTGGGCTGGGGCGCGCCTAACCCCGGCTATCGGATGCTGCGGGGGCCACGTGTAGTGGAACACATAAACCAAGTTTGTCCGCAGTCGCTGTCCCAGGCGCTTCCCCAGATTATACGAGCGCTTCCGCTGCCCCCGTTACCACGTCCTGCCCCCCAGCCCTCCGCCGCCCCTAATCTCCCACGAGGGACCGGCCGCGCGTATCTTCTCTGGCCGACTGATTGCTCTGACACAGTCTTCAAATTAATCCCGCCCTACTTTCCGGCGCTCGCGAACTGATTAAGGTCCTGGCGATCGGAGGGCAGGTCGGGATGCGTCTGCCGCTGTCTGCGATGGACGGAGGATACGTTTAAGGCTTTAAACAAAATCTATGGGCCGAGTTGGTTCAATAGCTAAGAAATTGGGTTAAGGTAGGTTAGGTTAGGTTAGGACTCAAAGGACAGTACTGCAAAACTCCGCCCTGACGTTCTCTGGCATCCTCAAAGCCGCGAAGGCGTCTCGAGCAAGACTCTGGTCAACTATTTCTTCCAGTTCTTTCCCAGTCCAACCCTCTGTTTGGTCTTTAATTACCTCGAGCAAGTGTAACATTTCTAGTTCTTGGAGCCATGGTTTTATTCCCACATACCGGGTGGCTATAATTAACGTGCAACTACTCATGGAGGTTCAGCGTGGTCTGTAACTGTGGCATGGCAGCGAAACTTCGCAGATATGCTAATGCGTTAATGCGGATCCCATTTGCTCTGAAAAAATTAGTACCAATGTTGGCTTCCAAGTGCATATCTTGCTCTGTACAGTGTTTCGTGGACGTCTTCGGGACTCATAGTGGATAAATTGCGTAAGCAGTCTTTCTCATTTGATTGGCCTTTTCTGCCCAGGTCCGTTCCTAATCTGTTACATATAAATACATTTATGTACGTCTTCTTTACATTCACAGCGCCAGATTTCCACATGATAGCCCAAATTGGAACTAACTTTTTTCCAGCTTAATTCGATTCCCAGAGCTGGGCTATTCCTATCATGAAGAGCTGAACCCCGCCTGTTCCACGCTTAGAACCGATATATTCTTTGGTCATCGGAATGTTCTTCTCGGAAAAACTGTACGTCGATAGTCTTAATGAATCTGACGTCTTGCTGCGCCCTCCTCTTCGCGAAGCCCCTATCCCACTGTTCTCGATGGTTTAAAAAAAAAAAAAAAAAAGAAACTAACGAAACGAAGTTCATTGTACCTCTGCTCCATGTTCCCTACGCTTTCCTTCGTTTCTTGAGGGTGGGAACGGGACATGGTGGTCAGGTCTCGGATTGCGACCCCTGCCCACTTTGCGTCCAACCGTCCCTTTTGGAGCCGGGAAAGTTACTACAAAACAAAAAAAAAAAACAAGAAAAAGGAAAAAACGTGATTTAGGGGATAGCAATCCCCACTAGCAATCAGGAGACTAGGGGTCAAGTCCCGATCGTGACATAAATTTTAATTTATTACATCGGCTTCTACACTTATCTAAGATAAAGCTCATACTCAATGTATCTCCATGACAGTGTAATTCCATCAGATCAGTTGTCTACCTGATATGCGCTACATGGCAAATAATTGTTACGAAAGTTTCAAGCACACTTTTAACATGCGATAAAATGTGAGGAAATATTTTTTTTTCTAACTGTACTTAAAACGTTTTATGTGGTATATATTGCCAGGGCGAGCTTCTCCACACTGTACTACGTTAGTTCCGGCACCAAGAATTTAAATATTGAATTTCAAAGGAGTATGAGTTGTGGTTGTTAGGTTTAATTGCTCAGAGCGTTTTCAGTCTTTTTTTATTTGTTTCTCACAGTCTCCTGGCTCTCCTCCATTCCGCCGAACTTCGAACCGTTCTGAGAACAGAAAAAAGCCTTGAGATGACAAATCTGCAGAATTAGGTGAATGGTGAACGATAACAGTAAACTTTATCTGTAGGCGATTGCCAACAGCTGTAAATATTTCATGAAATACCCATGCAGCTGTCTGTATGTCGTCATTTACATAAATGAACTTTCATACACTAATGAAGGCAATTAAATGAAACCGGTAGTGAAAATAAATCACGTACGGGCAACGATGAGAGGTGCAGTTCAGTGAGGAACTGGTGTGTCGTTTTTGCCGAATAATCTGGGGCGTTTTCGTGCAGCAGAAAAAATCGTGGTAGAGGACCAAGAAAAATCACAGGTCTCCTAATAGGTAGCGTTTGAATACTTTCTCGCAGAATTCCACATTTGCAGTTCCAACTGGAGGCATAAATTCACTGTAAACAACGTTCAGATTTCAGCGTGTGATCCTGTTGTTCGTCGGGAAGTTTCACCCACCAAATCAGAATAATGTTCTGTCTTTGTAGCTGAAAGATCAACTCTGTAAACAAAATTTAATTACTTGTTCATCTCCAAAGCCCCCCCCCTCTCTCTCTCTCTCTCTCTCTCTCTCTCTCTCTCTCTCTCTCTCTCTGCCGGCCGGAGTGGCCAAGCGGTTCTAGGCGCTACAGTCTGAAACCGCGAGACCGCTACGGTCGCAGGTTCGAATCCTGCCTCGGGCATGGATGTGTGTGGTGTCTTTAGGTTAGTTAGGTTTAAGTAGTTCTAAGTTCTAGAGGACTGATGACCACAGGAGTTAAGTCCCATAGTGCTCAGAGCCATCCCCCCCTCTCTATCTCTCTCTCACCCTCTCTCTCTCTCTCTCTTTCTCTCTCTCTCTCCCTCTCTCTTTCTCTCTTTCTCTCTCCGTACTTATACATCATCTACAGATGAGGTCACTGAGATGGCTGCGAAAACGCGTAGACCACCCTCGGTAGCTCTGTAGCAAAGTTATTCAAGTTACATGGAAGTTTACAACCATGCCCCAAACTTTCCAATGAGAAAAGTTTCGTATTCATCGATCTGAATAAAAACGAAAACGCTTTCGTCTTACGTCCAGGTTCCTACATCGGTAATAAAATATGTACCAGTATAATTACGTAAAAATTATTGGAGAATAAGGAAAGTGGAAACGCAAAAAAAAAGTTTTCATATTTTTAAATCCAAAAAAGTATCTGACGCAATTGAATATACTGACCCAGCTGCGCAATTGATAGCACTGTTCATAGCTTACAATTTAATATCGTTATTTTGTACAATCTTTGCTTACTTTCCAGTGTAGATCGAGTTCATGGTGCACATGTCTTTCGCTTCCCGGAGGGAATTGAACTTGGTGTTACCTACTGCATTTATACTCTCAGTGATATGAATTAGAGTACTACATGTCATCAAGCTGTAAGAATAGTAAAGTTTTTTCCCCATTACCTGAACACAGAGTGGCCCATATCCCATGTGTTGTTAAGCGGAAATTTACGAGTAGACACATAAACTGTTGTGTACTGAATTGAGTATATGTTTCAACAAGAACCCTTGATGTAAGCGAAAAAAGCAATTTTGGCAATTAACACAATTTATGTAGCTACTGCCGATGATGACTTCACCAAAAGTCTCGAAACAGATAACCATTTAGGAGTTAAATTGTGGCCTGCCTTCTCATAAGAAAGCTATATACCTGAATGACAATTGTACATTAAATACAACAGTTTCGCACGCCTCCCATATCAACAGAGACTTTCGTTTACAAAGTATCGCTGAAATTGACCTGTAGCGCGTCTTGTTGCGGTGAATACTAAGTTTCAAGTTTGAAACCAGCTGACTCATATAAAAGACCACTCTGTAATAAACTTACACACGCCGCTCTGTCATATACCGCGTGCGGTTATAATTAATCTGCAACCGGTTATGTAAGCAATGTGTGTGGAAATTAAAGTTCAAATTAGCAACGGATACCACTGTTTATTACCCATAGCCTCCGCACCTGTTCCGAAATCACGGGTAATAATCTGACTTCCAGCTACGACATCCAAAGTAATTACTTTAAAGGGTACGTGTCCTTCGTAGTATTATGAAACACATTTCGTATTTTGGTGCACCAGATAGGCCGCCTATTTTTTTTCTGAAGAGTGAATGAACTTTATTGGGAAGACAATGAATACATTTGTAGAAATTCCAGCAGAGGTGGGGAGCACCTGGAGCAACTGTAATCAAACTGGAAAATGAAATGGAAATGAAGTCCCATGCTTCTTTACAGAGCGTAGGGGAACGATGCGGGAGATCCGCACCGCTTTACTAGGCAAGGTGCTAGTGGAGGTGGTTTGCCATTGCCTTCCTCCGACCGTAATGGGAATGAATGATGATGATGAAGACGACACAACAAAACCCAGTCATCTCGAGGCAGGAAAAATTCTCGACCCTCCGCGAATCGAACCCGGCACCCCGTGCGCAGAAAGCGAGAACGCTACCGCGAGACCACGAGCAGCGGACCGTAATCAAACTACGTGCACGTAAACCTATATTGCAAGAGTAAGGAACCTGTTGTTCTCATATTTGTGGATGTGGGGTTCCTGGTGATGTGGAAGCGTAACTCTAAGGCGCATGTGGCAGTGTCAAGCTGCGTCTACATTATTTCCTGCAAGCTACGATATGGTGTATGGAGGAGGGTACTTAGTGAATCACATTCACTGACACTCGCACCGTTCCGTTTTTCAATGGCAAATGGTAGGAGGGGAGAATGATTATTGGTTAACCTTCGCGTGGACTCGAATCTCTTTAATTTTACCTTCACGATCTTTTCGTGAGGGGTACGTACGGGGAAGCAATATACTGGTTGACTCTTCTAGATATATACGCTCCCGGAATGTTAACAGTTAAGTAAATTTTAACATGCAGGAGTTATGATCTGGAAAATGTGCTGTTGGACACCCCTATCACCTTTAGGAGTGGATGGGGTGTTTACGGATGGAAATTGAACATAAAATTATAGAAAAGGAGTTATATTAGATTTGTATTAATAGTTTTCTGTCTTGCTGGAGGGGTTGGTGTGGTCGAGGCGATTATAGGAAAGGGGTGACATACAAACCAAAACTCTGGAACGCTTCAAGCAGTTTTAACTGAACTTGATGCACATATATATAGCTGATGGAAAATATACTATGGGACTAGAAAGCCCCCAGTACTAAATGGGACAGGGGGTGGGGAGAAGGATACAGGAACGAAGGTGGGATGTTAGCACAGCTCTAGGGCGACTGGAGAATAAAAGAATGTTAAGGGTTTGACGTCTTGTCAACGGCGAGGGAACAACCAAAATCTCTAATTGGGGAAGGGAGATGGAGGAAATCGGCCATGACGATTCACAGGAATCGTTCTGGCATTCGCCTTAAACGATTAAAGAAAATCTCGAGAAACTTAAATCTGGATTCTGGACGGTGATTTGAAACTCCGCACTCTCGAACACGAGGGCAGTGTTTTGCAATCGCCCCTCCTCGCTCAGTGGCACGTCTGCAGGAATTCGACCAGACACGCTATAAATATTGTGGGACTATGCGAATTTTGGCATCAGTTTTGGCTTTCACAGCACCAGTTCCTTTATTATCTTAGCATCTCCATATAATTTTTGCACAGATTCCTAGATTATTGTTTAACATTTTGACTAAGACGCAGTTGCAATTTGATAAGAAACTCGGGAATATGACAAAAATAAATGTTTTATAATAGGGTTAGCACTAGGCTTTACTCGCAGAAAAGAAGAAGTGGGTTCTGCTGCTCTTCGCGTCTGGGCAGAGAATCGCCTATTCTAAACATATACAGGGTGAATATTAATAAAACCGACAATTCGCAGGAACGGGTTCGTGACAGGAAATAGAGGAAAAAATATCCTGTGAACACGTGTCCGGAAATGCATCGCTGACACGATAGATGGCGCTGACAAATGACAGTTCCTCCGACCACGTGACATGTGTTCCTTGTGCGTTGCGGGCTGCGTGATTGACGTAGTACGCTGCAAACAGCAGAATGGGGAACAAGTCGTGCTGGTATTTGTGTACGGCCAAGCAGATGGAAACGGTCGAGAGACAGTACAGCTGTATCAAAATAAGTGCCCTCACAGGCTCCAACAACATCGGACAACATTTCAAGTCCTTTTTGGGCGTCTGCGTAATCGTGGATCCTTTCAGTCAGACGGATGTGTAGGGAGGCAGCAGACTGTGTTTACAACAGATCTGGAGGCCCGGTTTCTCTAAGACATTGAGACGAACCCTAATACAAGCTCCAGGCAAGTGCCCCGCCGACATGGTGTAATTATTGTATCCTGCGTAGCAACGCTACTATCACTATAACCTGCCACGAGTGCAAGGATTATGAGCAGCGGATTGCCCTCTATGCACCAGAACATCAAAATTATGGGATTCTGTCATATGTCCTCTTTACCGATGAAGCAACCTTTATCAGAAATGCACCATCAATCTGCATAATCGTTATCTGTGAGCTACAGACAATCCTCGGAGAATCGTTGAGGCATCTTGCGAGCATCGGTTCAGCATCAATCTGTGGACAGGGACGCTTGGCGACCGATTACTATTCCACAACACCTACACAGAGAAACGTACTTAGACTTTTTGCGGAGCACCCCACCTGGACTACGTGAGAATGTGCCTTTGGCAGTACGATAGGTTACATGGTTTCTACATGACCGAGCATCAGCCCAATTTCGCATTACAGTTCGCCCACACCACAACGACATATTCCCCGGACGTTGGATAGGTCGCTGACGCCCTGTAGCATGACCTGCTAGATCACCCGACTGAAACCTCAGGAATTTTACGTCTGGGGGCATCTGAAAAACATTGTTTATGCTGAACCAGTTTCTGTTGTGCAGGCCCTTCAACAGAGTGTTCATGACACTTTTGATGTTATTCGGAAAGAGGCCGGAATCTGCGGAAGATTACGGTAATCCATGATGCGACGTGTTACCGCGTGCGTTCCATCCCATTTATTTATTTACACGTCAAGTTCCGTAGGACCAAATTGAGGAGCAAAGCTCCAAAGTCATGGAACATGTCAGTACATGAAATTACAACATAAAATTAATAACAGATAAAAATGAAATGCTTATGAGCCGAAAAATCTCAATCCATAAGTTTAAGTAAACGTAATTAACAATACAACAAGAACCAGATTAATTTTTCAAGGAATTCCTGGACAGAATAGGAGTGACCCATGAGGAAACTATTCAGTTTCGATTTGAAAGCGCGTGGATTACTGCTAAGATTTTTGAATTCGAGCGGTAGTTTATTGGTTCAAATGGCTCTGAGCACTATGGGACTGAACATCTTAGGTCATCAGTCCCCTAGAACTTAGAACTACCTAAACCTAACTAACCTAAGGACATCACACACATCCATGCCCGAGGCAGGATTCGAACCTGCGACCGTAGCAGTCCCGCGGTTCCGGACTGAAGCGCCTAGAACCGCACGGCCAACACGGCCGGCGGTAGTTTATTGCAAATGGATGCAGCAGTGTACTGCATACCTTTCTGCACAAGAGTGAAGGAAGTCCGATCCAAATGCAGGTTTGATTTCTGCCGAGTATTACCTGAGTGAAAGCTGCTTATTCTTAGCAATAAGGTAACACTGTTAACAACAAATGATAGTAAGAAATATATATATTGAGAGGCCAATGTCAAAACACCCACCCACTCGTGAACAGGGGTCGACAAGAGGTTCGTGAACGTACACCATTCACTGTCCGAACCGCCCGTTTCTGAGCCAAAAATATCCTTTTAGAATGGGAAGAGTTACCCCAAAATATAAAACCATACGATATAAGTGAATGAAAATAAACAAAGTAGACTAATTTTCGTGTCGAACGTCACTGACTTCAGATATGATTCGAATAGTAAAAATGGCAGCATTAAGTCTTCGAAGAAGATCCTGAACGTGGGCTTTCCACAACAGTTTGCTATCTACCTGAGCACCCAGAAATTTGAACTGTTCAGTTTCACTAATCGTATGCCGATTCCGTGAAATTAAAACAAGTTTTGTTGAATTGTGTGTTAGAAACAGTAAAAACTGAGTCTTACTGTGATTTAGGGTTAGTTTATTTTCTACAAGCCATGAACTTACGTCAAATACGGGACAGGAGTGGCCCCAACACTGATCTTTGGGGCACCCCCCAATTGACTGTACCCAACTCAGACCCCACATCACAGCCATTCTCAACATTGTGAATAATGACCTTTTGCTGTCTGTTGCTAAAGGAAGAGGTGAGCCAATTGTGAGCTACTCCCCGTATTCCACAATGGTCCAACTGCTGGAGCAATATCTTGTGATCAACAGAATCAAACGCCTTAGTTAAATCAAAAAATATGCCTAGTGTTCGAAACCTTTCGTTCAACCCTTCCAGTACGTCACAGAGAAAAGAGAATATAGCATTTTCAGTTGTTAAACGACTTCTAAAACCGAACTGTATATTTGATAGCAAATCGTGTAATATAAAATGATCAATAATCCTTGCATACACAACCTGTTCAATAACATTAGCAAACCCTGATGGCATAGAAATAAGTCTAAAATTGTCTACATTATTCTTTTCTCCCCTGTTATAAAGCGGCTTCTATACTGAGTACTTTAATCGTTCAGGAAACTGACCATTCCTAAAGAAAAAAATTACAAATATGGCTAAATACAGGACTAACATGTGCAGCACAGTATTTTAACATTCTGCTAGGCACTCCATTATATCCATGAGTCCTTAGTCTTCAGTGATTTAATTATTGACTCAATCTCCCATTTGTCAGTGTCACAGAGGAGTGTTTCAGACATCAATCTCGGAAAGGCATTTACCAAGAAAGTTATATGATTCCCTGCAGAACCTAAATTTTTATTTAATTCACCAGCAATGCTCAGAAAGTGATTGTCAGATACTGTAAATATATCTGATTTATCAGTAACAGAAATATTTTTACTACGAACTGACTTTATATCGTCGACCTTGTGCCGCTGACCAGACACTTTCTTCACAACTGACCATAGGATTTTAATTTTATCCTGTGAATTAGCTATTCTCTCTGCATACCACATACTCTTTGCCCTTATAATAATATTTTAAGCACTTTACAATTCTGTTTGTAATGGGCTATTGTAGCTTGATTGTGACTATTTCTTACATTCTGATGTAATTCCCGCTTTGTTCTACATGATATCCTTATCCCACTAATCAGCCACCCAGGCAGCCTATTACTGCTAGTACCCTGTTTAGTACGTTCTAATGGAAAGCAACTCTCAAAGAGCACGAGAACTGTGTTAAGGAAAGCATTACATTTATCATCTGTGTTATCGGCGCTATAAATGTCCTGCCACTCTTGTTCCTTGACAAGGTTAAAAAACTCTCTACTGCTGTTGGATTAACTTTCCTACATAGTTTGTAGGTATTTGTGACATTTGTTTGAGTACAAAAGCTTCCTTTATAAGCTGACGTCAGCCTAAAAAAGGTGCAGCTCTAACATCAACTACTAGAGGAATTTTTCCATGAGTGATCCCACCACCAGCCTCTATACTGTCACCTATAACCTTTGTCAGTCTCCCCTCACAGTGGAGGCCACTTTGAAAATCTGTTGTGTTGAGGATGCGACGCAGCTCTGTACTTTGTTCCTGGACGATTTGTTGTCGTTGCACGCACGCTATGCATTTACGGACACATTGTTTCCTCCATTTTCAGTCAGGAATCCGTCGTTGCAGTTTTTCGGTTTTTATGAATGTCGATCCTGTATTATCATCTGGAATAACGCACTTACAAATTATGATGACGCTTTAGTACCACGAGGCACAGCAAACATTCATCGATATTTAATTTAATAAATTTAATATCAAGTACTGACAAAATATTTTAGAAGTCTTAAAACAGGTAAATAAATAGCTGCAGACTGTCTACACAGCTACTCCTAGCTACTCATCCATGTTTGCTACTACAGTTTCACGGACTTTTTACTTCGTCTCAGTGCAGCAACTTGGACTTGCACTGCCTCTGTCAGACAGGAGTGACGATTGAGGGCCTGCCCTGCAGCTGTAACGGATTAGCGTCCACCTTGGACTTATCTGCACGATGGTTTTATGCAACACATGTAAAATGTCCATCTATCTTTATTAAAGTCTTTATTTTTGGAACTTATCTTACTTCAGATCGTTCACTGTGGTGCTAATCCGTAATTTGGGATTCGCCAAGCTCTCTTACCAAAGTGGTGTTTTCATTCGAAATCTCCCTCCTATCGACGATGGAAATGGAGGGGGAGAGAGGAGGAGGAGGAGCAGGACGCCCGTTCTCACCCAAACGACTCCTTCGAGGAGAAAAGCACCTCATAGTTGTTGGAACGTACCTGTCGAGGGGTGCAGTTTCCTGTGGCCAACCAAAGGATATCTTCTCCCTGAGCCAAGATGACTATGTCCACTCAAAGATCAGCCTGAGCTTGCAGTTATCTAGCAAAATTTTGCAGTGTCGTTTCCTTCTAATATACCTTACTGTATAAAAAACAATGCTGTCGGAGTAAGACACTCCCAGGACTGAAATGACTGACTGTGACATGGAGATGGGAGGTAGAAAACACGTAAAAGTAATCGAAAACGGTGTTGGTAAGCTGAATTGTGCTAGTCGTGTTGACACTTCACCCCTGGAATTGCGGTCAGGGGTAAGAAGGGAGTGAAACGTAAATAAACTGACTGTTTTGTGATATTGTCCAGAGACTGTACTGCCACACCAAAGTCGGCTACGCGAATCGATGCCGCAGACATCAGCGAGGACTCGCTGCAATCGGCAGTGATGTACGGGAGGCGTTTCAGAAGACCACACCTCTCCTCTCAGCAACAGCAGCGCCCTCGCACCGATGTCAACATAGCGACGAACTTGCAAGAGCTCAGACCAGTCTGCGACCTCAACTTCAGCGGTCAACATCATCATGACCGTGGAAATTGGAGAGGTATTCCACCTTATGCAAGGCACCTTTGTTGTTTAGTTTTCCAGCCAGACATGTTTCAGCACTTTCTGTGCTATCTTCAGGGGTCTGTTCGTTTATTTTCCTTCTGAAAAACTGTTAAATGTTAACCTTTAATGAAACTTTTGGTAAAAAATGTTTACATTTGTAAAATGAGGGATTATTGTCAAATATTTTTACATTTGTCGAATAAAATATGGAGTTTTTGCATCAAAAGTTCCTTTAAAGGTCTGCCTGTAACGAATTTGCAGAAGGAAAATAAACAAATAAACCCACTGAAGATAGCTCAAAAAGTGCTGAAACATGTCTGGGTGGAAATGAAACAACAAATGTGTTTTGCACAAGGTGTAATTCCTCTCCAATTTTCTTAGCAAGCAATGAAAGAAGAACTGCAACAATCACAAGATGATTATTGATCGTGAAGGTTCAGATGAACACGCGCTTTGGTTGAAGTTGAACAGTGAACTTCAACAGAGCAGTTTGAGATTCTATGCTTCAAGTGACGCTTTCATAGTCAATGACTGTTGTAAATATTCTACGCTCTCCTCTGCCGAATAGCAGTTTCAAGTTAATAAAATCTTTTTGTACATTTGCCTAATAAATTTAACTAATATTTCATCTATTGTAGTTGAAAATGTACCGTCCTGCTCACACAGCACTCAAAGAACTCGCAGTTATGGCCGAACGATTGTAGTTTCTTCTGGACACAACCGTTTTTATACTGTAGATAAATTTCATTCATTTTTCTATAAAAGAAAAAAAATATTATTCTATGGTTACAATATAACAAATTACAGTTGGAATCCGTAGACTTATACAACTATCTGCCTGTGACACTTCGTAGGGACATGAACTGATACAATATTATGGTGAGGTCCCACACTCAGAGGAGTGTAGGGGACGATGCGGGAGACCCGCACCGCTGTACTAGGAAAGGTCCTAGTGGAAGTGGTTTGCCATTGCCTTCCTCCGACGGCAATGGGGATGAATGATGACGATGATGACAACGACACAAAACCCAGTCATCTCAAGAATGAAAGAATCCCTGACCCCTCCGCGAATCGAACCCGGGACCCCTTGCGCCGGAAGCGAGAAGGCTACCGAAAGACCACGAGCTGCGGACGATAAAATACTAAGACATTGCTTACAAATCACTCGTGCGACTCATCGTGAAACATTGCTCAAATGTGTGGGACCCCTACCACATAGGACGAACAGGGGATGTTGAACTTATACACAAAAGAGTACCACGAATGATCACAGCTTTGTATTTCCCGCGAAAGAGTCTCACAGTGACCTGAGAGACACTTGAAGATAGACGTAAACCATCCCGAGAAAGCCTACTTAAAACGTTTCAAGAACCAGTTTTAAATTGTGACTTTTGGAGTACTACATAACCTTCTGCATTTCACCCCCAATAAGGATCGTGATGACAAGACCGGATTAAAAACAACACAGAAAGGGGCATTCAAACAGTCAATTTCCCGCACTCCATTAATCAGTGGAGCGGGAAGAAACACAAATGGTTACAGTGGGAGGTACCCTGTGCTATGCACTTCTCACGTGTCTGCAGGATGTACAGTGACTGAAATTAATATCCGAACACTAACAACTAGTTCGTGAGGAGTAATGAAATTTCGGGAGTACATGCATCTAGGTGACGTTTTTATGTGATTAACGGTTACAAGTTCACAGGTTAATGTAAGCGGCAGAAAAGCCAATGCAGATGGTAAATACTGGTGTAACTGCCAGATTGTTTAATGCAAGCATGTCCCATAAATGCTCGATTGGAGACGGATCTGGTGAACGAGTAGGCCAAGGAAACATATCGGTACTCCGTAGGCCATCTTGGGTTACAACAGCGGTATGTGGCGGACTTTATCCTGTTGGAAAACATCCTCTGGAATAACGCTCATGAATGCCAGATCAACAGGTGGACTTACCAGACTGATGTACAAATTTGCGGTTAGGAAGGTTGGGATAACTACGAGAGTGCTCCTACTGTCATACGGAATCACACCCAGACCATAACTCCAGATGCATGTACAGTGTGTCTAGGTCTTTGATCGGCGGGTTGCAGTTATTCACCTTGCCTCCTAACAAACACACGGTCTTCGCTGGCACCGAGAAAGAACCGGCTTTCATCATAAAACACACTAGACCTCAACTCCGCTCTCTAATTAGCTCTCGCTTGACACCACCGAAGTCGTAAAAGACGGCGGCTTTGAGCCAGTGGAACGCACGCTACAGGGCGACTGAGTCGGAGCTGTCCTTGAAGAAACCTATATGAAACAGATAGCTGCATCACTGTGGTGCCAACTGCTGCCCAAATTGCTGCTGCAGATGCAGTACGATGCGGCAGAGCCATACCCCGAACATGATGGTCTACTCTCTCGGCAGTGCCACATGGCAGTGCCCGGCCGTCTTGCGACAGCACATTCTACATCTACATCTACATCCATACTCCGCAAGCCAGCTGACGGTGTGTGGCGGAGGGTACTTTGAGTATCTCTATCGGTTCTCCCTTCTATTCCAGTCTCGTATTGTTCGTGGAAAGAAAGATTGTCGGTATGCCTCTGTGTGGGCTCTAATCTCTCTTATTTTAGCCTCATGGTCTCTTCGCGAGATATATGTAGGAGGGAGAAATACACTGCTTGACTCCTCGGTGAAGGTATGTTCTCGAAACTTCAACAAAAGCCCGAACCGAGCTAATGAGCGTCTCTCTTGCAGAGTCTTCCACTGGAGTCTATCTACCATCTCCGTAACGCTTTCTCGATTACTAAATGATCTTGTAACGAAGCGCGCTGCTCTCCGTTGGATCTTCTCTATCTCTTCTATCAAACCTCTCTGGTACGGGTCCCACACTGCTGAGCAGTATTCAAGCAGTGCGCGAACAAGCGTACTGTAACCTACTTCCTTTGTTTGCGGATTGCATTTCCTTACGATTTTTCCAATGAATCTCAGTCTGGCATCTGCTTTACGGACGATCAACTTTATATGATCGTTCCATTTTAAATCACTTCTAATGACTACTCCCAGATAATTTATGGAATTAACTGCTTCCAGTTGCTGACCTGCTGTATTGTAGCTAAATGATAAAGGATCTTTCTTTCTACGTATTCGCAGCACATTACACTTTTCTACATAGAGATTCAATTGCCATTCCCTGCACCATGCGTCAATTCGTTGCAGATCCTCCTGCATTTCAGTACAATTTTCCAATGTTACAACCTCTCGATGTACTACAGCGTCATCCGCAAAAAGCCTCAGTGAACTTCCGATGGTATCCACAAAGTCATTTATATATATTGTGAACGGCACACCCGAAATCACTCTTACTTCGGAAGACTTCTCTCCATTGAGAATGACGAGTTGCGTTCTGTTATCTAGGAACTCTTCAATCCAATCACACAATTGGTTTGATAGGCCATATGCTCTTACTTTATTCATTAAACGACTGTGCGGAACACATTCATGTGACCACCGCTGCAAGCAATCATGTACAGTGGCTAGAATGCTGCCATGTCTTTCTGCGTATCACCCGGCGTGATGGTATGGGGTGCCATTGGTTACGCGTCTCGGTCACCTCTTGTTCGCGTTGACGGCACTTTGAACAGTGGACGTTACATTTCAGATGTGTTACGAGCTTTGGCTCTACCCTTCATTCGATCCCTGCGAAACCCCACATTTCAGCAGGATAATGCACGACCGGATGTTGCTGGTCCTGTAAGGCCCTCACTGGATACAGAAAATGTTCGACTGCTGCCGTGGCCAGCGCATTCTCCAGATCTGTCACCAATCGAAAACGTCTGGTCAGTGGTGGCCGAGCAACTGGGTCGTCACAATACGCCAGTCACTACTCTTGATGAACTGTGGTATCGTGTTGAAGCTGCATGGGTAGCTGTGTCTGTACACACCATTGAAGCTCTGTGTGACTCAATGCCCATACGTATCAAGGCCGTTATTACAGCCAGAGGTGGTTGTTCTGGGTACTGATTTCTCAGGATCTATGCACCCAAATTGCGTGAAAATGTAATCACATGTCAGTTCTAGTATAATATATTTGTCCAATGAATACCCGTTTATCATCTGCATTTCTTCGTGGTGTAGCAATTTTAATGGCCAGTAGTGTAACATAAGACGTGAAATTAAATAGTCGGTAAATGCTGGGCGATCGACTTGTAGCTACACAGACAGCCGCTTCTCGGCAACGACTGCGGTGTGGCGGCCGCTCTGAGACAGGCCTGCAGACAGATACAAGAGGAAGACAGGCAGTCCCGCGGGGCCGCGCCGCGCCTGGCGCCCTGGAGTGCCGTGTAGCGCATTATGCTACAAGCAAGCCGCATCAGCATGCAAATATACGGCAGGGCCCGCGTCGCTGACCGCCGCGTGCTAAGTGCGGCTAACGGGCGGCCACGCGCAACCGGGGCCCCTCTCTCGTCCACAGCGGCAGCTTCTGCCGCGCTCAGCTCTGGCGACAACTATCAGTCACCACTGACCCGTAGCCACAGAACACCAAAATATCGTAAGTGCAAGGCCCACGTGAGGATATGGAAACGGAGACCGACTGTGGCGTTCCCAGTGGCGTAGCAGTGAACTTTGAATTCGTGACAATATGGCGCGATAATCTGTTTTCTCACTTTCTGAAATGCGAAGACAATACGGTAACTTCTTTTTGTTTAGACGAGAGAGCATCGGGGAGTATCGCACAATATTTTTTGTTTATACGAGAGAGGATCGGAGAGTATCTCACGATATTTTTTTTTCCGCCACTGATATTGCAACTGGAGTGTTGAAATTTCACGATAGTATATACACATCAAAAGAAGTTTTGCGTCACCTCGGTTCCGAGAGTTCCGGAACCTGTACAGAAAATTGGAATAGAGATCAACATAAACACCATTTCCGCCCTTTTTAAACCTCATGAAAACCACACATTGCTTGTTGTACCACCATACAACGAGACCTTCAGAGGTGGTGGTCCAAATTGCTTTTCACACCGGTACCTCTAATAACCAATAGCACGTCCTCTTGCATTGATACGGGCCTGTATTCGTCGTGGCATACTATCCACAAGTTCATCAAGCCACTGTTGGTCCAGATTGTCCCACTCCTCAACGGCGATTCGACGTACTCGGTGATAAAAAAGTCAGTATAAATTTGAAAACTCAATAAATCACGGAATAATGTAGATAGACAGGTACAAATTGACACACATGCTTGGAATGACATGGAGTTTTATTAGAAAAAAAAACGAAACATCAAAAAATGTCCGAGAGATGGTGCTTCATCTGATCAGAATAGCAATAATTAGCATAACAATGTAAGACAAAGCAAAGATAATGTTCTTTACAGGAAATGTTCAATATGTCCATCATCATTCCTCAATAATAGCTGTAGTCGAGGAATAATGTTGCGAACAGCACTGTAAAGCATGACCGGAGTTATGGTGAGGCATTGGTGTTGGATGTTGTCTTTCAGCATCCCTAGACATGTCGGTCGATCACGATACACTTGCGACTTTAGGTAACCCCAAAGCCAATAATCGCACGGACTGAGGTCTGGGGACCTTGGAGGCCAAGCATGACGAAAGTGGCGGCTGAGCACACGATCATCACCAAACGACGCGCGCAAGAGATCTGTCGGACATTTTGTGAACTTTGTTTTTTTTTTTGTTCTAATAAAACCCCATGTCATTCCAAGCTTGTGTGTCAATTTTCACCTCTCTATCTACATTATTACGTGGTTTATTACATTTTCAAATTTATACTGACTGTTTTGATCACCTGGTAGATCTCTCAGAGTGTTTGGTGGGTCACGTCGTCCATAAACAGCCATTTTCAATCTATTCCAGGCATGTTCGGCAGGATTTATGTCTGGAGAACATGCTGGCCA
The DNA here is from genome assembly GCF_021461385.2 of Schistocerca piceifrons. NCBI lineage: Eukaryota > Metazoa > Arthropoda > Insecta > Orthoptera > Acrididae > Schistocerca > Schistocerca piceifrons. The sequence continues at coordinate 378,290,429 of NC_060138.1, forward strand.
CTCTAGTCGAGCGATGTCGTTATCCTGGAGGAATTCATTCACAAGATGTGCACGATGGGGCGCAAATTGTCGTCTACGAAGACGAATGCCACGCCAGTATGCTGCCGACATGCTTGCACAATCGGTCGGAGGATGGTATTCACGTGTAGTACAGTTGTTAAGGCACCTTCCATGGCCACCAGCGGCGTACGTTAGCCCGACATAATGCCACCCCAAAACCGCAGGGAACCTCCATCTTGCTGTACCGCTGGAAAATGTGTCCAAGGCGTTCAGCCTGACCGGGTTGTAGCCTGCTTACCGCAGATTCTATAATGCTATGTAGGGACAGCTAGTAAAGAGGAGAAAAACCCCCGTTCTCTGCTTCCTTGTCGCCGTGTTCCAAGTCATTTTGTCTTTTATGGATATCTACGGTTGCTGACACTGCTGATCACAAGCTGTGTGCGATGAACAGAGTTCTTGTTTAATTAGCTATTAAAATAACAATATGGCTTGTAATTCCTAACGGGAGATAGTTTTGTATATGAAAAAATT